>NC_090319.1:395617764-396270307 GCF_040869045.1 Eurosta solidaginis
CATTGGCGTTAGGTGATATGCGAAAAAAAACAGTTTCTGTAAGAGCTTTCGTAGCAAGGCATTTATTTTTCTACTCCTATTTTCTCAAAGCGGGTAAAAATGTTACCCTGTTATGACCGTTTAAAATACATCCCTGTCGTTTCAGATAGCGCACATTTTCTGTCTTTATTTATTTATTTCACCTGGTGATTCCACCATGCCACGCATTCCGGAATTGTTGTATTCAAAGCATGATTCAATTACTAGAGGTTTATTCTTCAATGATGACAGATCTTTGACACACCCAAACTGAAAAATTTGGACGGGTTGCTTTTACGAAGTAAGGAAAACGGGTCATAATTCAGTTCCCTTAAGTGAAATTGTAGTAGACAAGTATATTTGGTAGTATAATAATTTTGTAAATGCCAAAAGGTTTTGGAGAAATAATTCATTTTCTACTAAATATTTCGTGAATTGATAAAGTTATGTTGGTTCGTTCATTCTTTCAGAAATTGTTTGAAGAATGCCGTACGTTAGAATTTTATTCAAAAATGCACTATCTCAAAATTTGTTTCCAAAACGCGTGAATTGATAAAGTTATGTTGGTTCGTTCATTCCATGGCGCAACGATACAAGGTGACAGCATGGAACAGCTGATTATAAACTTTTTTTATTTGATTTGATACATCAACTTCCGGTGCAGTACCATTTTGACATTTGTCCAACGAATTTACAACAACAAAGTACATGGAATTTTTATTTATGTTTGTAGGTATGTCACCATGCTGCCACCTTGTATCATTCCGCTATGGTTCATTCTTTCAGAAATTTTTTTGAAGAATGCCGTACGTTAGAATTTTATTCAAAAATGCACTATCTCAAAATTTGTTTCCAAAACGCCCTACATGAGCATAAGTTCAATGCATTTTGTCATAAGAGAGAGTTAATGAAAAGCATTCTGAGATGAAGCGTTCTTCAATCTAACTCTAATATAGGGCGGTTTTGTGACAAATCCTGAATTGAGAAATTTTTGAAAAATATTTTGAGATTTGATTTTGAACAGGCAGCCGACATGGGGTTACACTACTCAGCAGCCGCAAGGAACTGACAAAAACAAAAATAAAAGAAAATAGCTTATTGTCTTAGAACCTTATATTCCTACCTTGACATTGACAGAAGAGTTAAGCTTTTGAGCGGGAGTATTCACCTTTTTATTCTGAAATTTCGGAAAGCTCTTTTCCGTTAAGTATTCATGGAAGCGTTCCGGATAAACCGTTAATTTAGAATATTCGGAATACGTTCATTTGGTACTACCTCACGAGGTCCGAATATGCACAATATTCCAAATATAAACCGATTCTCAAAATTCTTAAATGGAGACGAATGTTCCGAAAATACGGAATTAATAGAACACAAGGTTGACTTTTAATACGCGCCCAAAAATATCGAGAAAAGTATCAAAAGACGCGCATTGACCTCGATAACAAAAATTCGAAGACGGAAATAAAAGTTTTAGTTCGTTCAAAAGATATTGACAAAAATGACCCCGGGTCGCGTTGGCGGCCTTCAGCCGAGCTTATAAAAAATTACCCTGGCCGGTCCACCCATGAGGAGGGATCAAAATTAAAGGTATGCAAATTCCCTTTGTACACAAAATCTTTAAGTGCACAAAAGCATTACAACAACCACTTGAAAATTGCCAACTTCAACTGCAAATATATAATAAATTAAGAATAATAAAAATTAAAAATAAATTTTTCTTTTCCGCCTTAGAATTATTGTTGTCGAGGTCACCTCTCTCGATATTTTTGGACGCGTATTAGCAGTAGACTCCTGTTCTGGACTTTACCTGAATAAGTTAACATGCCCAATGAGTACATTTCGTTATGGCATCTCCATTATTTACTAATGAATTTTTACGTGAATCGATTTAATAGTCGAGGTTTTGACGTTGAATGATGAATTTTGAATTGGTTTGGGTTTCGTATGTTCATAGGTTTACGAAAGTGCACGATTCCTTGGTGTTCGTACTTTTCATAAAACCTATGTTCAGCCACACTAATAGATCATGGCATAGTTAAAAAATTCATCATAAAATTAAAATAAATGTTCTAAGGATGCAGTTAAGTACTTATCTGATTGCTTCCTATTTCTACTACTATAATTTTTCGAAAATTCGCAAAGAAACAACACAGTTAACGGATGTCAATTCGATTTTGAAGCAAAATGGCTGCATTGTCAAAAAATGTGTCTGTCGAGCAAACCTCTTGTGATTGAATCATGGTATTTAACCAAGTGTGATTGAGTTTGACAGCTCTCATAAAGAACCGGACTATAATGTCGAAAAGGAAAAAATATTAACCAATTTTTGAAAATTTTGTTTAAAGTTAAATTTTAAATTTGTGCAAAATAGTTTATATTTTGAAATAAAACACCATTGTGAATTCATACGAATCCACAATGTAAAACTCCGTCATTTGCGGTTGCAACATCAAGAACATTGTGAATTCATACAAGTGGCGAATGTTTGATAAAAACGTTCACAATAGTAAACCATGAACCAATAAACAGATCCCGCATTAAAAAATGAGAGCGAAAAATCAAAGTTGGCTGGGAAATAAATTTCTTGGCGTGACGTCACGCTTTTGACAACATGTTTTATTGGCGACGCAGTGTTCAGACTTTATTCCAATCGGAGTATTTTGCTCCGCTCTTACCTCCTACTACATTTTTTAACTTAAAGGTTTATTTGGGTCGGGTTGAAAACTAAATAGTATTACTACCTAATATCTTTTGGTTTAAGTTTTCAATGCATATGTACGTATGAAAAGCTGATTATTTAAAAGTAACGATTGGACGAAATGATTGTTCGTGTCTTTCCTATGTTTACAAACTGCCGGAGCGTATTCGTTCATCCGCATAACATGACCTAGCTATCGAAGCTTTCTGTTTTTATTGACTGCACTATCGTAATATCTGCGAAAAGCTCATATAGCTCATCATTACACCTCCATCGATACTCGCCGTCGGCATCACGGATAGGACTATAAATCCTCCGGAGAACTTTTCTTTCGAATACCCCAAGAGCCATCTCATCTTCTTTCGACACCTTCCATCTTTCCGCGCCATACATCAGGACAATTATGATGAGTGACTTATAGAGCGAAAATTTTGTTCGTAGAGACAGGACTTTACTTTTCAATTGCTTAAAGAAGCACTAATTGGCAAAAGTTATTCTCCGTTTGATTTCTAGGCCGACATTGTTTTTGCTTCTAATGCTGCTTCCCAAATGGACGAAATCCTACGCTGTCTTCAATTTTGAATCCGTCAACAGTGACGTGGCTACAAAGGCCACGATGACAGCAAGTAGTTCGTCTTGTCCATATTTACTGCAAGACCCACTTTTTTTGTTTCTTTATCTTATACCAGCTCTTCGCCTCCATGTTTGAACAGGGGTATCCGGTCATTACTTGGCACCTTGTGATTTTTT
Organism: Eurosta solidaginis; assembly: GCF_040869045.1. NCBI lineage: Eukaryota > Metazoa > Arthropoda > Insecta > Diptera > Tephritidae > Eurosta > Eurosta solidaginis. The sequence goes on from NC_090319.1 coordinate 395,621,234, forward strand.
AGCCGTAATATTGCCATTCTCACTTCGCCAATGTTGGATGCCGGAGTGTGTTTTTCATCATCGGCAACCGGGGCAGGTTCGTCTTCCCCCACACTCTGTACGTCAATTATCAGGTGGCCATTATCATTCCTACAGAAATCTGCCCCGGTCTTGAAACCTTCTGTCATTAAAAGAGTATGAAAATGTATGACAAACCAAAAATAATATTTTTCGCGATATATATCCGGGGAGATAGAGCCCACTTTTCTTCCAGAATGGTGTGTGCTAATGGGAACATTATTTGGTAATCCTACACGTTTTAGGCCGACTCCATGCGCATCTGATAAGGCAGATAACTTTTTTGCTGAGAAACTTTTCATGACGAAAACACAATCGAAGGTATTGCCAAGCTACCAAACCAATTTGATGTTAATTGTTTGCCCGCTTTGAAAAAGGAAAAAAAATATACTCCGCAAATTTTATTTTTACTCCGCCGTAGTCGTTTACTCAGGTAACAGGTTTAAATATTCCGAACACTGGTAGCGAAATATGAGAGAAATGTAATAAATCGAAAAACTTCAAAAGCGCTACGTCATCAAACTTTTTTTTCAAATTCGATTACAAATACAACAATTCCGGAATGCGGGATCTTTGCTGATTTGTTTATGATAGTAAACAGCCTCGATCACCTGTTCAATCGCTGTTCGATTACTTAAATCATTTGCGCAATAGTGTTTTTCAAATATTTTTGTAGCCGACTGGTATATTGCATTATTTACATATTTTAAATTGTTTGCATAGCTGGCTGCTCAAATTTAATCTATTAACTTGATTTTAGGCAGGCATGCTTAACCAACGAACCGATATCATTTCGTTACGATAATTAACGTTAATAAACGAAACAAAGTCATTTCGTTTCGTTTATTAACGTTAAGAACGTCAAATTAACGAAATGATTTCGTTTCGTTTTCTGCCATATCAAAACGAAATCAAATCGTTTATGTTGATTATTAATTTCAAACTACGCTGGCAAAGCTGATTGATGGCGGAGTCATTAAAGGTGAAAGCATTAGCCTAGCTGATTGCAACTTTTCTCATGAATTTTGGCAGTACGAACATTTCTCAGAGTATTTTTGACATTACCACCAACGAATTACACAAACAAACTACATGGAGTTTGTGCGTGTATGTCCGCTCGCTGTTACCACCTTACGGCTTCACCATGGCTATAGCATTGCCAGCACAATTCAAACATAAAGTATCACGTTTTTGTTAACGTTTTTAACGTTAACGAAAGCTTTTCGTTTCGGTTAAAAACGAGATACAATTTATCTTGATAATTTCTTTATCGATAATATTTCGAAGTGTTTCAACGGAAACGGTGGAAATGTTTTGATAAACGATTAGCTTAACGTTAAGGTGCATCCCTGATTTTAGGAATGAATGTCAATATGTAGTCTGATTTTCTGTATACACATTTAAAAGAAAAGCTGATTTGAAACACAAATGTGCAATTCATGGCACTTCAGTTTAATAACGGCGAGCAAAAAACAAACCTTTTTTCCATTCTCTGGCCATTCGCGACAGCCGTTCTCCCTGTCAGCTATTATTTTACAGGTAGGTATGGCAATGGGGGAAGAGAAAGATTTTTCACTTGTATGAATTCACAATGATCAAAAGCAATAAGTACACCATTGTTTAAACAATGTAATTACTATATAGTTTGGCAGCTTAAATAGAGGTTATGTTGCGAATAGAGTGGAAGGCAGTGGACTAGGCAGTCGAATGTCATATAATGAAGGAATGGTGTTCGGAATTTTTTCAAAGTTAAAAAAAAAAATGTTAAAAGCTTTAATATAAATAAAACTATTGTTTTAATAACAACAAAAAGGCCTTATATATTCTATATACATAAATTCGTAAGGATTATCTCACTTTAAAAATTGAGTTAAATAATCTAAAGTTTGTTTTTGAAATTGAGTCGAGAACTGTGCGTGTGAATGTGCGAATTTTCACCGATCAGTTGTTAGTTGCACTACTTGGTAAAATTTACAATGAAGTACACACACTATAATATTCCGCAGCGTACTCCGCGTCGGGCTCTGAAATTTCTCATACTACGCGCAGATATTTCGAATACTCAAAACACAATGCCGGGTGAAATTTTCTGACGCTTTTTATTCAGAGCGGTAATTTGTGGCGTATATCGTCGTCGCTCCGCATTGTGTTTACAGCTTAATCTTCAGAAAATGTCAGCTGGATTAATTTAGTGCTTTGTCAATAGATTTTATATACATACATACATATGTTTTGCCGTAAAATTTTAGTTTTCTTTATACTATTGCTCATAGCAGATACTTCTAATGGCCAATATAATTCAGTTCCGCGCAACTGTGAAATCCTTAGAAATGCTGACATGAAGCGTATTTGCATTGGACTATATCCAGAAGAAATATTATTTAAATATCTTGATGAAAGGGTAACGATCGGAACACAATATGCTATATTTCAACTAACTGCTGCCACGAACCGCTATTTCATCTCTCACTATTCAAGCCCATTAATAAACTGTGCTGGAATCAAACTAATCAATTTATCTAAGTATTACTGTACGACTAAAGATGGGAAACAGCAAATAATCGACTTGAAAGTATCCATTATGGGCTGCGTTTCTCAACATCTGCAATTAGTAGATGATATGTTAAGATTGTGTTCAGAGGAAAAAATAAACCCCTCGGTTTTTGTGGCATTGCAATACAGTAGAAATGAACTTCCTAGATCCAATGGCCTTCGCATCGGCTCATCACTTTCTCATATCTGGGGTATCACTTTCGTTCCCAATTTTATACATATAACTCTGTACTTAAATACATACATACGCACATACATATAACGTATAATGTTTTGACCGATAATTGAATAAAAATGTATTATCTATTGAGGCGTATATCGATTATTGGAGAAAACAGCGGTTATTAGCATTCACCCTGGTTTTACTCAAAAACGGCTGAGGCTGCCAATGCAGGAAGTTGTTCTGCGCAAAAATACTATAGATCCGACTCAAATTTTCGTATAGATCGACATTTGTTAAAAACTAAATTTTTAAATTTCCTCCTGATTCGTTGTCATGCCTCCAAAGCGCATCTTCTGACACCTCGATAAAAGTCTAGAACAGGGGTCGACTGTTAATACGCGTCCAATAGCATTTAATTTCATCCCACCCCATTAGTGCATTAGCCAGGGATAATTTTTTATAAGCGTGGCCGAAGGCCATCAACGCTTAAAGGTGTCCTGCGCAAAAAATCTATGGATCCCATCTCAGGTTTCGATTTTACGCTAATATCTTTAAGTTAAACGTTTTCTTTTCCGCCTTAGGATTATTGTTGTCGAGGTCAATACGCGTCTTTTAACACTTCTCTTGCTATTTTTGTCGACCCCTCTTCTAGACTATTACCGACACCTCTCCCGATAAATTTGGGATATTTTAGAAGCTGTGAGCTTAAGCAAAGGATTACCAGGGCCGACTCAAGAGAATTTTGGGCCATAGGCTAGTTATTATTTGCGGCCCCTTTCTCCCGTATATATAGAAATAAATTGGAGATCAGAAATATTAAATTCAAACTTAGTGTCAATAAAACAAAAAAATATTAAAATACATATTAAATATATTTTTTTTTCAACAAAAGAACGAAATATTAACACACAAAAGTATTTTTAACTAGAAGACCCGGCAGACGTTGTTCTGCCCTAAATTTGGTCTATCTGCATACATTTAATAAGCCTTTTCCGTCTAACTCTGCCCTCCCCTTCTACACTTTTTCCTAATCCGTTCATTCACTCCTCACTCCGTCTTTTTCACTTCATATATCTTCATCTTTGTTTCATTCTATCTCTTTCTCAGTCTCCTCTCTTTTCTCTTCTCTCAAGTCCTTTTCATTCCTCTTCATCCCTTATTGCCAGTCCCAGAGGGAGGTATGTATTTTGTTCCAGTCCCATTCCGCGTCTCAGTCCAGTCCCACTCCGAGTCTCAGTTCCAGTCCTAGTCCTAATCCCAGTCCCAGTCCTTCTCTGGTACACTTCCCGGAAAAAAGGATCGTAAACACTTATATAGGCAAATTTATATACCAAATTTCAGGCAAATCGAATAAGACGTATGTAAATAGGTATGTGGGTATTATTGATTCATGTCTTTATTTCGGCTTCGCATGCATATTTATCAGTTTTGCCAGGTTGATGCGACTAAATCGAATATCACAATGAAAATTACTTTAAGGCTCTCAGCAACAGCTTTCATTTGACATTGATAATACACACACATACCAGTGTTACCCTGATCCCCGTTGTGGCCAATATCTCGAGACCCTAGTCACCAATAGGTATGAAAACTACCCTGTACTGAAGCACTTATCAACAGCCCGAATTTGATACCCATTATGTAAAAATACTGTCTATGCGTTAACGGGCCCACGTCTTGGCCTATATCTCAAGACCCTAGTCACCCAGGAGTATTAAAATTACCCTCTACTAAAGCACTCATCAACATCTTTCACATGTTATGCATATGATATAAACACATTCTGGGGGTACCCAGGTCCACGTTATGGCCTATATCTCGAGACCCTAGTAACCCAGGGGCATGAAAATTACCCTCTGCTAAAGCACTCATCAACAGCTTTCATATGTTATCCATATTCTATAAACACATTCTAGGGGTTCCCGGGTTCACGTTTTGGGCTATATCTCGAGACCCTGTGCGTCGATCGCAACCAAACCTACGTGCAAACCACCACGTGAGGTATACGCAACTTATGTTTTTGATTCTATAAGGCTCACACAAACGGACATTCATTTTTATATATATAGATTATCTTAGAGTTTACTAAAACTTCATTTTACGCGCCTTCAAGTCAGAGAAAGTTGATATAATTTTACTTAAATCTAATTTTTGCGCAATTTCCTGCTCTATTGATAGCAATGCTAAAGCGGCAAGCCTTTCTTCAGTCATGGCCAAACGCAAGTACGTTTTGATTAATTTCAGTCAGGGATGCACCTTAACGTTAAGCTAATCGTTTATCAAAAAATTTCCACCGTTTCCGTTGAAACACTTCGAAATATTATCGATAAAGAAATTATCAAGATAAATTGTATCTCGTTTTTAACCGAAACGAAAAGCTTTCGTTAACGTTAAAAACGTTAACAAAAACGTGATACTTTATGTTTGAATTGTGCTGGCAATGCTATAGCCATGGTGAAGCCGTAAGGTGGTAACAACGAGCGCACATACACACACAAACTCCATATAATTTGTTTGTGTAATTCGTTGGTGGTAATGTCAAAAACACTCTGAGAAATGTTCGTACTGTCAAAATTCATGAGAAAAGTTGCAATCAGCTTGGCTATTGCTTTCACCTTTAATGACTCCGCCATCAATCAGCTTTGCCAGCATAGTTTGAAATTAATAATGAACATAAACGATTTGATTCCGTTTTGATATGGCAGAAAACGAAACGAAATCATTTCGTTAATTTGACGTTTTTAACGTTAATAAACGAAACGAAATGACTTTGTTTCGTTTATTAACGTTAATTATCGTAACGAAATGATATCGGTTCGTTGGTTAAGCATGCCTGATTTCAGTTTCGAAAAGCTACGCTCACCACTCGCAACCGACATTGGTATCATCAACAAAATACTAAATTGGGCATGAGACCAGACAAGTTGTGTTGTAAAATATAACTAAGGTGAAAATTAATTTTGTTTAATGAAACTAAATATAGCGCCCCTACAAAAGTTCTTTTTTTTTTTTTTTGCAAAAAGATTTTTAGTACAAAAGTGTTTATCGAATTTGGTGCCCTAGGCGGTTGCGTAGTTCGCGTATATGGTAGAGCCGGCCCTGAGGATTACCATAACATCGTCAATCGCTGTTTGGATCTGGGTAAAGTCTTCGTTTTACTGGATTCACAACCACCGTGATTAATTGTCAATTAATAAAGAAACAAACCTACTTTGAAACGTTTACAAACTAAAATAAAATTTCACTTTTAAATTTTTTTTTTACCAGTCTGTGACACATTTTGTAATGTTTTCCTTCAAAATTTTATTTGTGCAGCTGTTCCTATTCATTGATTTATCAGCTACAAAACAAAGCCGTAGATTAAGTTCTCGTTGTAAAGTTTTACATTCGCATGAGCTGATAAAAGTTTGTAGAAGCAACTATCCTATAGATTTGATAATAAAATATCAAGATGAAATGGTGAGATCCAAAGATCCCTTCACAGTTTTTCAGTTCGATGGAAATGAAACGAATAAACACTTTTTAACTTTTGGTGAAAGTCAGCTACACGACTGCATTAAATTAAAAGTTGTGAATCCGAATACGTTTGAATGTATGCTTGCCGCTGGAAATTGGGAAAACGTTCATATTCCAAATTGTTTCATGGTCTGTCTTAACATAACTTTGCAGCTGGTAGATGAGTTAATCCGGCATTGTTCTCCGAATACTATGCCGTCAACGAAATTTGTTGCATTACACTACACAGTGACCCGGACACGTTCAGTAGCGATGAGCGGTGGGTATGCCAACGAAGGTCCTAATTATTTGCTCTCGATCCTTGTGTATTTTATGTATGTATGCTTAAGACTTTCGATCGAATAAAAAAATAAGATACTGTGAGCTTATGTAGGGGCAATTTTTTATTTTGCATTGAGACCAGTCAAGTCCACTGGCCATTCTATGAATAATCATCTCAGGGTAATGGCTGTAAGAATGAATTGGGGCGTAGTACAAATTTTTCGTTTTATTTGGTAGAGGCAGTATAAAAAAACTCATTTTGATAAAAATGTCGGATCATGATGCACCGATCTTAGGTATTAGCACCGTCCTGAGATTTAACGAACGACATAAGTCATACATGTAATGCCAGCTTGCCAACTGCCCTCATGATAATAACCATTGTGGGTAATTCAAGTGTGATAACTTCTGCATAGAGTAGAACCGATCACCTGATTTTAAATTGACTATCGTGATCTCATCCAGTATCTCTTTCTATCACTCGCCGTAAATAGCCGACCATGTTCGTCGCCATATTGAACATCCTGTCAAAACGCTAAAAAGTAGCCATCTTGAACATCCTGTCAGGCTGTTTATACTTGTATACAATAATAATGACACGAGGCTTCCGATCATGGCTCAATTGATTGTGATTGAATCAAGGAACAAGCGTGACACCTTTTCCACCAACTGACTGACAGGATGTTCAAGATGGCTACTTCTTAGCAATTTGGCAGCATTTTGACATAAACACGGTCGGCCATGATGAAATGAGTATTCAGGTGTTCTCATCCCGTTGATGTTTTCCCTTATTTTGACAAGTTCGGCATGCATAATTTAAAGGGTTTTCTATCATACATAATTGCCTTTGAATTCTACTACGATCGGAGTAGATTTTACTATACGTTTACCAGAATTTTTTTAGACATAAAGGTTAACGTAATTTTGTATGCCCCAAAAGATTATAGGAAAATTTAGCGGAATACAGAGCTGTAAAAAGATTGAATCAATTGAGTGTGCATTCTCTCAGCATTCTTTTAAAAAATTGTGATTTTTCGGTTACATATTATAAATCTCCATTCCTGAATGGCTCAAAATACTTTAACTCAAAGCTAAAGTGTGTGTGTTATTGAATGGTAAAATATAATTCAATATAGAGTGGGAATGTAGGAACCATTCCCAATCTTTAATGAATGTAAACTTGAAATGAATGCACACTTTTTTTCCATTCAGTACTAAATACTTTTTCCCCAAGGTTATTTTTTGGTATACATTCATTGCCACCAGATATGTTAAATCAATTTTGGAGTTGGGTGCAAAAAAGGCGTAAAATTTATCAATAGAAATAATAGCCCCTTCTAATTATTCAAGTAGTTTAATATTTAAGAATTAATGAGCTTAGCACCGGCTTGTAATAATTGAATATCCAATCATTATTTTTGAAAAGAAAGAAACATTTACTGGCATACTGCGATTTTAACATTTCGAAGACCGCCACATAATAATCATCAGGTAATTTCGAATGTTATCAAAGGTTTCACCAAGATTCGAACCGCGAATCACATAGTGAAACTGCAATTGCCTTAAATCATCGCAATATGCCAGTAAATGTTTCTTTCTTTTCAGTTTATCTTAAACTTCGCAAACACAATCTATTGCTTTCTTGCTATATATCAAAATGGTTCTATATGTCCTACTTATTTTGCTATTGTAGTAAAATGGAATTTGTAAATGAACACATTGTGCATTGACCAAATAGAGTAAATTGTGGATATTTTTTGTCGATAATATAACAAAAACAGATACTTGAGTTTAAGTCATTTAAATATAAATACATCAAAGTACATAGGTCTATCGGCGATTTCGTTGGAGCTTCCTAATTCCGAGAATTTCGATAAATATATGTCTAATTCCATGGTATCGTCCTACAGCGATTCAGCATTTTTCTATTCACCTGAGTCACTTTCCCAGTTTTCCTTCATATGTGCCACAAAAAAAATGTTTCATTGGGAGAAACTCTCCAGAGGTTATTAATTTTCCTCCCCACAAAGAGATTGACTGGCTCCATCGGATTACAATTTTTTACAGCTGATGTTTTGACAGTGTTTGACGGAATATAAATAGAGAACCTTAGTGATTGAGAAGGACGTCTCTCTGCCTATTTGCATGGCATTTGTAGGTTGAATTCTATCTTACTTGAGCACATTTGTATTCAAAGTTAATTTTCTTTCCTATCAAAAAACTACAACTACCTATAGAGTCTACTTTAAATGACTGTAATTACAAACTATTGTGTTTAGAATAATATTTTTTTTAGAAAATAGAGAAAAATAGTACCTATATTGCTATTGCAATTTGGAAACTCACAAACCAGTATAGATACAGTATTTGACCATAAACCCCTAGGAAGAATATATGAGGGAACTTAAGAGCTTTTATAATATATAACTTTCAATTGTTTAATCAATAATTGAGGACGTTCAAGTGTAGATTAGTACTTTTTCATGCAAGCCTTTTATATGCCACATTGGCAGCACTTATTTAGAACGATGACAATTTTCGGAACAGAGATGTTGAAATCTTTGTCATTTACTTTTTTTATTATTAAATTTTTAGGAAAATTTCAATAAGAATACTTTTCCAGTTAACTTCTTTGTGCTTTATTACCATTTAAATAACGAATAAACTGGTCATCACGGAGAATAATTAAATTTTTGTGTAGATAGTTTGAAGTGGCTTTAATTAAATGCAACCATGTGATATTTGAGCGGGTTTTGTGCATGTACGACATTTTTCATAACTGATTGGTACTAGAAAAGTGTGTGCACACTCAATGCTTATTCTGTGTTGAAAAATGTTTGTGTTTCATTCAATTACTTCATTCTTTTTTCGAATGAGTTCAGGAGTGCATTCTTTTTTTCCACTCCTGAATGAAGAATGGGTTAACTTTTAAGTCACATTCCTTAACAAGGAATGAATGAATGAAGAGCAAGCATTCTTAAACCATTGATTTAAAATTTCAAATGATTGCACAGTTTTACAGCTCTGCAAAGCATTCATCAAGAACCGTTTGATCAATTGCAAAAAAAAAAATGTATCATCTGATTTAGCTCTTACACATTTTGACTCGAAAATTGACATTGTACTGGCAACTTATGCATCAAAAGATGGCATGGGGGTCGCATTAATGCATCGTTTCAAAGATAAATCTTTACATCCCATAATGCGTTTTGCTGCAACATTCAATGAAGCGGAGAATAATTACTCACAAATAGAAAAAGAAGGTAGGTAGGTTGAACTGGCCGGTCCATGAGGACCTCACATAGACTGATTGAGTCCGTAGTGTTACCAGAAGTTTGTTTTAACGACCAAACTGAAAAACCCTATCAAAAACCAGGACCTATGTTATAAAATAACTCCGTTCTCTTGGCAAATACTAGAAGCTTCCTAGGACTTAAGCCACTTGCTGCTTCTAGATCTGACAGCTGTATCACTCCTAATAGCTGGAGTCTTAGCCTGGCAAGTGCAGGGCACGAGCACAGAACGTGCTCGATCGTTTCCTCCTCCAACCCGCACTTCCTACACCTGCTATCACTGACCAAGCCTAATTTAAAGGCATGTGACGCCAGAAGGCAGTGTCCAGTCAGAATACCCGTAATGAGTCTACAGTCCTCTCTTTTTAATGATAGAAGCAACTGTGTTAGTCTAAGGTTGTAAGACCTACACATAATCTTCGACACTTTACAGCCCCGCGCTTGAACCCACGCCTTTTCTGCTTGGTCGATCATGTGCACCTCTCGCGTTCGCTTAATCTCGCCCAATCTAATTGGGACGTCTACGGAGCAAGCTTCAAGGGATGCGCCCTTTTTAGCTAATTCGTCCGCTTTTTCATTCCCATCTATTCCCATATGTCCTGGGACCCAATATAGATGTATGCTTCTCCCTGTCCCGATTCTCTCCAGAGACTGCTTACACTCTAACACGCATTTAGATGCTGTGCTATGCGAGATTATTGCCTTAATTGCTGCTTGACTGTCAATATAAAAGTTAACACGGTTGCAGCTTAAGCTATTCTCTTCCAGGGTAATAGAAAAAAAAAAAAAGAAGCGCGTGCTTTAATATTTGGTTTGAAACGATCTTACTTTTACATCGCAGGTCGACGTTTCTTCGTACAAATAGACCACAAGCCATTGTTGGCAATTTTTGGATCAAAGAATGGGATTCCAGTTTATACGGGCATTGATTGTTTTAGCATACGATATTCATTTTGAGGTCATAGGTAGAAATAGCTTCGGTTGTGTTGATGTTGTATCAAGATTAATGTCCAAATTTACCAAACCAGATGAGGATACTGTCGTTGCACATATTTCGAGAACTAATTGGGCAATTAGTTTTCATAATCTATTTATTTAACATGAGATATGTATATTAAAAATAAATTTAGAAATTAAAAATATTACATTGTTGGTAAATTCCCGAATGTTGATGTACGTTATGAGACAATAGTCTCACTTGTAAAAATTTATTAATAAACTAAACTAAACTTCAAGTAGCCACCAATGATTGTCATAGACTTAAAAAAAAAGGAGATTTAGTTCGAGAAGATAAATGGCCCAAATTATTTAAGCAAATAAAGGATATTGATGTAGCCGCTTATTTTTCATATCCACATTTTCCATATTATGACTTAAAGGAAGTGCTAGGTTGTTTGTTTAGAGGCGAACAACTGATTATTCCTTCCAAAATACGGGCACAAATTATTGGAAGTTTTCACGAGGGCCATCCAGGTGTGCATCGCATGAAACTAGAGCTTACGCCTTCTCGCAGGATTCTCGAATTACTCGTAAAGCTTGCGAGCTTCTCGACATCCAATTTAATCGATTCATTGGCTCTCTTATATAGAGCTTACGATTTCTTCTGGAGCACAAGCGAAAATGTCCACAAAACCACAAGTAAAAAACACCGAAATGGCTATAATAGGGCCAATGCAGCGACTGAATTGAAAGTCGAGAAGCTCGCGAGTATTACGAGTATTTCGAGATTCGAGAATCTCGCGAGAAGCCGTGTTCTCGACGTCTCGTTAAAAAAATAAAATATTGTGAACAAAATTATATCTAATCTAATCTAATCTAATATATTATCTAATCTAATATCTAATATCTAATATCTAATCTAATATCTAATATCTAATCTAATATATATTATAAATGGGAAAGTTTGGATGTTAAGATGTTTGGATGTTTGGATGTTTAGATGTTTGGATGTTTGGATGTTTGGATGTTTGGATGTTTGGATGTTTGGATGTTTGGATGTTTGTCCAGACGTTTGTCTTTGTGACTCAATAACGCAAGAACGGCTGGACCGATTTGGATGAAATTTTGCACACATATAGCCAATAGTCTAGAAGGATCTACTAGCTATATATTTTTCAAAAGGGGCGTGGTCTCCGCCCCCTAGGAACAGTTATAATTTAATTATTATATTTTTTCGTCTTTGCGACTGAATCACGCCAGAATGGCTACACGGATTTTGATGAAATTTGGGACACAGACAGTAGTCTACTAGCGAAATTTTTTTCGAACATGGAAAGAGGGGTGGGGGTCCCAAGACCCTTCGAGAAATTATTTTTCATAATTTTTACACATTATAACTTTACGTATACTGGCCTTCACCAATATCACAGACTCAAGGGGTCAAATAAGTCGAGGGCTTACAAAGTAAGCAGTGACACCCTCCGCCCGCCCCCCTTTATCTCCCCCTCTGGTGTAAAATCCATAAATTGTTATAACTCAATCTAAATTTTCTCCTAAATCAATAGTTTTTGGTATCTGGTACATTCAGAACGAGATCTAGACAATTTTGGAGGAACGATCAGTGGTCCTCTCCTCTACTCCCGCCATCCGCCCTCCATCAATTGTTTTTATTAGCACGCTTTTATTAGCTTTACCTGTATGTTTCTATGTAACTTTTTATTCGCTCCAATGCGCCTGCTGCCTTATTAACATGGTTTTATAATTAGCTTCACCTTATTTGTAATCCCGTAAGGGTCATATCGAGACCCTTCCGGGATCATTTCTGGATGGTTTTCGGGATCGGTCCGGGATTACGCCGGGGTAATTTCGGGACTTTTTCGGGACTATTTCGGGATCATTTTGGGACCCTTCCGGGATCATTTCTGTATAGTTTACGGGATCCGTCCGGGATCCCGTCGGGGTTATTTTGGAACATTTTCGGGACTATTCCGGAATAATTTCGGGACTATTTCGCGATCATTTGGGGACCCTTCCGGCATCATTTCTGGATGGTTTTCGGGATCCGTGCGGGATCTCGTCGGGGTCATATGGGGACTTTTTCGGGATCATTTGAGGGCTCTTCCGGCTTCATTTCTGGATGGTTTTCGGGATCCGTCCGGGATATCGTCGGGGTAATTTGGGGACTTTTTCGGTATCATTTGGGGGCTCTTCCGGCATCATTTCTGGATGGTTTTCGGGATCCGTTCGGGATCTCGTCGGGGTCATTTGGGGACTTTTTCGGGATAATTTTGGGGCTCATCCGGCATTATTTCTGGATGGTGTTCGGGATCCGTCCTGGATCCCGTCGGGGTCATTTCGGGACTTTTTCGCGACTAATACGGGATCATTTGGGAACCCTTTCGGCATCATTTCTGGATGGCTTTCGGGATCCGTCCGGGATCCCGTCGGGGTCATTTCGGGACTTTTTTGCGAATAATACGGGATCATTTGGGAACCCTTTCGGCATCATTTCTGGATGGTTTTCGGGATCCGTTCGGGATCCCATTAGGGTAATTTCGGGACTATTAGGGGATCATTTGGGAACCTTTCCGGCATCATTTCTGGATAATTTTCGGGATCCGTCCGGGATGCCGACGAAGTCATTTCGGGACTATTTCGGGATCATTTGGGATACCTACCGGCATCATTTCTGGATGGTTTTTGGGATTCGTCCGGGATCCCGTCATGGTCCTTTCGGGACTTTTTTTCGACTAATACGGGATCACTGGCGGACCCTTTCGGCATCATTTCTGGATAGTTGTCGGGATCCCGTCACGGTCATTTCGGGACTATTGGGGGATCAGTTGAGGACCTTTCCGGCATAATTTCTGTATTGTTTTCGGAATCCTTTCGGGATCCCGTCAGGGTCATTTTGGGACTTTTTCGGGGCTAATACGGGATCATTTGGGGATCCTCTAGGGGTCGTTTCGTGACTTTTTCTGTTTTATTTCGGGATCACTTGGGGACCCTTCCGACATAATTTCTTGATGGTTTGCCGGATCCATCAGGGTCATTTCGGGACCACTTTTGGGATCATTTGGGGACCCTTCCTAGATCATTTCTGGATCCGTCCCGGATGCCGTAGGAGCCATTTCGGGATTTTTTGTTACTTTTCCGGGATAGTTTTTGGACCCTTCCGGGATCATTTCTGGATGGTTTTCGGGATCCGTCGTTGATTCCCTCGGAGCCATTTCGGAACCTTTTCTGGAGTATGTCGGGGTCATTTGGGGACTTTTTCGGGATCATTTGGGGCTCTTCCGGCATCATTTCTGGATGGTTTTCGGGATCCGTGCGGGTTCTCGTCGGGGTCATTTGGGGACTTTTTCGGGATCATTTGGGGGCTCTTCCGGCATCATTTCTGGATGGTTTTCGGGATCCGTCCGGGATATCGTCGGGGTCATTTGGGGACTTTTTCGGGATCATTTGGGGGCTCTTCCGGCATCATTTCTGGATGGTTTTCGGGATCCGTCCGGGATCCCATCAGGGTAATTTCGGGACTATTAGGGGATCATTTGTGGACCTTTCCGGCATCATTTCTGGATAATTTTCGGTATCCGCCCGGGATGCCGACGAGGTCATTTCGGGATTATTTCGGGATCATTTGGGATACCTACCGGCATCATTTCTGGATGGTTTTTGGGATTTGTCCGGGATCCCGTCGGGGTCATTTCGGGACTTTTTCTCGACTAATACGGGATCATTTGCGGACCCTTTCGGCATAATTTCTGGATAGTTGTCGGGATCCGTTCGGGATCCCGTCACGGTCATTTAGGAACTATTAGGGGATCATTTGAGGACCTTTCCGGCATCATTTCTGGATAGTTTGTGGAATCCTTTCGGGATCCCGTCAGGGTCATTTCGGGGCTTTTTCGGGATCATTTAAGGATGGCTTTCAGGATTCGTCCGGGAACCCGTCAGGGTAATTTCTGGACTTTTCCGAGATTATTTCGGGATCATTTTGGGACCTTCCCAAGATCATTTCTGGATGGATTTCGGGATTTGTCCGGGATGCCCTCAGGGTCATTTTGAGACTATTAGGTGAGCATTTGAGGACCGTTCCGGCATCACTTCTGGATGGTTTTCGGTATCCGTTCAGATTCCCGTCGGAATAATTGCGGGACTTTTTCGGGATCATTGGGGTCCCTTCCGACATCATTTCTGGATGGTTTTTGGGATTCGTCCGGCATCCCGTCGGGGTCATTTCGGGGCTTTTTCTCGACTAATACGGGCTCATTTGCGGGCCCTTTCGGTATCATTTCTGGATAGTTGTCGGGATCCGTTCGGGATCCCGTCAGGGTCTTTTCGGAACTATTGGGAGATCATTTGAGGACCTTTCCGGCATCATTTCTGGTTAGTTTTCGGGATCCTTTCCGGGTCCCATCAGGGTCATTTCGGGACTTTTTCGGCATTATTTAAGATTGGTTTTCAGGATTCGTCCGGGATCCGTCAGGGTAATTTCTTGACTTTTCCCAGACTATTTCGGGATAATTTTGGGACCCTCCCAAGATCATTTCTGGATGGATTTCGGGATCTGTCCGGGATGCCGTCAGGGTCATTTTGGGACTATTAGGTGATCATTTGAGGACCTTTTCGGCATCACTTCTGGATGGTTTTCGGTATCCGCTCAGGATCCCGTCGGAATTATTGCGGGACTTTTTCGGGTTCATTTGGTGTCCCTTCCGGCATCATTTCTGGATGGTTTTTGGGATTCGTCCGGCATCCCGTCGGGTTAATTTCGGGACTTTTTCTCGACTAATACCTGATCATTTGCGGGCCCTTTCGGCATCATTTCTAGATAGTTGTCGGGATCCGTTCGGGATCCCTTCAGGGTCTTTTCGGAACTATTAGGTGATCATTTGAGGACATTTCCGGCATCATTTCTGGATAGTTTTCGGGATCCTTTCGGGGTCCAGTCAGGGTCATTTCGGGACTTTTTCGGGATAATTTAGAGATGGCTTTCAGGATTCGTCCGGGAACCCGTCAGGGTGATTTCTGAACTTTTCCGAGACTATTTCGGGATAATTTTGGGACCTTCCCAAGATCATTTCTGGATGGATTTTGGGATCAGTCCGGGATGCCGTCAGGGTCATTTTGGTATTAGGTGATCATTTGAGGACCTTTCCGGCATCACTTCTGGATGGTTTTCGGTATCCGATCAGGATCCCCTCGGAATCATTGCGGGACTTTTACGGAATCATTTGGGATTCCTTCCGGCATCATTTCTGGATGGTTTTCGGGATTTGTCCGGGATCCCGTCGGGGTTATTTCGGGAACATTTCGGGGCTACTACGGGATCATTTGGGGATCCTCTATGGGTCGTTTCGTGACTTTCGAGATCCCGTCAGAGTCATTTCGGGACTTCTTCGGGACTATATCGGGATCATTTCTGGATGGTTTATGGGATCCGTCCATGACCCCTTAAGGGTCATTTCGGGACTATTAGGTGATCATTTGAGGATCTTTCCGGCATCACTTCTGGATGATTTTCGGTATCCGTCCGGGATCCCGTCGAAGTCAATGCGGGACTTTTACGGAATCATTTGGGATTCCTTCCGGCATCATTTCTGGATGGTTTTCGGGATTTGTCCGGGATCCCGTCGGGGTTATTTCGGGACCTTTTCGGGGCTACTACGGGATCATTTGGGGATCCTCTATGGGTCGTTTCGTGACTTTTTCTGTATTATTTCGGGATCATTTTGGGACCCTTTCGGCATAATTTCTTGATGGTTTGCCGGATCCATCAAGGTCATTTCGGGAACATTTTGGGATCATTTGGGGACCCTTCCGAGATCATTTCTGGATCCGTCCGGGATGCCGTAGGAGCCATTTCGGGATTTTTTGTTACTTTTCCGGGATAGTTTTTGCACCCTTCCGGGATCATTTCTGGATCTGTGCGGGATCCCATCTGGGTCAATTCCGGACTATTTCGGGATCATTTTGGAATCCTTCCGGAATCATTTCTGTATGGTTTTCGCGATCCATCGTGGATCCCCTCGGAGCCATTTCGGAACTTTTTCCGGAGTTAGTCGGGATAATTTAGGGACCCTTCCTGGATATTTTCTGGATGGTTTTTGAGATCCGCCCGGGAGCCAGTCAGGGTCATTTCGAAACCTTTTCGGGATCATTTTGGAACACCTTCAGGGATCATTTCTGTGTGGTTCTCTACATACGTCTAGAATCGTGTCGCTCTCATTTCGGGTTTTTTTGGGACTATTCGGGGAACTTTTGGAGACCCTTTCGGGGCATTTCTGGATGGTTTTCGGGATCCGTCCGCGATAGCGTTGGGGTCATTTCGTAGCTTTTTCTGGATAATTTCGGGATCATTTGGGATCCTATCAGGTTATCAGCTCATTTAGTTCTTTTTTTTACTCAATTACAAAAATATAATGCATTAGACAGAAAACAAAATTTTAAACAGATAATAAGCAGGCTAACGCGAATAGCCCATATATTTAAAATTTTCCTTGCGGACGGGGCCGCGGGTAAAGGCTAGTATATATTATAAATGGCAAAGTTTGGATGTTTGGATGTTTAGATGTTTGGATGTTTGTCCAGACGTTTGTCTTTGTGACTCAATCACGCAAGAACGGCTGGACCGATTTGGATGAAATTTTGCACACATATAGCCAATAGTCTTGAAGGATCTACTAGCTATATATTTTTCAAAAGGGGCGTGGTCCCCGCCCCCTAGGAACAGTTATAATTTAATTATTATATTTTTTCGTCTTTGCGACTGAATCACGCCAGAATGGCTACACGGATTTTGATGAAATTTGGGACACAGACAACAGTCTACTAGCGAAATTTTTTCCGGACTTTTTCTGGGGACCCTTCCGGCATCATTTCTTGATGGTTTGCCGGATCCATCAGGGTCATTTCTGGACCATTTGGGATCATTTGGGGACCCTTCCGAGGTCATTTCTGGATCCGTCCGGAATGCCGTAGGAGTAATTTTGAAATTTTTTTGTTACTTTTTCGGGATAGTTTTGGGACCCTTCCGGGATCATTTCTGCATCCGTGCGGGATCCCATCGGGGTCATTCCCAGACCATTTCGGGATCATTTTGGGACCCTTCCGAAATCATATCTATATGGTTTTCGCGATCCGTCGTGGATCCCCTCGTGGTCATTTCGGAACTTTTCCGGACTATGTCGGGATAATTTAGGAATCCTTCCTGGCTATTTTCTGGATGGTTTTTGAGGTCCGTACGGGAGCCCGTCAGGGTCATTTCGGAACTTTCTCGGGACTATTTCGGGATCATTTTGGTACCCTTCAGGGATCATTTGTGTGGTTCTCTGGATAAGTCTATAATCGTGTCGTTGTCATTTTGGGTTTGTTGGGGACTATTCCGGGAACTTTTGGAGAAGCTTCCGGGGCATTTCTGGATGGTTTTCGGGATCCGTCCGCGATAGCGTCGGGGTCATTTCGTGGCGCTTTTTCTGGATAATTTCGGGATCATTTGGGGATCCTATCAGGTTATCAGCTCATTTAGTTCTTTTTTTTTACTCAATTACAAAAATAAAATGCATTAGACAGAAAAAAATGTTTAAACAGAAAACTTGATAAGCAGGCTAACGTGAATAGCCCATATATTTTATTTTCTCCTTGCGGACGGGGCCGCGGGTAAAGGCTAGTCTAATATATATATATTATAAATGGGAAAGTTTAGATGTGAAGATGTTTGGATGTTTGGATGTTTGGATGTTTGGATGTTTGTCCAGACGTTTGTCTTTATGACTCAATCACGCAAGAACGGCTGGACCGATGTGGATGAAATTTTGTACAAATATAGCCAATAGTCTAGAAGGATCTACTAACTATATATTTTTGAAAAGGGGCGTGGTCCCCGCCTCCTAGGAACAGTTATAATTTAATTATTATATTTTTTCGTCTTTGCGACTGAATCACGCCAGAATGGCTACACGGATTTTGATGAAATTTGGGACACAGACAGTAGTCTACTAGCGAAATTTTTTTCGAACATGGAAAGAGGGGTGGGGGTCCCACGACCCCTTCGAGAAATTATTTTTCAATAATTTTTACACATTATAACTTTACGTATACTGGCCTTCACCAATACCACAGACTCAAGGGGTCAAATAAGTCGAGGGCTTACAAAGTAAGCAGTGACACCCTCCGCCCGCCCACCCCCCTTTATCTCCCCCTCTGGTGTAAAATCTATAAATTGTTATAACTCAATATAAATTTTCTCCTAAATCAATAGTTTTTGGTATCTGGTACATACAGAACGAGATCTAGACAATTTTGGAGGAACGATCAGTGGTCCTCTCCTCTACTCCCGCCATCCGCCCTCCATCAATTGTTTTTATTAGCACGCTTTTATTAGCTTTACCTGTATGTTTCTATGTAACTTTTTATTCGCTTCAATGCGCCTGCTGCCTTATTAACATGGTTTTATAATTAGCTTCACCTTATTTGTAATCCCGTAAGGGTCATATCGAGACCCTCCGGGATCATTTCTGGATGGTTTTCGGGATCGGTCCGGGATTACGCCGGGGTAATTTCGGGACTTTTTCGGGACTATTTCGGGATCATTTTGGGACCCTTCCGGGATCATTTTGGGACCCTTCCGGGATCATTTCTGTATAGTTTTCGGGATCCGTCCGGGATCCCGTCGGGGTTATTTTGGGACATTTTCGGGACTATTCCGGAATCATTTCGGGACTATTTCGCGATCATTTGGGGACCCTTCCGGCATCATTTCTGGATGGTTTTCGGGATCCGTCCGGGATCCCGTCGGGGTACTTTCGGGATCATTTGCGTACCTTCGAGAGATAAATTCTTGATGGTTTCCGGGATCATTACGGGACTTTTTCGGGGTCAGTTTGGGTCCTTTCCGTAATCATTCCTGGATGGTTTTAGGGATCCGTCCGGGATCCCGTCGGCGTCATTTTGGGACTTTTGCGGGATCATTTGGGGTCTCTTCCGGCATCATTTCTGGATGTTTTACGGGATCCGTCCGGGATCCCGTCGGCGTCATTTTGGGACTTTTGCGGGATCATTTACGGTCTCTTCCGGCATCATTTCTGGATGGTTTACGGGATCCGTCCGGGATCCTGTCGGGGTCATTTTGGGACTTTTGCGGGATCATTTGGGGTCTCTTCCGGCATCATTTCTGGATGGTTTACGGGATCCGTCCGGGATCCTGTCGGGGTCATTTTGGGACTTTTGCGGGATCATTTGGGGTCTCTTCCGGCATCATTTCTGGATGGTTTATGGGATCCGTCCGGGATCCCGTCGGCGTAATTTTGGACTTTTGCGGGATCATTTGGGGTCTCTTCCGGCATCATTTCTGGATGGTTTACGGGATCCGTCCGGGATCCTGTCGGGGTCATTTTGGGTCTTTTGCGGTATCATTTGGGGTCTCTTCCGGCATCATTTCTGGATGGTTTACGGGCTCCGTCCGGGACCCTGTCGGGGTAATTTTGGGACTTTAGCGGGATCATTTGGGGTCTCCTCCGGCATCATTTCTGGATGGTTTACGGGATCTGTCCGGGATCCTGTCGGGGTCATCTTGGGACTTTTGCGGGATCATTTGGGGCCTCTTCCAGCATCATTTCTGGATGGTTTTCGGGATCCGTCCGGGATCCTGTCGGGGTCATTTTGAGACTTTTGCGGGATCATTTGGGGTCTTCTCCGGCATCATTTCTGGATGGTTTACGGGATCCGTCCGGGATCCTGTCGGGGTCATTTTAGGATTTTTGCGGGATCATTTGGGGTCTCTTCCGGCATCATTTCTGGATGGTTTACGGGATCCGTCCGGGATCCTGTCGGGGTCATTTTGGGACTTTTGCGGGATCATTTGGGGTCTCTTCCGGCATCATTTCTGGATGGTTTACGGGATCCGTCCGGGACCCTGTCGGGGTCATTTTGGGACTTTAGCGGGATCATTTGGGGTCTCCTCCGGCATCATTTCTGGATGGTTTACGGGATCCGTCCGGGATCCTGTCGGGGTCATTTTGGGACTTTTGCGGGATCATTTGGGGTCTCTCCCGGCATCATTTCTGGATGGTTTTCGGGATCCGTCCGGGATCCTGTCGGGGTCATTTTGGGACTTTTGCGGGATCATTTGGGGTCTCTTCCGACATCATTTCTGGATGGTTTACGGGATCCGTCCGGGATCCTGTCGGGGTCATTTTGGGACTTTTGCGGGATCATTTGGGGTCTCTTCCGGCATCATTTCTGGATGGTTTACGGGATCCGTCCGGGACCCTGTCGGGGTCATTTTGGGTCTTTAGCGGGATCATTTGGGGTCTCCTCCGGCATCATTTCTGGATGGTTTTCGGGATCCGTCCGGGATCCCGTCGATGTCATTTCGGGACTATTTCGGCATCATTTGGGGTACCTTCCGGTATCAATTCTAGATGGTTTTCGGGATCCGTCCGGGATCCCGTCGGAGTCATTTCGGAATTTTTTCTCGACTAATACAGGATCATTTGGGGACCTTATCGGCATCATTTCTGGATGGTTTTCGGAATCCGTCCGCGATCCCGTCAGGGTCATTTCGGGACTATTTCGGTATAATTTGGGGTACCTGCCGGCATCATTTCTGGATGGTTTTCGGTATCCGTCCGGGATCCCGTCGGTGTCATTTCGGGACCATTTGGGGTCCATTCCGGCATCATTTCTGGATGGTTTTCGGGATCCGTCTGGGATCCTATCGGGGTCATTTTGGGACTTTTGCGGGATACTTTGGGGTCTCTTCCGGCATCATTTCTGGATGGTTTTCGGGATCCGTCCGTGATCCTGTGGGGTCATTTTGGGACTTTTGCGGGATCATTTGGGGTCTCTTCCGGCATCATTTCTGGATGGTTTACAGGATCCGTCCGGGATCCTGTCGGGGTCATTTTGAGACTTTTGCGGGATCATTTGGGGTCTCTTCCGGCATCATTTCTGTATGGTTTTCGGGATCCGTCCGGGATCCTGTCGGGGTCATTTTGGGACTTTTGCGGGTTCATTTGGGGTCTCTTCCGGCATCATTTCTGGATGGTTTACGGGATCCGTCCGGGATCCTGTCGGGGTCATTTTGGGCCTTTTGCGGGATCATTTGGGTTCTCTTCCGGCATCATTTCTGGATGGTTTACGGGATCCGTCCGGGATCCTGTCGGGGTCATTTTGGGACTTTTGCGGGATAATTTGGGGTCTCTCCCGGCATCATTTCTGGATGGTTTTCGGGATCTGTCCGGGAACCTGTCGGGGTCACTTTGGGACTTTTGCGGGATCATTTGGGGTCTCTTCCGGCTACATTTCTGGATGGTTTACGAGATCCGTCCGGGATCCTGTCGGGGTCATTTTGGGACTTTTGCGAGATCATTTGGGGTCTCTTCCGGCATCATTTCTGGATGGTTTACGGGATCCGTCCGGGACCCTGTCGGGGTCATTTTGGGACTTTAGCGGGATCATTTGGGGTCTCCTCCGGCATCATTTCTGGATGGTTTTCGCGATCCGTCCGGGATCCTGTCGGGGTCATTTTGGGACCTTTGCGGGATCATTTGGGGTCTCTTCCGGCATCATTTCTAGATGGTTTTCGGGATCCATCCGGGATCCCGTCGGAGTCATTTCGGAACTTTTTCTCGACTAATACAGGATCATTTGGGGACCCTTTCGGCATCATTTCTGGATAGTTTTAGGGATCCGTTCGGGATCCCGACGGGGTCATATCGGGACCATTTGGGGTACCTACCGGCATCATTTCTGGATGGTTTACGGGATCCGTCCGGGACCCTGTCGGGGTCATTTTGGGACTTTAGTGGGATCATTTGGGGTCTCCTCCGGCATCATTTCTGGATGGTTTCCGGATCCGTCCGGGATTCCGTCGGCGTAATTTCAGGACTATTAGGGGGTTATTTGGGGACCTTTCCGGCATCATTTCTGGATAGTTTTAGGGATCCGTGCGGGATCCCGACGGGGTCATATCGGGACTATTTGGGGTACCTACCGGCATCATTTCTGGTTGGTTTTCGGGATCCGTCCGAGATCCCGTCGGGATCATTTCGGGACTATTTCGGGATCATTTGGGTACCTACCTTCATAATTTCTGGATGATTTTCGGGATCCGTACGGGATCCCGTCGGGGTCATTTCAGGACTTTTTCGGGATCCGCCCGTGATCCCGGCGGGGTCATTTCGGGACTATTTCGGGATCATTTGGGGTACCTAGATGGATAGTTTTCGGGATTCGTCCGGGATCCCGTCTGGATCATTTCAGGACTTTTTCGGGATCATTTGGGGTATCTTCCGGCCACTTTTCTAGATGGTTTTCGGTATCCGTCCGGGATACCGTCAGGGTAATTTCGGGACTATTTGGGATAACTTGGGAACCTTTCCGGCATCATTTCTGGATAGTTTCCGGGATCCTTCGGGGATCCCGTCAGGGTCATTTCGGAACCCGCGAGTAATGCGGGATCATTTGGGGACCCTTTCGCCATCATTTCCGGATGGTTTTCGTGATCCGTCCGGGATACCGTCAGGGTAATTTCGGGACTATTTTGTGATAACTTGGGAACCTTTCCGGCATCATTTCTGGATAGTTTCCGGGATCCGTCGGGAATCCCGTCAGGATCATTTCGGAACTATAAGGGGATCATTTCATTTTTCATCTTTCTTTAAGGGGATCATTTCACCTTCCAGCATCATTTCTGTATACTTTTGGGGATCCGTCCGGGATCCCGACGGGGTCATTTCTGGCCTATTTCGGGATCATTTTGGGGTACCAACCGGCA
Organism: Eurosta solidaginis; assembly: GCF_040869045.1. Taxonomy (NCBI): domain Eukaryota; kingdom Metazoa; phylum Arthropoda; class Insecta; order Diptera; family Tephritidae; genus Eurosta; species Eurosta solidaginis. Next base: position 395,644,797 of record NC_090319.1, read on the forward strand.
TCATTTCTGGATGGTCCGGGATCCATCCGGGATCCCATCGGGGGAATTTCGGGAATTTTTCGGGATCATTTGGGGTCCCTTCCGGCATCATTTCTGGATCGTTTTCGGGATCCGTCCGAGATCCCGTCGGGTTTATTTTTTTACTTTTTCGGGAAAATGTCAGGGAGTTTCGAGACTGTTCTTGGATCATTTGGGGATCCTTCAGGGATAATTTCTGGATGGTTTTCGGGATCCCGTCGGGGTAATTTCGGAACTTTTTCACGACTAATTCGGGATCAGTTGCCCTTAAAGATCATTTCTAGGTGGTTTTCGGGATCCGTCCGGGATCCCGTCAGGGTTATTTCGCGCCTTTTCGGGACTATTTCGGGATCATTTTGGGACCCTTCCGGGATAATTTCTCTATGATTTTCGGGATCTGTTCGGGATCCCTTCGTAGTTTTTTCGCGACTTTATCTGGGATAAATTGCGGACCCTTTAGAGATCAATTCTGGATGGTTTTCGGTATCGGTCTGGGATCCCCTCAAGGTCATTTCGGGACTTTTTCGGGACTATTTCGGAATCATTTTGGGACCCCTCCGGCATAATTTCTGGGTGATTTTCGGGATCTGTCCGGGATCCCGACGGAGTTTTTTCGGGACTTTTTCCGGACTATTTCTGGATTATTTGGGGACGTTTCAGAGCTCAGTTCTGGATGATTTTCGGGATCTGTCCGGGATCCCGTCAGAGTTATTTCGGGGTAATTTTGGGACCCTTCCAGGATAATTTCTTCATGATTTTCGAGATGGGTCTGAGTTTTTCGTGACTTTCGGGACTATTTTGGGATCATTTGCGGAACCTTCAGAGATCAATTCTGGATGGTTTGTGGACTTTTCCGGGATCATTTGGGGATCCCTCCAGAGTCATTTCTGGATGGTTTTCGGGATCCCGTCAGGGTCATTTCGGGCCTTTTTCGTGAATTTCGGAATCATTTTGGGACTCCTCCGGGATAATTTCTGGGCGATTTTCGGGATTTGTCCGGGATCCCGTCAGAGTTTTTTCGGGACTTTTTCGGACTATATCGGGATCATTTGCGGACCGTTCAGGAATCAAATCTGGATGGTTTTCGGGATCCGTCCGGAATCCCGTCAGGGTCATTTCGGGACTTTTCGTGACTACTTCGGGATTATTTTGGGACCCTTCCGGCATCATTTCTGGATAGTTTTCGAGATTTGTCCAGGATCCCGTCGGCATCATTTCGTGACTATTTGGTGTCATTTAGGGACACTTCCGGGATCAGTTTAGGTCTCTTCGAAACCGGTAATTCAGCACACATGGCCGTGGATTTACGGCAAATTATTCGTAATTAAAATTCGGTATGTTTTATCTTTAATATATCACAGCTTTTTCGTTCTATTTTTAAAGGAATCCTGTAACGAACTATTACAACTATAATTAAAATGTATGTAATATTTTAACCAACTAAATACCCGAAAAAGCAACACTGCTTTCATTTAAAAACTTCTTTTTGGTTTTAGCTAATTGTAGTTTCACTCCTTTGTTCTATGAGTAGTAATTCTTTCACCCCTGTCATATCAATTAATTTAACTTAGAAACAAAATGTATTTTTTTTAATTCGAAAAAAGTGTATTGTACTATTCATGTAAGCGTGCCCATCAGCTCAGTTAGTTCTTTTTTTTACTGTATTAAAAAATAAAATACATTGACAGAAAAAATTTTTAAACAGACAACTTGATAAGCAGGCTAACGTGAATAGCACATATATTTTATTTTCTCCTTGCGGACGGGGCCGCGGGTAAAGGCTAGTATATTATAAATGGGAAAGTTTGCATGTTTGGGTGTTTGTCCACACGTTTGTCTTTGTGACTCAATCACGCGAGAACGGCTGGACGGATTTGGATGAAATTTGGCACACATATAGCCAATAGTCTACAAGGATCTACTGGCTATATTTTTTTGAAAAGGGGGAGGTACCGCCCCCTAGGAACAGTTATAATTTAATTATTGTATTTTTTCGTCTTTGTGACTGAATCACGCCAGAACGGCTACACGGATTTTGATGAAATTTGTGACACAGACAATAGTCTACTTCGAAATTTTTTTAGAACATGGAAAGGGGGGTGGGGGTCCCACGACCCCTTCGAACAATTACTCTTTAATAATTTTTACACATTATAACTTTACGTATACTGGCCTTCACCAATATCACAGACTCAAGGGTTCAAACAAGTCGAGGGCTTACGAAGTGAGCAGTGACACCCTCCGCCCCCTCCCCCCTTTATCTCTCCCTCTGGTGTAAAATCTATAAATTGTTATAACGCAATATAAATTTTCTCCTAAATCAATAGTTTTTGGTATCTGGCACATACAGATCGAGATCTAAACAATTTTGGAAAAACGAGCAGCGGTACTTCTCCTCCCGCCATCCGCCCTCCATCAATTGTTTTTATTAGCACGCTTTTATTAGCTTTACCTGTATGTTTCTTTGTAACTCTTCATTCGCTCCAACGCGCCTGCTGCCTTATTAAAATTGTTCTACAATTAGCTTCGCCTTATTTGTAATCCCGTTGGGGTCATATCGAGACCCTTCTGGGATCATTTTTGGATGGTTTTCGGGATCCGTCCGGGATCCCGCCGGGGTCATTTCGGGACTTTTTCGGTACTATTTCGGGATAATCTTGGGACCCTTGCGGGATCATTTCTGTATAGTTTTCGGGATCCGTCCGGGATCCCGACGGGGTTATGTGCGGGACTATTCCGGGATCATTTCGGGATTTTTTCACGAACATTTAGGGACCTTTTCCGGCAACATTTCTAGATGGGTTTCGGGATCCGTTCGGCATCCAGTCGGGGTATTTTCGGGATCATTTGCGTACCTTTGAGAGATAAATTCTTGATGGTTTCCGGGATCATTACGGGAGTTTTTCGGGGTCATTTTGGTTCCCTTCCGCCATCATTTCTGGATGGTTTTCGGGATCCGTCCGGGATCCCGTCGGGGTCATTTCGCGACTTTTTCTGGATCATTTGGGGTCCCTTCCGGCATCATTTCTGGATGGTTTTCGGGATCCGTTCGGGATCATTTCGGGACTATTAGGGCATCATTTAAGATCGTCGCGGATCATTTCGGGACTATTAGGAGATCATTTGAAGACCTTTCCGGCATAATTTCTGCATAGTTTCCGGGATCCGTCGGGGATCTCGACGGGGTCATTTCGGGACTATTTCGGGATCATTTCTGCATAGTTCCGGGGTTCGTCCGAGATACCGTCGGGGTCATTTCGGGACTTTTTCTCGACTAATACGGGATCATTTGGGGTCCCTTCCAGCATCATTTCGGGATGGATTTCGGTATCCGTCGGGGATCCCGTTTTGGTCATTTCGGGACTTTTTCTCTACTAATACGGGATTATTTGGGGACCCTTTCGGCATCGTTACTGAATGGTTTTCGGGATCCGTCCGCGATCCCATCGCGATCATTTCGGGACTTTTTCGGGATCATTTGGGGTCCCTTCATCATCATTTTTGGATGGTTTTCGGGATCCGTCCGGGATCCCGCCGGGGTCATTTCGGGACTTTTTCGGTACTATTTCGGGATAATCTTGGGACCCTTGCGGGATCATTTCTGTATAGTTTTCGGGATCCGTCCGGGATCCCGTCGGGGTTATCTGCGGGACTATTCCGGGATCATTTCGGGATTTTTTCACGAACATTTAGGGACCTTTTCCGGCATCATTTCTGGATGGTTTTCGGGATCCGTTCGGGATCATTTCGGGACTATAAGGGGATCATATGAAGGCCTTTCCGGCATCATTTCTGCATAGCTTCCGGGATTCGTCTGGGATCATTTCGGAACTATTAGGAGATCATTTGAAGACCTTTCTGGCATCATTTCAGCATAGTTTCCGGGATCGGTCGGGGATCTCGACGGGGTCATTTCGGGAACATTTCGGGATCATTTTGGCATAGTTTCGTTTCTGGATGGTTCTCGGGATCTGTACGGGAACCCATAAGGGTAATTTCGGGACTTTTCGGGACAATTTCTGAATCATTTTGGGACCCCTCCTGGTTAATTTCTGGATGATTTTCGGCATCTGTCCTGGAATTTTAGTATCATATTGGGACCCTTCCGGGATCATTTTACGCCTCTTCGCAACCGGTAGTTCAGCACACATGCCTTTTTAATTATGAGCTTTTATGGCCGTTGATTTGCTGCTAATTATTCGTAATTAAAATTCGGTATGTTTTATCTTCAATCTAACACAGCTTCTTCGTTCTATTTTTGAGCTTTTTAAATAAATCGTGTAACGAACTGTTATAACTATAATTACACTTTTTGTAATATTTTAACCAACTAAATACCCGAAAAAGCAACAGTATTTTCATCTAAAAAATTCTCTTTGGTTTTAGCTAATTGTAGTTTCACTCCTTTGTTCTATGAGTAATAATTCTTTCACCCCTTTCATATCAGTTAATTTAATTTAAAAACAAAATGTATTTTTTTAATTCGAAAAAACTGTATTGTACTATTCATGAAAGCGTGCCTTTCAGCTTATCTTCTCATTTAGTTCTCTTTTTTTACTAAATTACAAAAAAAAAATACATTAGACAAAAATAATTTTTAAACAGATAACTTGATAAGCAGGCTAGCGTGAACAGCACATATATTTTATTTTCTCCTTGCGGACGGGGCCGCGAGTAAAGGCTAGTATATTATAAATGGCAAAGTTTGGATGTTTGGATGTTTGTCCAGACGTTTGCCTTTGTGACTCAATCACGCCATAACGGCTACACCGATTTTGATGAAATTTGGGACACAGACAATAAGTCTACTAGCGAAATTTTTTTCGAACATGGAAAGGGAGGTGCGGTTCCAACGACCCCTTCGAACAATTACTTTTTAATTATTTTTACACATTATAACTTTACGTATACGGGCCTTCACCAATAAGTCGAGGGCTTACAAAATGAGCAGTGACACCCTCCGCCCCCCTCTCCCCTTCTCCCTCTCTGGTGTAAAATCTATAAATGGTTATAATTCAATATACATTTTCTCCTAAATCAATAGTTTTTGGTATCTGGTACATACAGATCGAGATCTAAACAATTTTGGAAAAACGATCAGTGGTCCTCTCCTTCTCCTCCCACAATCCACCCTCCTGCAATCGTTTTTATTAGCACGCTTTTATTAGCTTTACCTGTATGTTTTTATATAACTCTTCATTCGCTCCAACGTGCCTGCTGCCTTATTAACATGGTTTTATAATTAGCTTCACCTTATTTGTAATCCCGTTAGGGTCCGGGATCATTTCTGGATGGTTTTCGGGATCCATCCAGGATCCCGCCGGGTTCATTTCGGGACTTATTCGGGACTATTTCGGGATAATTTTGGGACCCTTCCGTTATAATTTCTTTATAGTTTTCGGGATCCGTCCGGGATCCCGTGGGGGTTATTTTGGAACATTTTCTCGACTAATACGGGATCATTTGGGACACCCTTTCGACATCATTTCTGGATGGTCTTCGGGATCCGTCCGGGATCCTGTCGGGGTAATTTTGGGACTTTTTCTCGACTAATACGGGATCATTTGGGGACCCTTTTCGGCATCATTTCTGGATGGCTTTCGGGATCCGTCCGCGATCCCGTCGGGGCCATTTCGGGATCATTAGGGGTATCTTCCGGCATCATTTCTGGATGGTTTTCGAGATCCGTCCGGGATCCCGTCGGGGTAATTTTGGGACTTTTTCTCGACTAATACGGGATCATTTGGGGACCCTTTTCGGCATCATTTCTGGATGGCTTTCGGGATCCGTCCGCGATCCCGTCAGCATCATTTCGGGACTATTTCGGGATAATTTGGGGTACCTCACGGCATCATTTCTGGATGGTTTTCGGTACCCGTCCGGGATCCCGTCGGGGTCATTTCAGGACCATTTGGGGTCCCTTTCGACATCACTTCTGGATGGTCTTCGGGATACGTACGGGATCCCGCCAGGGTCATTTCGGTACTTTTTCTCGACTAATAGGGCTTTATTTGGGGACCCTTTCGGCACCATTTCTGGATGGTTTTCGGGATCCGTCCGGGATCATTTCGGGACTATTAGGGGATCATTTGAAAACCTATCCGGCATCATTTCTGCATAGTTTCTCGGATCCGTCGAGGATATCGACGGGTTCATTTCGGGACTATTTCGGGATCATTTCTGCATAGTTTCCGGGGTTCGTCCGGGATCCCGTCGGGGTCATTTCGTGACTTTTTCTCGACTAATACGGGATCATTTGGGACACCCTTTCGACATCATTTCTGGATGGTCTTCGGGATCCGTCCGGGATCCTGTCAGGGTAATGTCGGGACTTTTTCTCGACTAATACGGGATTATTTGGGGACCCTTTCGGCATCATTTCTGGATGGTTTTCGGGATCCGTCCGGGATCATTTCGGGACTATTAGGGGATCATTTGAAGACCTTTACGGCATCATTTCTGCATAGTTTCTGGGATCCGTCGGGGATCTCGACGGGTTCATTTCGGGACTATTTCGGGATCATTTCTGGATAGTTTCCGAGGTTCGTCCGGGATCCCGTCGGGGTCATTTCGGTACTTTTTCTCGACTAATACGGGATCATTTGGGACACCCTTTCGACATCGTTTCTGGATGGTTTTCGGGGTCCGTCCGGGATCCTGTCAGGGTAATTTCGGGACTTTTTCTCGACTAATACGGGATTATTTGGGGACCCTTTCGGCACCATTTCTGGATGGTTTTCGGGATCCGTCGGGGATCATTTCGGGACTATTAGGGGATCATTTGAAGATCTTTCCGGCATCATTTCTGCATAGTTTCTGGGATCCGTCGAGGATCTCGACGGGTTCATTTCGGGACTATTTCGGGATCATTTCTGCATAGTTTCCGGGGTTCGTCCGGGATCCCGTCGGGGTCATTTCGGGACTTTTTCTCGACTAAGACGGGATCATTTGGGACACCCTTTCGACATCATTTCTGGATGGTCTTCGGGATACGTACAGGATCCCGTCAGGGTCATTTCGGTACCTTTTCTTGACTAATAGGGGATTATTTGGGAACCCTTTCGGCACCATTTCTGCATAGTTTCCGAGATCCGTCGGGGATCTCGACGGGGTCATTTCGGGACTATTTCGGGATCATTTGGGGTACCTACCGGGATCACATCTGAATGGTTTTCGGTATCCGTCCGGGATCCCGTCGGGATCATTTCGGGACTTTTCGGGATCATTTCTGGATGGTTTTCCAGGTCATTTCGGGACTTTTTCTCTACTAATACGGAATTATTTGGGGACCCTTTCGGCGTTATTTCTGGATGGTTTTAGGGATCTGTCCGGGATCCGCCCGGGATCATTTCAGGACTATTAAGGGATCATTTGAGGAACTTTCCGGCATCGTTTCTGCATAGTTTCCGGGATCCGTCGCGGATCTCGACGGGGTCATTTCTGGACTTTTCCGAGACTATTTCGGGATCATTTTGTGACCCTTCCAAGATCATTCCTGGATGGATTTCAGGATCTGTCCGGGATCCCGTCAGGGTCACTTTGTGACTTCTTCGGGACTAATTCGGGATCATTTTTGGATGGTTTTCGGGATCCGTGCGGGATTCCGTCGGGGTAATTTCGGGACTTTTTCGGGGCTAATACGGGATAATTTGGGGACCCTTCCGGCATCGTTTCGGGATGGATTTCGGTATCTGTACGGGAACCCATCAGGGTAATTTCGGGACTTTTTCGGGACTATTTCGGGATCATTTTGGGACCCTTAAGGGTTATTTCATGACTTTTTCTGCATTATTTCGGGATCATTTGGGGACCCTTCCGGCATCATTTCTTGATGGTTTGCCGGATCCATCAGGGTCATTTCTGGACCATCTGGGATCATTTGGGGACCCTTCCGAGGTCATTTCTGGATCCGTCCGGAATGCCGTAGGATTAATTTTGAAATTTTTTTGTTACTTTTTCGGGATAGTTTTGGGACCCTTCCGGATCATTTCTGCATCCGTGCGGGATCCCATCGGGGTCATTCCCAGACCATTTCGGGATCATTTTGGGACCCTTCCGAAATCATATCTATATGGTTTTCGCGATCCGTCGTGGATCCCCTCGCGGTCATTTCGGAACTTTTCCGGACTATGTCGGGATAATTTAAGAATCCTTCCTTGATATTTTCTGGATGGTTTTTGAGATCCGTCCGGGAGCCCGTCAGGGTCATTTCGGAACTTTCTCGGGACTATTTCGGGATCAGTTTGGTACCCTTCAGGGATCATTTGTGTGGTTCTCTGGATAAGTCTAGAATCGTGTCGTTGTCATTTTGGGTTTGTTTGGGACTATTCCGGGAACTTTTGGAGAACGTTCCGGGGCATTTCTGGATGGTTTTCGGGATCCGTCCGCGATAGCGTCGGGGTCATTTCGTGCCGCTTTTTCTGGTTAATTTCGGGATCATTTGGGGATCCTATCAGGTTATCAGCTCATTTAGTTCTTTTTTTACTCAATTACAAAAATAAAATGCATTAGACAGAAAAAAATGTTTAAACAGATAACTTGATAAGCAGGCTAACGTGAATAGCCCATGTATTTTATTTGCTCCTTGCAGACGGGGCCGCGGGTAAATGCTAGTATATTATAAATGGGAAAGTTTGGATGTTTGTATGTTTGTCCAGACGTTTGTCTTTGTGACTAAATCACGCAAGGACGGCTGGACGGATTTGGATGAAATTTGGCACACATATAGCCAATAGTCTAGAAGAATCTACTAGCTATATTTTTTTGAAAAGGGAGGAGGTTATCGCCCCCTTGGAACAGTTATAATTTAATTATTGTATTTTTTCGTCTTTGAGACTGAATCACGCCAGAACGGCTACACGGATTTTGATGAAATTAGGGACAGAGACAATAGTATACTGGCGAAATTGTTTTTCGAACATGGAAAGGGGGGTGGAGGGTCCACGACCCCTTCGCCTAATTACTTTTTAACAATTTTTACACATTATAACTTTACGTATACTGACCTTCACCAAAATTACAAACTCAATGGGTCAAATAAGTCGAGGGCTTACAAAGTGAGCAGTGACACCCTCCATTCCCCCCCCCCCCTCATCCCACCTTCGGGTGCAAAATCTATATATTGTTATAACACAATGTAAATTTTCTCCTTTATCAATAATTTTTGGTATCTGGCTCATACAGATCGAGATATAAACAATTTTGGAAAAACGATCAATGGTCCTCTCCTTCCCCTCCCGCCTTCCGCCATCCTTCAATTGTTTTTATTAGCACGCTTTTATTAGGTTCCCCTGTTTGTTTCTATGTAACTCTTCATTCGATCCAACGCGATTGCTGCTTATTAACATGCTGCACCTTATTTGTAGTCCCGTTAGGGTCATATCGAGACCCTTCCGGGATCATTTCTTGATGGTTTTCGGGATCCGTCCGGGAACCCGGCGGGGTCATTTCGGGTCTATTTCGGTATCTTTTTGGATCATTTCTGGGTAGTTTTGAGGATCTACCCGGGATCCCGTCGGGGTTATTTCGGCACTTTTTCGCATTCATTTGGGAATCCTTCTATTTCGGGATGATTTTGGGACCCCCTTAAGGGAGCATTTCTGGATCCCATCGGGGTCATTTCTGGATAGCTTTCGGGATCCCTCCAGGATCCCGTGAGGGTTATTTCAGCATCATTTGGGAACTCTTCCGGTTCCCTGGATGATTTTCGGGATCCGTCCGGGTACCCGTCAGGCTAATTTCGGGACTATTTCGGGATCATTTGGGGACCCTTCAGGGATCCTTTCTGGACGGCTTACGGAATCCCGTGGGGGCATTTCGTGACTTTTTCTGGATTTTTTCGGGAACTAATAACTAATAATAAATGATAAATGATCATTTGGAGAGTTTGCCGGCATCAGTTCTGCATGGCTTTCGGGGTCAATCTGGGATCCCGTCATGATCATTTTGGGATCATTTGGGGACTCTTTAAGGATCAGATCTGGATGGTTTCTAGGATCCGTCCGGGATTATTTCTGAATAGTTTTCGAAATCCGTCCGGAATCGTGACGGGGTCATTTCTTGACTTTTTCTGGACTATTTCAAAATCATTTGGGGATCCTTCTGAGATCATTTCAGGATCCGTCTTGGATCTCGTCAAGGTCAATTCGGAACATCTTTGGCACTATTCCGGGATCATTTGGGGATCCCTCTTGTATCGTTTCTGGATGGCTTTCAGGATACCGTCAGAGTTATTTCGGAACTATTCCGGGATAATTTGGGGACACTTCCGGCATCATTTCTGGATAGCTTTTGGAATCCGACCGGGATCTTATGAGGGTTATTTCGGGACTATTTCGGGATCATTTGGGAACTCTTCCGGTATAATTTCTGGACGGTTTTCGGGATCCGTCCGGGTACCCGTTAGGGTTATTTCGGGACTTTTTCGGGAGTATTCCGCCATCATTTCGGATCCTTCAGGGATTCCTTCTGGACGCTTTGCGGAATCCCGTCGGGGTCATTTCGGGACTTTTTCGAGACTATTGCGGTATCATTTTGGGACCATTCCGGCATAGTTCGGCACTTTTTCTGGACTATATTTGAGTCATTTCGGGACTTTTACGGGATCATTTCTGAATGGTTTCGGTATACGTCCGGCGTCCCGTCGGGATTATTTCGGGACCTTTACGAGACTATTTCGGGATCATTTTGGGACCCTTCCGGGATAATTTCTGAATGATTGTCGGGATGCGTCCAGGATCCCGTCAGGGTCATGTCGGGACTTTTCGGAACTATTTCGGGCTCATTTGGGGATCCTTCCGGGATCATTTCTGGATGGTATTCGGGATCCCGTTAGGGTAGTTGCGGGACTATTCCGGGATAATTTCGGGACCCTTCCGGCATCATTTCTGGATAGCTTTTGGGATCCGTCTGGGATCCCATGAGCGTTATTTAAGGACTATTTCGTGATCATTTGGGGACTCTTCCGGTATAATTTCTGGACGATTTTCGGGATCCGTCCGGGTACCCGTCAGGGTTATTTCGGGACTTTTTCGGGAGTATTCCGCCATCATTTCGGATCCTTCAGGGATTCCTTCTGGACGCTTTGCGGAATCCCGTCGAGGTCATTTCGCGACTTTTTCTGGACCATTTCAAGATCATTTGGGAACCCTCTGAGATAATTTCAGGATCAGTCCGGGATCCCGTCAGGGTCATTTCGAACATTTTTGGCACTATTCCGAGTTAATTTGGGAATCCTTCCTGTATCATTTCTGGCTGCCTTTCGGGATCCCGTCAGGGTTATTTCGGCACTTTTCCGGATCATTTGGGGTTCTTCCGGCATTATTTCGGGATGGTTTTCGGTATCCGTCATCATTTCAGGACCCTTCTGGCAACATTTCTGGATGGTTTTCGAGATCAGTCCGGGATCCCGTCAGGGTCATTTCGGGACTATTTCAGGATATTTTCTAGACCCTCCGGGATCATTACTGTATGGTTTTCGGGACCCCGTCAGGGTAATTTCAGGACTTTTTCGGGGTCATTTGTGGACCATTTTGGCATAATTTCTGGATGGTTTTCCAGGTCCGTCTGGATTCCGTCAGGGTCATTTCGGGACTTTCTCGGGACTACTTCGTTATCATTTTGAGATCCTTCCCGCATCATTTCTGGATAGTTTTCGGGATCCGTCCGGGACACCGTCATTTTAATTTCGGGGCTATTTCGGGGTAATTTGGAGACCCCTCATAGATCATTTCTGGATGATTTTCGGGATTTGTCTGGGATCCCGTCAAGGTAATTTCGGGACTTTTTCGGAACTATTTCGGGATTACTTTGGGAAATTTCCGAGATCATTCCTGGATGGTTTCCGAGATACGTCCGGGATCGCGTGAGGGTAATTTCGGTACTATTTCGGGATCATTTGGGGACCCTTCGGGAATCATTTAAGGTCTCTCCGAAACAAATAGTTCAACACACATGCCTTTTGAAACGGTTTTATTAAATTATGAGCTTTTATGGCTATGGATTCGCTGCAAATTATTCGTAATTAAAATTCGGTATGTTTTATCTTTAAAATTTAACACAGCTTTTTCGTTCTATGTATTTTTAATTTTTTTAAATGGATCCTGTCACGAACTGTAATAACTATAAACACACTTTTTGTAATATTTCATCCCTGTCATATCAATTAATTTAACTTAGGAACAAACTTTATTTTTTAATTCGCAAAAACTGTATTGCACTATTCACGTAAGCGTGCCTTTCAGGTTTTCAGCTTATTTAATTATTTTTTTTACTCTATTACAAAAATAAAATACATTGATAAAAATAATGTTTAAACATATAACTTGATAAACAGACTAACGTGAATAACCCCTATATTTTATTTTCTCCTTGGGGACGGGGCAGCGGGTAAAGGCTAGTGTATAATAATCCATACAGAGATAAAGTATATGTATGTCGAGAAGCTCGCGAGATTTACGAGTACTTCGAGACACGAGAATCTCGCGAAAAGTAGAGTTCTCGATTTCTCGGGTCTCGAAAATCTCGCTTGTGTTCGAGAACGAGAAGAAATCGTGAGCTCTACATGAAAATTTTGGCTGCTGATAAAGTGTTTTGGCCAAAAAATTGAGATTATCAAACCAAGTTTTCAACTAGAGAAAAAACTCTCGATATGTTAGATGATGTTATTGCACACTAAGGTTTATGTGAAATTTGTGTTACCGATAATGTTTCTCGTACATTTGAATATTTCTGTAAATTCAAAGGTATAAAAGATTTAAAAACCTCGTTTTATAGTCCTCAGTCAAACGGTCAAACCGAACGATTTGTAGAATTATTTAAAAAAGGGATTCAAAAAGCATCAGGAAATCTCGACAAGAACTTACGCGAATTTTTGTTTTCGTAGCAATATACACCTTCCTACAATCTAGGTATGAAGTCGCCGTTTGAATTAATGACAGGCCGCACAATGCGAACAAAGTTTGATCTTCTTAAACCAAAGATTTTATATTCGATTTGCAGTACAAAAATGGCAGATCAATTTAATAAACATCACGGGGCAAAAAGGAAGGAATTTATTGTTGATGATGAAGTTTTCTATCAACTTCATTCCTCTAACATGAATGGAAATGGGTTGATGGTATAGTTAAAGGAAGGAATGGATCTGTTAATTATTTTGTTAAACATATCACACCTTATGGTAATTGCAGTGTCAAAGCTCATGCCAATCAGCTTAAGCGCCGTTACTCTAAAAACGAGTTGGTTGATATATTTGAACCGCCAGATCTTGATGATAGCCTGATTTTGGAAGATAAAAAATAGGGGGAAAAGTGAAATTGAGCCTACCATTATCCCAGAAACAGAAGTTGAAGAGATAAATAAATCTGGAGGAATAGCGAATTTGGAAGATGGTGGGAAACCTTTGAACAAGTCAAGGTTATGAACCAGCTCAAGGTCAACATCGTTATCCAGTTCGGGAAAATAGAGGACTAACAAAAAAAATTAATGACTATGTTAGATTTTAAAAGGGGAGGAATGTGGGCGATCAATGCAACTGTATACAAATATACTTGACAGTAAATCTAATTGTCTCATTAGCTTTGCATTTTACATATTAATTTTCTGAATGAATATAAGAATCATCGCGGAACGATACAAGGTGGCAGCATGGTGACATACCTACAAACATAAATAAAAGTTCCATGTACTTTGTTTTTGTAAATTCGATGGACAAATGTCAAAAGCGTACTGCGCCGGAAGTTGATGTATCAAATCAAATAAAAAAAGTTTATAATCAGCTGTCCCATGCTGCCACCTTGTATCGTTCCGCCATGATAAGAATTTATTTTGTATTGCCATTGAGATCACAGAATAAAACATTAAATTTGTAATTTGGATTTACAACAAGGATGAGATCACAATAGTCACTTAAAAAATCAGGTTAGGTTTGGTTGAACTGGCCGGTCCATGAGGACCTCACATAGACTGAATGAGTCCTTAGTTTAACCAGAAGTTTATTTTAACGACCAAACTAAAAGTCCCTATCAAAAACCAGGACCTATATTATAAAATAACTCCGTCCTCTTGGATAATACTAGAATCTTTATAGGACTTAATCCACTTGCTGCTTCTAGATCTGACAGCTGTATCACTCCTAATAGCTGGAGTCTTAGCCTGGCAAACGCAGAGCACGAGCACAAAACGTGCTCGATGGTTTCCTCCTCAAACTAGCACTTCCTACATCTGCTATCACTGACCAAGCCCAATTTAAAGGCATACGACGTAAGAAGGCAGTATCCAGTCAGAATATCCGTCGGGAGTCTACATTCCTCTCTTTTCAATGATAGAAGCAACTTTGTTAGTCTAAGGTTGTAAGACACACACATAATTTTCGACACTTTACAGCCCCGCGCTTGAACCCACGCCATTCCCACTTGGTCGATCATGTGCACCTCTCGCCTTCCTTTAATCTCGCCCAATCCAATTGGGACGTCTACGGAGCAAGTTTCAAGGGATGAGCCCTTTTCAGCTAGTTCATCTCCTTTTTTATTCTCATCTATTCCGATATGCCCTGGGACCCAATATAGATGTATGCTTCTCCCTGTCCCGATTCTTTCCAGAGACTGATTAAACTCTAATACTGTTTTCACACAGATACTTAATGATCTCATTTCACCTTCTAAAGAAATCGTAAATTTTTTGCTTTCACACAGAAGTAACTGCTCGATTAGTATGAAGGATGAAATGTCAAGCGAATAAAATGACAATGCTATATGACAGACAATCATGGCGGAACGATACAAGGCAGCATGGTGACATACCTACAAACATAAAAAAATTCCATGTACATGTAAATTCGATGGAAAAATGTCAAAATTGTACTGCGCCGGTAGTTGATGTATCAAATCAAATAAAAAAGGTTATAATCAGCTGTTCGATGCGGCCACCTTGTATCGTTCCACCATGTAGACAATGACATTTACTTTGACAAATGACACCAAAAACTAAGAAGCGGAAGGCTGCCAACAGAGTTGCATTGTGCTTTTGACTTCATTAGGCATTCGATTAGCTACTAATGAAATAATTATAGATTCGAACTTTGTAGGGAAGATTGAGCTCAATAAGCGTCTTAATGTAGAAAATTGCCTTTATTATTCAATAAGCCGTCTGTGTGAAAATAGTATAACACACTTTTACATGCTGTGCTATGCGAGATTATTGCCTTAATTGCTGCTTGGCTGTCAATATAAAAGTTAACACGGTTGCAGTTTAAGTTATTGTCTTCCAGTATTTTGTACTGGTTTGGTCCGCTTGGAAAACGCTACAGTAAATTGTCAGCTTGTAGGATCTGCTTATTTCTGGATCAACGCAGTACACCGCTGACCCTACTTCTTCCACTACTTTCAAACCATCTGTGCACACATGTATCGCCTCGTCCACCATTTGAACACCCCTGCGCCAACCATCCACCTCTATGGTGGCCTTACGATCTCCCTCGAAGCGCAGATAGGGAGTCAGGTAGTCTGTTCGTCCTGTAATTGATGACGCTATACTACTATGGCTGTATGGTCGGCGCTCAAGCTGCCCCGAGGCACTAAGCCTGGTTGCAGTTGCTAACGCTATGTTCTTTGCTACCAAGTCTACAGGTGGAATGTGCAGAATGGCATACAGAGCAGCCGTCGGGGTTGTTTTCAGGGCTTCCGTAATGCTAAGCATTGATAGCCTGCATACCCCCTCTAATTTTTTGAGGTAGGTTGTTTTTTGTGTGGCTTTCCACCAAACAAGAACTCCATAGTATATAATAGGGTTTACAATTGCTGTAAAAACCCAATGGGAAAGAGAGGGCGATAAACCCCAAGTACACCCCAGCATTCTTTTACCTGCATAAAGTGGCGTTGAGGCCTTCTTCACCCTCTCCTCCACGTTGAGATTCCATGACAGCTTACTGTCTTGGATAATTCCTAGATAATTTGTGCAAGGTTTCTCTTGTAGGGTCACCCCTCCTAACTTAGGCCTGGTCCAATTTGGGACCTTGTACCTCTTTGTAAACAAGACCATATCCGTCTTCTCCGCGTTGGCTGTCAACCCGACATTAGATGCCCAGTTATAAATATCCCGATCCATCAAAGAGCTAATCGTTGGAAGGCACTTTCCCCTTATGACAATTGCAACGTCATCTGCGTAAGCCATAACTTTTACGGGTCCCCCATCGAATCGCCTGAGCAGTTGGTTGATGACCAGCGTCCACAGCAGAGGTGATAGCACCCCTCCCTGCGGCGTGCCCCTGTTCACTGATTTCGTGGCCTCATACAATCCCCATTGTCATGTAATCTTCCTGCAATTCAACATGCAGCCGATCCATCTCGTTAATGCTGGATGTACTTTAATGTAATTTAGACCATCCATAATCGCCCATTTTGCAACATTATTGAAAGCCCCGGCAATGTCCAAGAAGACTCCTAGAGCATACTCCTTATATTCCAGGGATTTCTCTATGCTTATTACCACCCTATGCAATGCGGTGTCTACCGACTTGCCTTTGGTGTACGCATGCTGTGTTGTGGAGAGCAGCTTTTCATCCACGTTGGACTTTATGTACACATCTATCAGCCTCTCAAAGGTTTTGAGCAGAAATGATGTTAAGCTAATGGGTCTATAGTCTTTGGAATACATGTGACCGATCTTCCCCGCCTTTGGCAGGAAAGCTACACGAGCAGTACTCCAAGAGTGCGGTACATGATTCAGCCTTATGCACCCATCAGATACTATTTTAAGCCATTCCACGACGGCCATACTTGAAACTTGTAGCATGGCCGGGAATATACCGTCTGGGCCCGGCGATTTAAACTTAGAAAACGTCTTCACTGCCCATTCTATCTTGGTATCGGTCACCAATCCCGGCACTATTAGCTCCGTGATCGAAGTGTGAGTGATGTCTGCTGGCTCTTCTAAACCGCCTCCCGGTGGGAAATGTGTATCGAGAAGCACCTCAAGGGATTCCTCACTATTTTTTTTATTAGTCCCTGGACTATGTTTCCCTTTGCTAGGACTTTTTTCAATCGTGGTGCACTCCTGGAGCACTCTATGTCTGCACAGAAACTTTTCCATGACATTCTCTTCGCCCTGGACATTTCACGCTTGTAGATCCTCAGTAGATCCATGTACTCGTCCCGACACGATTCGCTTTCCTCGGTCTTTGCTAGCTTAAACATTTCTTTTATATGTCTTCTTTGAAGACTCAGCTCATTGCTCCACCATGGCGGCTTTGCTTTTCCTCTGAATCTTCCCTTCTCTGCCCTCTTTAGGGGGGATGCTGAAGCTGATATACGCATGGTCGGAGAAGGATGGTATATCAAGAACCATCCAATCGTACCTTGATATATCATAAATATATATAATCTTCCTGTGCTAATACTTCTGATATCAATAAACATAAGCATTAACCTGCCAACCCTACTGTGATGATGGTTACCCCTATAAAACATTTTCGAACAGATCTTTTTTCATTTACTAAGAGAAATTTGTCATCAAATATACTTACCATACAAATTAAATGGATAGAAGTGATTTTTCGAATTTGATACACCGAAGGTATGGTCACATCGCAGTTGAAATTCTCAATAAGTCAATAATGGAGCTGCTTATTCGTACACAATTTTATTAACAAAAAGATAGTACACTTTATGTATTTCTTAATACCAACAATATTTAATTTACAAACAGTGTATAGTTGAAATTCGTAACAAAGATGTACCTTCAATTCAGTACTATTTTAGGCTTTAAATAGTTCGATAATTGATTCAAAAGAATGAATTGCATCATTGGTAAGAAGTCTTGGATTTAGTAGTAGAAGAAAGGAAATATGACAGTCGCTACTCTATATAAAATGAAATACAGATAAATATGTTTTAAAAATATGAATGTATGTACAGTTCACTCTCGGTGAGATATAGATATTACAGTTTACAATTCGTAATTCGTTTACATATGTATTTTGATTTCTTTCCGTTCCGCTATGCCGCAATGAGATTAGTTTTGTTTATTATTCTATGCAACTTAATAATAATGAGAGTGGTATTTGCCGTCATCTTCGTAATAACGTCCATGCTCTGAGCCATGACTAGCTGCGGCTAAGGCATTCAAATGAGCAGCTCGAGCATGCTGTACTTCTGGCGGCTCTACTGGTACACCATTGTGAATGACTGGAATGTGGATTGGGCCGTGATGCTTATAGCCTCCAGCATGACTTTCACTGCTTGAGCCATTCCAACTTTGATCATAGTGACCACCATCGTCATGTGAGCCTCCGTGACTAGATCGCGCTGACGCTTCAGCTATAGCAGCATAATGTGCTGCCTTTGCATGTTGCACTTCCGGTGTCTCTACAGGTACGCCATTATGAATTACAGGTATGTGATAGCCATGATAAGGTATCGTTTTCCCAATTGGATGACCTACACGAGCTGCAGCATGGGCCGCAAAATGTGAAGCTTTGGCATGGGCTACTTCAGGTGTATCAACAGGTACGCCATGCCCATGTGCTACATGACCCAAGGCTTTAGCATGTGCGGCAAAATGCGCGGCCTTAGCAGCATGCACATCAGGAGTATCGACAGGAACACCATCATGAGTAAGCGGTACATGGGCTAGCGCGTTTTGATGGGCATAATTCCACGGGTGTCCATATAGTGAACGCTTGTACAAATGATGTCCTTCCGCTTCATGAGGATCAGGATGAGCGGCAGCCGCTGCTGCGGCAGCAGAATAAGCAGCATAATGCTCAGCTCGAGCATGTTGCACTTCTGGAGTATCAACCGGAACGCCATCATGTGTCAGTACTGGAATATGTTGTGGATAGTGATTGGCATATGGCACATAGGAGTGTGCGGCAGCAGTGTGAGCGGAAAAGTGGGTAGGTGGATTTGCAGGAGCTTTCGGCAAATTGGTGCCTACAGCATTAAAGCCATGATGAGGATCCGCAACATACGATAGCGATTGGACATGTCCACTACCATCAACATAGGAATAGGAACCTCGTGTAACCCCATCATGGGATCGTGTTTCATGCTTTTGTGAGTTGGGATCAGCATATCCGTAAGAGTAAGTATGACTATGAGGATCAAGGTGTTGAAATTGTGTTGATACGGCACCATGTAGAGCAGCACTGCATGCTGATACTAGTACCGCAGCAAAAATTATCTGAAAAGAGAAATTATGTTTTTAATTTTATTTTAAAACTTTAGGAATTAAGGCTACCAATGTATAAACTTGGCCCTACAACCGGTTACACAGAATTTTATTCATAATTTTACTTTAAAAGCTGCAGGGTTAAAGAACAACTTAAACTGAGTCTAAGATGGTACGTAATTAAATTAAGGTAAAACAGTATTTTATCGAGCTTAAACTACCAAATTACAGTACGTCCGAATCGCCTTAGGAGCTGATGCATAGGCCATCGGTTCCAATCAGAAGTTATAATCAACTTAACATCCACTGCGATTTGAATAATCGCACAAATATCTACGCAACTGTCATTAACATTACCATGCCTGCATCGGCAAAAGCCGAACTATCTCCGATCGCATATGTATCATGGATGTGCAGTTTGCATTAAGAATAAAACCCAAACAATTCGCATTCGAGGTGCATTTGAGAACTAATCCTATTCTCAAATTAAATTTTTTTTATGTGGTAAAGTTATTCTACGGAAACTTCCTGTGCGGAAATCGTGCAAGGAGAGAGCATACCAAGATTAGAGCTTCTTCCCTCAGCGGGTTAGGGGGTCAGAATATAGCCGCGGTAGGTATGCCTGTCGTAAGAGGCGACTAAAATACCAGATTCAAAGGGTTTTGTAGTGCAACCCTTTCAGGTTGCTAGCGCAATATATAGCTTCTCCAAACCCAATTGGCAACCTCACTTATCCGTGGCGAATCCTGTTTCTTTAACAGCCGAGTATCTGGCGACCCCGAACTCCTAATGGATCTAGGGGGTGGGAGGGTGGAATGGCCAAGAAGGTCGCATGTGGTCATAACAAATCGTTCCCGAGATGGTCGGGCTTGGTACCAGAACGTACCGAATCTGCACCCGGAAAAGGACCATCAGCATCGATAAAAGTCCCCAAGGCCTTCGGGGAGTGTCCTTATCGCTACAACAACAGCAACAACATTAGAGTTTCTCTTCCAATTTGCGGCGAGCTCCATTTACATTTTTCTTAAAAATTGTCAAGAAGGGACCTACATGCTTTTATGCCGACTCCGAACGTCATATAAATTTTCATGGCAGAAATATACTCGGAGTGTTTGCCAAACCAGCGCCGATGGCCGACCCACTTAGAAACATGTTTCTAATTGAAAAAACTTTTGTTTTTATATTTTTTATGATAGTTTGCCCTGGACTTGAACCCAGGACCTTCGTTGCGTCATGCGGTGTACGCTACATCCACACCACGGCGAATTTCCCAGTCAATAATAAAATATTGAAGCAAACGAGCTAATGCTATAATAATTTGACTGTCGGTATATGTACATCCGGACGTTTTAATCGTATACAATTTCCGGACGAATTTATTTCTAATTCGTTCGAAAAATTTATTTTATTGTTGTTTTAATACCTTTCATAAAAATTAAGTGGTACATTAAGTTTGTCCAGAATATCAAAATTGTAAGTCGTGCAATGAGATGAAATGGGCGCACCAATAAGTATTCCAAAATGATCATAATGACGAGCTGTGTTGATTTAGGCACGTCCGTTTGGCTGTTTGAATGGGTTTCCGTCATTTCTTCCCCATTTTAACAGCTAGCAGCATGTATTGTTGTCTGCTAAAATTATCAAGGTCGGTGATATATATAATTTATGTCCCATACAATCGATTGTTCAGATAAGAGGCTTTTCGCCATTTATCCTTGATTTTAACAGCTAGAACCTTGAAATTTTATAAGATGCTTACTATTATGGAATACGTTGTTGTTTGAAAAACCGCCATTAACATAGCAAACAATTGTCCGGACAAATGAGAATTTACAATAATAATTTAATATTATGTTAACATTTTGTACAATGGAATGTCGTAAACAGAATAAATGCGAACTAACTGCACACTCTAGGTACAGGTGTTTGGGTGGAGCTCAAAGCTAAATAGGGAGTATTCATTTGAACTATCGCCGTGCTATGTTTGGTTTTTCTTTGATATAAATAACAGAAAATAGTTTCGCCATGAAAATAAAACACTCTAATACGCATAATGCATGCACACGTAGTTATGTAAGAATTTGATTAATATATGTAGTATATTTTGCCATGTGTACATACATACATATGTATATATGTATTTGCATTTTCAATCACATATACTATTTATTAGCTCCGATTTTTATTTTCCAACCGGCAAATTCAATTTTCTTTCAGACCATTCTTTATCTACGTTGTACGTTTGGACTATTCGAAATATCAGCATTTCGTTATTATTATTGAATTGCATTCAACAGTAAATAAAAAGTTACCTCACAGTTGTGGTTATTCTCCGTATAATTATGATACGTGGATACAAATGGACATATACGTTAAGAGTCTTGAAACATATATATGTATACGAGTACATAAACATACCTTCCTAACATTAAATCATTCACTGAAATCTGAAAACGAATAAGAATGTTTTGAATGGTGGGATGTTCGGATATGGGGAAGTCGGGTTCGGTTCGCCTTTGGTCGAGCCTTAAAGAAAAAAGCGAAAATCCGGTTTCGGGTTCTAATTCGTCCGAAAATTCGAGTTCCGTCGGACATTATTCCCTACCCATTGAGAAAGGTTTTCGCGGCAATTGTTCTTTCACTTGAAAAATTTCAAAAAGTTCTCGAAAACAACGATGAAAATTTCTTCAAATTGATATGTCTGCACACGTTGCGCCTGACTAGCAAGTGATCTGTATACGCGTTGACTCGCCGATCCAAATCACTTTAATTTTAACGAGTCAATCAGAGTAATATTTGTGTCACTAACACATCAAACTGTCCCTTAACTCGGACTCACCGTGTGTAGACCCAATACAATAAATAACAAGTAAGGAAGGCTAAGTTCGGGTGCAACCGAACATTATACACTCAGCTGAGAGCTATTGAGACAAAATAAGGGAAAATCGCCATGTAGGAAAATGAACCTAGGGTAACCCTGGAATGTGTTTGTATGACGTAGGTTTCAAAGGGAAGGTATTAAAGAGTATTTTAAAAAGGAGTGGGCGTTCTATAGGTGGACGCCTTTTCGAGATATCGTTATAAAGGTGGACCAGGGTTGACTCTAGAATGCGTTTGTACGATATGGGTATCAAATTAAAGGTATTAATGAGGGTTTTAAAGCGAAGTGGTGGTAGTTGTATATGTGAAGGCGTTTTCGAGATATCGACCAAAATGTCGACCAGGGTGACCCTGAACATCACCTGTCGGGTACCGCTAATTTATTTATATATGTAATACCACGAACAGTATTCCTGGCATGATTCAAAGGGCTTTTGATTTCGCCCTGAAGAACTTTTTCATTTTCTTCTACTTAATATGGTAGGCGTCACACCCATTTTAAAAAGTTTTTTTCCAAAGTTATATTTTGCGTCAATAAACCAATCCAATTACCATGTTTCATTCCTTTTTCGTATTTGGTATAGAATTATAGCATTTTTTTAATTTTTCATAATTTTCGAAATCGAAAAAGTGGGCGTGGTCATAGTCGGATTTCGGCCATTTTTTATACCAATACAAAGTGAGTTAAGATAAGTACGTGAACTGAGTTTAGTTAAGATATATCGATTTTTGTTCAAGTTATCGCGTTAACGGCCGAGCGGAAGGCCACACGGTCGACTGTGTATAAAAACGGGGCGTGGCTTCAACCGATTCCGCCCTTTTTCGCAGAAAACAGTTACCGCCCTAGAATCTAATCCCCTACCAAATTTCACAAGGATTGGTAAATTTTTGTTCGACTTATGGAATTAAAAGTATCCTAGACAAATTAAATGAATAAGGGCGGAGCCACGCCCATTTCGAAATTTCTTTTATTTTTGTATTTTGTTGCACCATATTATTACTGGAGTTGAATGTTGACATAATTTACTTATATACTCTAAAGATATTAAATTTTTTGTTAAAATTTGACTTTAAAAAACCTTTTTTTAAGTGGGCGTGGTCGTTCTCCGATTTTGCTAATTTTTATAGCATACATATAGTAATAGGAGTAACGTTCCTGCCAAATTTCATCATGATATCTTCAACGACTGCCAAATTACAGCTTGCAAAACTTTCAAATTACCTTCTTTTAAAAGTGGGCGGTGTCCCCCCCATTGTCAAAAATCTTACTAATTTTCTATTCTGCGTTATAAGTTCAACTCACCAACCAAGTTTAATCGCTTTATCCGTCTTTGGTAAGGAATTATCGCACTTTTTGTGTTTTTCGAAATTTTCGATATCGAAAAAGTGGGCGTGGTTATAGTGCGATTTCGTTCATTTAAATAGATGAGTGTCCGGGAATCGACATACCAAATTTCATCAAGATACCTCAAAATTTACTCAAGTTATCGTGTTAACGGACGGACGGACGGGCATGGCTCAATCAAATTTTTTTTCGATACTGATGATTTTGATATATGGAAGTCTATATCTATCTCGATTCCTTTATACCTGTACAACCAACCGTTATCCAATCAAAGTTATTATACTCTGTGAGCTCTGATCAACTGAGTATAAAAAGGCCACTTACTCAAACTCGCAATTACCTCGTCACCATGGAAGTCTTGCAAATGAAATCATTTTTCATATCAGTTTCCGCAGATTACACGGTTTACGAGCTTTGCGAGCCGCTTGCAAGTTTTCATGAGTTGCCTTCATCGGCAAATTTTTTTATGAGTTGCCTTCAAGATTTGAATCAATTCGTGGCAAATTTAAATCAAAATCCTTGATTCAATAGCTAATTTATGAAATTAAAAACTGAAAAACTGTCACATTAAGCAATATGGCGCTCCCATTTAAAGCGACAAGAAACATATGATTTCCAAATTTACGTTTGGAGTACTCACAGGACTTTGTAAACAATAATCGCTAGATAAATTCGGCAATATTTGCTAAAAAAAAAAGTGCTGCTTACAACGTTCTATTCTTGATATATTTTCATCATCGGTAAAATTAACTAGATGAAAGGCACAACTGTAAAATTGTTTGCTAATGATTCCATATTTAAGTTTTATTTATTAGTCAAAATACCTCAATTATACCTAACATATATCTGACATAAATGAAGCACTTGCCTTTGCAATACAGCGATGTCACTAGAAAAGCTGACTGCTTTACTTTCCATTAGCAATTCAAACGAAATTAAGTCTTTGATAGTAATGACTTACCTGTAATATAAGACAATAATACCAGCTTTAAAACTTAGCTCAAATGGCATGAATTCTCATCTTGAAAGTTTCCTAAAATATTTGACAAAAGCTAAATCCTCTATCAACATAAATTTTTATACCCAGTTAGACATACATATATCTCTCAAGAGATAACACTCAATGCTCACGATGGGCCTATTAACCGGACACTGCCTTCTGCCCTCACAAGCTTATAAGTTAGGCCTGTAAGAAGAAAAGGTTGAGCATGTTCTGTGTTCATGTTCTGCGCCCGCCAGGTTTAAAATAAGGCAGACTTCTCTTCCAATTTGCGTCGTGCTCCTCTTGATTTTCCCTACAAATTGGCCGGACGGGACCTACATGTTTTTATGCCGACTCCGAACGGCATCTGCAAGGCAGATGAGTTTTCACTGAGAGCTTTTCATGGCAGAAATACACCCTGAACGCTTGCCAAACACTGCCGAGGGGCCACCCCGCTTAGAAAAATTTTCTTATAATTGAAAAACCTTATTTCTAAAATTTTGATGTTGCTTTGCCCGGGAGTTGAACCCAGGGCATACGGTGTGATAGGCGGAGCACGCTACCATCACACCACGGTGGCCGCCACATCTGCCGTATTTTATTTTCGCTTTGTTCGCAACATTTTTCATTTTTTAGAATAAAATTGTAAACAAGACCATTTTTTTATATTCTAAGTCAACCGAAAAAAATGGTAGCCTTAACCGAAAAAAATGTTAAGGTTAGCATTGCTTATCCATTCATTGGTCTATCCTTCAGCCTATTTGTTCGAGGGGTCTCATCACATTTTTTTTTGTTTTTGTTTTTTGCAATATCTTTCGTTTAAAGAAATGTTCTGCTATGGAATTGAATATACTACTACTTCCTGTCTTCTGAAAATGGGCGTAGTAGGTATTCTATCACGCCCACTTTTCATAGATCAAATATTTCAAAATAAAATATGATTCTGTGATAGTCCAATTCTTAACGGGATATTTCCGTAATTTATAAAGCTACAATGCTAAAAATTTATTAAAAAACACTAACTATTTGGAAAAGACGGGCGTGACAAGGCCACTAAGCCCGCTCGAATCTCTTGAAAATCTATCCAAGAACGGCTGAAGATCTTTTGATGAAATTTAATATCCATCTTTCCTTTTCACAAAATTGGTTGATAACCACGCCCATTTTCTATATAAAAATTAAAAATACGCGTATCAGTAGCCTGTATCGCTTTTCCCATGTACATGATGAAAAAATTTAGATATTTTGTTCATAAAAATACATTTACTTAGAAATTTTAGATACTAATTAATGGGGTGAGGACAATCTACTTCGCTGTTTCCCGAAACGTTTCCATTTCCAGCTCTAAGATCCATGAAGCTACATGGCTGAAAAAATATGATCGAAAAAATAGGAAAAATTTATAGCGTTATCAATGTTCAGGGAGTACTTAGATCATAGAGGGAAGTCTTCTATGTCCTCTTAAACGGAGGCAGCAATGAAGCATCCAGCGAAGATGATAATGTTGCGCCCACCCGATTTTGACAATATTTGCTACCGGAGCATTCCAAGGTTGGAACGGAACAAATCGTATGCATCTTTCCATTTTTAGATCTTACCTTAAGAAAAACTATAACCTTTTCAGACAAACTATTTAGTGCATTAATATTATGTAGTAGATGTCTAAATTAAAGTAGAACCTGCTCTTTGTATATGTGTTGAAAATTCCCAAATGCGTTTGTATGAGACATCAAAAAACCACCGGATTTTGTGCTCTGGTGAAATTTCAGCGAAACTTAAAATTAACAAAAAACAAAAAAAAAAAACACAAATAATGGATTTGGAGTACTTGTTAAAATAACAAAACAAAGTTTCGAAAAAAACAATTGTTTAACGTACGAAATTCAGATTTAAATTCTGATTTTCCCTTATACTATATAGAAAAAATGATGCAGCGGTTACCCAAAACAATGCTTATTTATACATGAACAAATGAGTTCC
This sequence comes from Eurosta solidaginis, assembly GCF_040869045.1. Classification (NCBI taxonomy): domain Eukaryota; kingdom Metazoa; phylum Arthropoda; class Insecta; order Diptera; family Tephritidae; genus Eurosta; species Eurosta solidaginis. Next base: position 395,671,166 of record NC_090319.1, read on the forward strand.
AGTTTGCTTATATTACGCGAAATTTACATATTCCAGCATTTTAATTAATATGGAGGAATAGAGAAAATGGTTGCCAAGGAAATTAGGGTTGGTGCTTCTTTTATTTTTCGTTTTTTTTTTACAAATCTTTTTTTTTTTTACTTTTTTCTCAAGCTGATACTAGTTTTAAATCCTTCTTCCTTTGAACATTTAAGTGGGATATATTTAGAACTAGCTTTACCCGGCGTATGAATGCTGCGTTATCTTTTCTCTTTTGTTTGTTGATAATTTAGTTTATTGTTCTGTAAATTGAATTGAATTTTGTACGCATATTTGGTGAAATGTTCGTTTATTGTATCTTATTGTAATGCATGTGGGTACATAATATTTTTGGTTTTTTCGTTCGGTGCAAAGATAAACAAATTTTTTGGCCTTCCAACTCTAGAGCAAGCAACATATAGATGGCCATGGGAAAAGCACGGACTTTCTAAATTTAATCCTGCAACAGTAAGCGATTGTCCTTGTACTTTGTTGATTGTAATTGCAAAAGCAAGGCGTACAGGAAACTGTAAGAGCTTAAAATTGAATGGCAAATATGTAGGAATCATTGGGATCCGTGGTATGAGTACATCTTCACCTTCGCTTTTACCGCTGATGGTTGTTGCTTCGATTACATTCGGCATTAATTTCCTAACGCAAAGTCTGGTTCCATTGCACAATTTTGGTGGGTCTAAATTCTGAAGAAGCAATTGTGAGCCAATTTTCAAAGTTAATATATGCGCAGGCATTCCAGGTGGTTCTAAAGAGTTCAGAAATTCAAGTGGATAATTCACAATATGATCTTCATCTGTAACTGTGCCGACCGATTTATATTTCGTCGCTTCACCAGGAATTTGGTTTTGAATTCGATCATTGATTTTGTTAACATGATCATTTTTGGGAGCTAAGATCGCTCGTTCGCATAGCCAAAAAAAATTTTAATTTAAAATTCTTAATTCTAAAATATGAAAATCTCCGTCTTGATCGAAGGAACCTATAGCCAAAATTTGGTGATGATTGAAGTGTGGGAAATACGTTTCCATAGGGAACACACACACAGAATTTGATTTTTGTAGAAGATTTAGATAGACTGAAGCTAACGGGGGCAGATTACTAAACGTACAGAAGGAATAACAGCCAAACTCAACATTGCAGTCAAACTTTAGGTGTTAAAATAACCTAAGTTTGAAAGGCAGCCAAAGTTCTGAAAAATCCCATTTGTGGGGAAGGTGCCACGCCACTTTTTTCCCAATTATACATTTTACTGGAGGTGTTAGGAGTTAGCGTCATATAGCTCCTTTCCAATTTTCATTATCCTACCATTACTACATTCAGAGATATGCAGTATGATATATTCCATTAGTATGGCAGGTGCCCCCTCTTTCCTAATTCCATATTTTCTTGCTGGTGTTAGGGATTGACCTCATATAACTCCTTACTGAATTTCAATGTTCTGGCATGTATACCTTCAGATTTATGCAGTACGAAAGATTCCGTTTGTATGGGAGGTGCCACGCCCCTTTTATATATAGAAATTATTTTTAGCCTAAAATCTTCGTGTTGATCGAAGGAACCTATAGCCAAAATTTGGCGATGATTGAAGTGTGGGAAATACGTTTCCATAGCTAACACACACATACCCACAGAATTTGACTTTTATATATGTGACCCGGCCTATGAAAAGGTGGCTTATGACTCAAAAAAAAAAGAAAACTACTAAGAAACTGAAGAAATGCATTGTTTATCTTTAACAGCTGTTTGTCGCAATTTCTTTTTTGAGTCATAAGCCACCTTTTCATAGGCCGGGTCACATATATAGATATACTGGCATTGAGGAGATCCATTCGAAAATCGGCGAAATTTTACGATTTTCCATGGAATGCTCGCACTATACGCTTTGCCATCGAACTTCTAAGTAAAATACGTTGAAGCCATATATGTATGTAATACTCCTATATTGCTAGTACACTATGGTGGCAATGAGTTTTGAATTCGAAATCAAATAAAGCCTACAAAATATTTGTGATTGTAGCAATATAAGTGTGATAAGAACAAATTTAAAAAATTAAGGTACCTGCATGCTCTTATCGAAAACAAAAACATTTGAAAAGCAATATATCGGCACTCTGATGTACTCAGCCTGTAGTAGCAATATAAAAGCCCTTGTGGTCGTGGTTCTGATGTGCAAAGATAAATAAACATTAAAAAAAAAACTTCCTTAGAAGATAACATTGGGCAAAGACAAATTTTCTTCAATTAATTTATGAAATGAAGACAACTTTCATGCATATAAGCAAGGCGAATTTAGTGCCAGGTGTTGTTATCCCAACACAAGGCGAATTCAGTACCAGGTGTTGTTATTCCAACAGCTGTTTGCTTCTTCTTGATTATTTTCCATACAGCGCCTTGTAATTTAATATGTCAGTTAATCGAAATCAATATTCAAATTTTCTTTTTACTTGACATTCTTCTGCATGGCGAATTGGTTGAATTCGCTTTGCCTCCACCTGGTATGGATTCGCCTTGTATTAAAGTACAAGGCGCTGTATGGAAAATAATCAAGAAGAAGCAATCAGCTGTTGGGATAACAACACCTGGCACTGAATTCGCCTTGGACAAGTGTGATAACTTCTGCATAAACGTCAAAATTACAAATAGAATAGATCACCTGATTTTTTATTAACTATCGCTGTTTCATTCTGTATCTTTTTCTATCAACCTTAAGGGTCGCCATATTAAACACGCTGTCAAAACGCTTCAAAGTAGCCATATCGAACATCCTGTCAGGCAGTTGACGGATAAGATATCACACTTGTTTTATCCACAATGATACATATTTTAAGGCTCCATTACTGATACTTAGCATAGACTTGACTTGGCTTGCGAACTGTCACTTACAGTTCTGTTAAATGAACATTGCATGTTACTGATTACTCAAAACTTAACTTGACTTAGAAGTCTGTTGAATTTTGATTTTCTATGTAAGTTCTAAGTGACGTTTACATTTTGAGATGCCATTTGTTTGTTTCCATTTCATTTTGACATTTTGTCATACAAATTGACATTTATTTAAAAATAAATTTCAACGCTGATTATGATGCCAGATTTTATGCGCCAAGTGGAGTATAATCGTGGCTAAGTTGCCAAGTTTACGCCAAGTCAAGTCTAGTCTATGCTAAGTATCAGTAATGGGGGCTTTAGGGTTGTCTATCATACATAACCATGGCGGAACTATACAAGGTGGTAGCACGGGACAGCCGATTTGTATTATTTTCATTTGATTTCAGACATTAACTTCCGGCGCGGTACGATTTTTACATTAGCCCGTTGAATTTATAAAAACAAAGTACATGGAACTTTTATTTACATATGTTATGTCGTGTAGGTATGTCGCCATTCTGCCATGTTGTAGGGTTCCGCCTTGTACATAACTGCCTTTGAATTGTACTACGATCGGAGTATATTTTACTATACGTTTAGAAATATAATAACTATATAAGCAGCTACCAGAATTTGTTAGACAAAAAGATTAACGTAACTTTGTATTCCCTAACGAAATATAGACAAAATTTTGCAGAAATCTAATTTCTTTGAAGAATTGGTACCAAAACTTAAGCAATCAAAATTTATTACTTTTGAAATATGTACACGTAAATACCTGCAAATAGAGCTGACGAAAAGTGAGGTTGTGTGTTGACATCACCTTTATTAATGCATTATGGGGTTTTTGTTTGTTTTTAGAAAAGTTTTATTGTTTTGAGCAGTGATGTTCAAAATTTTTTATATTGATGTTCAAATCACAATAGACGTACGAAATTGTATATACAATGGATTTTTTTTTGTTTCTTAAGATATACAAAATAAAGTTTTAAATATTTAAAATATTCCGGTTCCGTGATTCGTTCGTTAGGTTCATTTATAATTTTCTTTATGAATCAATTTAGATTGAGCATATTAATTTATTCATTCCTTATGTTCGAAACATTCATCTCCATTTTGAATTTGTGGAATCGGTTTATATTTAGAATATTATGTATATATTTATTTTATATATTCGAACCTCCTGAGGTAGTATCAAACTAACGTGTTCCGAATATTCCAAATTAACGGTTTATCCGGAACACTTCCATGAATACTTAACGGAAAAGATATTAGAATTAGATTAAAGAAAGCCTTATTTTAGAATGCTTTTCATTAACTCTCTCTTATGTTAAAATGCATTGATGCTCACATAGGAAGTTTTTGAAACAAATTTTGAGATAGTGTATTTTTGAATAAAATTCTAACGTCTTCAAACAAATTCTGAAAGAGTGACCAAACCAACATAACTCTTTATCAATTCACGAAATATTAATTAGAAAAGAATTTGTTCCCCCAAAACTTTTTGGCATTTACAAATTTATTATCACTACTAATATACTACTAAAGGTACTTTTCTACAACAGTTTTCGCTGAAGGAGATTTAATTATTCCCCGTTTTACTTGCTTCGTAATAGCGACGCGTCCAGATTTTTAAATTTGGGAGTGTCAAAGCTCTGTCATCATTGGAGAACACACCTCTAGTAATTGAATCATGTCGTAATTATATGTGAGGGCATATGGAAGTGCGATAAAAAATATTTTTTTTATATTTGAAATGTATCTGTGCCTATAATTCAGGACAAAACAAAAACAAAAGTGTATGGACGTTGAGCAGCTCTGGTTTTGAGGAAGAAATTCCTATGGCGAAAAATCATTGATATTTGTGTTACATGTTTACAGAGTTTCGATGGCTGGCGCTCGTATTAGCCTCAAAGGTGAAGCGTATGTAATTATTTGGACAAACCGTGAAATACATTCGATATTAAGCTCCTTCATATTTTTGTAGAAATTCGAACAATTTTGTAGGGAGTTTCCGTTATGTTCCATTTTCAATAATATTTAAAACTAAGTATTTTATTATTTACTTACTAATGGCTTCATATCTCTTTCAATTACACCAAAATTATATTAACACAGTTAAATCCTTAACAACTCTTAAGGAAACACAAAACTTTAATCCTGAGATTAAACTGCAAGTACAATTTGTCAGCCAACTCAAATATTACATAAGCATACGCTTGGCTTATTTTAATTTTAATTATTTTTTAAACGTATTAAATTATTTATGATGTTGGTTAAACCTCCTAGAACCGCGACTAGGACTGTTAACGAACTGTGCTGTAAAGTCACCGGCACCACAAATATATACCAACGAACCCGAAACTGAAAAATATCGAGAAGAGAAAAAGTATACAATAATAGCAGTAAATAATGTTACAAATAGACTTAGCTTAGCAAAGTTGAACTGTAACAAAGGCAAAAACAAAAATTGCAAAAACAAAAACAATAACAGTAATAATAGTAGAATGGTAACACAGCCCACAGCCAAACTATGCATGTAAGCATATATGTATATAACAGCATCAACATTTCTGTACAGAATGCCACATACAACAAAAAAAAAAACTAATTACAATAGACAACCACATCATTGTTACAATTACGTTTACACAAGCACAAAGTAATCGAATTACTCTTGGTAATCGTCAAGCAATATGAAATCGAATTGTAACGAAGCAGAGAACCAGAAACCGATCGATCAAACAGACATGGGCGTAGTGCAAAACCCCCAACCATTACTAATGGACACGCTTTACATTAACGAATACCAATTAGAGCCTGTTATATTCAGTACGAAATTAAACTACAGTAAGATATCCAAGGCTTAATCACGACAATTGGGTCCTAAAACACCTAAAACTAGTTTTTGTTTGAACCCCATATCAAATCAGTGTAGTATTCAAAACTGTGGCGAAATAATCCCAACATTTTTGGATGTTATTAAATTATTTATTCATTAGTAAATTCAGTTTATTCGTTGATTAAACTGCATTGAACTTATGAAATTAAATTAATTGAAATAAAACTAATTTCAATTAATTTAAACAATTTTTTTCTGAATTGAACTATTTAAAATTAAATTATCATAGTTGGATACATTTAAATCATTTTTAATGAAACAATTAAAATAAGAATTAACAATTGTTTTTAAACAATTTTGAGTATCAAATTACTTTTATTGGTATCTACTCAGAAGAACAAACAAATATCAAATAAATAATTTTGGGGCCTCATTCTCTATTGCGAAACAAGCATTCCTTTCGCCCATTGTGAATTTACACAAGTGAAAAATCTTTCTATTCCTCCATTGCCATACCTGCCTGTCAAATATTAACTGACGGCTGTCGCGAATAGCCAGAGAATGGACGAAAGGTTGGTTTTTTGCTCGCGGTTAATAAATTGAAGTGCCAAGAATTGCCCATTTGTGTTTCAAACCAACTTTTCTTTTAAATGTGTCTACAAAAAATCAGATTACATAATAATATTCACTATAAAATCGAGTTAATTTTAAAAATGCAATATAGCATCATTTTCTCAATAGATTTTTGCAACAGTTTTGTAGACGACTGGTATATATATAAAACTGATTTGAAATGCAGATGGGCAATGTTGTCCCCGAAAAAGTGTTGCTTTTTGCATTCTTCAGGAGTAAAATATGCTACTTTTAGTACTTTTTTCACATAAACTATTAGGTGAATATGGATGGACCTTTACTGGATTTAATTACCGAGATGCATCATTTGGTATTGCTTTCCATTACTAAGGCCGTGCTAAACTAATATGTCCATATTTTTGATGTCTTCATTATATATGTTTAATTTGTTCCCAAAAAAATCGAAACAGATCTTTGTTAAAACAAACTATTAGTATTCACGTCATATCCAACAAGGATCTTCGGCTGTACACCGCTACTGAAGAAATATGCTTTTGCCATTCCTACCTCAAGAACACCAAAACTGTCGTATTATACCTTATTTTGAAAATACTTTGCTAAAACAGTATTATTCTAAATATACAAAAAATTGTAACTCACTGTTGCTCGGTTGCCCTAAAACTCAGACAACTAAGATGAGGGAAATGTTACACTTAAGGATTGTAATTTAGAATATATGAATCCAGCTCGCTTCTGATCAGCATCTTCTGCGGCGGGATGGCCTAGAAGGTTTAATGTGGTCATATTTGCTAATCGTTCCTAAGATGGTCGGGCTAGTATTTTAATGGTGCTTTGTTACTGGAAAGTGCCGGATCTATATCAGGCAAAGGACCATCAACATCGATAACACTCCACAAAATCTTCGGGAGAGTGTCTTTATCGCTAATGCAACAACAGCAACGACAACAAAATCTTCTGGTTCTAGGCCGACTGCAGCTGGGATAGTATATGCCCTGACATATTTTGGTAAATAATAACTTGGTAACATAAGTAATACATCATGAATTCAACTGTCAAGAAATTTTGGGGCATCTTCTGATTAAGTTTGTTATTTTTATTTGGAAGAGCATATGTTTGCTTTGTTACTGGAACGTGCCGGATCTATATCAGGCAAAGGACCACCAACATCGATAACACTCCACCAAATCTTCGGGAGAGTGTCTTTATCGCTAATGCAACAACAGCAACGACAACAACATCTTCTGGTTCTAGGCCGACTGCAACTGGGATAGTGTATGCCCTGACATATTTTGGTAAATAATAACTTGGTAACATAAGTAATACATCATGAATTCAACTGTCAAGAAATTTTGGGGCATCTTCTGATTAAGTTTGTTATTTTTATTTGGAAGATCATATGTTTCACTCCCGACTCTCAACGCCAAATCAACAAAGCAGATGAACAGAACATGTCAGTGAATTTTAAGGGATGGAAACACATTTAAGAGTATCACGATCACTTCCAAGTGTGACTATAAAACTTTTCATCGAGCCCGGAAAAGTTCAACTAAATAACTGACGTATATACCTACAATATATGACTAACACATGTTTCTTTTATGTCCGTTTTTTCAATGAAAATTTCAACTGCAATTGAAGTTGAGGTCAGTTTACTTTGGTCGCATTCATCGAATTTTACTGCTCATTACAGCTAAAGTGACCAAATTGAATTCTTTACTTTTATTCGATCCTAAAACTAATGTAAACTCGCACTGGTCCTTTGTATTCAATTTTACATTTGCGGTAGGTGGCACTGATATGCTGAAAAAAACAGTTTCTGTAATGGCTTTCGTAGCAAGGTATTTATTTTTCAACACCTATTTTTTCAAAGCGGGTAAAAATTTTACCCTCTTCTGACCGTCGAAAATACATCACTACCGTTTCAGATAGTGTACATCTTCTGTCTTTTTTTATTTACTTCACCTGGTGATTCCACCATGGCCGACAGCATGATAGGAAATAGGAGTAGAAAAATAAATACCTTGCTACGAAAGCCATTACAGAAATTGCTTTTTACAGCATATCTAACGCCAATGCAAAAATGAATACAAAGGACCTGTGCGAGTTAACATTACTACTTTTAGGATCGAATAAAAATAAAAAATTCAATTTGGCCACTTTAACTGATCTCAATTTCGGATTTAAATGTCGGAATTAAAACATATTCTCTTCTAATATATAATAGCAAACTTAATCAAACCCAAAAATTCTTGACAGTTGAATTCATGATGTAGGTATTACTAATGTTACCAAGTTATTATTTACCAAAATATATCGGCGGCCACCGTGGTGTGATGGTAGCGTGCTCCGCCTATCACACCGTATGCCCTGGGTTCAACTCCCGGGAAAAGCAACATCAAAATTTTAGAAATAAGATTTTTCAATTAGAAGAAAATTTTTCTAAGCGGGGTCGCCCCTCGGCAGTGTCTGGCAAGCGCTCCGATTGTATTTCTGCCATGAAAAGCTCTCAGTGAAAACTCATCTGCCTTGCAGATGCCGTTCGGAGTCGGCTTAAAACATGTAGGTCCCGTCCGGCCAATTTGTAGGGAAAAATAAAGAGGAGCACGACGCAAATTGGAAGAGAAGCTCGGCCTTAGATCTCTTCGGAGGTTATCGCGCCTTACATTTATTTTTTTATTTATATCAGGGGATAGACTAGCCCATGATACAGAAGGTAGTTCCACTCAAAATGTTTGACTTATTTGGAGATTTTTGAAGTTTCATAATGTTTGTTGTTTGGCCAGAATCGTTGCCATACTGTTACTGTTTAGGGCGAAATTGTGATTTTCTAAATGCAAATTTCCTTTAGGATGAAAACGAAATGATCATCTGAGACAAAAATAATATGCTTTAGCACGATTTATGTGCATATATATCGATTGAGAATACAGTAAAAGATGCAATTTTATTGAAAAATAGTGGATAATGACTCATACGTTGGTTAATGACTCATATCTATATGGCAGCTTGACCCCTAGACAGAATTATGAAATAAATAAAAAAAATAAAAAATGTGGACTTGTAGCCAATTTGTCAAGAAATTGCGGTGTCGGTTTATAAGGACCTCGTTTGAGCAAGCAATTGACAAACGTGTATGTTTTGCCAAATTTTTCTGAGCAAACGTACGTACACTTAAGAAGGCTATATTTCCTTGCTTTGTATGTTTCGATCCAAGTTTCTTCCACCAAAACAATTTTCGGGAGCTCGAAAAACTCATTAAAAACCTTTTCTAGGCTGATATTTCGTATTAAAATATTTCGAAGGCATGGGGCTAATTTTTTGTTTCTTTTTTATTTAAAATAACTATGACAGTAATTTAGTCGTATTCGTTAATATAAAATCCATCAAAATTAGAAAAATTCGCAATATTTTTCAATCTGGTAGCTTGTTTTTAGTGAAATTGTCATTGTCCCCGCAAAAGTCAAGTGGCTAACGTCACACGAAATGGAACTACCTCCATTTTTTGTATCATGGACTAGCCCAGCGGCATTCGGCCTAGAACCATAAGAGGCTGATCCGAAGCGAGCTAGATTCATATATTCTAAATTACAATCCTTAAGTGTAACATTCCCCTCATCTTACTGTTCTGATTTTTAGGGCTAAACAGCAACAGTGAGTTACAATTTTTTGTATATTTAGAACAGGCGAAGTTTTTTCAAAATTAGGTATAATACGACAATTTTGGGGTTCTTGTAGGAATGAGAAAAACATTTTTCGAAAGTCTTCAGTAGTACTGTACAGGGGAAGATCTTTGGTTGAATATGACACGCCATGACGTGAATGCAAATAGTTTGTTTTAACAAAGACCTGTTTAAATTTCTTTGGAACAAACCAAACATATGTATATAATGATAATATCAAAAATATGGAAGTATTAGTTTAGCACGGCCAACACCAAAGATACCTAAATGTTGAATTTCTGTAAGTAAATCCAGTAAAGGTCCATCGATATTCACCTAATAGTTTATGTGAAAAAAGTACTAAAATTGGCATATGTTACTCCTGGAAAATGCAAAAAACAACACTTTTTCGGGGACAACATTGGTGAAAAATTTTCAGATAGTCGAATGGCAGACCAAAGAAGAATTTAGAGCGAGACAATTGACGGCTTACTTCACCTGGTTATTGCACCATGGCTGTCGGTTATTATTTGAGAGGTAGGCATGGCAATGGAGGATTAGAAAGATTTTTCACTTGTATGAATCAAGGCGAATTCATTACAGGTGGTGTTATCCCATCAGCTGATTGCTTCTTCTTGATAATTTTCCATACAAAGCCTTGTACAAAAAAATGTCAGTTAATCGAAATCTATGAAAATTTTATTTTGACTTGACATTCAACTGCACGACGAATTGATTGAATTCGCTTTCCCACCACCTGTTAAAGATTCGCCTTGGTATGAATTCACAATTATCGCAAAGCGAATCCATACCAGGTGGTGACAAAACGAAAAAACTTTTAATTGATTTCGATTAATTGACATATTAAAGTACAAGGCGCCTTTGGAATGAAAATTATAGATTGTCGCAAATTTTATTTTGAAAATATTCAAGTCTGCATATGCCAAGGAACTAGCATATATTGTTTTTTTTTTTTAATTAGCCTCTGAGACTGATTCTGCTTCCTATATTCATTGACTGGTATGTAATGTTGAATTTTTTAGCTGCGCCCATGTCTGCGTTCGTAGTAATGAATAAACCGGTTGAATGAATTTGAAGCGCTGTTAGTTTGTCAAGTGCAACGGCGGAGGTATCAAAGCAAATTTCGTAATATTTTGAGCTGGACGATAAGTAGTTATTAGCAATATGTTGCTCCATTACTGTAACACTCGAAGCAACGTTAGAAATTCCTTTATAGTAATTTTCTATTTAAATGTGGTTGTTTTATTAATAAACAATCGAGTGTAGAAACGCTTGCGCTTTACAAGTGTCCAACAAAACTTAGATAGTGAGTTATCTAAGGTTTTGGGTTATTTTATGTTTTGTACGGCGGTGCGGATCAGCAAACGACCTTGCTATGTACAATTGTTTCGTTTGAGGGGGCTTGTTGTTATGCTGTGTGTGTGGAATTCGACCAATAATATTTGTTGTTGTATTCTGCAAAAGTTTACCAACTGGAAACGAAAATGTATGCAATTACTTATTACAAAACGGCTCTTATTGTATTTATCCTCTTTGGTTTAACTGTGTCCTAACCATCCACTAGAAATGCAAGCGCCGCAAACCACGCCAATAGGGCTGATCACATTCAACACGGCGTCTACAGACCACAACCACAATAAAGCAAAGCTTGACGACAACCGTAGCCAAGCATTGGCAAACAGTAGCGACAAATTTAGAAAAAAAATATGAATTATGTTTAAAAAACGCCCAAAAGAAAGAATGATTTTAGATTTTATTGCCTGTTATTTACTTCTATTTTAGTTTTTATTGACAAAATAAAAAGGACGCCACTCACTGTCGCTCCCCAAAAATAGAATTAGGTTTAATTTGGCTACAACAGCTTTCGTGATTGATTGTCGTGCTGCTCTCTCGCGCCGAAAATAACGACGTTCATAAGAACAGGTGTAAAAATAATGTGACAGATGTGGCGGCTACACCGCCGTCGTTGTAAGGTTCTATCTACGGTATTGTGCGTAACACTAATGACCGAGACAAAATGAAGTTTTTCATATAGATGCAATCCTATGCATGCCAGTAACATCGCCACAATCACCCAAGATGTTGCTTTTGTAAATATGAAGGAACTTCAGACTTGGCAATTGAAGATTATTTCGCTTTCTCCATTCACGTAAAAAGTTTTGCGAATCACTGTTATAAACATTCTCACTATACAAGGAAAATACTTACTAACACATTTTGTGTCCTATTCATTTGTTAAATTGCAAAAATGTTACCAACGAGTGTGAAAGCACCCTAAACCAAAGCAAATGTTAAATTCTTCTTCTTTGCTTGCAACAAAAGTTGGAAGCAGTGTTGCCAGAACTTTTTCAGAAAAAAGGCTAGATTAACAAAGAAAGGGTAAATAAAACAAGTAAGGAAGGCTAAGTTCGGGTGTAACCGAACATTACATACTCAGCTGAGAGCTTTGGAGACAAAATAAGGGAAAATCACCATGTAGGAAAATGAACCTAGGGTGACCCTGGAATGTGTTTGTATGACATGGGTATCAAATGGAAGGTATTAAAGAGTATTTTAAAAGGGAGTCGCCCATAGTTCTAAAGGTGGACCAGGGGTGACTCTAGAATGTGTTTGTACGATATGGGTATGAAATGAATGGTGTTAAGGAGTATTTTAAAAGGGAGTGAGCCTTAGTTCTATATGTAGACGCTTTTTCCAGATATCGCCATATAGGTGGACCAGGGGTGACTCTATAAAGTGTTTGTACGATATGGGTATCAAATTAAAGGTATTAATGAGGTTTTTAAAAGGAAGTGGCCCTTAGTTGTATATGTGAAGGCGTTTTCGAGATATCGACCAAAATGTGGACCAGGGTGACCCAGAACATCATCTGTCGGGTACCGCTATGGCATTTTTCTCATTTTTCGTAATTTTCGATTTCGAAAAAGTGGGCGCGGTTATAGTCGGATTTCGGCCATTTTTTGTACCAAGATAAAGTGAGTTCAGATAAGTACGCGAACTGAGTTTAGTAAAGATATATCGGCTTTTGCTCAAGTTGTCGTTTTAACGGCCGAGCGGAAGAATAGACGGTCGACTGTGTATAAAAACTGGGGTGGCTTCCACCGATTTCGCCCATTTTCACAGAAAACAGTTACCGTATGAAAAGGGAAACTTAATTATTTCATTAAATAGAATTGTGATTCGATAAAGTTTATGTGTGAAAACGGTATAAGAAAAAAACTAAAAGTTTAAGGCAACTTTCTTTTTTTATTAATTTTTTTCATAAAAGACATAACAGAATACAAAATTTAATTTAATTTTTACTCCAAAACATTTAAACAATAATATATCGGCAATTTGATGCTTGTGAGTGTACCCAGCCTGTAGCAGCAATATAGGAGCATTACATATGTATATGCACAGCGGTATCTTTCAAAATATTATGCCTGTTGACATAGCGTTGATGTTGCCTTAATAAAGTTACTACGCCTCGATTTCTGCCTACCATAATGCCAACATTATCTGTTCCTTATCCCCTTGAATTTTTTAAATCTAGCCCAAATTCATTAAATGTTCTTAAAATTGAATCTACATAAAACTGTTTATCTGAAAAGAGCTAAAAAGAGTCAGGGTGGTGGGAAAGCGAATTCAACCAATTCGCCGTGCAGAAGAATGCCAAATCAAAAGAAAATTTTAATTGATTTCGATTAACTGACATCACGGCGAGGTACTGAATTCGCCATGTCTTCATTATTTAAAAGAAATAAACAAGTTTGCTGCAAAAAATAAAATTTTCAAATAATAATCAAAATTAGCTGAACATTTCTTTTGCAGGAGCCATTTCTATGTGCAGCCGCAAAGTTCTGCATATAATAAAATAGTTTGTGAGCTAAAGGCCGATTGCACCTGCTTTCTATCATAGGAAATCAAGCGCATCGTACATATGGTAGACACGTAGTCAAAATAAAGTAGATGGTTAAGTTAGTGCCAGCTTTTGTTCTTATATTCTTATTAGCTATCTGACAAAGAATCCGCAGCTAACTTTTCTATCAGCAGTATCGCAGAAGCGACGGATGCTTAGTATGTTTGTCGATAAAGCTTTGGAATGCAGTGTGACTGGATTACTTTGTTTCTGCCAAAGCCTACCTCAGCTACGTTAAGCAGAGAACCCGTGGATGTCTGTGCAACTACAATAGCTCTATTATTACCTCTTTCCCCTCAAAAGCACAATTAGCACTATTGTGGGCTGTTTTACGGAGGCTCTGTCATTATGTCAGCTTGCAATTGCAGCTCCGACTTTTTGAGAAAGTGGTATAGGGTGGCAGCTTTTGGCCTGTTCATCGTGTAGGTTTCCCGCTCTGCAATCGTTTATCCCTAGTTATGTCTGCTAAACAAGTAGCAGCCCCCTAAAAACTGACTCAAACCGGCTGCAGATTACAGAAGGGCACTAGGAATTATAGAGCTTCTCAATACCAAGATTACGGTATATAAATTACAGAATCGGATGTAAAATAACCAATTTATAATAAAACATCATTTCGGCTGTTCTAAGGACGATGAAACCAATTTTTTTCCGACACCCTCACAACATATCGATCTCTTCAAACTTTTCTATTCCTTAGAAAGTAGAAGTTATGTGGAAAGACAGGCGGCTTCCCAATATGGCTTAACAGATTATTTTGTCATATTGAATGGGACGATCTCCAACTTAATATAGATGCTCCTTTTTAAATAAAAATATTTGTAATAAGACTTTTTTATTAATATCCCGGGTCTTACACAACTCTACTTCACACTGTACTAAACATACCACTTACAAACATTAGAAATATCGAAATTTTTAAACTGTCCCTCCGTACACCAGGTGAATCATGCTAAATTTGACCTCACTCAATGAAATTGACCACCTTTTGACTTTAGCAAACTGTTGGGAAAACAAAATTCGCTTGGCAACAACTATTGCCCCAAATTAATTGATATTACAAAACACCAAATGCTTTCAAATTTACTTGTAAAGCCAAACCGCCTCCGCCCAATTGTATTAGAATAAAAACCATTTTTTTATTTATTTTTTTTTTACCACACATCAGAAATTCACGCCAACCGGTTCTTTTAAACCAGATTCACATAGTACTTATAGGAGCTTAGAGGAAAGTGGTATGCCACTTAGCTCTAAGCATAGCTTTTGTTTGTAAATTCCAATGAAAATTTTAAAGTAAGGCGTTGTTTGTAAATATGCACCAAACAATATTTATTTGCCAGAAACTAACTAGACCGGGTGCAATGAACCCTACTTCAGCTTTTAAACGTTATTGCTGATTTTATGTTTAAAAAAGGTGCATTGGATATTCCGATACTGGCCTAAATTAAAAGATACAAGGTTACCTTAACTAAAATGTGGATAGATATAAATAAATCTGAATGATTTGAGCCACATTTCCCAGAAGAGAACGCGCTTTCAATTCTTTTTCTTGGATCATTACCATTTTTAGGATGGTTGGAAAGGATGCGTTCCCCATCCTCACTTGCTCCCAGCTTAAGGCAACAAATTTGTTAAATTTTAGTTTTTCCAGTTAAAAAGAGTTTACGGCGATCCCTTTACCATAAATAATTAAAAAACAAAAATACAAGAGAAAAATTGTAAGTTTACAAACGGCGATGGTTACTAGGACATGTTTCGGAATTTCACTTCTTCATCAGCTAGCTTTTCGGTAGCTGAGCATTAAACTCGTATCTCCAACATTCATATCAGTGCAAAGGCAGATGCCTTTAGCTGCTTAGCCATATGAATGTCCCGTTGTTCGCTGCACAATTGGTTTCTAATATGGCTGGGTAGTAAAGTCATCTGCCTTTACACTGATATGAATGTTGGAGATACGAGTTTAATGCTCAGCTACCGAAAAGCTAGCTGATGAAGAAGTGAAATTCCGAAACATGTCCTAGTAACCATCGCCGTTTGTAAACTTACAATTTTTCTCTAATATGAATGGGGGACTCATGAAAGCATAATAAGGTGTAAAATTATATCCATTTACACACACTGTTATATGAACGCACCTAGTAATATTCTTGATAAACTTGATTGTTTGTTTATCATCTGTATTATTGCCAAACAAAAATTTTTTGATTGTTATACAAATTAAAAAATGCCAAGATTAAGTGAAAAATCAAAACTAAAACGTCTTTGCTTGCTAATTTTGGAGATTTCTGATGAAAATGCCTGCTGTAATGTCTGCAAGGTTGCATTCCTTTGAGTTTACCGCGTTTACACAATGAAATGTGCGCGGTAATTTATACAAATTGTGTAAATGATTTTGCATACAAAATTTGACAGCTCGTTTAGGCACTAGATAAATTTATACGTTTACATACTTTATAAGGCATTTATAAGGTTACATGAGTCCCCCTAATAACAAAAACCATTGTGTAAAGCAATATGAGCAAAGCTCGCTAATTAAATACATATGAAAACAGAATAATGTTGAAAAAAAAAGTTTAAAAGCCCACTTAAACTTGGAAACTTAATTTTTTCCATCTCTGTTACAGAATTTTTTAATTTTTTGAACAATCTTCAATACCAATTCAATCCTAAAATATTGCAAATATTTTGTTAGACCGAGTTTACAAACGAATATTTTTGTTGCTCACTATAGGCAACTTCTCTTTTGGTGTTGCGCATGCAAATTTTTGACAGTTCTTTCTCAACAATTTTTTTCAAGGCGAAGAATGAATTGTATAGAATTTGATGGAAAGCACACTCGTTTAGGTACACAAAACAAAAGTGAGCTGGCATTAGTCGCATCCGGATTCATCCCAGACTTACAAGCCAACCTAATAAAACCGCACTGCGTTTTTTTAGCGCACGCAAACAACCGACGTTTTTTGCTCTAACCCAAATAAGCATGCGTTGCGACAATGTAAAGCATGTGTGCAAACGTCAAATCTAACACCCCTATTCTTCATTTCGATTACGTTCCCGTTCTACGCTCCGCTTTAAGCTGAAGACATTGGTGCTTTATCGGTAACCGTATCGGTAACCTTTTAACAGCTGATTCGACCAACCTTATGAGAATCAATGCAATCGATTATTGGTGCCGCTAAGGTCGTAACCGTATCGTAGCCAACCAATTGGTTTTTGGTTTACCGTCGTAACGATAAACAGCTGATTACGTTAGGGATACGACAAACGGCACCAATGACTCCAGCTTTAATCGAAGTTCGGTATTCTGCATTACGACGGAATCGTAACGAGAAGAGGAAGAGCAAATGATTTTTCGAAATCAGCTGTTTGTACGGAATGTGTGAACATTGGAACAAAATAAATTTAAAAAAAATTTTAAAAAACACTGAAAAACGTTTATGTTTCATTATCCACGCCATTTTGTACAAAAAAAGCAATATAATATATTGCCGCAGTTTTATATTTTTTTGAGTAAAGTGCTTTCATAATTGTAAGTGTGTTTTTGTCGTTCTTTTGGGAAATCCCCTACCGTGGCCACCAAGTTTTGTTAAATCAGATTCCTGGACGATTATAGTTGACGTTTTCTGAATTTTGTAGATAATAATTTCTTTGCACTGGCCTAGAATACTTTATAAACATTTATTTATTCTCTCTGCAAGGATTGTTTACGTTTTCGCTTCACCTTCCCGCTACTCCGGCAGCTTGCTTTGGCATATAACTGGACCCAACGAACAGACACAAATTATATAATGGAATCTATAGCCGCTGTATTATTTGTGGAGTTGGAGAGCAACGCATACGAAAATGGCCAGGCGAGAATGGAAAGGCAAATATTGCGAGATTTGTGTAATCCATTTGAGATGAGTGACGAATTGTAAGAAATTGAACTTAAAGGTGGTAAATTTTAATAACTTATTTTCTTACTTAGGTTCAAAAAAAAACTTTCGTCTTAATAAGGATGCTTTCAAGTACATATGTGTTAGATACTTTTGTGGGGCAAATTCGTCCAAGGACTTCGGCATCGACATCTGCCCTTAATATTGTAGTAGCTGCTTTGAGATTTTTTGCAGAAGCCAGTTACCAGCATGGAATAAAATAAAAATAAATGTAAGGCGCGATAACCTCCGAAGAGATCTTAGGCCGAGCTTCTCTTCCAATTTGCGTCGTGCTCCTCTTGGTTTTCCCTACAAATTGGTCGGACGGGACCTACATGTTTTATCTCTCCAAGGCAGATGAGTTTTCACTGAGACCTTTTCATGGCAGAAATACACTCGGAGCGCTTGCCAAACACTGCCGAGGGGCGACCCAGCTTAGAAAAATTTTCTTCTAATTGAAAAACCTTATTTCTAAAATTTTGATGTTGCTTTGCCCGGGGAGTGAACCCAGGGCATACGGTGTGTTAGGCGGAGCACGCTACCATCACACCACGGTGGCCACCAGCATGAAATAGGGGTGGATTATAATGTAGGAATGGTAGAGTCAGCAGTGTCAAAGTCACTGTCTATGTTTCTGGATGTAATGCAACCAAAATTATGCCCTCAGTGGATAACATTTGAACAAAGTGAAGAGGAGAATATACAAGCGAAGCAAGAATTCTATGCGAAGGCTAGCTTCCCAGGAGTCATCATATCCCGCTTTGTTGCCATTAAATTAGCCAACGTCTCATACTGCACTTGTGTTGGAAACATATAAAAAACAATCACCATGAAGCCTTTTACGTTTCTCAACAAGTTTTACTACATTTTTGTTAAAATTCTGTTATAAATTAAGAAAAAAATAAAACGAAAATAATTTTCCGCCAACAAATTTGCAACTTAGAAAAACGGAACTACGAAATGCAGAATACACAAAATCGAACGATTCGAAGTTGGATCGAAAGAGATTGGACACAGAATACCAAAATTGCCAAATCGAAAAAATTCCAATCCAAGTCGAAATGCAGAATAGGGCTGTAAATGTCACGCAGAACAAAAATTGGAAATCGAGTTAGGTTTTCACGCAGCAAATTCAATTTGGGTTGCTCTCATACAAGTTGTATGTGCATGAGAGATTTTTGACAGAAAATGATTTGCGTGCATTTATATTAGGTTGGCTTTTTACAGCATTTTTTGCATGGTATTTTGCACGCACATGCGTACATGCCTATGTTATATTTAGATACATAAGTTGATACCATTCTTCCATTGCTGCCTGCTACCTTCAGCTGTCGGCGTGAAGTATAAAACTAAAAAATAGATGATGAATGCATTCGCATGATCACACAAACTTGTAAACGCGTAATGTCATATTTGTATCACAAGCTGCATTTTGTCAGCTTCAGTGTCGAGGTTATTTCACGTTCACCATGGCGCATACGCAACGTGCAATGGTCTCGTCCATATCTGTAATTACTTATTTACCAAAACAAATGTTTAAAGGTAATGGTAGGGTGTCTTACCATTAAAAGTTGTTATACTCAGTTGAGCAGAGCTCACAGAGTATATTAAGTTTGATTGGATAACGGTTGGTTGTACATATATAAAGGAATCGAGATAGATATAGACTTCCATATATCAAAATAATCAGGATCGAAAAAAAATTCGATTAAGCCATGTCCGTCCGTCCGTCCGTCCGTTAACACGATAACTTGAGTAAATTTTGAGGTATCTTGATGAAATTTGGTATGTAGGTTCCAGAGCATTCATCTCAGATCGCTATTTAAAATGAACGATATCGGACTATAACCACGCCCACTTTTTCGATATCGAAAATTTCGAAAAACCGAAAAAGTGCGATAATTCATTACCAAAGACAGATAAAGCGACGAAACTTAGTAGATGAGTTGAATTTATGACGCAGAATAGAAAATTAGTAAAATTTTGGAAAACGGACGTGGCACCGCCCACTTTTAAAAGAAGGCAATTTAAAACTTTAGCAAGCTGTAATTTGTCAGTCGTTGAAGATATCATGATGAAGTTTGGCAGGGACGTTACTCCTATTAATATATGTATGCCCAATAAAAATTAGCAAAATCGGAGAAGGACCACGCCCACTTTTAAAAAAAAAAAATTTAAAGTAAAATTTTAACAAAAAAATTAATATCTTTACAGTATATAAGTAAATTATGTCAACATTCAACTCCAGTAATGATATGGTGCACCAAAATACAAAAATAAAAGAAAATTTCAAAATGGGCGTGGCTCCGCCCTTTTTCATTTAATTTGTCTAGGATACTTTTAACGCCATAAGTCGAACAAAAATTAACCAATCCTTTTGAAATTTGGTAGGGGCATAGATTTTATGATGCTAACTGTTTTCTGTGAAAACGGGCGAAATCGGTTGATGCCACGCCCAGTTTTTATACACAGTCGTTCGTCTGTCCTTCCGCATGGCCGTTAACACGATAACTTGAGGAAAAATCGACATATCTTTAATGAACTTAGTTCACGTACTTACTTGAACTCACTTTATCTTGGTATGAAAAATGAACGAAATCCGACAATGACCACGCCCACTTTTTCGATATCGAAAATTATGAAAAATGAAAAAAATGCCATAAATCTATACCAAATACGAAAAAGGGGATGAAACATGGTGAGGTAATTGGATTGGTTTATTGACGCGAAATATAACTTTAGAAAAAACTTTATAAAATGGTTGTGACACCTACCATATTAAGTAGAAGAAAATGAAAAAGTTCTGCAGGGCGAAATAAAAAACCCTTAAAATCTTGGCAGGTATCACATATATAAATAAATTAACGGTATCCAACAGATGATGTTCTGGGTCACCCTGGTCCACATTTTGGTCGATATCTGGAAAACGCCTTCACATATATAACTACCACCACTCCCTTTTAAAACTCTCATTAATACCTTTAATTTGATACCCATATCGTACAAACACATTCTAGAGTCACCCCTGGTCCACCTTTATGGCGATATTTCGAAACGGCGTCCACCTATAGAACTAAGGCCCACTCCCTTTTAAAACCCTCATTAATACCTTTAATTTGATACACATATGGTACAAACAAATTCTAGGGTCACACCTGGTCCACCTTTATGGCGATATCTCGAAACGGCGTCCACATGTGGAACTAAGCATCACTCCCTTTTAAAATACTCATTAATACATTTCTTTTGATACCCATATTATACAAACAAATTCTAGGGTCACCCCTGGTCCACCTTTATGGCGATATCTCGAAACGGCGTCCACTTATGGAACTAAGGATTACTCCCTTTTAAAATACTCATTAACATCTTTCGTTTGATACCCATATTGTACAAACGCATTCTAGGGTCACACCTGGTCCACCTTTATGGCGATATCTCGAAACGGCGTCCACCTGTGGAACTAAGCTTCACTCCCTTTTAAAATACTCATTAACACCTTTCTTTTGATACCCATATTGTACAAACAAATTCTAGGGTCACCCCTGGTCCACCTTTGTGGCGATATCTCGAAACGGCGTCCACCTATGGAACTAAGGATTACTCTCTTTTAAAATACTCATTAACACCTTTCTTTTGATACCCATATTGTACAAACAAATTCTGGGGTCACCCCTGGTCCACCTTTATGGCGATATCTCGAAACTGCGTCCACCTATGGAACTAAGGATTACTCCGTTTTAAAATACTCATTAACACCTTTCATTTGATACCCATATCGTACAAACGCATTCTAGAGTCAGCCCTGGTCCACCTTTATGGCGATATCTCGAAAAGGCGACCACCTATACAACTACCACCACTCCCTTTTAAAACCCTCCTTAATACCTTTAATTTGATACCCATATTGTACAAACGCATTCTAGGGTCACACCTGGTCCACCTTTATGGCGATATCTCGAAACGGCGTCCACCTGTGGAACTAAGCTTCACTCCCTTTTAAAATACTCATTAACACCTTTCTTTTGATACCCATATTGTACAAACAAATTCTAGGGTCACCCCTGGTCCACCTTTGTGGCGATATCTCGAAACGGCGTCCACCTATGGAACTAAGGATTACTCTCTTTTAAAATACTCATTAACACCTTTCTTTTGATACCCATATTGTACAAACAAATTCTAGGGTCACACCTGGTCCACCTTTATGGCGATATCTCGAAACGGCGTCCACCTGTGGAACTAAGCATCACTTCCTTTTAAAATACTCATTAACACCTTTCTTTTGATACCCATTATGTACAAACAAATTCTAGGGTCACCCTTGGTCCACCTTTATGGCGATATTTCGAAACGGCGTCCACCTATGGAACTAGGGATTACTCCCTTCTAAAATACTCATTAACACCTTTCATTTGATACACATATCGTACAAACGCATTCTAGAGTCAACCCTGTTCCACCTTTATGGCTATATCCCTAAATGGCGTCCACCTATAGAACTATGGCCCACTCCTTCATAAAATACTCTTTAATGCCTTTCATTTGATACACATGTCATACAAACACATTCCAGGGTTTCCTTCGGTTCATTTTCCTACATGGTTATTTTCCCTTATGTTGTCACCATAGCTCTCAACTGAGTATGTAATATTCGGTTACACCCGAACTTAACCTTCCTTACTTGTTTTTCCATTCGAGTTATTTGTCTATAAATTGTAGTATGTTCTTTTCTCCCTGTTATTACTATATTACAAAAAATATAAAGATTTGCCAAAAACTGAGCGTTGTTTTTTTCAGTGGCACTAACGGGTTTGACCGTCTAACAAGTGAAACATCACAGGAACTCAAATCATCTGCCCCTCCCATTTTAAAAGCGCCATTTATTTCATTGTAAAAACATTGCTTGTCTCTACCTTTGCATTTTTGTTGCACTACTCTTGAAAATCGGCTAGAAAGATGTGAGACTTACTCGTCGTGACGTAGTTTTTATCAAGTCTGTCCCTATTCGCCCGGAAAACTCAGTACAAAATATAGCGAAACTTTCTTTTATCTCTTTTTGCTTTTTTTATTTCATGTATTCTTCAATCTGGACGATAAAAGCATTTTTTTCGGGTGGAAAGCGACTTCCTACCATCAACTTACGCCCACTGTAGGCAATAGGGATTAATCGCGAACCACCTTTTTAAGAATTAGTCGAACGGTTTTTTGCTTCAGTTTGCTTGCTTTCAGTTTATTGTATTTATGTATCTGCTGTATTCGACCGTAAGTAACCTTACGGAACATTTTAACCACTTCTTGACACCGCGATTCCGATACAAAAGTAATGTCGTCAGAAAGGCATATATATACAATAAAGTACACGGTGAACTTGTGAATGAATAATAAAAATTCTTAGTTTAATGTCATAAGACTTGCAAATTATTTCCGAGGTTTTGCAGCCCCGCGCTTGCTTCCACGTCTTTTCTAGATGTTGCGAAACCTCTTCGGAAAAGACGAAGTACTTGCTGTCATCGATGAAAGAATCAGCGCATGCGCGCCTTGACAGCCACGTCACTGTTAACAGATATAAACAAGACTATGATGCTTAGAAATTAAACAGGGAATAATAACACTTGCCAACAATAGTTACTTTGAACTGAGTCGGTAATTGAAAAGTAAAGTCCTGCTTCGACGAGCAAAAATCACGCTCTACACGTCGCTCATCACGCTTGTCCTGATGTATTGCTCGGTGTCCAGAGAAGATGAGATGGCTCTTTGAGTGTTCGAGAGAAAAGTTCTGCGGAATATTTATGTTCCTGTCCGTGATGCCGACAGCGAGTATCGAAAGAGGTATAACGATGTGTTGTATGAGCTTTCCGATGGATAGGTCATGTAATGCGAATGGGCTAAGACACTCCGGCCAAGAAAGTATTTCAGCCGACACCGCAGTTCGGCATCAGAGGAGGGGGGGACCTCCATTGAGTTAGAAGGGGCAGTTGGGGGAGGCTTGACCGCCCTTTGTGCTCAATTATCGCAAAACTGGGATAGCTGGTGTGACTTGCGACGAATCAGTTAGGCGGTTTTTAGCCCTGAGCTCAGTACATTAAGGCGAAATTTTACAATATTTCGTTTAGACGAAAGTGCAAGCAGTGACACAAGGAAAGTTTGACGTCGAAAAGCTGCTCACGAAACATCACTTGGCTCTCACAGCTGCACCGAGAGTTAGTGGTGGGTAATGACACTATTTTTTGAGTGTTAACACATTAGCACAGGCACACTTTGCAGTGTTAACACATTGTGTTGACACAATAGTGTTATAACTGATTATCGAAAGCCGATATGAGTGTTGGCACAATATCAGAGCACAGTACTGTGTTACTTACCTCTAACGCCACGTTTGACGCCATTTAGAAAAGTAAATCATGGCAACATTTATCTTCTTTCATACTCCCATGTTTAGGGAATCTACGTTATATAACCACAACTTTTGTTTAAATAGAACATTTTCATTTTCATTTTGTGCCCACATCTTTTAAACGTAATACCCAGGCAGGATTATGAGTACAATCAACACACAAGCACAATGGACTAGTATGTATGAATGTGCACTTACGATCTGAGTGTCATTCTCTGTGCTATAGAAACAGTCAGCTTTGTGCCATCGAGTGTGCCACTGTGTTATAAATTAATCGATAAGTGTGCGTGTGCGTGCCGCACATTACTGAGTGTTAACACAATAACACAGTACAGTGCTGTGTTACTCAGCATTACCGAGAGTAATATATAAGAATTATTTAGCTTATAAAGCATAAACTTATCGAGATATATATAGACCTCCGTGTATCAAAATAATCAGAGTGAAAAAATGAGCAAGATTCATTTAGCCATGTATGTTCGTGTGGAAACACTATAACTCAAATAAAGTTTGAGATAACTTATTAAAATTTACCATGTGGGCTCCTACTTAAAGCTTATATCATTAGGGCTGTTTACATTCAACACGGCGTCTAATATCTTTGCGAAAAGCCATGCTATTTTACCTATAAAGCGTATTTATGACAAGAAAAGGAATAAGCAAAAAAAGTTTGGAAATAGACGTGGCACCGCCCTTTTATGACCAAGCATTTTCTCACGCCTAAAGAAAAGTTGTTGTATCTTGACAAAATTCGGAATTTTTATATAAAAGAAAATTAAAATGACCGTCGACGTAAGAAATAGGCTATATTTATATCTATATTTACTTTCTAAGCACCATTATAATGAGATATTGGAAAGGTATGGAAAAACTTTATTTTAAAGCACGTTGTTTTCCATTGTATTTTGATTTCAGTAATGACAGTATGTAGACGGTGTTAGGTGCTTAAGGGTTAAACAACTGTTCTACTTCAATTATGTCTGGTTTTTCAGTGCAAGTTTAAACTCCAGTTAAAGTTGACTAGAGTTTAACCTTGCCACTTCCTTCGATAACATACAATTTTGCTGCTCATCTCAGCTTAAGCGGCCAAAGTGGCAGGGCTAAACTCTAACCAACTCCAACTGTAGTCTAAAGTCGCAGTGAAAAACCGGGCCTTAAAGTATTAAAACACGGTGTTGGATCTAAATTTAAATTTCTTAAATAAGGTTGTAGTTAATTTTATGTTTAAGAAATGCATCTGCCCGCTTTTTGAACAGTATTCCCTCCTCATATTTAAATTAGTTTGAGCAAAACGTCCGTAGAAAATCGAAATACAGACGGAAAAAGGAGTACATATCCAGAAGCCTGCGAGGTATCATAACCCCAGTTGGGACAATGTCACTCTTTAGCATAAAAAGAAGAAAACTTATGTTGTTTTATAAAGCAAAACAAGTAAGGACGGGACTGTCTTCGGCTGTGCCGAAGACTTCATACCTTTCATGAATAGAGCTGAACAATAATCTTATCCCATTCGTAATCTCCAAATAATGCGCTGCATAAGAAAAGAAATATATAGTGTACAGATGTACATACCTAAACGATTTTAAGATAAATATAAAAAAATGGCAAAAAACCCCCTTATCTGAATGATCGGTTGTATGGGATATATATTATATATAGCTCCGGTCGAAATGATTTTTACAGGAAATCTTCTATGTTCCTAGTTTAACGTTTTTATATTGGAAATTAAGGGAGAAATTGCCAAAAATCTTTCTATCTGAACGATCGGTTGTATTGGGTATATACTATATATAGCTCCGATCAATGTGATATTTTCAGAAAATCTTCTATGATATATTGAAATATATATTACCGAGTTTCACGTTTATACTTTCTAAATTAAGGGAGAAATGGCCAAAAATCTTTCTATCTGAACGATCGGTTGTATGGGATACAACTATATATAGCTCCAATCAAAGTGATTTTTTCAGGATATCTTCTATGATATATTAGAATATATATCACAGAGTTTAACGTTTATACTTTCTAAATTGTCGCAGAAATGACCAAAATCGTCTTATCTGAACGATCGGGTGTTTGTGAGATATATGTTATAGTAGTCCGATCGTACCGGATCCGACAAATGTCTAATATAATACAAAAATACATCCTTGTGCCAAATTTCATTGAGATATCTCAAAATTTTAGATACTAGTTTGCGTTCAAACAGACAGACGCACGGACAGGCG
Source organism: Eurosta solidaginis (assembly GCF_040869045.1). Classification (NCBI taxonomy): domain Eukaryota; kingdom Metazoa; phylum Arthropoda; class Insecta; order Diptera; family Tephritidae; genus Eurosta; species Eurosta solidaginis. The sequence goes on from NC_090319.1 coordinate 395,697,620, forward strand.
GACGGACGGACAGACGGATATGGCTATATCAACTCAGTCCTCGCCCTGATCAATTCGGCACATTTAATGGTGAGTCTATCTTCTATATTTCTTAACGTTACAAACATCGGACCAAAGTTAATATACCATTTCAAGTTCATGAAAGGTATAAAAACAATGCCCAAGTGTTTCATTTCATTTTCATTTCTTGTTTATAAAGCAAAAAAACAATGTCCAAGTGTTACAAAGATTTGAGGATATTCCACTTGGGATTAAGTCATGTCACCGTTCCGCAATACAACATTTTCGTCTGGTTTAACCAGTTAGTAGCCACAGTACATAATAAACAAGGTATTTGGTTTGAATTAGGGGCAGAAACTGTTATACCTTTTATAATATAATTCCTTGCAAAACTATTAATTTTAGACTTTTCATATATTTGGATCAAGATACAAATTATTTTCCGGTTTTTATTACCGTAGTCTGATAGAAGTAGTTAAACTCGGACTTTTAAAAATAAATGTCCGGAAATAAAAGTTAAATCCGTTCTTTTATTTTTTAAGGCCAAAATAAAATCCGGTTTTATAACAAAGAAACGGCGTATCCGAAGTAAAAGAAAAAATTTAATTCGGATAAGCCGTTTATTTGTTATCAAGCCGGCTTTTATTTTGGCCTTATAAAATAAAAGTCCGGATTTAACTTTTATTTCCGGACTTTTATTTTTAAAATTCCGAGTTTAACTAGTTCTATCGGAATCAAGAAATAAAAATACAGATTTTACTTTTATATGTAGACTTTTATGGAAAAGGTTCTAAAAATAAAAAGGATTCATGATTCGACATGATATTGCTATGGGGATACCTGGGAACTCAAACATTTTCACCTAGGGAAATTTTTTGACTAGTACTTTTTCGACTCCGAAAAAAAAATTATTATTTTTCATCCCTGGTTTGAATCTACTTGGATGATGGTTGCACAATTGTATGTAAGAATGCATTTAATAGTAAAAGTGGTCACAATAGAAATTAAATATGTATTCAATTAGTGCAATTATGAAAGTTGTAACAGCAGCTGTTATTTGTCTGCAGCCACAGCAGCAAAATATATCATTTTATATGTTTATGACCGAATCACGTTGGTAACTGCAAGGTAGTTGTTCATAATCCATCGTAAAACTGTAAGACGAATAGAAAAAAAATTTAGAACCAAAAGATTCAACTAAGTCTTGAGAGTTCCACACATTGTCAACCTTAATGGACGCGGCACAATGACATTTTTCATATAGATGCGTTTAACACAAGCTTATGCATTCCAATAACATCGCCACAATCAACCAAGATGTTGCGTTTGTAAATATGAAGGAACTTCAGGCTTGGCAATTGAAGTTTATTACGCCTTGCCCATTCACATACAAAATTTTGCGAAGCACTGTTATAAACATTCTCCCTATACAACAAAAATAATTGCTAACATAACATATTTTGTGTCGTATTCGATTGTTATATTGCAGTTTTTAATTGCGAAGAACGTTAGAAAATTTACCCATGGCCACAACCCGGTAGAAAAATACGGCACAGAGTATGGGAAAATTTTAAAATGTTAACAGAAACTCGGCGGAAGATGGAAGGTTTCAAGCTCACGTAAAATTTCTGCCGTCTACGCCACCTTAAACGGAGGCAGCGTTGAAGCACCCAGCGAAGGTGATACTGTTGCACCTAGTCTTCACAATAATTACTACTTTAGCATTCTACGGTTGGCACGGGACATTTTTTCTCATTTTTAGACCTAAACTAAAGAAAAACTAAAAATTTTTCAAAGTATTTAGTGCGTTATTATTGTGTGGTACATGTCTAAATAAAAATAGAAACCTGCTCTTGAAATATTTGTATATGTGGGTGAAAAACCCCATCCGTTGTACGGGACACCAGTCAGTCAGGTGAAACTATTAATATAAAAAATGCTACATTCGGTATTACTTGTATCAAGGTTTATTAAAATAACAAAAAAATGTAAACACTCCGCCGCTGAATGTTACTGGCATGCATAACATTGTGATATTAGCCATTGAGTGAAAGGAGGTACGAACTCTTATCCTAACGAGATCCAGGGACGAAGCTATGGCAGGATATTAGAGCAAAGCGAAAGGATGATTCAGAAGCTAGAGAGCTGTATTTTCAACCTGGTGGTGGAGCCAGGAGACAGTACTTACGACTCCGACCATGGAGCATATAGTACCAAAGTTGGTGACCAATACCAAGTGGGCCCAAACCGCGTCTAGCTGGCATATTTCCTGCCCTCCCAAAAATAAAAAGGAAAATAACTCTGCAGGATATGATAGAAAAAGTCGAAAACGGCAACCTCGCTGGGAGTTGCCAAAGAGATTCAGTGCACATTCGCAAAAAGCAACAACAAAACTTGTAGCACTGTATGCCGAACCAATCAATGCACATCTGTTTTAGATTTTAATTTTCATATTTTTAATAGAATTCCTAAAAATTATTATACAAGTTTGTATAACAAGTAAACATAATTGCTCTGTCAAGCTGAACTAAAAAAAAAATTAATAGAAAAATTTGTTTATTTGTTTGCCATTTGAAACACCAAAAATACGTTTTTAGTTTGTTCGCCTAGAAGACAATCGCGGCAGTTAAATATTAACTTTATATGTATAAATACATATATATTAATAATTAAATTATCAGATATCATTAAAAAAAGTAATTAATCGGTCGTGTGTGTGAATGATTCGTGATTGTTGTTAACAGTTAATTCGTTGCAAGTAATTAATTTTACATACATATATATTTTTACAAAATCAAGTTTATAACGGCTTTCGATGCATGATCGTTTAATAGAATTTACTAAATATTTAGCTAAAAGTCTAGAACAGGTGTCGACTGCTAATACACGTCCAAAAATATTGGGAGAAGTTTCAAAAGACGCGTATTGACTTCGACAACAATAATTCGAAGGTGGAAAAGGAAATTTGTATCTCTGTTCGGAGATATTTGCAGGTGAAGTTGACAATTTTCATGTGGGATTTTAAACGGATTTAATTTTGACCCACCCGATTGGTGGACCAGCCAGGTTAATTTTTATAAGCGCGGCCGAGTGCCGCCAAGCAGAGAGATGTTCTGCCCAAAAATACTATGGATGGTCATTTTTCGGTTTTTCGTGAATATCTTTTGAACGAGTTGAACATTTTATTTTCCGACTTCGTATATTAATACTTATGTCAAGATGCGTCGTTTGCAATATCTCTCGTGGTGTCGCACATTAGCAGTCGACCCCTGTTCTAGACTATTGCCAATACTTTATTACATTACTAAGCAACTTTGATTACGCAATATTTAAATTTTGAATTTTATGACGACTTATTCAAGTTTCTCTTCCCTCCTGTCTTCAAAAACAACAAAATATATGAGTTCGAGCCTTTTCATTTAAGGTAGCGATGTGTACTTAATATACATTTTATTGTTAATACATTAACTTGGCGATGAGACAATGATGATATCCGGGAGCATCCGGGAGTTTTGTTCCTCACAAAAAGTTGAACTTTCCAAAACAGGTGTAGAATACGTTTCCAAGCCATAAGCCAAAAAATTTTATTTGTTAAGAGCCGTCACTTGATACTTTGGCAACAAAATAGCACCAAATTCATACCGAATGTTTTCTCAAGGAGGTTTTGGCAAGTTTTGGTTGACTACTACGTATATATTTATGCGGTGTAGAGACTTGGCGTAATTGCGATTTTTGGAAAGACAATTAATCTATTATTTTAATGCAATTTTTTTTGGCGAGACATGCAAAAACGTCTTTTATACATTTTCGTTCCGAATTTGTGTTTATTTTAACGATTGTTTTCAATTTATTTATTTATCCGCTTTCCAAAATCTCAATTGTACAAGGTAGCTACACCAGATGAATAAAAGGGAGGCAATTAAAAAAACTCCCTCATAGAAAAAATTCGGCATGCATTTTTTCTTTTCTTCCACTCGTAGCAAACTGGTGGCTCTTATTTTAATCTATCCTCTTTGGTTTTCCAGCCTCATTATGTTTAGCGAACGATACCTGTGTTGGAGACAGTGTTGCCATTTTAGCTTTTTTCATGCTATATTTAGCTTTCTTACCCTCCGTTTATTTATTTTTGAAAATCTAGATAAGCAGTTTTATGAAGATTCAATTTTAAAAACATTGAATAAGTTTGGGGTATATTTAAAGAATTTGAGGGGCTAAGGAACAGATAATGTTGGCATTATTTTAGGGAGAAATTGACATCAACTTTGTATCATTTTCGTTCCGTGCGTTTGCCACTCGATTCTATGACTTTCATCTGGTTTGAAACTATTTCCGAGCGAAATTGAATTTTTGATTTCTGAAACATTTAACTGGGTTTCTAAGTCCACATGTAGACAAAAGAGCAATGCTGGTAGATATATGTTGCATAAAACGACGGATTCAACTCGTTGCAAATCGTATCCACACGAATGGGAGAACTCCTTGTTTTTCTGTACTTTCAACAGGCATACTATTTATTTGAAAGATATCGTTGTGAATAACGCTTATAGCTCATATAAAGTAAAACTTACGTAAGGAATTATTATAAGCCATTAGTTAGAATATAACAACTTTATTGTAAGGCTTATGGACCAACAAAAATAAGGCTTACTTACATAAGGCCTTATTAAAAGGAATTACGGAATTCCGTCGGGGTCATTTCGTGACTTTTTCTGGATTATTTCGGGATCATTTGGAGAGTTTACCGGCATCAGTTCTGCAGGGCTTCCGGGATCAATCTGGGATCCCGTCAGGGTCATTTCGGGATCATTTGGGGACTCTTTAAGGATCATATTTGGGGTCCATCCGGGATTATTTCGGGATAATTTGGGGATCCTTTCCCGATCATTTCTGAATGGTTTTCGGAGACCGTCCGGAATCCCGACGAGGTCATTTCGTGACTTTTTCTGGACTATTTCAAGATCATTTCAGCAGCCGCCCGGGATCCCGTCCAGGTTCTTTCGGAACATTTTTGGCACTATTTCGGGATCATTTGGGGATCCTGTATCATTTCTGGATGGCTTTCGGGATCCCGCGGCCACCGTGGTGTGATGGTAGCGTGCTCCGCCTATCACACCGTATGCCCTGGGTTCAACTCCCGGGCAAAGCAACATCAAAAGTTTAGAAATAAGGTTTTTCAATTAGAAGAAAATTTTTCTAAGCGGGGTCGCCCCTCGGCAGTGACTGGCAAGCGCTCCGAGTGTATTTCTGCCATGAAAAGCTCTCAGTGAAAACTCATCTGCCTTGCAGATGCCGTTCAGAGTCGGCATAAAACATGTAGGTCCCGTCCGGCCAATTTGTAGGGAAAATCAAGAGGAGCACGACGCAAATTGGAAGAGAAGCTCGGCCTTAGATCTCTTCGGAGGTTATCGCGCCTTACATTTATTTTTATTTTTTTTTTCGGGATCCCGCCAGGGTTATTTCGGCACTTTCGGGATCATTTGGGGTTCTTCCGGCATCAATTCTGGATGGTTCTCGGGAGCCCATATATTTTATTATCTCTTAGCCCACCCGAAATCAGGCTTATAAGCTTTTATAATAACGAGGTTGAATAAGGATTGTCGTACCATAGTATAACCTTCTTATACGTTTTATTGCACATATAAAATTGCTTGGACTTATAATAAGACAACATCTGACTTCAAATTCCTTTATATATTCATAGTAACCTATATCAGAACTATATTTAACCGGGGATCACTCATCGGCAGTGGTTGGGCAAGCTCAGAAACTGTTATGAAAATCGTCCCTCCAAAAACTCGTTTGCCAGATATTGTTTGGAGTCGGTGTAAAACACATACCAAAAACTTGAAAAGGACAGTGTGGAATGTAGAGTTTAAATTTTCATGGGTTCTTTAAAAGGAAAAAAAGTAGATTTTCATATTGAAAATAGTTTTATCGACGTTCTTATTTTGCAAATAAAAAAATTACCTCAAACATATTACGAAAACTTATAGACTATAGTGGAGTTTTATTTAGAATGTATCCCTTTTAAATTAAAACACAAATAGCATCTGTTAACTATTTTTATTTATTTTTTATGAAATTCGAGTAAAAGTTTATTTAAATGTTTTATTCTGTTATGTTTTTTATGAAAAAAAAATAATAAAACGCATAGAGAGTTGCGTAGAACTTTCAGCTTTTTTCTTAGCCTAAAAAAATTTTATTTAGCATTTTTTAAATTTTTATTTTTGTCAATCTAGCCTTTTTTCTGAAAAAGTTCTGGCAACACTGGTTGGCGATACCGTCTGCTAATGCAAGACGTTAGCATACAAAGATGTTGCATGTCTTTGGCTAATGCTTATGGTACTCTGAAGCTTACGTTGTCGTTTATCGTTTAATTTTACATTACTCGTCAGCTACACCAAAACACTTGTTAAATTTGTCTTCGTCCTTTGTTTATATACTTTGTTTTCGATTTCACAGCAGCTGTTCGTAAAAGAGAATGCTGAGATAACGTAAGAGTGGGTTTGTTATCGTTTAACTAATCGTCAGGGCGAATTCAGTACCAGTAGTGCAATCAAGGCGAATCCATACCAGGTGGTGGCAAAGCGCATTCAACCAATTCGCCGTGCAAAAGAATGTCAAGTCAAAAGAAAATTTTCTTTGTTTTCGATTAACTGACATATTGTTGTACAAGGCTTTGAATGGAAAATGATCAAGAAGAAGCAATCAGCCTCTACTGAATTCGCCTTGAGTGTAATTCTCTAACTTTTTTAACCACATTTGCCATCGCTTTATTTGCAAATCGATAACTATAACGATTTAGTTATTCAGTAACTATTTTGTATCGATATTTGTTTATCGACGATCATCTGTGTTGTTAAATAAACGGCAAGTAAAATGCCTGCGTTAAAAATAACGAAATTAATAATAATAATTTTTTTTTTAAAAAGAAAATCGGAACTTTAATTAAATACTTTCAAACACGAAAAGCTGCTTAATAATTCAAATGGCATTTGAGTACTTGGCGTACGTTTTATCACAAGATGAAGAATTACTAAGTCTATCGCCAGTGGACAGACACCTTCTTAGAGAAGTAGATAACCCATTCCACTTGAATTCAACGGAGTTTCAAAAGCTGTACCGACTAACGCCATACTTGTCTCATGATATTATTTTTCAACTTGATGGTCAATTAAGGGGTACCAGAAAAACTGCGATATCAACAGGGAAAAAAAGAAATTAATACCGCATTTATATACCTTTTGTTAAAACATGTAAAAACTCGCACAATAATGACTTTTAAAAGCAGTTAGTATACGGAATTTATTTATTTTTGGCATTCCTTTTGTGCTTTTCGCATTTTCGTTAAGCTGTGTCGCCACCTTTCTACTATTAAAACGAAATTAAAATATCATTTATTTCGAGTCGTTAAAGCTAAGTTAGTGAATAGTACAATCGATAAGGCAAGCAACAAAATCGTTAATTTAAATCTCGACAAATCGCATCGTTATAAGTTAGTGAATTCCACTACAGGTGTTGTTACCCCAACAGCTGATTGCTTCTTCTTGATTAGTTTCCATACAGCGCCTTGTACTTTAATATGTCAGCTAATCGAAATCAATGAACATTTTCTTTTGACTTGAAATTCTTCTGTACGGCGAATTGGTTGAGTTCGCTTTGCCATCACCTTGTAATCGTGCTACAAGCAGACGAACGACGATTGTTTTGAATATGATAGCCTCATTAGTAATGCGGCTGTTAATATGTATATCATTGTGACTGAAATTAATAGCTGAATTCGTAAGCCGTCTCTAGTCACTATTAGAGACTATTTGGGGTGAAAATCACTTTTGAGACAATTTGCCATTCTGTAAGCTGTCTCGCGTCTCCAGCCTCACAAAATCAATCACTAATTTGTGAGCTGGGCCGGGACAGATCACAAACGTGAAAACTTCAGAAAAAGTATGAAAATTATTTGCGAAAAACGCTTTAAATATATTTTTTTTATTCCTCAAATTAAAATAAGCATAGAAAAAATTAAAAACCAGAAAATACTTAAAAAAACATCGAACTCTACTATGTGGCGCCGCTGAGATTCGAACCTACACAATTTGGGATTTTCTATAAAAATTGTGAACGGCTTCTTAGGAAGCTCAGCCACAATACCATCTGACGTTATGTTGACAAAATGCAGTGCTATATTATTTGTTCAATGTATGAGTAAATTGTCATTTTGGTGAATTTCGTTGATATGGTGAATTGTTTTTGTGACTTTCGTTTACTGAATACCGAAATCATCTCAAGTTACAAAAATTGTCTCTAAAGGAAAATCTCAAATTTAGAGACTTGAGATGAGACTCAATTACAGAATTCAGCGGTAAGTCTGATATCTTATCTGTCAACTGCTTGACAGGTATAGCTACTTTTTAGCGTTTTGACAGGGTGTTCAATATGGCGGCGCCTATCTTCAGCGGGTGATAGAAAGAGATACAGAATGAGACAGCGATAGTCAATTACAAATCAGGTGATCCAATCACTTTGGAATTTTGACGTCTATGCAGAAGATATCATACTTACACTGAAATTAGTAATGTATTGGTGCCACAGCAACATCAACAGAGGAGCATAAGAAGAAGACCGGCGGGATAACACAAATCCGCCGGAGTTGCCGGCATTCCAAGTCCAGTTGAGTTCGCCTTTCGCCATATGCCAACATCTATTTAAGCTTTCTTAAAAAATCCTTGCGCAATTTCTGGATGGCTGCATCAAATATGCGAAGAGCTTTTCCGTTGCTTATGATATATTTTTCGACTTAAAATAAAGATTATTGTGGTTGTTGTTGTTGTTGTATTAACAGTGAGTATATTGTGGTAGAATGTAAATACATATTTTAGCACAAATTTGTACAAATAAGTGTTCTTTTTTAAAATAGCCAATTTCCTTTAACTATTTTGATCCATTACTTTAATTTAACTAGTGAAAAAACTCCTATGAAATGGCAGAGAAATCTCCCTCTCCCTCACATTCATAATACCTACTTTTCTCCCATAACCGGTTTCCGCTTTTTCGAACATTGTTCAGAATAGGAGGAAAGGGAGAAGTGAAAAAACTCACAAGGAATTTTTATTTAGAATACGAGGAATGGGAGAAGGGAAAAAACTCGCACAATTTTCGTTTAGAATTGGGCTGATTGAAACGTATTAACAGTGAAATTATGGGAACGAAGCAATAACATGTCAAGATTATGTTATTAACATACATCACTTTCATTGATATCCCTGTTAACGTACATTGTGCATTGTACATACATAAGTCATGTTATTAACATATTAACATTGTCCTTTTTATTTATAAATTGTACATAACTCTCCTCGCGCTGCTTTAAGAATTCTCCTGGATTCTACTTATTGGTAGTAGTTTTTTTTTCATATTTTCATATTTAATTTCAGATTGCTTGTTATATAGACATATTAACATATAGGAATTCTGTAGGTTTCTTAAATTTCTTATATATTGGGGTATTCCATCCCATTTCGACCAATTTTGAACCAGACCCCTTTAGAATTGGCTGCAAGTTTTTCTTCTTTTTCTAGCTTACGAAAGACGTTTTTGAGAAGTTTTTCAAATTTTTTCATCCAACTCAAAAAAAGTTATGAATTTTTAAAAAGCACCGTTTTTGTTTTCAAAATGCTATAACTTTTTCAAAAATTGACCGTTTGGGATCTTTTTTTTTTTAATTTGATTTTAAATGTACTTTTCGGAAAAAATTCAAAAAAATTTTTAAAGTTTTTTTTTTTGTAATTTTTCAGTTTTTCGAGATTTTCCGATTTTCGCCTTTTTTTTTCTCATAAAAAACTTCAATCAATTCTGCAACCATCCCCACTAATCCCGGAGTGGGCCGAGAATTTTTTTTTTATTTAATTGAAAAAAAAACTATAAAATTTTTTTTGTATTTTTTCCGAAAAGTACATTTAAAAACATATTTAAAAAAAAAAAATGATCCCAAACGGTCAATTTTTGAAAAAGTTATAGCATTTTGAAGAAAACACCGTTTTCCAACTGAAAATAAGATTTAAATATTTTGAAAAAAAACGGTTCTCGCCCACTCCGGGATTAGTGGAGATGATTGCAGAATTGATTGAAGTTTTTTATGAGAAAAAAAAGGGCGAAATTCGAAAAATCTCGAAAAACTGAAAAATTACAAAAAAAAAAACTAAACATTTTTTTGAATTTTTTTCGAAAAGTACATTTAAAAACAAATTTAAAAAAAAAAAGATCCCAAACGGTCAATTTTTGAAAAAGATATAGCATTTTGAAAACAAAAACGGTGTTTTTTTTTTAATTCATAACTTTTTTTGAGATGGATGAAAAACTTCTGAAAAACGTCTTTCGTAAGCTAGAAAAAGAAGAAAAACTTTCAGCCAATTCTAAAGGGGTCGGGTTCAAAATTGGTCGAAATGGGATGAAATACCCCATATATATCTATATACATATATGTATATATATTTTTTTTTGTATGCTTGCTCTAAGTAGGCAGTTATTGTTACCATTTTAAGAATAGTTCTTACAACTAAAATTAACATATGTTCTTACTGTTATATTTGTAGCTATTCTTATATTTTTCTGAAAATGGTTTATATATGAAAGTTTTTAATGAGTGTTAGAATCGCCTGCTAGTGCTATTACGCTTAAATTGTCCTCATTGGCTTTGCAATTATTATTAGATCCTTTTCTGAAATTATACCTATGTGATGATTTCAAAGGTCGTTTTATATTTGATAAATGAACATTGGCTAATGGGTTAATTCTATAGTAAGGCTCATCTTTATGTCGTACTCGCTTATAGTTTTTTATTGGGCCTAAGTCTCTTCTTTATAATTTTCTCTACATTTATTTCTTTTCTCAATAGTTCGTAGTTTTACTTCATTTATATTGTTATACAAAAGTTTTGGATCAATATTAAAAAGTGCAAATCTGGGTGAAGGTTTAATTGTAGAGTGATGACGATCATTATAGTTACCTATCGCCAGTAGAATCCTCATTTCAGTCGAGAGCTCCGGATCGTCGATTCCTGTTAGTTTTTCCAACAGGGTCGAGTGGAGTCTCTCGATATCTGCGTTTCCGGTATGACTATTCGGAGTAGTCAAATGCACTTCTATGTTTTCTTTATTAAAGTATTCAATTAACTGCTCAGCTCTGAATTCGTTATCCATTACCACTTTCTTTGGTTTCCCAAATTTAGCAAATTGTTTAATTATAATTTTCTTTTTTGATCTCCAATTTCGATCTATTATGTCATAAGGTGTAGCAAATTTAGTTAGTTTATCAATAAAAGTGACAAAAGATAATCTTTTAAAACGGAATATATCAATATGAAGAATTTGATTTTTTTCGGTAGGGGTTTCTGTAAAACGAAAAATTGGTTTAATTGGTTTTTTACTGTACATTATTTGCTAAAATGTTTTTTATTTTGTTTTCGTCGTCTAATGGATTTATTTCAATTATTTTTCTTTTATAAATATTTTTAATTTCAGTTACGGGACTAAAAGTTAATATAATTTGGATTTTGTATTTCTTTACTATTTCTTCCTTTATGACAATGTGATCTAATAATCAAAATTAGACTCATTATCATTTTCCTCATTAATTTTAGGGGAATTTTCCAAACGACTTAAAAAGTCTGGCACTTTATTTTCCCTGCCATTTATATAGTCTATTTCATAATTAAACTCTTATAATTTCAGCAACCATTATGGCGCGGTGAACATTCTTTTCCTTTACATTTGGTATTTATGTATTTAATTGGACAATGATCTGTTACAATTTTGAATTTTTTTCCATAAATATAAGGTCTTAAATAAGTCAGGCATAAATAGTTGATAGAAATCCTTTATCTGTTGTGCTAAATTTTGCACGTGGTTATTTAGAGTTCTTGATATGTAGCAAACAGGATGTCCTTGTTGTGACAACACAGCACCTATTGCATAATCACTAGCATCTGTTGTTATTGTGAATTCTTTGTCGTATTCCGGATATTTTAAAATAGGGTGGGAAGAAATTAAAACTTTCAAATTTTCAAAACTACTTATGTATTCTGGGTCATGAATATTTATTTTGCAATTCTTTTTAAGATACTTTATCATAGGGTAAGCAATCTTCGAATAGTTTTTTATAAACTTTCGGTAATAACCAGTAATACCGAGAAATCCTTTTAGCTGGTTTTCTGTTTTTGGAATATCTAATTTTCTAATTACGTCAATTTTTAAAGGGGTTGGTTTAATGCCTTCAGCTGTTAAAATATGACCAAGGAACGGAGTCTCTTTTTGCATGAAACAACATTTGTCCGATTGTATTTTTAAATTGTGCTCTTGAAGTTTGGAATAAATTTTCTCTAAGCTATTAGCATGTTCCTCCAAAGAAGTTGAAAAAATAAGAATATCGTCTAGATAAGCTACACAGATTTTATTGATATACTCTCTAAGAATTTCATTTATCAACCTTTGAAATGTTGCAGGTGCATTCTTAAGCCCAAAAGGCATCCGAACATATTCATATAACCCTGCAGGTGTAACGAAAGCTGTTTTTTCGATGTCATTTTCGGCCATCAGTATTTGGTGATAGCCCTTTGCCAAATCTAAGGTGCTAAAATACTGAGCTTTACCCAATTTGTCTAAAATGCCTTCGATATTTGGCAAAGGATATTTATCATCGACGGTAAGTTGGTTAAGCCTTCTATAATCTACAACTATCCTGTACTTTTGTATCCCTGAATTATCCTTCTTTTTAGGTACTACAATAATTGGCGAACTGTATTTGCTTTTACTTTGCATTGTTATTCCTTGTTTTTCCATTTCAAATATTTGTTTTCTAACCTCTTGTTGTTAGAATATCACCTTCTTTATAGATTAACTTCTCAAATTTTTTCAAAAGTTTGCTTATGATAGCTCTGTCTTGACTATTCAAATGGCCTAATTGTATATTTTCCTTGTCATTGACCTCAAAGATATCTACCTGCTCTATCAAAGTTTTTGTAAGAAATGGAAGGATTAAGTCATTGCTCAATTTCAATTGTAAATTGGAAAACTGTTTGAACATTTTTGCTAATCCAATCCATGCCCAAAATCATATTAAATGGTTTATCAAAATCCAACATTACCCATTTCATTCTACTATTTTGTGGAGCATTAAACTCCGCAGGACTTGGTGTAATTACCCTTTTATTTGGCTTACTGACCATTCCATTTATTGTTCTTAAAGTTATTTTTTCTTTTGATAAAGTGGGTAAGTTAATTTTTTCAAAACTGCATTTCTTTAAAATACTTAGAATTGATCCAGTGTCAACTAGAGCAATACATTTTGTATTAAACAATGTTAATTCAATATAAATTTTTGTTAAATCCGAGGCTAATTTAAAAAAAAATTGTTCTCGACGTCATTCGATCTTTCATTTACAGTTTGACTCATTGTGTCAACATCCATTGGTATATTTGAATTTCTTGTTTGCCCTGTTCTATTATTATTTTGGTTATTATTTTGCTTATTATTTGAACTACCCGCATTTCGCCAATGGTTATTCATTTGGTTTGGAAAACGACTATTGTTCTGATTATAACCAAAATCATTTCTTTGGTCAACAGCTGACCTTTGATTACTTAAATTACTGTCATACGTGAAATTTTGATTTCTAAATTTGCTTGAGTTAAGCCGATTTGAATTGCATTATTAAACGGATATTGACTCTGAAAACTTTTGCTGAATTTGTTGTTGAAAGTTACCTTGAAATTGATTGAACTTTCTACCATTATTTGAGTTATTGTAAGAAAAATTATTGGTATTTTTTTGTTATTTTTAATGAAAAGATAAGTATTTAAATTATTCTCATCCATACCTATAAAATCGTTTATCACTTTTCCACTTTATTTAGGGAAAAAATATTTCTTATGGTATATGCTAAAGTACCAGTGACTAATTGTTTTATTCTTTGGATCAACATTCCAGAAAAGATTTCCCTCAAAACTAAACCATTTTCACTTAAAGTACAATATTCTGTTATATCATCAATAATATACTTAACTTTAACACATAAATCTCTAACACTACTCACTCGTCCGTGATCATCATTTGGTCTTTTGTAGATTTGAAGTGTTCTTTTAATTATACCTTTCATGAAAATGAAATGGTATATTAATTTCGTCACGAAACCGAAAATTGTAAGTCCTTAAAGGAAAATAGATAGACCCACCATTAAGTATACCGAAATAATCAGGTTGAAGAGCTGAGTTGATTTAGCCATGTCCGTCTGTCTGTTTGTATGCAAACTAGTCCCTCAATTTATGAGATATCTTGATAAAATTTGGTGAGCGGGTGTATTTGGGTGTCCGATTAGACATTTGTCGGAACCGATCGGATCGGACCACTATAGCATATATCCTCCATACAACCGATTTTTCAGAAAAAGAGGATTTTTGTAATATCTTACCCAATTTAACAGATTGAAGCTTCAAACTTCACCATATACTTTCGTATATTGCACGTATTGTTGCCTGAAAAAATTGATGAGATCGGTCATATATTTAAGAGCTAGAGGCTTCAAATTTCAACGAATGCTTACGTATATAGCATATATTGTTGTCTGAAAAAATCATAAAGATCCGTGGTATATATAGTATATATCTCATACAACCGATTGTTCAGATAAGAAACTTTTCGTAATTTCTACCCCATTTTAACAGCTATAAGCTTCAAATTTCACCGATTGCTTACGTATATAGCATACATTGTTGTCTGAAAAAATCATAGAGATCGGTTGTATATATAGTATATATGTATCTCCTACAACCGATTGTTCAGATAAGAAACTTTTCGCAATTTCTACCCCATTTTAACAGCTATAAGCTTCAAATTTCACCGATTGCTTACGTATATAGCATATATTGTTGTCTGAAAAAATCATAGAGATCGGTTGTATATATAGTATATATCTCATACAACCGATTGTTCAGATAAGAAACTTTTCGCAATTTCTACCCCATTTTAACAGCTATAAGCTTCAAATTTCACCGATTGCTTACGTATATAGTATGTATTATTGTGTCAAAAAATCATAGAGATCGGTGATATATATAATATATATATGATGGTATATATATTATATATATATATAGTATATATATTTTTTTTTGCGATTTCGGCCTCATTTTAACAGCTATAAGCTTCAAATTTCACCAAATGCTTACGTGTATAGCATATATTGATGTCTGAAAAAATCATTGAGATCGGTGGTATACATAGTATATATCTCATACAACCGATTGTTCAGATAAGAAACTTTGCGCAATTTCTGCCCCGTTTTAACAGCTAGAAGCTTCAAATTTCACAAAATGCTTACGTATATAGCATATATTGTTGTCTGAAAAAATCATAGAGATCGGTGGTATATATATTATATACTTCATATAAACTGTCATTTTTGCCCCTTTTTTACGGCTAGAAGCTTCAAAATTCATCAAATTTCATCAAATAGTTACGTTTACGTCATATATTTTTGAAAGACGTGATTCGTAGTCATAGTTTTTACATGCAGACCACAAAAAACGTGAAGCTTTGCATCCTCACACAGATTACCTACCTATTTTTTATTTTATATTTATCTTAAAAATCGTTTAGATATGTTCAAATTTCACCAAATGCTTACGTGTATAGCATATATTGTTGTCTGAAAAAATCATTGAGATCGGTGGTACATATAGTATATACCTCATACAACCGATTGTTCAGATAAGAAACTGTGTGCAATTTCTGCCCCTTTTTAACAGCTAGACGCTTCAAATTTCACCATATGCTTACGTATATAGCATATATTGTTGTCTGAAAAAATCATAGAGATCGGTGGTATATATATTATATACCCCATATAAACTCTAATTTTTGCCCCCTTTTTACGGCTAGAAGCTTCAAAATTCATCAGATTTCATCAAATAGTTACGTTTACGTCATATATTGTTGAAATACGTGATTCGTAGTCATAGTTTTTACACGCAGACCACAAAAAACCTGAAACTTTGCATCCTCACACAAAGTACCTACCTGTTTTTTATTTTATATTTATCTTAAAAATCGTTAAGGTATGTAGATCTGTTCACTATATATGTCTTATCTTATACATCCGATTATTCGGAGATTACGAGCGGGATAAGATTATTGTTCAGCCCCATTCATGAAAGGTATGAAGTCTTCGGCACAGCCGAAGACAGTCCCGTTTTTACTTGTTTTTCTTTGCATAATGTCCAACTTGCTGGTTGAATGTAATTTTTTGCGGATCCTTGAATCTTAAGGTCGAATATGATTTTGTATGCTAATTCTTCTTCCGAAGCATAGTCCAAAAGAATCCTGTCCACTCCATTGTTAAAAGATGGCAACATTTTTGGGTCGCCAGTGAACGGCTGCAAATATTTCACGTCTTTTTCTATTCTTCTTCTCAAGCTTGTTGTATTTAGGTCATTTGTTTAATTTAAAAGTCGTGTCAAAACGACTAAGCATTGCTCGATAGCCGAGCTGGAGCTACCGGCTTGTAAATTTTGGTCATCCATTTTTTGAAGTGTTGGTTTTTTGTTTTTCTTTTATAAATAATAAACTGTGAAGATTCACTAAATTTTTTGAAGAATTCAAATGTTGATGATTTTGTTTGTAATAATACTAGGTTCTTTTCTTAAACGTTTTATGTTGTGTCTGCAGCACTAAAATATTTGTATTTTTTAATGCCTTTGTTAGCAAAGCTTTGTTTAAAACACGACGACTGCGCCAATTAAATCATAAAAAGGTTAACTGCGAGATTTTAAACAGCCAAAGCAAATGTCAAATTCTTCTTCTTATGAATCGCTTGGAACAAAATTGGGGAGTTGGCTACTTTTCAATATCAGATGGCGCTAGTGTCGCTCATTCTACCAGTCTCCATAAAAATACATGGAATCTACTCATAATGCATAAGCATGTGTTAAGCTCATCTATATGAAAAACTGCTTATGTGTCAGAGCGGAAATTTTGAAAGCTGATTGGTTGTCGCTATTTTTTTAGAAGCAAAATGAAGAATAGACTTGCACTGACAAAAATTTATTTCGTCTCACTTGAACTTAAAAATTGAATATGGAATATACATATTAGTGAAAAGTTTGAATTTAAGATTATCACTCAATTATCTAATAGAATATAATAAATAATAGCCGTGTTTTATTAAACGGTTTTATTTAGCTTGACTCTATGTAGCGAATAGAATTTTGTAATCGAAATTTAATTAACTTCCCGATAAGCTACACACTTGAAACTTGGACTATGGTTCAGAACCCGATGACAATGCAATAATAAGAAACAAAATTTGCGATAGGTGGTGCATGGATCGAAATATTTCAAAAAATCGTATTTGTGCTCCGATTAGGCTCATATTTGGAACACATATTACATGCATGAATAGAAATTGCTTGGTATAAAAACTCCCGCTGGGTGGAGCATGGATCGAAATATTTCAAAAAATCAAATTTGTGTTCCGATTAGGCTAATATTTCGAACACATATTAGGTGCAAACATGAATAGAAAGCGACGTATGAAAAAAAAAAAATCGCCAGGTGGAGTAAGGATCGAGATATTAAAAAAACCTTATTTTATGAATTTTCGAAGTTTTTACAGTGTACTTTTTACTAGCTTCGTGGCCATTTTTTTTATTTTTGGATTTCAAAGTAGGTGTGGTCACGCTTCCATAAGAAGCTTTTGGCGATCCCTGTTTGAAATGAACACGAAAGTGTTGTGAATTGACCAATTATATTTAAAATTTTTAATCTATCGTTCTTGCCATGGTTTCAAATATAAAATTTGATTAAAGCATAGGACGTATGGCGAATATAAGACCATGTGAATTGCCTAATTTGAAAAGAAAAATTTAATTGGCAGACAAACGAAGATTGTACCGTGTTTTAAAGCCCAAATTTTAATATTGAACTACTTACTGCGAGGCGAAGCTAAAAGTAAAACCAATATAGCTCGCTTCCGAGAGATATTCTTAATTTAATATATGTAAATATACATGGGGCTGTCCAGCATAGACCACTTTTTTTGTGTGGCAGTGTAATTTAACACCATAGTGTGTTGGTGATTTAAATATAATCCAAACTTATTATCGAATTGCAATAAAACTTCCTCAAATTATTGCTTGCACGTCGATCAAATTAATTTACTATGTGGCGTTGCACTTCCATACCTTTATAATCCTTAATATCACATGTGATCTTGACTACTCTAAAGAAAATTATCCGATTTGCCTGAAAGTTGACATGGGATAACTGTGGAAAAAACAGTGGCAGAAAGATAAATCGAAAGAGATAGGGGAGGAACAGGAGAACCCAAACGAAGAAACGAAAGGAATAGGAATGGAGCGATGGCGAGAGAGGGAATAATGTTAGCGAAAGGAGGGAAGAGAAAGAACAGAAAAATAGGAGTGATCATCAAAAGTTATAGTTAAACAAAATGACCTTTCAAATAATGTTGTCGGTATTATTCATCCAGAAAATTTTACATGCGGTTAACGGAGCTTACAACTACCAACTTATCCCTGCTTTGTGTATGTTCTCTGCATAGTTTTAACAGGTACAAAATTCATTATTTGGTCAACGAAAGTAAGAAGAGATTTCAAAAGTTGATGGAAAAATAGAGTTGTTGATCGTCTACAGTAAATATTTTAAATTATTCCTGTTGCTCAGTTTTATTAAAACTAAAAATTTTATGGCAAGATTTTTTCAAAAAAGATTCCATAATCTGGATGATATTCAAAAGTAAAATATTTGATTATTCCTTTTGCTTAATTGTATGATATGGCGGCCACCGTGGTGTGATGGTAGCGTGCTCCGCCTATCACACCGTATGCCCTGGGTTCAACTCCCGGGCAAAGCAACATCAAAATTTTAGAAATAAGGTTTTTCAATTAGAAGAAAATTTTTCTAAGCGGGGTCGCCCCTCGGCAGTGTTTGGCAAGCGCTCCGGGTGTATTTCTGCCATGAAAAGCTCTCAGTGAAAACTCATCTGCCTTGCAGATGCCGTTCGGAGTCGGCATAAAACATGTAGGTCCCGTCCGGCCAATTTGTAGGGAAAATCAAGAGGAGCACGACGCAAATTGGAAGAGAAGCTTGGCCTTAGATCTCTTCGGAGGTTATCGCGCCTTACATTTATTTATTTTTTTATTTAATTGTATGATAACTCAGTATTTAGTCACAAAGAGTTATCAAATTATATTGAGATGGAGAAAAACTCGAAATTGAATCATCCAAATGCTGTGTGGATAGTTTCCTTTTCGTTAGCTTTATCCACAAAGGTAATAAAATGTTGATTATTGTGGGGTGCAATACATATATCATACTAGCAGACCCGGCAGACGTTGTTCTGCCCTAAATTTGGACTATCTGCATACATTTTAATAAGCTTTTTCCGTCTAACTCTGCCCTATCCCTCTACACTTTTTCCTAATCTTTTTATTCACTCCTCCCTTCGCCTTTTTCGCTTCATCTCCATATTCGTCTCATTCTATGTCTTTCTCAGTCTCCTTCTCTCTTTTCCCTTCTCTCAAGTTTTTCTCCTTCTTCTTCATCTCTTATTGCCAGTCCCAGAGGGTGGTATGTATTTTGTTCCAGTCCCATTCCGAGTCTCAGTCCCAGTCCGTCTCTGGTATACTTCCCGGAAAAAAGCATCGTAAATCAATCAATCAATCGCAAATTGAATAGGACGTATGTAAATAGGTATGTGGGTATTATTAATTCTTGTCTTTATTTCGGCTTCGCATGCATATTTATCAGTTTTGCCAGGTTGATGCGAATAAATCGAATATCACAATGAACTTTAGAGCTCTCAGCAACAGCTTTCATTGATATCCATAATACACACGCATTCTAGGGATATCCGGGTCCATATTTTGGCCTATATCTCGAGACCCTAGTCACTCAGCGGTGTAAAACTTACTCTGTATTATAGCATACATCAACAGCTTTCCATAATATAAAAACACATTCTAGGTGTATCCGGATCCATGTTTTGGCCTATATCTCGACACCGTAGTCACCCAGCGGTGTAAAACTTACTCCGTACTAAAGCATACATCAACAGCTTCAATTTGATACCGACAATGTAAAAACACATTCTAGGTGTATCCGGGTCCACGTTTTGGGCTATACATCGAGACCCTAGGCTCCCAGTTGTATGAAAATTATACTGTACTATAGCACTCATCAACAGCTTTCATTTGATATCCATATTGTATAAACACATTCTAGGGGTACCCGGGTCCACGTTTTGGGATATATATCGAGACCCTAGCCTCCCAGTTGTATGAAAATTATCCTGGACCATAGCACTCGCCAACGTCTTTCATTTGATATCCATATAGTATAAACACATTCTAGGGGTACCCGGGTCCACGTTTTGGGCTATATCTCGAGACCCTAGCCTCCCAGTTGTATGAAAATTATCCTGTACTATAGCACTCATCAACAGCTTCCATTTGATATCCATATTGTGTATCACTCATCAACAGCTTTCATTTGATATCCATATTGTATAAACACATTCTAGGGGTACCCGGGTCCACGTTTTGGCCTATATCTTGAGACCCTAGACACGCAGGTGTATGAAAATTATCCTGTGCTATAGCACACATCAACAGCTTTCATTTGATATCCATATTGTACAAACATATTCTAGGGGTACCCGGGTCCACGCTTTGATCTCAAGACCCTAGGCACGTAGCGAATAAAAGGTAGTCGTTGGCCGATTCTCAGACCTACCCAATATGCTCACATAATTTCATGAGAATAGGTTCAGCCGTTTCGGAGGAGTTGAGCCTCTAAAACCGTGACAGAAGAATTTTATATATTAGAAGAATAAACCCCATAGGTATGCAAGATTACGCTAGTAAGTATATTAAACATTCGTACATAGGTATCTAAAAACATTAACTTTATATGTATAAACTACTAAATTTATGTAACTCGTTATAATTTTTACGGATGGTATCTTTTAATATACATATCCTACCAAAATAAACTTCAACGAGCAGTTTCAGAAAATCTGTTGGTTAGGTCCTTTTTGAATTAATTTAACGATATAGAAATGTGTGCGGCCCTTAACGATTTTGTTAACTCTTCTCTGGCACGGTATCCTACGGTTGTTGATTTATGATTAATACTACATGCATACATATGTATGTGTATGCAAAATATATTTATTTAGAATGGGGGCAGTGCCAGACCCATTAAAAAAAAGTTAATTATTGTCGCAGTTTCAATTCACACTCCAAATAACATTGGTGTAAATAAAGCGATATTAAAAGTGGGCGTGGGCATCGTCCGATTTTGCTCATTTTAAATGACAAAGTGAAATGAAGACCTAGAAATTCAAATATAAAGTTTCAATAAGAACTAACTGCTGCTCATAGACGGACGTGGCGGCTGCCGTAGTGTGATGGGAGCGTGCTTCGCCTACCACACGCCCCGGGCAAAGCAACATCAACATTTTAGAAACAAGGTTTTTCAACTATAAGCAAATTTTTCAAAGCGGGGTGCCGCTCGGCAGTGTTTGGCAAGCACTCCAAGTGTATTTCTGCCATGAAAAGCTTCTCAGTGAAAACTCATCTGCCTTGCAGATGCCGTTCGGAGTCGGCATAAAACAAGTAGGTCCCGTCCCGCCTATTTGTAGGAAAAATTTAAAAGGAGCACGTCGCAAATGTGAAAAGAAACTCGGCCTTAAATCTCTTCGGAGGCTATCGCGCCTTACATTTATTTATTTTGTTTTTTTTTATTCATAGACGGACGTCTATACACATACATCTACATTCTCTTATATTTTTGCAATTACCGTTAGGCTAGTATAAAAACCATTTAAGCTGCTTTTTTTTAAGATAAACAAATTATTCTCCTATTCAAGTTTATGGTAGACTTTTGTAACTTTTATCGTATTGAATTGACCCAGTCTAACATATAGATACGTTCATATGGTAAGTATTTATACATACATACATAAATATTCAGATGAGTGCGAGCATCGTCCGCTACCAACCAACAATAAATTTATATATACCTAAATGGCTTAATTATTGCATTACATTGTATGTGTTTGTATATAATTGTACGCTCATCAAATTGATTGGGGCACAAAGATTATCCATAAAACTTTATGTAAATTGAATACTTTAACTTCTCTTTTTTAATATCAGTCGCGTTTTCTCCAAGGCGATGAGAAGTGTCGTAAGAACCAGCTTGTCTATGCCTCCCACTTAAATTTACAAGTCCATAGATTATGGAAGTTTTTAGTTAGTGTTGTAAAATAACCGCAGAAAACATTTTATTTGAATTTTTTTAACCGATATCGTGTACGTGTTGTAATCAATAAGAAAATTGTATACCGCCTTTTGCCAGTAAACTTTTACTTGAAGTTCATTTGGAAATACTCAACGAAACTTATATTAATTTGAATCCTTACAGAAGGCATTTGCGTTAGTAAGTTGAAATGTCCAAAAAACGTGTCGACTGGAGGCGTTGGGCCTGTGGGAGAGTAAGCAATGTGAACAGGATCAAATTAATGAATTATTAAAGTGTCGATTATATTGCATTTGAGCGAATAATAATTCAAAATTGTACCGGTGATGCATACAGAAAAAAACTTGTAAAAAGAAGTAACGCATAGGTATAAAAAGTAGGCAAAGTGAGATCCCGGAATTCCATAACTAGCCTCTCCAGAGGTTGAGCTCCTACGTCAGATATTTCATTTATAAAGTTAACAACCGCGGTGGAAGAAGGAGGAGGCTACTCGTGGAGTTCTGGCTTAAGATTCACAAACAAATCGACGACAACAATAAATGTGTATGTATATTAGACTGGGTCGATTTATTAACCGATATCGCGCCATCGATTTTTAGATAGGATTTGGGCTCAGGAAAAAAAAGTTTCACTACGCATACCCAAAAAAATAGTTTTCGAGCCTGCAAAAAAATGGCGAAAGGGTCAATTTGTCGACCAAAACACTCCCCGAAACCCAATAAATATTTTTTTTTTTTTCAAAAACTGTTGTAAAACCCTTTCGCCATTTTTTTTTTGCAGGCTCGAAACTTATTTTTTTGGGTATGCGTAGTGGAACTTTTTTTTCCTGAGCCCAAATCCTTTTGAAAAAGCAATGGCGCGATATCGGTTAACTTTCGTCCATACAAATCGACCCAGGTTAATTTATATACATATATACAGCTGCGATCATAATAATAGCTTTGCTCACCATGAAGTGGTATGGGGCTTTAACCAAAAGAGGTTCCACCCAATTCAAAAAAGGGTTATTGTACTATGACATATTAACTAAATTAACTAAATTAAATAACAGCAAAAATGCAATTTGCTAAAAACCATAGGTCGGGCTGGGTTGAGCTTACTGGTCCGTAAGAACCTCACTAGACTGGATGAGTTCATAGTGTGAACAGAAGTTAGCTCAACGACAAAACTGAAAACCCCTATCAGAAATCAATGCCTATGTTATAAAATAGCTACAACCTCTTTGCTTCTGGATCTGACAGTTGTACCACTCCTAACAGCTGGAGTTTTAGTCTGGCGAGCGCAGAGCACTAACTCCTCCAACTAACACTTCCTACATCCGCAATCACTGATGACACCTAATTTAAGTATTTGACGCAAGAAGACAGTGTCCAATAAAAATCACTATCCTAGCTTTTCAACGATAAGAGTTACTTTGTTAGTCTAAAGTTTTAAGACCTGGACAAGATTTTCGATTACTTCTAGGGATTGCTTACACTCTAACACACTTTTAGGTGCTATACGAGATTATTGCCTTAATTGCTTCTTGGCTGTCAATAAAAAAGTTGACGCGGATGCAGTTTAAGCTAGTTTCCTTCAATGTTTCCACTGCTTTGGTCAGACTCCAGCTGGTCACGGTTACTTCTTTCGCCTGAAAAACACTACGGTGATCTGACAGGTTGTATGATCTAAATGCTTCAAATGAATGTTTTATTTCAAGGACTTGGTGAAAGATTCTATCCAATCGTTGAAAATAAATAAATGTAAAGCGCAATAACCTCCGAAAAGATTTTAGGGTGAGTTTCCCTTCCAATTTGCATCGTGCTCTTTTTAATTTTTCCTACAAATTGGCGGGACAGAACCTACTTGTTTTTGGTGATTCCACCTCATCATCCTCCATACAGCTACAGCAGGATGGAGTTTCCATTATATTGAGACGTACCGCATGGATAGCCGTGGGACGTGCCCTGTCAAACCCCAATGACCATTGATAGGTGAGCCTTAGTGAACCCAATTATTTCGGCAGACCTCCTGCCATCCACTTTCGGCCAGAAAGATTTTGCTACCCTGAAAGAGGTGGTGTCCGCCCAACGTTGGCTGAGCTGATTCGAGCTAAAGGGAGGCAACGATCAGATCGTTTTCACCGAGAAGAATGTGAAGTTACTAAGCAGTCCCTGACTGTTGCACTAATAGATTGCATCAACCCCAGTAGGCGTCAAAACTCGAATATACCAACACGTGATTAGAAAGTGCTTCATGTCTCTCGAACCACGGAGAGAGGCCAGCACTAAATCTTAAAATCAACAAGAAATCGGAAGATGTCTTGCACTCAGAGCAGGGGAGAATGACGTGGGCTGCGGGTAGAGTTTATATGCACCTTGGAAAAGGGGGTCCTAAGGAAAATAACCACAATACGCTAAAAGCAGGTTGAAAGAAGTCTCAGGAACCTGAAAGCAGCGGAAAACTACAAGGCCATATGCTCATTGGAGGAGGTGTTGTAAGTGGATAAATAGTTCAATGATGCTGCGAGTCGTAAAAATAAGCATAATATGGTACAAAAGATCACGTAGCAAGGGTGTCTATGCGAAACCACAAAATATGTATACAAAGAAACATTGCGAGGTGGGGTATCACATCTCCAATGTTGTGGACGCTTTGAAGTTTTGGGAGTGTTTGAGCTAAACGGACCTCAGTTTCGGCTTTAGTACGCCTTAACCTATATGCATGCTCACATAGGCATATCGGTTCGCAGAAAAGCACAGACCGTTTTCTTTTTATGTGCGTGCAATCATAAATTTGTATTTACGTATCATTTTTATCCACCCTAGTAAAATTTTACGGATCATGTCTTGTGCAAATTTTATTTAAACTACGTACGTACTTAATTGTTTGTTACGCGTTCCAATTTTGTGTCACGGCCAGTTGAAATTTGTCAAAGAGTTCAAGGTTCAAATGAAATAGGAGCATTTAGATTACATACAGGCGAGTAAAAAGTTTAAAAAATAACAACACTCCGCATACATGTATGGAACATCCAGGGCAAATCACGACGGGCCAGAATTTATGCACTTAGAACATAAATTCCAAATATTACTAGCACAGAAGGGCATTTACACACTTACACGAGTAAATGTACATACATATATAGATTAGACTGGTTCAACAGAAACGAACGATTTTCGGTTCCCTCTAACCAAAATTAAAACTCTGATCAATTTGTGAGTAAATTCCATACTATTTTTCAACAAAAATTCATTGAAGTCTTGGTTTCTTTGAAAGTGGTGCGTCTATATAGCTGTCGACTTGATTTTAAATGTGGCAGTAACGTAATACACAAAATCTTTCTTATGACGCACAGCGCACATAGGTAGATTTTAGACATTTAGGCGGACATAATTGAATTTCTGAAAGTTGCCACAATTATAAAAAAAGCACTCCCACAGCTTAAGAATAGACAGGGGAACAATAATTATACCCTTCCCAGCCATCGCGTACCTGGTATTAGCTGTCAAGTAATCGGAATTTAGCTATTTCTGAAGCGCGTGTTATAGTTTTTTTTTTAACCTATGTGAAATCGCATGTTTTAACGTGAATATTTTAAGTTTTAAGACAATGGTTTTTGTAATTGATATTAGAGAAAAATTGTAAGTTTACAAACGGCGATGGTTACTAGGACATGTTTCTGAATTTCACTTCTTCATCAGCTAGCTTTTCGGACAATTGAATTGAGTAATTGTGATGGATTCTGATATTTCAGGTAAATACTAACATTATTAATGGTGTTTGTTATTTTTAAAAGTTATAAATTGATAATGAACCTATTTTATTTAGGATGTAAAATTTTTTTTTCTGATTTTTGGTGTTCAAAACACTTTTGTTATGTTTCCAAGTCCGTCCAAGTGAAAATTTGTTTTGAACATGGTATTTGGCACAATTAGCTTGCCAACTGCATTAAATTTAGCTGCAGATACTTGTAGATAGGGGGTTAGATAGAGGATTTGATACACCCTTGTTGCTGTACAACAAGAAAAATAGCCTCACTGCGCAGGTATTTTTTAGTGTTACACAGTGTAATATCTTTTTTTTTAATATAACCGATTAATTACACAAATTATTATAATTTTTCATTTATAAAACAGTTTGAAGAAGATATAGGCAATAAAAAATTTTTTGGCCGCCTAAAACTTGAAAATCTACCTATGTGCAGCGGCTAAGGTTGACAAGCACAAAATTCTCAATATCAACAAGATTGAGTTTTGGAGGTCGGCTGAAACTTATTTTAACAAGTAAGGAAGGTTAAGTTCGGGTGTAACCGAACATTACATACTCAGTTGAGAGCTATGGTGACAACATAAGGGAAAATAACCATGTAGGAAAATGAACCGAGGGAAACCCTGGAATGTGTTTGTATGACATGTGTATCAAATGAAAGGCATTAAAGAGTATTTTATGAAGGAGTGGGCCATAGTTCTATAGGTGGACGCCATTTAGGGATATAGCCATAAAGGTGGATCAGGATTGACTCTAGAATGCGTTTGTACGATATGGGTATCAAATGAAAGGTGTTAATGAGTATTTTAAAAGGGAGTAATCCTTAGTTCCATAGGTGGACGCCGTTTCGAAATATCGCCATAAAGGTGGACCAGGGGTGACCCTAGAGTTTGTTTGTACAATATGGGTATCAAAAGAAAGGTGTTAATGAGTATTTTAAAAAGGAGTAATGCTTAGTTCCATAGGTGGACGCCGTTTCGAGATATCGCCATAAAGGTGGACCAGGGGTGACCCTAGAATTTGTTTGTACAATATGGGTATCAAAAGAAAGATGTTAATGAGTATTTTAAAAGGGAGTGATGCTTAGTTCCACAGGTGGACGCCGTTTCGAGATATCGCCATAAAGGTGGACCAGGTGTGACCCTAGAATTTGTTTGTACGATATGGGTATCAAATTAAAGGTATTAAGGAGGGTTTTAAAAGGGAGTGGTGGTAGTTGTATAGGTGGTCGCCTTTTCGAGATATCGCCATAAAGGTGGACCAGGGGTGACTCTAGAATGCGTTTGTACGATATGGGTATCAAATGAAAGGTGTTAATGAGTATTTTAAAACGGAGTAATCCTTAGTTCCATAGGTGGACGCAGTTTCGAGATATCGCCATAAAGGTGGACCAGGGGTGACCCCAGAATTTGTTTGTACAATATGGATATCAAAAGAAAGGCGTTAATGGGTATTTTAAAAGGAATTAATCCTTAGTTCCATAGGTGGATGCCGTTTCGAGATATCGCCACAAAGGTGGACCAGGGGTGACCCTAGAATTTGTTTGTACAATATGGGTTTCAAAAGAAAGGTGTTAATGAGTATTTTAAAAGGGAGTGATGCTTAGTTCCACAGGTGGACGCCGTTTCGAGATATCGCCATAAAGGTGGACCAGGTGTGACCCTAGAATGCGTTTGTACAATATGGGTATCAAACGAAAGATGTTAATGAGTATTTTAAAAGGGAGTAATCCTTAGTTCCATAAGTGGATGCCGTTTCGAGATATCGCCATAAAGGTGGACCAGGGGTGACCCTAGAATTTGTTTGTACAATATGGGTATCGAAAGAAAGGTATTAATGAGTATTTTAAAAGGGAGTGATGCTTAGTTCCACAGGTGGACGCCGTTTCGAGATATCGCCATAAAGGTGGACCAGGTGTGACCCTAGAATTTGTTTGTACCATATGGGCATCAAACGAATGGTGTTAATGAGTATTTTAAAAGGGAGTGGGCCTTAGTTCTATAGGTGGATGCCGTTTCGAAATATCGCCATAAAGGTGGACCAGGGGTGACTCTAGAATGTGTTTGTACGATATGGGTATCAAATTAAAGGTATTAATGAGAGTTTTAAAAGGGAGTGGTGGTAGTTATATATGTGAAGGCGTTTTCCAGATATCGACCAAAATGTGGACCAGGGTGACCCAGAACATCATCTGTTGGATACCGTTAATTTATTTATATATGTAATACCTGCCAAGATTTTAAGGGTTTTTTATTTCGCCCTGCAGAACTTTTTCATTTTCTTCTACTTAATATGGTAGGTGTCAGAACCATTTTATAAAGTTTTTTCTAAAGTTATATTTCGCGTCAATAAACCAATCCAATTACCTCACCATGTTTCATCCCTTTTTTCGTATTTGGTATAGAATTATGGCATTTTTTCATTTTTCGTAAATTTCGATATCGAAAAAGTGGGCGTGGTCATTGTCGGATTTCATTCATTTTTCATACCAAGATAAAGTGAGTTCAAGTAAGTACGTGAACTAAGTTCATTAAAGATATGTCGATTTTTCCTCAAGTTATCGTGTTAACGGCCATGCGGAAGGACAGACGAACGACTGTATATAAAAACTGGGCGTGGCATCAACCGATTTCGCCCGTTTTCACAGAAAACAGTAAACATCATAAAATCTATGCCCCTACCAAATTTCAAAAGGATTGGTTAATTTTTGTTCGACTTATGGCGTTAAAAGTATCCTAGACAAATTAAATGAAAAAGGGCGGAGCCACGCCCATTTTGAAATTTTCTTTTATTTTTGTATTTTGTTGCACCATATCATTACTGGAGTTGAATGTTGACATAATTTACTTATATACTGTAAAGGTATTAATTTTTTTGTTAAAATTTTACTTTAAAAAAAATTTTTTTTAAAAGTGGGCGTGGTCCTTCTCCGATTTTGCTAATTTTTATTAGGCATACATATATTAATAGGAGTAACGTTCCTGCCAAATTTCATCATGATATCTTCAACGACTGCCAAATTACAGCTTGCAAAAGTTTTAAATTACCTTCTTTTAAAAGTGGTCGGTGCCACGCCCATTGTCCAAAATTTTACTAATTTTCTATTCTGCGTCATAAGTTCAACTCATCTACCAAGTTTCGTCGCTTTATCTGTCTTTGGTAATGAATTATCGCACTTTTTCGGTTTTTCGAAATTTTCGATATCGAAAAAGTGGGCGTGGTTATAGTCCGATATCGTTCATTTTAAATAGCGATCTGAGATGAGTGCTCAGGAACCTACATACCAAATTTCATCAAGATACCTCAAAATTTACTCAAGTTATCGTGTTAACGGACGGACGGACGGACGGACATGGCTTAATCGAATTTTTTTTCGATCCTGATTATTTTGATATATGGAAGTCTATATCTATCTCGATTCCTTTATATATGTACAACCAACCGTTATCCAATCAAACTTAATATACTCTGTGAGCTCTGTTCAACTGAGTATAAAAAGTTCAAAATGGCAGAATTTTTTTCAAAAATGACCCATTTTAATTGAAATTCAGTGTATATGTGTGATTTTGAGGACACTCGTTACGACTATTTTTTTTTAATCCAGCCGACGGATTCAAATATTACATGAAATATAGATAAAAAGAGAACCTTTTGATTCAAAAGTGGTTAAGTTTTAGGTAGAAAAGGTATATTTGTAGGCATCACATTGATACATCAATTCAATTCATAAAGTCCAAACAATTGCCTAAAAAATTTTAAATTCTTATGGGTGTGAATTAAAATAGAACCTGAAGAAATTTCTTACGTGTAACCGTGTCCAGTCATGTGACTGCTGAAAATTCCACTAAACTGTGAATAGAAGTTTATGCAGGGAACTCGTCTAGTCAAAATACTCGTCATGCGTCTACAGTCTTCTTTTTTTAATGATAGGACTAACTTTGCTAGTCTAAGGTTGTTGGACCTACACATGATCTTCGACACCACGTATGGGCCTATGTGTAACTATCGCCTTCTCTCGCCCAATTTAATTGCGATGACTACAAGCAAGGGAAGCGTCCTTTTTAGCTAGCTCATCCACTTTTGAATTCCCATCAATTATCATATGCCTTGAGATCCAATACACTCTTTAGAGGCTGCGCTCTGTGAGATTATTGCCTTAATTGCTGCTTGGTTTAAGCTGCAGTTTAAGCAATTTTCTTCCAGTGTTTCTACTGCTGGTCACGGCCAATAGTTCCGCCTTAAAAACGCTTCACTGATC
Organism: Eurosta solidaginis; assembly: GCF_040869045.1. Taxonomy (NCBI): domain Eukaryota; kingdom Metazoa; phylum Arthropoda; class Insecta; order Diptera; family Tephritidae; genus Eurosta; species Eurosta solidaginis. The sequence goes on from NC_090319.1 coordinate 395,727,957, forward strand.
TGGCACGTTGTAGGATATGTTTGTTTGTGGATTAGCACAGTATACCACAGACCGTACCTCTTCCGTTACTTTGGAACAATCAGTGTATCGCTTCGCCCGCCATTTGGGCCAACCATCCACCTTTGTTGTGGCTCTAAGAGCCCCTTCGAAGGGAAATAGAAATCAGGTATTTTGTTCGTCTTTTAATTGATGACGCTACACTACTACGGCCGTGTGGTCTCAGCTCAAGCTGCCCGAGGCACTGAACTTCGTTGCAGTTGTCAACGCTATGTCATTTGCGACCAGATCTAAAGGTGGAATATGCAGAATGGGATACGTCAATGAATTTTAAGTTCCCGGAATAGCGGTTTATGCTTTATATATTCCATTAACGTATCAATATCCAATCCATAAATGTACCTTGCTTACCTTTTAAAATAAAATAAATTGAATCCACCGGTGCTGGTATATTTTCGTAGAACATCACTGTATATATTTAAGATAACTTCTCATGGAAAAAATTAGCATCAAAAAAATTAAATTTTTTGTTTGTAATTAAAACCGGCTTGAATATTGATTTTCCGATATAGTAGGCGCGCACACTATCTCGAAAATTTAGGACCAGAAGTTTCTGGATGTTTACTCTTTTGATTTCAAAGCTGACTTTGAAGAAAAATTCGACACGCGCTTTGGCAAATGAAATTTTATGCAAGTTTCAATTTGTTAATATTTCGACGTCATTAGCTTGACATAGCTTTTCAGCTTCGATACGGATTCACATTTTTAGGTATTTTTTTTTTTTTTACATTCCCAATTTTCGTTGTTTAAAAATAAGACCCGCGCTCGTGGTGTAAAACTCAGATTTTGGAAAAGGTTAGTTCTTTGCGTAAAACTAATAATTTTTCTTGACTTCTAAGAAAATCAAGGCAATAGAGGACCAAATGAAAAGAGACTTTGATCGAACTAAAAAAGGGGAAATAACAACTAACGAAAAAACTTTAAAACTCCTTATATAATTTATTCCGGAAGCGTTAGCCACCTACGAAAATTTAATCGTTCTCCAGGTTACGAGTGAGAAACTAATCTTTATATATGATATTTTACATTTATTTATCATGAGTTGAGTCACTAAATGCAATTTAGAACATCTTTAATTGTTACTAAAACACAAAAAAACCCTCCCAAAGCAAAACAACATTGATAATCATAAATACGTGTGTATGTATGGATGTGTGTCTTTGTATTGAAAAATTGTTAAATGTTGTACAAAATACAAAAACCCCATATTATGCACAGAGTTGGCCAAATAAAAATATTTTTTTTTTTGTATTAAATGTTTAGGGAAAAAACTGAACCAACGCGACATTGATTATATCTCGTAAGTCTTTTCAATCCGACTAAGGCCACGACTTGCTGTTGTGGAACTTCTTCCCAGTTGCCTTCTGCTTTATTTCTTTATACTTTCACATCATAATTTGCATATCGTCAGCTTTTGTTCGATACCCTCCAACAGCAATTTTAACGAAAATGATCTTAGATAGTAAAATGAACTCTGAATCACTTTTTATATATGACATTAATGCCAGCTTTAAAACTGAGTTCAAACGGTATTAATTCACATTTTGAAAAGTTCTCTGTCAGCAACAAATTATAATTTTTTTGTTCAAAATCAAAACCATTTATCAACATAAAATTTTCTTCGTTATTATAAAAGTTCATATAATAAATTGATGGAAAATTTTCTTTACCTTTTGCAAAAAATCCGTCCAATGTTATCTTCGTAGCGTAGCGTGCTCCGCTTACCACACAGAAGATCCTAGGTTCACACCCCGGGCAAAGCAACATCAAAAATTTTGTAACAAGTTTAGAAGACAATTTTTCTAAGCGGCGTCGCCCCATCCCGCCAATTTGTAGGAAAAACTCAAAGGAGCCGACGCAAATTGGAAGAGAAGCTCGGCCTCAGATCTCTTCGGAGGTTATCGCGCCTTACGTTTATTTGTTTATTTATACAAGTTTCAAAAGCAAGGTTGAAATGGCCGGTCCTTGAGGACCTCACATAGACGGAATGTATGCAAAGTGTTACCAAAAGTTTGTTTGACGACCGAACCGAAATATTCTAGAAACTAGAAGCATTCTAAGACCTATAATACTTGCTGCTTCTGGATCTAACAGCAGAAGTCTTAGTCTTACGAGCGCAGGACACGAGCACACTGCTATCACTGGCGACCCTAAATTAAAAGCAGATGCCAAAAAGCAGTATCCAGTGAGAATACGCATCATGAGCCTACAGTACCCTATTTTTAGTGATATGAGTAATTTTGTTGGTTTAAGGTCCTGAGACCTGCACATGATCTTCTTCACTCCCGGTACCCGGTTGAATGCCTTTCCCGCTTGGTCGATAATGTGCAACTCTTTCTTTCTTATTATCCCTCCCATTTTGGTTGAGACGTATTCTGCGCAAGCTTCGGGGGATGCATATAGTGAGCAGATTATTGCCTTAATGTATGCTTGGCAGTATAGAAATGCATGCAGCTGCTGTTTAAGCTACTTTCCTCAAGTGTTTCTACTACTTTTGGTCACAGCTACTTCTTCCGACACTACAACTGCAGACACAATCATATCCATTATTTTGAAATCATTGGAGTATACGTATAGCCTCGTACAGCATTCACGGCCTATGGCGCCTACCTTCCACCTTTATCTTGGATCTTAACACATTGACTGCCAAGGCACTTTCAGCAAATAAGATGCTGGGGGCCACAGAATTTTTTTTTTTTAATCTCATCAGAGACATCAAAATTAGAATTTAGGGTAGTGCTGGTAATATTTTCTGCTTAGAAACAGGCAGTTTTTAACTAATTAGTATGTCACACACATATGGCCGACGTGGCGCCTGCCGACTTTTTTAAGAAAAAGCCAATAGCCGTACTTGCTTATAACAAAGGAAAAGCAGGGATTGATTTATCAGACCAAAACTGTTCTTATGCTACTACTTTGAGGAAGGGCGTAAAGTGGTACCGCAAACTGGGTATAGAATATCTGCTTGGATTATCAGTAGTAAATGCTTTTGTAGTGTACAAGAAAGCTACGAAAAAAAATAATGCAAAAATACGGTGGTTTAGAGAACAAATTACTTCATCACTTCTAAATTTGCAGAAGCCAGAAAAACATATGAAGCCAAAATCAGGCAATATTCATATTTTAAAAATAAAACTAAGCGCAAGTAATACAAAAGTACGTCGAACATGTACTTTATGTTATTCCAGAATAAAACAAATGGAAGGAAGGGAGATCGCCAGAAAGAAGGCTAAAAGAGTATTCACGTATTGCCCGGATTGTCCCCAAAAGCCATTCATGTGTTTAGAATGTTTTGGGAATCACCACAAACAAGTTTAATGGTTGATTTGTATAACTACTTTATAAAAATAATATGTAAAAAATTTTTTGTTACTGTAATAAAATGAACTAATTTTCTTTTTTCAAAACCAATTTTTTCCAATTGTTCTTGAGCTACGCCGAAGCCACTATAACAGAAATTTCATGGGACGCCATATAATTTATTATTGCAATAAAATCATATTTATCGTCAATCGTTGCTGTGTGACATGGCGAGAGAAAACAATAGTCATGTCGGACATATGTGTCTGACGTGGCGTAAACCGCATAGTACAGTGTCACACATATATGTCCGACGTGGCAGTCAATGTGTTAAGTCCCAATCAAAGTGCAGGAACGGAATCCAGTAGCATGTTCATCCAGTTCGTATTTCCTCAAGACGCCAAGCTGGCCTCGAGGCTTTGAATCTCATTACTTTTGTTAACACTATGTTAATCGCCAATAGGTCTACAGGTGGGATGTAATCTTTCTTCAATTTAACATACAGCCAATCGATCATGCTAAGGTTGGACGTACTTCGATGAAATTAAGACCATTTTGGATACCCCGCTTAGAGGCCGTTTTAAAGTCCCGGCAATGTCATTGTATATCTGAAAAGAAAGATATATTTGTATGAAAATTTATTGTTCATCACTAGCAAATCAAATGCAACTATAACAACAAATTCAATTTCACACAAACCTAACGCATACGAATTTCCTGTTAGTTAACTGAATAAATTATGCAATTCACAAGGTCTCGTAATGTCTTATGGGGTTTATTTTTAGACGGTTTTATTTAGCTTGACTCTGTGTAGCGAACAGAATTTTGTAATTGAAATTTAAGTTACTTCCCGATAAGATACAAGCTTGAAAATTGGAGTATAGTTCAGAACCCGATGACAATGCAATAATAAGAAAAAAACTCCGATAGGTGGCGCACGGATCGAAATATTTAAAAAAATCGTATTTGTGGTCCGATTTGGATCATGTTTGGAACAAGTATTACATACAGTCTCGTAAAAGTGACATCAAAATACTTTGGAATTCGAGGAGGATTATCTATTGAGGACTTAGATTGTAACAAGTTGTCAGAAAATAGTCCTTGCATATAATGAGAAATAATAGGCATTAATTAAAACTTGAAATAAAATAATAAAAAAAAATGTTTAACTTGAACGGTTTTATTGGAAACAATATTTACATTAAGTAATAATAATACTAAAAGCTAGAAAATAATTACGTAGGTCCTAGGTACTAGTCATCACACTCATAAATCTTGATCTTGAAAATTTAACGATAAATAAATAGTTTTTTTTTTGACAATAACACACCCGATATACATAGGCTGCTGAATTGTATTTTTTTACAAAAATTTTATATGAGAAACAACAACAAAGCAGACATGACAGGTTTAAAATCATACCACATACGCCGGATAGGAGATCTTGTGAATTGCCTAAATGTTTGGTGTTATATTTAAAATAAAATTTGGCATGGATGTAGATAGTTATTTCTTCAATTTTATTCTTGCTAAAAATATAAAAACCGGGCAAACTCTGAATTTCATATAACTTATACATGGACAACACGGACTTTTCTCAAGTTAACTTTAAGTGTTATCTGTCCGTTAATAACTTCTTTGTGAATAAAATTCGTGTTTAAATGGCAGATAAATTTTAAAGTTTGAGAAAATGGAGCCGTTAGTTTTGGGCTTTTGATATATTTTACATAGAAGACGGTCTAATTCACAGTTATGTATGTATGTATGTATGTATGGATGTTTAATAGAATTATTTTAAGCTAATTAAATTTCAATTTAAATATAATGGGCAATTCCATGGTAACTCATATTACATCGGAAGCAGAATTTTACGAGTTTAAATGATATTTTTCTCAATATTTCACATGCAACTAGATAAGCTATGTTGAATTATATAGAAAAAGTAAGGGAGCGGTCACTCAAGTTGCTTAGTTCAGAGTTACAAAGAAGAAAAAACTGAGTCGATCCAATGGTTAAGGGTTAGTCAAAACTAATTTACATAGAGACCAACCTCACAAGAGATAAGGGGCAAAATATATGATGCTTTGTTATTTTTTACACTGGCCTTGGCCCTAAATATATATATACATACCTTTATATTTAGGCAATTCAAAAGGTCTCCTATTCGTCGTATGAGTAAAATATAAAATACAAGGCGCGATATACGAGCGAGGAGATTTAGGCCGAACTTGTCTTCCAATTTGTATCGTCCTACTTTTAAATTTTTCCTACAAATGGGCAGGACGATCTCCGAACGGCATCTGCAAGCAAATAAATTTTCGATAAAAAGCTTTTCATGGGAGAAATACCCTCGGATAGTTTGCCAAAAAACCGCGGAGGGGCGACACCGCCTAGAAACATTTTTGTCTAATTAAAAAAAAATTTTCCTACAGATTTTGATGTTGCTTCATGCCAATACCACGTCGGTCGCTATTGTAAGGGCTATGATTTTAAAAACCTCATATATGCTTCTTTGTTGTTTCTCAAAAAAAAATTTAATAACAAAATACAACTCAGCAGCCTTTTGAGCTATTCAAAAAGCATCCTATTCGTCGTATGCGATATGGTTTAATAAAATTTCATATTTGCAACCATCCAAAAAACTTCAAAATTAAGACATCACAACGGATAGGACTATCTTATGATGCACCTACTTTTTTATCAGGTTATTGTCAAATTGACCTCCAGTCATCTATCTCAATCCATTAAGTGAGTTATTAAATATTAAATTTATAAAGACCCGGTCAAACAAAATATTGAGCATAAAATGGTTTTTAATTTTTGTTTAGGTACTTTTATTTTAAAACATTTTAGTAAAATACTGTAACGCAAATAAAGCGCTAATAAAAATGCATCATAATTGGGATGGAAGGGCCGACCCGTCTAATAAAAATATGGATTTTTATATTATTAATATTAATATCTGGGATTTTAGGAGCAAAAACGTGTTGTATTTCGGTCACTAACGTTTGTATTTTTAACACTCTTATATGTGACCCGGCCTATGTAAAGGTGGTTTATGACTCAAAAAGAATTGCGAGAAACAACTGTTAAAGATAAACAATGCATTTCTTCAGTTTCTTAGTAGTTTTTTTTTTTTTTTTTAAGTCATAAGCCACCTTTTCATAGGCCGGTCACATATTAGCTTTATTTGTATGTAGTTTTTTTAAACTATATTTATTATTATAAATAAATTCGATACTATAAGAGGAACTTATGATACATTTATTATTGAAATATATTCAATGAAAAGAGGTAAATAATTACAATTACTGTTTAATTCATGCACGGTTTTTAAGTCGGATTTAAATTAGTTATCTTTTTTTTTTAATTTGGCCAATATGACACAATTCCAAGAGAGTTGTATGTTTTCATTATAAAAAATTTATAGGAGTTTATCTCTCTCTCTGCTACGGAAATGCCCATATGTACATATTTAGACCTAACTAGAGGTAGGTACGTGTATTGTATTTAGTACAGACTCAGATTCATTGAAGGTGGACGTTGGGGGAGCAATTGACACTTCATAGGTCATTTCCGTGGATAAATGTCCAATGTTTGAACTATTCTAATTCAAAAAGTTTAAAGCGTAAAAACTGAGCAGATACTCTTTTATACATACCCACCAAAAAATTTAGACTAGTTATAAAGTGCATTTCATTTGGTCAAGAGGGTTTTGGCAAGCGGACTAAAAACTTGGCAGAATTCTGCTATATTCAGCAATATTGCTTATACTAATTTGAATGTGTTATAGATAGCCGGTAGTTCATGTAAAGTAACGCTCATATATGGGATTATAAGAACATTATACAAGGCTTATAAAAAGAACAATCATGGCTTATAACTACCCTAATTATCTGCTGCCTTAATCCTATTTATTCCAATCACGGACACGGTTTTTTGCTGAGAGCTAGTGTACATATACATATATTTGTACGTAGTGTATATACAGCAGCGAATAGAAAAGTAGCAGTGGCAATTTTTTTATGTATATTTTAATACACGGTGTGTTTTAAAAAATTTTAATTTTTCTGCCGACCACCCGGGAAATTTTTGTGTGGGCTTATTCTAGCAGGTGCCTAGTGTCACAAAAAGTTAACCGCGAAGTCGCACATTCGGCGCTTTTTTAGAGTCATTTGAACTTTTTAATTTTTTAAATTTTGCAATTAAAGCTTTCATATACGTTATTGATAGGGAAATCTATTTCAACGCAATAATAATCATATTTCTTTGCAAAAAATAATGGAAACATTTATTTTATGTTACGTTTCATACAACGCAAACAGTTATTTTAAACAAAATTTACAAAATAATGCGTATTTTTGTTTGAAACCACAAAAGTTCGTTAATCAGCTTCTCCAATTTATTTGAATCACAAATGGCAACCATTGTATTCGCAAACTGTTCTCAATAAACGACTAGAGTATTCTGGATGAGATATTTTTTAACACTGTACTTAACCCACGCCTTTTTAAAATCTGCATGCACAGATTCAAAAGCTTGCCCGCTCCAAAAAGCTAGTCCTTTTCCATGTTTTGAACAAAAGTAAGGCACGTGTTCAATTACAGCATGCAAGTCCTCATAACTTGTTTTAAATTTGTTAATACATATGCACGTTGAATTGCGGGTCTAGATTATGCGAAAAGCAAGAGTTGACTACCAGACCCAAATCTTGAAAACATTGAACATATTTCATACATTTACCGCCATGTTTTTTTGAAATTCTTCTCAAAATATCTACATTTTTAAGCTGTATGGTAAGAGGTTTTCCATGCATTTGTGAGAGTGATATGTTGCCATCTGAGCTATTGCCCTTGTCAATTTATTTTTCAATATAACTTTCTTTTAAAAATTCGCACATTAAATGTTCTTTTGTTTTTGTTTGTAAATTTCCTTGCACTGAAGGTTTCACATTTTTATATTTTGTCGATGATTTGCAATTATGTTTCATACCTTTGCGTAACTCAGATAAGCACTTTGCACATTTTTTTACAAAACTAACCGCTTTCTTCAAACGTAACGGGTGCTTACGTTTTTTTTCATATGTGCACTTACAAGTGTTATCTAAATTTGTTCTTGTTTTTATTTTAGGAAAAGTAAAGTCAGAGTAATCTGGCACATCAAATCACTTGTCATCTTCACTTTTAGCTAGTTAATAAATTTTCATATGACAAGTTGTACATATAGATGTAGGTCATGATGAAATAATAAAGGTGATGTCAACAACATAACCTCACTTTTTCGGCAGCTCTATTTGTCAGTATTTACTTGTACTACAAAAGTACTAAATTTTTATTGCTAAATTTTTCCTACAAATTTCCTCAAAAAGTTAAGTTTTCTGCAAAATGTTGTCTATAATCTTTTGGGGAATACAAAGTTATGTTTATGTCTAAAAAATTCTGGTAGCGGCTTACATAGTTATTATATTTCTAAACGTATAGTAAAATCTACTCCGATCGTAGTAGAATTCAAAGGCAGTTATGTATGATAGACAACCCTCTAAATTATGCATGCCGAACTTGTCAGAATAAGGGAAAACGTCAACGGGATGAGAACTCCTGGATATTAATTTCATCATGGATGTAGGTAATCTGCTGTTTGAAGCATTGTAGTTTGAAACTAATTGAATTTTTCTTTCGTTTCACTTCCAATAACTTTCATGCCCGGCTTCTTCTCTTTACAACACAAACAAATTTTTTTTTTCTGTTTTCTTCGTGAGTAGCTGCACGATAAAGCTTCTGTGACATGCTTAACAAAACTTTTGCACACATACTGATATTTGTTTATTTTATTTATTTAATTATTTATTTATTTGATAAGGGCCGTTTTTTCATCTAGACTTTAATTTCAGCACCCACTTTATTCTGCCTATACGTGAATTTTCGTTTGCATTATTTTGTAAATATTGTTTAAAATAACTATTTGCATTGTATGAAACGTTACATAAACATTAAAATTTTTTAAAACCCACCGTGAGTCCTGAAACAAAGCAAAACAATCCCCAAAACGTTTTCGAAAAAATTCGAAAATTTGTCAAAAGTCGAAGCGAGGGCTATAACTTGTATTGTGTTAGACTAAGCCCTAGTTTACATATAACGAGATTATCTTCATTTTCATACTTAACGCCTAATCGTTAATTATACAACTAGATTTACCATATAAATTTTCCCTCTTGATAAACGGTAGTTATGAACAACTATTAGAGATGCGGATTTTTTTTTTTCATAGAAAAAGTTCCACCTCCAGAGTGTAACCTCTAATTGGAAGCACAAAATAAAAAAAAATCGTAAAACTTTGACAGGAAATAAACTATTTCCCAGAAATGGAACATATGTAAACGTCTAGATTATCTATTGACGATTTATTGTAGATCAACGCATGTGTAAACGGTCTAAAATTGATTTAGCTTGAAACTGGATACTCACAAAACTTCAGGGAACTCCAAATAAAAAGTTCGAAATTTCCAGTAATATTTGATGAATAACAAAAACAACAAGAGATTACCCCATGACAGAACTCGGTGGAGAGAACTCGTTTTTGCCCTATGCTCCTAAAGGAGCGATATCTGTTTTTGTAATTTACTTAACAAAAATTTCAAGATAGGTATCAAGGAATAAAAATAAATAAATAAAACGTTTTTCGTTTCAATTACCAAATTCATAGCAGTTTTTTCTTGAAATATCGAAAGTATTAAAATTAACTAAATTGACGAAATTAAAAAAAAATTGCCATTGCTATTTTTCTATTCGCTGCTGTTCATGAACATACAAAATGTTAACGCTGTATATATATGTATATAAATGATATGACCATGTATATATGTATTTATTTATATACATATATAGGTATGTATGTATGTATATTTGCACAATCAATGCGCTATATATCTGACCATTTCTGACACACGATTCATCCAACAATTGTTACATATCAAAACATTCATGTCAACTTGGCGCTATTCTAGATAGATTATTGCTGGAAAATTGAGATTTCAAAATTAAAATCCATTATAGACTTGGAACGGCTCGCTTCGGCGTAGTTAATTCAGTATTAAATGCGCGCGAGGCAAATACAGCCATCCCACGCTCAAATCACTCTGGTCCGTTTAAACAAACAACAATGGACAAATTATAGTGCAAATTTCAAAACGCGAACGACGCGGTATATTCTTCCCATTTAGATCATTTAAAAGAATTACAAATTAGTAAAGAATAGAAATGCGAGTTTTAATATTCTTTATCGAGTTCTCTTAATCCTCCTAGTATGTGTGATTATTTCACAATAAAAAATAAATTTGCGATATAAAAATATTGTATTGCATTTTTTATATTTTTAAAAACACGAACATTTATCTACGCTTGCCTTCATTATTCGCGTCCCATTGGAATTAACGCAATGAATAAAAATTCATATTTGGACTCGGTAAAAATCCTGTCCGGAAAGCCATATCCTTTACCACATGTACATAGCTCCAGTAGTCAGGACGCATCTAGAAGTATACGTCTTAATCGAGGTCTGGGTCTCGGTATCAATGAGCAAAGTGGACGCTTACAATGGTGTCCTGGTGTAACATGTTGTAAGCTTTTGATTATCATTCCAGTGATATTATTGCCAGTAACACTTGCATTAATTCTCTTAATGCGTATGGACAATATGCTAACTGCGCTTCGACTGCAAAAAGAACAACAGCAATTACAGCAACATAAATATCCGGCATATTTAGACGATATAAGTTTTAATTTGCTGCCTAATAAGGATGATTTTATCGAGGATATAGTCAATGAACAATTTATACTGCCCTCAGATATTGAGAAGAGACAGTTAAATGAAGAGAAGCGAATCAAACGTTGTATAACCTTTAAGTTTGGTTTAAGTGAAACAACAGAAGTAGAGGACAGGGATATAATGAAGGATGCGCGAACCTCTTTTCTACCACAAGGTACTACAGCAATACCTCGCGAATGCTTAGATAAACTAAGTTCGATCAAAACCGATGGCAGTTTTGTAAGCGATGCAGTTGAGGAAATGTTACGTAGACGTTTACGTCGTACTTCCGGTGATAACACTGATGCAGATCAATCTAGAATAATTTTAGTGAAAAACGTTGGACGCAATATTAACTCAGATTCTGGTTCGCATGAAACAAGCAGTGATGAAAATCCTCTTAGTGAAGAGGAAGTGCGACTTTTTGGTGCTACGTCAGCGTTACAGACATTCTGGAATGAGGAGGGTACAAAAGAGAGTATACGAGATGCTCAGGCTAAAACAATGAGAAAATACATGGATACACGTGTGAATCCATGTACAGATTTCTATAAGTATGCCTGCGGTAATTGGGAGCGTCTACATCCCATACCCAAGGACAAGGCTGGCTTTGACACCTTTGAAATGTTGCGTGAAAATCTCGATGTTGTACTAAGAGAACTATTGGAATCCAAAAAAGATGCAGGAACAGCGGCATCACATAAAAAGGTTATAGATATTCAGCATAACAATTACGAGCATAGAATAGAAACAAATGCTGATATAATAAAATCAGGATCGCCTGTTCCTGGTACCGTAGCAGTTGTGAATGAAAAAACAGATATATCGAAATCGGATCAGGATGAACTAAAAGAGAAAGTTGTGCGCCTACGACGCCACATCGTTCAACATAGGGATACCCTAGGCCTAATACTTCGTCGTTATAAACGTCAAAAGGTTGCAATAAACAAACGAAAACGTTTGATGAGTCTCTTTGGAGGGGGTCACTTTTCACCAGAGGATGTAAGCACAACCGAATATTTCGATACAAATGATGCCCAACTGAAAGCTAAGTATCTTTATCAGTCTTGTATAAATACAAATCTTCTTCAAAGGCGTGGCATTAAACCTTTGCTAAAATTGATAGAAAATCTGGGTGGATGGCCAGTATTAAATCCAAACTGGAAATCACAAGATTTTGATTGGCTTAATTTAACAGCGCAGCTACGTCGTTACAATAACGATATTCTTATTGTCGAGTGGGTAGGTCCCGATATAAAAAACTCCGATGAAAATATTATACAATTTGATCAAACTAGTCTTGGTTTACCAACACGTGAATATTTCCTGCAAGACATGAATGCGCGCTATTTAACGGCATATCAATTGTTTATGTCTGATATAATGCAGAAGTTGGGTGCACCACGCGATCGTGCTATTAAAACAGCTGCTGAAGTTGTGGCTTTCGAAACGCGACTCGCATCGATAACTGCACCGGCGGAACAACGTTTAAATGTAACCAAACTATATAATCGATTGACTCTTAAACAATTAAATCAGGCTGTACCGGAAATAAACTGGCTGCGTTACCTAAGTACACTGCAAGATCGTACCGTACGCGACTCTGAAGAGGTGGTCATTTATGCATTAGATTATATGAATGATCTTGTGAGATTACTTCGTACAACCGACACCAGTACTGTCTCTAATTATTTACTTTGGCGTTTTGTGCGCCATCGCATTAATAACGTTGATGATCGTTTTGAGGATACAAAACAAAATTTTTACCATTCACTATTTGGCCGCGAAGAGAGTCCATTACGTTGGAAAGTCTGCATTGCACAAGTAAATACAAATATGGGCATGGCCTTGGGTTCAATGTTTGTGCGGAAATATTTCGATGAGAATAGTAAACGCGATACACTTAAAATGACACATGAGCTGCAACAAGCTTTTCGTGAAATATTAAGCAACACAGACTGGCTTGACACGAACACGAAGCACTTAGCTGAACTCAAGGTAAACGCCATGTCGCTAAAAATCGGCTATCCAGATTTTATACTTAATCCTACCGAGCTTAACGAGAAATATACAGGTATACGAATACATCCTGATCGTTACTTTGAAAATACTTTAGCCGTTCTGTTACATACGGCCAGAACGGAACAAAACAAGCTACAAGAATCGGTAAATAAAACAGCTTGGCAAACAGCACCAGCAATTGTGAATGCCTACTATAGTCGCAATAAGAACCAAATTATGTTTCCGGCTGGGATACTCCAACCACCTTTTTATCATCGCCATTTCCCACGATCATTAAATTTTGGTGGAATTGGAGTAGTAATTGGTCATGAACTGACTCATGGCTTTGACGATAAGGGTCGGCTATTTGATCGTAATGGCAGCATACATAAATGGTGGACAGACGCATCAATTAAAGGCTTTGATGAACGAGCACGTTGCATAATTGCCCAGTACAGCAATTATACAGTTGGGGAGGTTGGCATATCGCTAAATGGCGAGAGCACACAAGGTTAGTGCAAATTTTGTATGTCAATAGTTAAAACGACCTAAATTTTGTGTTTTAATTTAAACTTATACATGATTTCTAAATTTTTAACGTATCCACTTTCTAATTTTTTGTACTTTCACAGGGGAAAACATTGCTGATAATGGCGGGTTACGGCAAGCATTCCATGCATATAAGGCTTGGCTGAAAAATAATCCTCAGGCTGCTGCCGACGAGCGCCTTCCCGGTATCGATATGACTGGCGAACAACTTTTCTTTCTCAATTTCGGACAAGTATGGTGCGGTGCAATGCGACCGGAAGCGGTTCGCAACAAACTGAACACAGCGATACATAGTCCCGGTAGATTTCGTGTTATTGGAACGCTTTCTAACTCTAAAGATTTTGCTAGAGAATTCAAATGCCCTGAAGGTTCACCCATGAATCCAGTTCATAAATGTAGTGTGTGGTAGATTGGGAAGAAATTGAAAATCTGCTACAACCATATCAATACGGGTGCGTAATGAAGGACACAGGGAAAATAGTTTTAAAAAAATTATCTTTAACGAAAATTATGATATGAAGATTTGTTTAAAATAATTTTTATTTAAACCTCAAACTAATACGAGACTATTTTTCCATTCACGCCTGATGATTAATATATTTTTTAGTACAAACGTAAGCAATTAATAACTCATTGCTCCAAACTATGCATCTGCGATTAAAAAAATGGCATAAAAAATTATTTGGAAATTTGATTTTTTCTTCGTTAAATATAAAGAAAGGTTATGAATTGTAGAACGAAAACAATGTAAACTAATTCGAAAGCAAAGTGTGTATTACGACAGTGTGTATATGTACCTATGCTTTTCCGGAATTCCATACTTGTTGTGGAAGGAGCGAGAAGGGAAAATAGCTCTCTGATATCCTTCTTCCGATGCCAATTTGTTTTATTTGTATATTTCTTGTTTATTTCGTTGAAGAACGCAATGTAAATTGTTTTATGTAAAAATCTTGCTTGTGGCTTATATCGTATATTATATTTCAAATTTTGGTAAAGTTCAAGTGCAGGTATGACTGAAAGGGAATCCTCTTATATATGTATGCATGCCGATCAGGGAAAACGGTAATGAGATGAGAACACCTGAATATTCATTTCTTTAGGGCAACGAAAACTAAGACCTTCAAAATTTTTAAAAAAGGAATTCAATGTAAAAAAATTGTAAAGTGCTAGTTTTGGTATGGCATCTCGATATGTAAATTCATAATTTTATTTGAAATTATGGTGGTAGCGTGCTGCGCCTACCACACCGAAGGTCCTGGGCTCAATTCCCAAGCAAAGAAATATCAAAATTTAAATTATTTTGCCCGAGAATCATTTCAAACACTCCGAGCACATTTCTGCCATAAAAAGCTTCTCAGTGAAAATTCATCCGTCTCTTAGCTGCCGTTTGAAGTCGGTATAAACATGTAGGTCCCGTTCCACCAATTTGTAGAAAAATAAAAAGGAGTATGACAATTCTTGCTTTGAAATTTGGAAACATTTTCAATATAGACAATTGAAACAATAGGGGGACTCATGATAGCATATAAACTTATAAGGTGTAAAATTATATCCATTTACACACGCGGTTATATGAACGCACCTAGTAATACTCTTGATAAACTTGATTGTTTTTCAGCTGTATTATTTCCAAAAAAATTTTTTTGATTGTTATACAAATTAAAAAATACCAAGATTAAGTGAAAAATCAAAACTAAAACGCCTTTACTTGCTGATGTTGGAGATTTTTGATGAAAATGCCGTCTGTAATGTCTGCAAGGTTGCATTCCTTTGAGTTTACCGCGTTTACACAATGAAATGTGCGCGTAAATTTATACAAATTGTGTAAATGATTTTTCATACAAAATTTGACAGCTCGTGCGTAAACTAGATAAATTTATACGTTTACACACTTTATAAGGCATTTATACGGTTACATGAGTCCCCCTAATAAGTAAAATGGTGGCATTGATAGATTGATTGTAAATAGATTCTTCAAGGGAGAAGTTGCCGATAATCAGCAACAAAACTGTTTGTGTTCAAGCGAGGTGTAAAAGTACAAGTTTGAAGCTTCTTAAAATTGGCATTGATTGTACTTTGAAAGCGTGATACGAATCGGACTACATACACAAATATTCAAAACTATTAATTTACTTTACAAATATACATATATTGGTTTGGGTATAGAAACTGTAGAAACAGTAGACAATTTTACATAAGCAAAAAGGAAAGATTCATCGATATCTTTGGCTTCTGTAAAGGAGAATATCCTAATAGTTTTCATTAGTTAATTCGTTTTCTTTTTTTAATGAAAACATCAAAAGGAAGAAAGTCGTCACTCATAAAATCAAAAAATAATGTTTACTGCTATTTTCTTACCCGCAGGTGTATATATCGATTAGAATGGGCTAAATTTAAATAAAATGTCTTTTGGTGTGGAGAAATTTCAACTTTTTATTAAAAGTCCACCAGGGCTAAAACCCGTAGTACATACTCAAATAACTTGCTTTACATATTCTTGGAAGATCTTAAAAAAAAAAAGGTTTGACAGATTTAGTGGATATGCGAGGTTAATGTTCAACTTCAAATTGTATTTAACGACTCCCACAATTCTTTCAAGTTGACTACAAATAAGCCAACCGAAAGATAAATTTAGTTTGCATTGACTTGCTCAAATTAACTTTGGCACAGAATATGAAAAGGGCTATTAAGAAATGCTTAAGCCCACCTTTGAAGGGTCGTACGAATATTTTTTCAAAACGTTTGCAAAAAGAAAATTATATCTAACTTAATCAACATCATGGAACCATAGGTGGTATATGAAACGTTAAACATTCATTTCGTTATTGAAGGCTATCTTTTTGGATGTCCTGAGCATTATTTTCACCATATCAAAAGGAGAAATGTTTTTTTTTTATTTGGCCCAATCTAATGTTGATTGCATTTACAAAAACATATATAAATAAGTATATACATATATACATATATGTAATGATAAACTCAGTATTTTAGCCATATCTAATTCATATATATTTCTATAATATATTTTAACTTTATTTTTAACTATTAAATTGAGTTATTAAAATGCATTTTAATTCTTTTTATTACCTACAAACATCAATTACAAATACATATGTACTGTGCAAATATAGATAAACACTTGTATATATGTATGTATATGTACTATATATGTAATATATGTATGTATTTGTGATATATGTACCAATTTAAAATAAAAGCCTATTCAAAATTCTTTAAATAACATCCTCTTAAGCAAACAGTTTACATTTACCTCTGGAAAACTGCATATCAGTCAGCATTCAAATTTAACTTATGTACATACGTCATCCTAATTGATTGGTGTTCACCAACCTTCCTTCGAAGGACCTCCACCTCTTCCTCGGTTGTAAAATACGGTTTTCGACAGGCATAAGGTACATGTTTTCAATTTGTTTTCAAAAAAATATATAAATGATGATGCCACACGGAGTCGGCATAAAGCAAATACATAGGCCCCAGAAAAGAAGGACGCTTGGTGGGAAATATTTTTGCTGTGATTACAGAATTATTTCGTTTAATGGTGTGGGAGAAAAATAAAAGCCTCAAACGAAGCACTCAATTATATAGATATGTAAATACATATAACAAGGGGAGGGAATTATTTTTCTCTAAAACATTTATCTCGAAATAATGAGCGGCATATATACATACATATGTATGTACATACATATGTGTAAATAAATGTTTGAATTTATACTTTGAAGAATTTAAAACTGAAAGCTTCTCGCACATTTTGGAAAAGCACAATATGCTGAAATACTTAAAATTAGTTTCTATTGTGCGTTGCCATCGGTGGGACAGTATGACAGTCTCTTATGAAAAAAAAACAACTAACCTGT
This sequence comes from Eurosta solidaginis, assembly GCF_040869045.1. Taxonomy (NCBI): domain Eukaryota; kingdom Metazoa; phylum Arthropoda; class Insecta; order Diptera; family Tephritidae; genus Eurosta; species Eurosta solidaginis. Next base: position 395,745,545 of record NC_090319.1, read on the forward strand.
AATTCCAAGAAAAAAAATATAAAATATAATGAAAAAGAATTCTAAAGCGTAATAGTGGAAAATGCAAATATCACAAATCTTAATTGTCCTAGCAGTTCTTTCATTTGTTCAAACGGGGTCGAATAATGTCAACAGGGTCAGTGGCGATGAAGGCATCCAAATAGGTAAGTATTATTGGACACGATTTGGCCGCAATTTTGCAGGAGAATCATTTCAAATATGTTACTATAAGTAGATCACATAAATCGTTATGTTCTTCGTTTATAAATTGACAAAAGTATAAAAAAAAATTAAAAAAGCAGAGCTTCATAAAGTATTTCACAATAGAAAATTGAAGAGTGCAATGCAATATAAATATTAAGGGTGTTATGGAATTTCGCCTTGTTTGTCAGCTATTTCAGTTTAACAGCTGAAAGTGGAGTTGCATAATTATCGACAGCGGTATAGAGAAGCCAACCACGGAGACCGTTAAAGAATAAACTCGCGCCCTTCCGTATTGGCAGCCATGTTACTCGTCACTGCTAGAGGTTTGAACCCATAATTGTTTTAGACAATTTGGGAAACAGATAGGAACTTTAGTCTAATTAAACTATTTAGAAATAAAACACTCTATCATACTAATTATCAAAGCGGCTGCGTTGTCATCCATGGCCAATCTCAACTAAAAAAAAAAAAATGTGAAAAACCTTTCAACTAACTCGCCCATTAATTTTAACTATATTGTATTTTATTTATTAGGCATCATATCAGACAACAATGCAGAAAAGTTGCGCAAAACTTTTGACTATGCAATAGCTACAGCGAACACTGATCTTGGTATTCCATTAGTTGGGAGCGATGCAGAAATCAATTTCGGAGACTCGATACAAGGATATACACGGTTATGTAAATTCATGCAGGTATGTATTAATTAATATGGGATTCGGTTATTATTCCTCCGTCATTATCTGTTCACATACATTTGAACATGCTTTTCTTTTGCTTAACTCACAAAGGTCCTAACCGACCGATGTTTGGAAACTGAATTTTTCGCAGGTTTTAGTATGATATCGTCGATGCCTTTGCAAAACCATCTATCTACAAATTGCAAAACCACCCAAATACTACCATGAAGCAAACTTAGGATTTTTTAGCCCTGATTTCAGTCCGCCGAGCTCCATCAAAAAATCATAACTTTCATATTGGAATAATAATTTTGTAAAATTGAATTTGGATTTAAGCTCTTTCGCTTATGGGTACGACTTTTTCAACTGAGCACCGTTTTCACCAAAGTCAATATTTTGCGATGATATTTGGTCAGCGCCGAGTCTTGTGGTCTAGAAGAACACTGTGTGAATTTTGTTGCAAAATTCTGCATGGTTTTTTATAAATTGGCAATTAAATATTTTTAGACTGTATTGGGAAATTAATTGTTTATCCGAAAGTTAGCGTCCAAATGGGACAATTTTTTAGGTATAGATTCAAAAGACATTGAAATTGAAGTACAGGGCAATATTATTTTTTTTCCAAAAAATTTTTTTGTTGTTGGTTTGCAATATATTTTCTATAAACAATTGAATATTTAACTTCGCCTTGCGGACGGAAATTTTAAAGAACAGCTTATGTAAAAAACATTTCTGGGATAATCTACGAAAAAAATGCTTGAGATCTGACATAGTTTGAAAACATTGCTTTGTTTTACGAAAGCTTTAGTACTAAAAATTTTGTTTTCAATAAGGAAAAAAATAAAAATAGAGTTATTAATAATTATTTTGTTTGCATTAATATTAAATACGACCATATTGGTGAACAAAATGCCGAATCCAAATCACTGGTGAACCCTTTTCAAAAAAAATAACCATAATACAGTGTACACAAATTTAGTGCGAATAAGTGATGAAAATGTTAAATTTATCGAACTAGCCGGACAATACGTGGGACGAACGTGTAGAAAATATTTATACAACGGAAAATTAAATTTGTCTCATAATGGAAATACTGGTCATACCCTGTACAAAGGTTATAATTATTTTTTATGCCCCGTAAATAAATTCCACTGTTGAAAACGGTTCGCAAAATATTGTGGAAAATCCTATGGATCTCCAAACCATCCAGAGCAGATCCAGAAAAAATTCCATCAAGTGCCAATTACATTAAGAATACTGCCATCAGTAGTTCGGCTTATTTTTCAGATTTTTTTTTCCTCTCGTCCATAGGATTTTCCACAATATTTTGCGAACCGTTTTCAACAGTGGAATTTGTTTACGGGGCATAAAAAATAATTATAACCTTTGCACAGGGTATGACCAGTATTTCCATTATGAGACAAATTTAATTTTCCGTTGTATAAATATTTTCTACACGTTCGTCCCACGTATTGTCCGGCTAGTTCGATAAATTTAACATTTTCATCACTTATTCGCACTAAATTTGTGTAAACTGTATTATGGTTATTTTTTTGAAAAGGGTTCACCAGTGATTTGGATTCGGCATTTTGTTCACCAATATGCTCGTATTTAATATTAATGCAAACAAAATAATTATTAATAACTCTATTTTTATTTTTTTCCTTATTGAAAACAAAATTTTTAGTACTAAAGCTTTCGTAAAACAAAGCAATGTTTTCAAACTATGTCAGATCTCAAGCATTTTTTTCGTAGATTATCCCAAAAATGGTTTTTACATAAGCTGTTCTTTAAAATTTCCGTCCGCAAGGCGGAGTTAAATATTCAATTGTTTATAGAAAATATATTGCAAACCAACAACAAAAAAAATTTTTGGAAAAAAAATAATATTGCCCTGTACTTCAATTTCAATGTCTTTTGAATCTATACCTAAAAAATTGTCCCATTTGGACGCTTACTTTCGGATAAACAATTAATTTCCCAAAACAGTTTAAAAATATTTAAATGCCAATTTAAAAAAAACAATGCAGAATTTTGCAACAAAATTCACACAGTGTTCTTGTAGACAAAAGGCTCGGCGCTGACCAAATATCATCGCAAAATATTGACATTGGTGAAAACGGTGCTCAGTTGAAAAAGCCTTACCCTTATATAAAGCTCCTAACGGGGGACAAAAGGAGCATTTTGGAGTATATAAAAACTAAATGTTCTAATATAATTAAAAATAAATATTACTTTCCCAAAGAATATTAGCATTTCGGTTCATCACTATGCTGCTACTAAAGAAATGCACAAAACAATAAAGCAAGCAGCCACACATACGTGTAAACAGCGAAGCTAAAAGCAAAGAGAATATTTCACATGCATATGTACATGTAGGCAGCAACTAAGAGCAGAATTTATTACTCACACATACACACGCATATAAAGTCTAGACCTTACGAGAAATATGTGAACGATGCAACAGAGAGTATAAAAGCATCGCAAGCTGAGGAGTAATCAATCAATGTGATTTTAAACCAGTGCAAAGTTAAAACTGTGGCTGTATGAGTAAAACTAAAATCATCTTATTGGTAGTGGTTTAGTTGTTGATAAAAAATCAATGAGGTTGGACTTATGCACGCATGTTTGTTAACACACAAAACGTAATTCGTAAATATGCCATACAAATACTACTTTTATTGCTCGAGTCTAAGGACAAATTTAAAGAAAACAAGTAAGGAAGGCTAAGTTCGGGTGTAACCGAACATTACATACTCAGCTGAAAGCTTTGGAGACAAAATAAGGGAAAATCACCATTTAGCAAAATGAACCTAGGGTAACCCTGGAATGTATTTGTATGACATGGGTTTCAAATGAAAGATGTTAATGAGTATTTTAAAAGGGAGTGGGCCTTAGTTCATAGGTGAACGCCTTTTCGAGATATCGCCATAAAGGTGGTCCAGGGGTGACTCTAGAATGTGTTTGTACGATATGGGTATCAAATGAAAGATGTTAATGAGTATTTTAAAAGGGAGTGGGCCTTAGTTCTATAGGTGAACGCCTTTTCGAGATATCGCCATAAAGGTGGATCAGGGGTGACTAGAATGCGTTTGTACGATATGGGACATTAAAGGTATTAATGAGGGTCTTAAAAGGGAGTGGCCCTTAGTTGTATATGTGAAGGCGTTTTCGAGATATCGGCCGAAATGTGGACCAGAACATCATCTGTCGGGTACCGCTAATTTATTTATATATGTAATACCACGAACAGTATTCCTGCCAAGATTCCATGGGCTTTTGATTTCGGCCTGCATAACTTTTTCATTTCCTTCTACTTAATATAGTAGGTGTCACACCCATTTTACAAAGTTTTTTCTAAGGGTTTTGCGTCAATAAACCTATCCAATTACCATGTTTCATCTCTTTTTTCATATTTGGTATAAAATTATGGCATTTTTTTCATTTTCTCGTAATTTTCGATATCGAAAAAGTGGGCGTGGTCATAGTCGGATTTCGGCCATTTTTTATACTAAGATAAAGTGAGTTCAGATAAGTACGTGGACTAAGTTTAGTAAAGCTATATCGATTTTTTCTCACGTTATCGTGTTAACGGCCGAGCGGAAGGACAGACGGTCGACTGTGTATAAAAACTGGAGTTGAATGTTGACATGATTTACTTATATACTGTAAAGATATTAATATCTTTGTTAAAATTTTACTTAAAAAAATTTTTTTTTAGAGTGGGCGTGTTCGTCATCCGATTTCGCAATTTTTTATTTAGCACACATATAGTAATAGGAGTAACGTGCCTACCAAATTTCATCATGATATCTTCAACGACTGCCAAATTACAGCTTGCAAAACTTTTAAATTACCTTCTTTTAAAAGTGGGCGGTGCCACGCCCATTGTCCAAAATTTAACTAATTTTCTATTTTCCGTCATAAGATCAACGCACCTACCAAGTTTCATCGCTTTATCCATCTTTGGTAATGAATTATCGCACTTTTTCGGTTTTTCGAAATTTTCGATATCGAAAAAGTGGGCGTGGTTGTAGTCCGATTTCGTTCATTTTAAATAGCGATCTGAGATGAGCGCCCAGGAACCCGCATACCAAATTTCATGAAGATATCTCAAAAGTTACTCAAGTTATCGTGTTTACGGACGGACGGACGGACATGGCTAAATGAATTTCTTTTTTCGGCCAGATCATTTTGATATATAGAAGTCTATATCTATCTGGATTAGTTTATGCCGTTACGGGTTACCGTTATGCGATCAAAGTTAATATACTGTGTGAGCTCTACCCAGCTGAGTATAATAAATTGCTAACTAACATTAAACCATGAAAACATTCTGCGCATGAGCATTTGTTTGCAAAATATCTTTTTTTTGGCAAATACGCAAATAAACAATAAATACCATTGTATATTTTACCAAAGAGCGCAACTAACAGCTGATCGGTGAAATTCGCACATTCACACGCACAGTTCTCGACTCAATTTAAAAAAAAACTTAAGTTTATTTAGCTTAAATTTTAAGGTGAGATAAACCTTACCAATTGATGTATAAATAGAATATATAAGGCGTATTTGTTGTTATTAAAAGAAACTTTTTATTTATATTAAAGTTTTTAACTTTTTTTTCAACTTTAATTTAATAATTTCATGCGTTTTTAAAGCATTTTCGTGCATTGAAATACAACCATGTGCATATACGTTTTGACATTATATTTCATACTCGTTCGTGTTTGCCATTCTCATTGTTTCTAAATTCGTAAACAAGGACTGCAGTTATTCGGTGTGATTTTTCGAAAAAATTTATTATTTTTGTGAAATTTTACACTTAATCTGTGGTATTGTGGTGGTCAAAAAGGTTTTATGCAAATATACTTTGGCTTACAACGCGACAATGTATTTCCTAATGTCGAAGTACTTATATGTGTATGTATTTGATGTGGAAGCTTACATTTGAGAACAGTCCATTTGGACAAAAAATGGCCCTTTTCAACCCCATATGGTCCGCTGGTCCCTTTTTCTTAATTTTGGTTCTTGTTCGGCAGGGATTTGGTACTTTTATTTCTTTTTCACTGAAACAAAAATTCGAAATACTGCTTATAAAATTTACGGCAAATCTATTACCCACACATAATTTTCAATTTACTTCTGTAAACCCATTATGTACATGTAGCTTAAGTTATTAGAAGTTAACCAACCCTATTGTAAATATTGTAAAAATATCGATATGAAAATAGAGGGCCACCTTGAAAATAAATATGGTGGCCGGCACTTCCGGTAAATCTAAAGACTAGAAAAGTCGTGTTTCAACTTAATCATTAAACATCGTATAAAATAATTGAAATACCTAACCAATTTACACTTCAATGGAATTCTTACCACGAAAATTGCTCTATCTATAAAATGTAGCAGAACAATGAAATTTCACCCGGTAGATAATTAGGCAAGGCATTAAAAAGGGAAGTGTTGAATGTTCGGGCAAACACATTGTCATTAATTTTTGATGAAACAACGAACTTATCAGAAAAAAGGCTTTAGTGGTTAGATATTTCGATCGGTATTCAGTTATTGCACAGTTGAAACTTTTAAGACGCTTGATTTTTAGTCTGAGTTCAAACTCACACTTACTGAATCTAGGCTCTGGTATGAAGTTTAAACTGTTAGGGAAAAAGTAAACATCTATAAAAATAGCATTAACACCACTGCTTAATTTTATTTACGATTTACTGAGTTTGCCACAACGCAAATGTTTTAACCGTTCTTTAATAAAACCTAACTGCGCTATGCATTTTATTCCATTGCAATCAATCAAAACTAGGTTCAGAATGTTTGGTTGGTGAAAGACATAGACTAATCCTAGAAATGTGAACATATAATACCTAAAGGTGCACTTTATTTTTGTTTGTGCAGTTTGAATTAAAACCAAGTTTCTACTTTATTAAAATTTTATATATTAAACCACTGAAACATCCCAATTGTTTGTATACCAATAAAAACCCTAAAATTTGGTACTTTTTTTTGGAGATCTGGTCTTTTTTTCGATGCATTTTGGTCCTAAATGAAAACGTGGTGTGGCAACCGTGTTTGAGAACGCATGTGGCAAGGTTGCATTTTTCAGTACTATTTTTTTTTTAAATAATGAAATAGTAGTATGGAACCGACAGCCATAGTAGTAGACATGTATGTGAATATTTGCAAAGTTTAAAAAACAAAGGATTTTTTCTTTGAAAATAATCTAAAGGAAGATACACACGAGGCGTATCTTCATAGACGCGTATTAGGTACAGCATAAGAAATCTTGAGTCGTAGAAAATCCTAGCTGCATTCCATATTTTGTACGGGTCTACGAAGATATGTCTCGTGTGTATCTTGCCTAAGTTTAGCTTCTTACGAGATCCAACTTTTTTAATTAACAATGATAAATAACTAAGCTTAAGGTGACTTTTGAGTCATTTTGGCACTTGCGTTTCGTCTACATCTGACTTTGAACACACGCGCTTTAAGTGCTTCAATCTATAAGCAACGCACCGCCAACGTCAAAACAAAACACAAGTAATTAAAAACTTAGGGTTCTTCTTGAAGTTTCCTGGATTTCTTGAAAAATATAAGAATTTCTATCGCCGTTCAACTAAATAAAAAACATAATTTTGTATTCATGTCGATTTCGTGATCGATCAGGAGAGATGGTGGAACATATCCTCCTGGAACGAGACGGAATCTGATGATAGATCAACGGTCGCAGTGCAATCCCCAATAAATTTCCTATCTGTCTTCGTGTTATAAAAATAGTTGTATTTCATTTTTCCTCATGTGACAGGGGGACTTTTAACGTCCGTTATTTTAAAGTAACCCTTATTTGACGAATCACTGAACGATTTCTTTCAAATAAAGTGTTTGTTATCGTTCACCGAAGTTGGTGAAAACGGCCCCTGGAATTGTTATCTTATATAGCCAAAGAAAGTTATGCATAAGCAAAATTTAGTCAGCACAAAACGAATAGTTAGAGAAAATTTAAAATATAATGCATATGTATAAAACGTATGCAATTTATGAAATCATTTTTATTATATAAAATTAGTTTGACATATCAGATTTGTCAATATTATTTTAGTCCTGCTATTTTTAGCACATTTATAATATTTAAGAAGAACATTTAAGAAGTAAGAAACATGATTAATGCTTACATTAATAAGTGTTTCATTTATTTTCATTGAGGAATAAGTTCGTAAAAATAAAAAGCACATTTTTATAAAGTGCGTGTGAAGCTCCATAGATAAAATGAGTAATAGAAGGAACATTAGTTTATATATTACATTTTTAAAATGAAAATCTCCTGCTAAAAAAGTAATAGAATGAACATTGGTTTGTATATTACATTTTTAAAATGAAAATCTCCTGCTAAAAAAAGGAGCAAAACCTAACTATATTTTTTTATTTTCTTACTTAATTACACTCCCTTTTGTGATTCAGGATTTCGGGCAAATTTTGAAAAACCTCCGAACATCAATTCCTTCATTATATGACATTCGACTGCCTAGTCCACTGCCTTCCACTCTATTCGCAACATAAACTCTATATAAGCTGCCAAACTATATAGTAAACAATGGTATTTACTGCGTGTCATAGTGTACCTAAACAGCTCAGGCCAAGGGGGTCACTGCTGGCGGACAGTGAACGGCCTATTAATTAGGTTAGCTGCGAATATCAAATAAGCAGCCCTCGACCAAGAGCGGCTGGTGAGGAGGGTTTGGCTTAAAAGGCCTAAAGCACCCTGAGAACCTCCAGTGACAGGGCGAGTACATACCGCCCTGAATTAAGCATCCACAGCCTAGTGCGGGGTTGCTTCGAGGGAATACCTACCCAAGATAGGGAGGCAACTATACGACGTGGGATACACACTCAGGAAGGTAAAGAGGTAAATTATTTGTAAATTTAAGGTGATTGTCACATTAAACTGAGCCCAGTAAGGTCTTAATTAAGGTATACTGGAATCAACGACTCGGATATGTTTGTTAAGGGCTGGCGAATGTGGCATTCGGAAATCTCAGTACACGGCTTGACACACCGTCGAAATGACTTTCCGGTTAATGTCCCATTCGTCTCCGAACGTGGCCTCCCTGCCTTCGCATAGACAACCACGGGATCTATATAGGTAACTGCACACTCGGACCAAGATAGCGGCCTCAAGTGGGGACCCAATTAAATAAATGATGAGCAACAACAATACTAAAATAAAAAACCAAACACAGAGGAATGAAATGGCGTTCAATCCATTTGTAGGAAGGAAGCTAGCTCGCTCTCCAGAAGGGCGTGGCCCATCGGCTGGGGGCCTTAACATTTCGTCGCAAGTGGTAACGAAACCCATAGGAGCGGAGGCCGAAAGCAAGCAAGGAACGTTGTCGCCGGGTGCTACACCGAAGCTTTGCAAAAAGAACTCCGACAGCAAGGCTCAAACGGGCACACCATTATTAAGTGAGCTAATTAAGCAGGTGTCAGCTGCGTTAAATCAGCAAAACCCCCCTGGAGAAAAAAAGATGACCAAGCTAGGCAAGGCGATTGAGGACTTGATGCAGTTCTTCATAGGGCGTAATAATATACACGCGGAAATCAAGCGCTTGGCCTCCGTAATAAAAGTGCTGTAATCGAGTCGGCCCTAGAGGTAAAGAATTTAGAACATAAATTGCGTGCAAGCGAATGCGCCAAGGATAGAAGTCCATCACCCCCAGGAAAGCGACCGAGGAATAATTCGTACTCGACCAAGGAGAACAACGTGGTAAAACCCACTACTACTCTAAAAGATGTCTTACCAGGGCACGTGGGTGGACACAAACGACGGCAAGAAACGCAAGAGAAGACGGAGCGGAAAGAGGAAACTGCAGCCCAAAAGACGGGAGAGTGGCAGTTAGCCAAAAAGAAGAGCAAGAAAAAATCACTTAAGGCTAGGCCGGATGCAATCATCATTTCCAAGGCGGGGGATGCGACGTACGCCGAGATATTGCGTAAAGTGAGAAGATGCGACGAATTAAAATCCCTGGGTGATGACGTCAAAACGATTAGAAGAACGGCGAAAGGAGAGCTGTTACTAGAGCTGAAAAAATCGCAAGATGGGAAAACAAGCGCGTACCAAGCAGAAATTGAAGCGGTACTAAAGGACTCGGCCAAAGTTATAACAAAGTCCCAAATGGTCACGCTACAGTGCAGAGATCTCGATGAGATTACTACGCCCGAGGAGATTTGCAACGCCCTCCACCATCAAACTTCCAGATGTGTCTGCCATAAAAAGCATACGCACAGGGTACAGTGGCACGAAGTCGGCACTTATAAACCTTACAGCGGATGATGCCAAGGCGGTTCTTAATACGCAAAGAATCCGGGTAGGATGGGTTTCCTGCCGAATTAGAGAGCTCAAGAAAGAAAAACGCTGTTATAGGTGCTGGGGCTACGGGCATATAGCTCAGAAATGTAAGGAGACTGTAGATAGGTCTAGCCTATGCAGGAAATGCGGCCAGGAAGGTCATAAGGCTGCAAGTTGCGAAAATTCACCGAAATGCGCGCTATGTGGAGGACAAAATTCAGCAGGCAGTTTTAAATGCCCACAACGAGAGGGCAGCAAAATGACTGTCTCATGAGGGTATTGCAGCTCAATTTAAACCATTGCGAGGCAGCCCAAGAGCTATTATCCCAAACAGTCTATGAAGGAGGATATGACATAGTGGTACTCTCTGAACAATACAAAAATCGCCAGGAGCAGGGTTGGCTCTCAGATTCAGCAGGGAAAGCCTCAATTTGGGCACCAGGGAAATTTCTCCCACAGGAAATTATGACGCCAACGGTAGCAGGATTCACGTGGGCAAAAATCAACGGTATATACGTCTTCAGTTGCTATGCCCCTCCGAGCATGACCATCGCCGAGTTCGAAGACATGATATACGGGATCACCATTGAAGCACGAGGTAAACACCCGCTTTTAGTGTGTGGAGACTTCAATGCATGGTCATCTGTGTGGGGAAGTAGACGAACCAACGAAAGAGGGAGAGTTCTCCTCGAAAGTCTTACTTCTTTGAGGCTAGAACTCCTAAATGAACCAGGGATATATACCTTCGATACAGGTACCAGACGATCCATTATAGATCTCACCTTCGCTAGCAGCGAAATAGCAAGACGAGCAAAATGGTCCATAAGCAACGTCTACACACACAGCGACCATAAAGCTATTAGCGTAGAGCTGCTCGAAACTCCACGAACGGTAGCAGCAAGACATCGACAAACAATTATTTGACATTATCTGGAAGGACGCCATAGTACGAGAATCGCATGCGGAAGACCAGTCGGTTCAAATCACTAAGTTGCTATGTATGGCATGTGTTGCTGCCATGCCCAGAAGTCGCGGAAAAGCACAGCGCACTCCGGTATATTGGTGGAATGACGAAATTGCGGAAGAGCGTAGAAAATGCCACAAAGCACGAAGAATAGCGCAGAGGGCACGCTCATCACCACGATATGCAGAGCTACACAGCACCTATGTCGCACAAAGAAAGGCACTTAAAAATGCCATAAAAAAGAGCAAGAAGTTATGCTTTAGGGAACTGCTGGATAATGTCGACCTAGATCCTTGGGGATCAGCCTACAGAACTGTGATGGCCAAAGTTAAAGGACCGATATCACAGCAACCTACGTGCCCGATACTGATGAATATTATTGTTGAAACACTTTTCCCGGCGCAAGATCGCTGGACTTATCCAAACGAGGATCTAGAAAGTACGGAAATTCCGCAAATTACAGAGCAAGAGGTGCTGGACGCTGCAAAAAGAGTTGCTGATAACAAATCCCCAGGACCCGACGAAGTACCAAACATAGCCCTTAAAGCCGCGATTACAACTAGGGCTACATTATTTACTGATTTTTTAATGCCTGTATGCAAGAAAGCGTGTTCTCTCGCCCGTGGAAACGACAAAGACTTGTCCTATTGCTGAAACGTGGTAAACAGCCGGACCAACCATCCTCATATAGGCCATTTTGTATGCTGGATTCCCCAGGGAAGATTTTCGAGCGTATAATTAGTGAGCGCCTACAGCTGACTCTAGAAAGACCAGGTGGCTTATCGAATAGTCAATATGGATTTCGCAAATCAAGATCCACCGTAGATGCAATACAAACAGTCGTCAATATAGCTAGAGAAGCTATCTCTGGAGGCCAAAATAAAAGGAAGTTATGTGCACTGATTATGTTGGACATCAAGAATGCTTTTAACACTGCGAACTGGATGCAGATAATGGCAGCGCTGCAAAGCTTCGGCACTCCAGCTTACTTACGCAGAATTATAGGTAGCTATCTTAAAGACAGAGTACTTCTTTTTGACACGGATCAAGGAGCTAAAGAGTACAAAATCACAGGAGGCGTCCCACAGGGATCTGTTCTCGGTCCAACGCTTTGGAATGTAATGTATGACGGGTGCTAAAGATTGATCTACCAGAAAACACGCAAATTGTGGGATATGCTGATGATATTGCAGTGGTAGTAGTGGCCAAGAAACTGGACCTGCTTCAAGCATTATGTAATGACGCCGTAGCAAGAATAAAGGAATGGCTGACCAATACAGGACTGGAGTTGGCTAGCCAAAAGACGGAAGTGGTATTAGTAAGCTCCAAACGGTCGGCGAACGAGTTAGTCTTAACTGTCGGGGATCATCAAATCACCTCAAAGGATTCCTTAAAATACTTAGGAGTGCACATTGACTCTAAGTTAACTTTCAAAGAGCACTTCAGAGCGGTGGGGGAGAAAATTACCAAAGTTAATGGATCACTTATGCGAATAATGCCTAACATTGGTGGTCCGAGCGAAGCTATACGTCAGCTATTGTCCACAGTAACCAGCTCAATAATACTATACGCAGCACCAGTGTGGTATGGATCTAAACAGACCCATCAAAAATATATATTAGCAGCGTACCGACTTGCTTCTTTAAGAATAGCAAGTGCTTATCGGACGGTGTCCGACGACGCGATCCTGGTTCTAACCCGGAAAATCCCAGTGGACTTACTGGCAAGCGAAATGGCCGATCTGTATAACACTAATATCGAGCGACCATCTGAAGAAGACAAGAAAAGAGCAAGGACACAAACAATAGCTAAGTGGCAAGAACGGTGGGAGGCCTCGAGTAAAGGGCGTTGGACTTTCACACTAGTTTGGAACGTAGCTCAATGGAATGAGCGGAAGCACGGCGAACTGAACTACCATCTCACGCAAATAATGAGTGGACATGGCGGTTTCAAAGAGTATTTATGGAAGCGTAGGATAGAGGAAGATCCTCATTCCCAATGTGTACCACAGAGTTAGAAAACGCAGAACACGTCATGTTCTACTGCCCCCGTTTCCACGAAGAAAGACTCACCTTGCATGGAGTCTTTGGGGAGGAACCTACCACGAGAAATTTAGTTTCACATATGTGCAGCAGGAAAGAATGCTGGACTGCAGTGAGCAAAATGGCATTTATAGTAATGACACGCCTGATGGATGCTGAGAGGGAGCGCAGAGAAATGCGCATGCGAAGCAGTGGTGATTAAATGGACACTCAGAGCAAATAGCGGGAACCTGGACGCAGGGACAACAGTAGGCCCTTAAAAAATGAGAAATATGGAACGCCACCCTGAAGTAATGCGAAAGTGGTGCCGGGGTGGGCGACGGTTCCAGAACGGGGCTGTTTTTTAGTCTACGGACACACGGTTGCTGCGACGGCAGCAAGTATGGTGCATTAGGCATTTTTCAGCCTCCCCGCAAAAAAAAAAAAAAAAAAAAAAAAAAAAAAAAAAAAAGTGTACCTAAACAAGTGTGTCAACTAAGCGATACACGTCAAAACTACAAACAGCCTCGCTCACCTGATGCAAATCTCAGGTCTAGAGTTGCATTTTTGGTACTTAAGAGTACTTCAAGCTGAGTTGCATTTGATAGTTTACTAAAATTTTGTAGTATTTACAGATGAAATAGTTCCATATATTTCCGCGGAAATAAGAAGAAGAACTAGAAGATTTGTAGCCTGCAACAATGCGGAAACATACGGAAAGCAAAATTTATTTAAATTAGAGTCAAAATATAAAGCGTTACACGTGTAACATGGAAAAATTTCACTTCTAAGGCTGTTTGCACAAATGCATAAAGCTGGAGACATTGGTGCTTTATCGGTAACCGTATCGGTAACCTTTTAGCAGCTGATTCGAACAACCTTATGAGAATCAATGCAATCGATTATTGGTGCCGCTAAGGTCGTAACCGTATCGTAGCCAACCAATTGGGTTTTGGTTTACCGTCGTAACGATAAACAGCTGATTACGTTAGGGATACGACTACAGCGATACGACAAACGGCACCAATGAATCACGGAACCAATGACTCCAGCTTAAGGGAAAAATTGTATAAACGCTTTGGTCGCTTCAAAGCAAACGTACGGCGTTTCATTCGCCGTCATCCGGTGGCAAAATCCTGAGCCAGATAAATAATTTTGCATGTAAATGCAATAAAAACGATTTGAGCCAGATAAATTCATATAGAAGTCTGGTTCAATTTGTGAGCCAGATAATTTGTTAATTACTTCTTTTTAGTTTTGCAACGCTGCCTTTAATAAACCTACTTTTTCAAAATTAGATGTCGCTGCTTAGCATTTCGCCGTATGAGTTAAATGAAAAACAGCGGCGACATCTGCCTATCACATTTCACGTGTGCGAAAATTTCACGACATCTGCTTTTCAAGTCTCTCAATGATCCAGAGCATTCCTGTGAGAAGTGAGCGTGAGCCGGAGCCGTAAAACTCATTGGAAGGCGGCAATTGTTTTTCGTATGGCGTTGTCAAAGCGTAAGCACGCAACCAAAGAACTTATGTAAATTTTTCGATACTTCGCCCGACAGATGAATTAATGAATGCAAGACAACCAAAGCGTCTGTGAAAATCCGCCTTAATTTTTGTAGCTGTGAAAGTCTCCTGCAAATAAAATGGTGCTGTAAGTGCAAACAAATCAAACTCCTATATGACACTACTTTATTTTCTATGTATTTTTTCTTATATTTTTTGTCGAGGGAGCCAATAAGGGTTCAGTACTGATGTAAGTGTGTGAACTATATTTAAAAAAATTAACGAAATACAAGAAAAATATATCGTAGTTCATTAAAAACAAACAAGCCAGTTTGTATTTCGATAGGGTTTTTTGACATTAGGCCATTTTTTCTTCATTTTTTCTGACAAATGAAAATTTTGTTTTTATTTTCAAAATTTTGTGCCTAAAAACACAACTAAATTTAAAGTGTAAATTGTGTGTGCAAATGAGTTTTCAATAAGTGTACATTTTTCAGTTTTTCATAGTTAAGGAATTGACCTCCAGATTCTTGTGTTACACAAATATAGTGAACTTGGGTACAGAAATTAAAATTAAAAAGTTTTTCACAATAATTTAAAAAAACTCTACGTTTTCTCTGCTTTTTACACTTAAAGGAGAAACCCTCCGTAATAAATTAAACTTTTAATGAAAATCAATAACTCTGAACAGAACACTTTTCGCCATGATATAATATTAAAATGCTGTGGGACAGGAGCAACACTTTTGTGACTACATAAACCCTGTTTCAATCTTTTACGTCTCTGCACAGAACCCTAATGGACCGTTTTCAACCGAAACAACAATGGCAACCCAGATTTTCCCGTTATGCTCACTTAAGCGAGTGCCTGTCAGAAAGAAGTCAACACACTTGTATAGGTACACTATGCTGCGTGTGTATGGCTGGCTGAAGGCAAAAGATATTCGTACGCCATTGTTAGTGACATTTTATGCCACAGTATACTTGTTGTGTATGCCTAAAAAATCACTAAAAATGAAATTCCCGGACAAAAACAATTAAAGTGTTCTCTGATGGTGCAGCATCACAATTTAAAAACAAGTATACCCTATCGAACCTTTGTTATATGCCTACAGATTTTAAGTGGTATTTTTCGCCATTTCTCATGGAAAAGGAGCAGCGGATGGAGTTGGCGCCGATGTGAAGAGATCGGTGTGGAGTCAAATACGGCAACGTAAGGCTGATATCAATAGTACTGTAGATTTCATGTTAACTGCTAGAAAGGTTATAAAGAATATTGAGACTATGCATTTATCTGAAGAAGAGGTTTAAGCTAAAAGAATCATACTTGACCGAAGATGGAACGATGTACTCGCTATTAACAAGGTTCAGTCACACCATTTCTTAAAAAGATGTAGTTGTAAGCTAACCCCAACTTGGTTAGCTTACCCACAATAATTGCTGCGTCGTCCTAAATTAGGTTAGGTTGCACGCACCTTGCTTGTAGCCCTTGCTTCGACAATAAGTATTTTCCTGTTGGCGTTGTTTTATTCCTGCGCTCAACAAAGTATTATAAGAAAATATTATATCCCACTATAAGACGCAACTTTAGCATTTGAGCCACACTTTTGGGCAAGTTAAATAAAATAACTTCCTTTTTATTTCGGACAAGTCCGTCCATCACAAGTGCAGATTTAGTTACGTTCCATTGAGACTAGAGCGAGATACGGATAGAAATTTGACATGCAAATGCAACAACAACGTTGTGATCCTCATATTTATCTGGTTCAATTTCTGATCCGTATAGCAGTTCTGTTCGTTTCGTTTTCTGTAGTAGATTTTTTGACAGCTAACCACTTTTGAGTTGGTAGCACTCATGGCTCAACTATATGGTTGGCTCATCTCTACAGCAACAACACACCTTTGTTTACATTGCCAAAATCAGCATGTAGGTGTTAGACGAATGGAATGGAGTGAAAACATAAAACTTAGCAGCATTTGTATGTAGTAAGAAAATGTTGTAAATTCGTTGGTTTCATTTTAAGTTTGTCATCTCCTTCTGACAATCCCTACTCCAGTGAAATGAAAAAAATAAAATCAGCTGGTGAGATGAGCGAACCATATAGTTGAGCCATTGTAGCCTGAACTAAATATGTGTACATTTGTGTATACATACAAGATTTCGCCATATTTAAAAGCAAAAACAATGACAGAGTAAACAACTTGAAGATGATGTAAGGAAAATAAATAGTTTGCTTACGTGCAAAACTATTTAAATGTTAATAATTCTATCAGTATCTTAAAATTTTGTGTACGTTTCTACTTATTTTCAACAAAACAGATGTTTTTTATTATGCTGCCAGCTCTCATAAAGTTGATCCAGATCGTTCCAATAAGATTTGAGCCAGAGCCAGAGCTCGATAAACCAATGGAACGGCCCTTTTATTATATGTCATATCTTTTCTGTCAGTGACGTGGGCCGCAGTTGCATTTGACATGCGCGTTGCTAACTGCCCGCGCCTGTCAAATGCAACTAAAGCTCTACGCACATAGCTTATGTTATATAAGGGAGATGAGGGTTTACTTTACCCTTACATCATCCTTCCTTTAAAAAGAAGAATATGGCAATTCGACCGATCACAATTGCCACATTCTTCTTTGACACTATATAAATTGGTTCGAATGAACAAAAATTAGGGTGTAATTGATTTATATTATAAAATATATATGAATATTTTAAAACTAGTTTTTATTTTTTTTTTTTTACATTTTACATCGATTATATGTTAATATCGAAGTTTAGATTTGTATTTTTCGTTCTGCCTTCTTGTCTGTTTGTAAAAAAAATTTGATGTACATATCAATATAATATTACTGAATATATTAATTTATTTTGTTTATTCTATTTTTATGTACAGTCTTTTCTTTTTTTTTGTCGTTTCATCAAAAATAGTAACATTAGGGTCGTTAATTTTAATTACAACAAAAGGACCCTGGTATATATTTTCATGTTTGTGGCGTGGTTCTTTTTGTACGAGAGCTTTATCGCCTATTTTAATAGCTAATGGTCGTGCCGTTCTATCATAAAACGTTTTGGTTTGTATTTTATTTTTAATTATTAAATTTTTGCCATTTCATGTGTTTTTTGCATTCTAAATTTAATCTCTTTAGCATAATTTTCGGCATTGTAAAGTGGATAAAATTTTTCTTTTCGTAATTCATGAGTCAAAGTTGCCTTTTTACCAAATACTAACTCGAAGGGAGAAAATTTATTGTATAAAACTGTGCTAGTTGTTGTATTGTGTAGGAAAGTAAAGTATTTTAGATAAATATCCCAATCATAAAGAGTATTGTTTAAATATACACGTAGGTTAGGTTAGGTTGGGTGGTAGCTTCCCCGATAGGGGAAGCTCACTTGGACAACATGACGGTTCGTTGTGATACCACATATAATAAACTAAACTAACGGTGACGTAGATACAACTACTTAGAGAATCGTTGGGTAGCAACGATAAAGTTCCGAATGATCCCGATATCAACCTTGGATAGCTCCTCGGGAGATCCAAGTGAGTCACGACCGAAATACTTTCGCCTAGTTCTGGCAAAAGCTGGGCAGTCAAGCATAAAGTGATTTGGTGATTCCACCTCATCATCCTCCATACAGCTGCAGCAGGATGGAGTTTCCAATATATTGAGACGTACCGCATGGATACCCATGGGACAGTGCCTTGTCAAAACCCCAATGACCATTGATAGGTGAGCCTTAGTGAACCCAATTATTTCAGCAGACCTCCTGACATCCACTTTCGGCCAGAAAGATCTTGATATCCTGCAAGACGTAGTGTCCGCCCAACGTTTGCTGAGCTGACTCGAGGCCCAGCTATGGAAGAGCAATCCACAGGTGGCTAGCGGAATCCCGAAATCCCTACAGCCATCTTCATCCGGTTCAGTTGTGCCGATTCGGGCTAAGAGATCCGCTTGACAGTTACCCGGAATATCACTATGGCCCGGGACCCAGATAATCTTAATTGTATAATAATTCGATGCAATCGCAAGTGAGGTCAGGCACTCCCAGACCACCCTCGATCGCACTGTAGTTGAGCTCAAGGCCTTTATAGCCGCTTGGCTATCAGAGTAGATGTTAAATTCCCTAACCGTAGTAGCGCTGGATAGCATTTCATCCACCGCATCCTTGATCGCAGCAACTTCCGCTTGGAATACACTGCAGTGATCAGCCAACTTAAACTTGCGGCTTACATTTAGCTCTTGACAAAAGACCCACCCGCCAACCTTTCCGTCCAACTTCGACCCATCCGTGAACAAGTTAACCGGTCCCATGTCCCAGATAATTCCTCTTATCCACTCCTCCCTCGGGGGAATGACTGGGGTGAAGGTTGTATAGGGAGCGGCCACCGGCATGCAATAGTCCGTCCTGCCCGGGATAAAGTCGAAACTAGTAAGAAGGCTAGAGTGTCCGAAATCAGAAAGCATATAACCCATATCACGAAGCCTGACCAACGACCGGGCCGCGGCTGCCTTTACCGCAATATCTACTGGATGTATATACAGCATGACATTCAGTGCCAAGGTAGGTGTTGTTCTCATAGCGCCACTGATACCGATAAGCGCCGTCCGTTGCACAGACACTAACATTTTGGAGGTGCTCGCCGTGTCCAGTGCTTTCCACCAGACCAGCACCCCATAGAGCAGAATCGGTTTGACCACCATCTCATAAAGCCAGTGTACTACTCCTGGCGAGAGCCCCCATCTCCTTCCGATAGCCCCTCTGCAGCAGTACAAGGCAACCGCGGCCTTCCTGGCCCTATCTTCCACATTGGGCCTCCAGGACAGCTTGTCCAGAACAATTCCCAAATATTTAACCCTGTCAGTAAGTACCAACGGTACCCCTCCAATCGAAGGAGTTCTGAAGTCGGGTATCTTATATCTCCTTGTAAAAAGAACCAATTCTGTTTTTCCCGGGTTGACCGCCAATCCACATGATTCAGCCCACCTAGCCACAGTATCCAGGTAGCCCTGCAGAACATCGCGCAGGGTGCCCAGAAATTTGCCCCTGACTAGGATAGCGAGGTCATCTGCATAGGCAACCACCCGACAACCATTGGCTTCCAGCTCCACAAGAAGCTCGTTGACTACCACAACCCAGAGCAGAGGAGATAGGACACCCCCTGTGGCGTGCCCCTGCACACCTTCCTCCTAATTATGGCCCCTCCCCACTCCGCTGCGACAATTCTGCCGCATAGAAGTTTGCTAATAAATTCAACCAGAGCCGCTTCGACTCCTAAACCCACCAGAGCTCTTCCGATTGCCCCCGGTAAGACATTGTTAAAAGCCCCCTCGATGTCTAGAAAGGCACCCAGAGCATACTCTTTATGTTCTAGAGGCCCCTCTATTTGCTTTACAATCGAATGGGGAGCCGTTTCCGTCGATCTGCCTTTGCAGTACGCATGCTGTGAAGCCGACAGTAACCCCCCAGGTATCCTTTCCCGTAGGTAGAGGTCAATCAGCCGCTCAAACGTCTTAAGAAGAAACGACGAGAGACCGATTGGCCTGAAATCCTTAGGTGACACATGAGAGCCCCTGCTGGCCTTTGGAATAAAGATGACCCTAACCGTGTGCCACGACTTAGGGATATAGTTAAGCCTGAGGCAGTTAGTGTAGATGATGGCCAACCAGCGGCAGGAAATCCCTAAAGACCTTTGAAGTTGCGCAGGAATGATGCCATCCGGGCCGGGTGACTTATAGGGCTTGAACGAATTTACAGCCCAGGATATTTGACTTTCCCGTAGTGGGATGGCAGGCATTTCTGCATGGCCAGCAACCGCCGACCACGCAAGCGAAGATCCCTGCGCAACTGGGACATCGGGAAAATGATTGTCCAGTAAAAGTCTCAGGGACTCCTCGCTACTTATCGACCAGTCCCCACCATCATCTCTCAGATACCCCCGAGGGGCGGGATTCCTAGAGAGTATTTTTCTAAGCCTCGCGGATTCATTGCAGCCCTCTACGTTTTCGCAGAAGCTTCGCCATGAATCTCGCTTGGCTATCCTTATTTCATATTTATAAATCCCCAGACTCACCTTATAGAGCTCCCAGTCCGAGGGTAGTTTACTCCTCCTGGCTCTGTTAAAGAGCCGCCTACTGGACGCTCTTAGGTCGTCAAGGGAATCAGACCACCAGGGCGGCTTGCCCTTCCCCCTGTAAGTTTCAGTGGGCAGGACTGTTGAAAGGCGCTATTGCTTGCCAAGGTGAAGTTTTCCACCAGACCGTCTATTTCAGATTCGGACAGGTCCGAACCAACGATAGGTGCCTCAGGCAATAGCTCTCCCAACTTCCTACAATACAAGTCCCAGTTGGTACTTTTAGGGTTCCTAAAAGATATTTTACCGGGACGTTCTTCATTCACCGAGAACTGAATATATCGGTGATCAGAGAAAGAGTGCTCGTTGAGAACCCTCCAGCCAGATATCCGATCTTCCAGTTCTCTGCTAACCAGGGTGAGGTCCAGGACCTCCTCCCTTACCGCAGTAATAAAAGTCAGGTCATTCCCCCTATTACATATACAAAGTCCCTCATCTAAAATAAAAGTAAATAAAGACTCATCTCTGGTGTTCGTATCCGAGCTCCCCCATATGCTATGGTGTGCATTAGCATCGGCACCTATGATTACGCCAACACTTCTCCGCCTTGCTTCAGCGGTGATTTCGCCCAGTATCACAGGCGGTGGTCCCGTTACGTCCCCATGGGGCATATACGCTGAGACCACCCACAATTCGTTACTGCCTCGCTCGAGGCAGACCGTGGTTACGTCAGCATTGCTGAAATTAGAGAGAATAAAAGCTTTAAATTCCTTTTTAATAAGCACACAGGATCTAGGCCTACCTGCCTCCCCATGCACCAAGGTGTTGTTTTTTCCCGTCCTTAATCCAGAAATTTTTCCGCCGTTACTACTCAGCCACGGCTCCTGGACACGGACTATATCCACTCCGCCTTTCTCAAGACAGAGCAACAAGTTTGCGGAAGCCGCCTTAGAATGCTGAAGATTGATTTGACGGATTTCCATCATCACCACCCTTCTTCTTCTGCACCCCATCCTTGGCGGCTTCGCCCTCGGAGACTAGGAGATCCTTCTCCCCCCAAACAGACGACTTACACTGATGACGGATACCGCCATCGATGATTCGCCCTCGGAGGCTAGGAGCTCCTCCTCTGCCCTATCAGCCAGACGACTAGCACTGATGACAGATCCCGATATTGACGGGACGTCAACAGTGCTTTCGCTGTCCAAATTAGCGGGGTCAGCATCCACAACCATGGGTACTGGCTCCCCTGCGGACGCCTCCACCTCCCGAACAGTATCTGGGGGAGAGGAACCATCTCCCCTGGAATCGGCGTGGTAGATTTTGAGAACCACACGCTCGAGGCCATAGGAGATAACCCCCCTCGTGTCAGAGAGAGGACCGGTGGACTCTGCGTTTAGCAGAATCAGCACTTGCCGACGTGGCCCAACAGCCTCCTCTACTCTGAGGACCCTCCAGTTATGCGTCGGAAGTTTCGGGTTGCAGTAACGCATTAATTCAAGTATTTTCTCCGGCTGAGATGGCCCGGCAGGCAGCCACACCCGAGCCCTCGGTCGAAGAGGGAGATCCCTCCGTTCCACGGCCTCGAGTCTGGCTCCCCTCCAGACCTCCCCAACCAAAGAAATTATTTTCTTAAAGATACCGGCCGACCGCTCGTCAGCACAAGTAATCAGTCTAAATCCATGACACCACGAGTATTCGAAGCATGGCCGCGTACCTGGGCTCTCCATAACAGCGGTCATATAGGCCGCTGATATGGCGCTGGCGACCCATGGCCACTCCTCTCGGGAGACGGCACCATCCTCCCTACTCCTATCCAGGACCCGAGGGTGATGGAGCCCGCTCGTTTAGCGATTTCGCTAAACGAAATTGCGTCCCCACCTCCTGGGGCCCTTTTTGTCGTTGAGGCATTCCGCTCATCCGACCTTTGCCGCTTCATAGCCCCCAAACCCTGCTGCTCACCTGCATCGTTCGACCCCGGTGTGTGGTCGTCGCAAGCTACGACGCTCCTGGCCCACTCCAGCGTCCGGGAATGCTTCTCAGAAATCTGAGCTGCATCCCTTCCGCCGTAGCGCTCCAGGATCTTCTCAGCTAGGCGCCGATCACCCAGAGCTTTCCTACGCGGAGCCGATCGCCTACCTTTCCCGGCAGGCTTCGACCCCAGGGCTGCCGTTGGGAAAGCTCCTCGCGACAGGACTTCCATACTAGTACTGGGCTGGTCCGTCGCATTCGCCGGACCTCTGCCTTTCCCTGTCACAGCCCCATATGGGCCTGCATTTGGTGTCGGTTTCGACACCCCTCCACTACCCAAACTACCCGTACCTACGGGGTTTGAAACCAAACCCCTGCGCTGATCCGTCCGATCAGCCCTTTTAGCTTTCCCGGCTGGCAGCGACCTGCTTCGGAGCACTATCCGCACCTGTCGCGTCCCTCGCACCATGACGACCTTCGCCGTCACTCCTACCCTCCTTTTTGTTCGTTTTTGTGTCCATTCTAAGAAGTCCCCCCTCAAGGCCGCTATCCGGAGCCGATTGTGTAGTCGCCCTTCAACGGTCCCGTGGTTATCTATGCTGCGCAGGGAGGCCACGCGAGGGTTGACGCATTACCTTATGGGTAATGCGTTCAGAGCCAGACCGGACGCAAAGCGGGAAAATCTTCAACCGCACCTACACCACCAACTTAACGGCGACGGAGCCGGAACGTACCTTGAGGCCCGCCACGGTTTTAACGGGACGTGGGCAGGTGCAGCATTAACCTACCAGCCATTTCGATAGGGTTTCACCCCGACCTACTAAGGTAGCAGAATACTGCACCTACCAGCCCAAAGTCATCAATTCCTATCCATAGTCAAAATCAAGTCCCTAACAATCCAGTTCGTCACCGTTGAGTACCGATCTTGACCCTTAACAGGGTCCTCCCTCCCCTGAGCTCAGCACAATGACTCAGGGGTGCGGGTTTTATCGAGTTGTCCTCTCTAGATCCGCCATTATCAGTAGAAGCAGGGGCACCTCGTGCAGGACGTGACAACCAATCACGTGTGACAATTCGTCACTATGGCCGGTCTAAGACTGATACCAGTCCCTGATCCAAAGCCTGGAACCACGTATGATATATCCAAGCCAAGTATCTTAACCCCCAGTATGCACGTAAATACTCATTAAAAACTCTATGATTACGTTTCGTGATGGTATGCAGTTGAAAAATTATGTTTAATATTTAAGAGTTTAGTTAATTCTTCAAATAATCCATTCTTAAATTCTGTACTTAAATCTGATTTTATGGCGTTCATTACGCCGTAGGTTAAAATAAATGTTTCGAAAATGGCTGAAGCAATTGTTTTTGCTGATTTGTCTGGTATAGCAACTGTTACCAGATATTTGGTCATGTCGCAAATCATGGTAACTGCGAACTTGTTACCGTGTTGGGATTCAGGGTGAGGTCCTATTGTATTTATAACTAGTAGATCAAATGGTTTACAAGGAGTTGGTGTTAAAACGAGTTTTTCTTTCGTTTTAGGTTTAACCTTGTTTAAAAGACAATCATTACAACTTTTGATATATTTCGCTATATCACGAGTCATGTTCTTCCAATAAAATTTTGTTCGAAGTTTTGCGTAAAGCTTTTTCATTCCGCAATGTCCACCTGAAATTGGATCGTTATGGTAAATTTTCATTAGCTTTAATTTTGTATCCTCATCTGTCACTGTATCCACTGGATCTGTTAAAATAATTTCTAATGATTTTAAAATTTTATTTCCAATATCTTTGAAATTTTTAATGGTATAAAATATCATTTTTAGACCATTCAATCTGCTTAATTTTGCGTTTGCCGGCTTCTGATTCGAGCCTCGAAAGTAATTTATCTAAAGTCTTTATTTCGTTAACAAGCTCAAAACTAAGTTACTCGAGTTTTTTATGTTTAATATGCGCAAAAATTCTTAAACTTGTTGTTTTATTATTTTTATCGTACGTAATTTCAGATCTTATCCGTGGAACTTTTTTTGAAAAATTAAATGAAAATTTTTCGTAACCGTGTATAGTAAGTTGTTTTTCGTCGTTTTTGTCAGTTTCCCTATGTAAATTTTTGTCGTTTGCCTGTTTTGTCATTGCCCTTGTCTGTACTGCTAAAATTTGTTCGTTGGCTTCTTTAATCTCATCCATTGATGCGATAGTGCGTCAGCGCCAACGTTTGATTTACCCTTTATGTAAACTATAGTAAAGTTATATTCAGCTAGTTCCAGCCTTATTCTTGAAAGTTTTGAAGATGAGTCTTTCATATTGAAAAGGTATACTAGAGGTCTATGATCGGATTTTACAATAAAATGGGTGCCATAAACATATGGTCGAAATTGCTTGATTGCAAAGTAAATAGCTAAAAGCTCTAATTCTATAATGGGTTTTTTCTGCTCTGCTTTATTAAATGCTGTAGAAGATTTAACAGGTTGGTAAATCACTACCTTGCTGTTCTTGACTCAAAATAGCGCCACATCCAGTTGTTGAAGCATCCACGGTAATAATGAATTGTTTAGTAAAATCTGGATATTGAAGTAATTTTGGTGAAAGTAATGCTGCTTTCAAAGATAAAAATGCCCTTTCGCACTCAACATCCCAAACGAATTCAACTCTTTTCATACTTAATCGATTTAGAGGCGCTGCCAGAGACGCAAAATTTTGTATACACCTTCTGTAATAATTTGCAAATGCGACGAATCGTCGTACCGTGTCTTTGTCAGTCGGTTTTATATACTTTTTAATTGCGTTTATTTTGGAGTCGTCTGGCAACAAACCTTAGGCTGAACATTTGTGACATAAAAATGTGGCTTCTGGTCGTAAAAAGTTGCACTTATTTGGGTTAAGTTTGAGATTGAAAGACCTACAAGTATTGAAAACTTTTGAAAGATTTTTAACATGGTGTGCTGCACTACAACCGATGACGATAATATCGTCGACGTACAAAAATGCGACATTGGATGGTATACCCGAAAAAGATATTGTCATCATTCGTGAGAATGAATTTGGTGCTATATTTAAACCAAATGAAAGCACTTTCCATCTAAATGCACCTCGGTCAGTGCTGAATGAAGTAATGTCACGTGAGTCAGGATGCAAGGGGATTTGATGAAATCCAGAAAAAAGATCTAATGTGGAAAAATATTTTGCCCTGCCAAGATTGTCTAAAATATCGTCAACTCTAGCTAGTGGAAATTTATCAGCAATGAGTTCCTTGTTTACTGCGAGAAAATCTACGCACATACGATAAGCTTTTTGACCATTAGTGTCCTTCTTTGGGACTACAATCAAAGGACTATTGTAATTGGAGTAACTGGGTTCAATCAAATCGTTGTTTAACAATTTATTTACTTGGCGATATATTTCTTCGCGTTGAGAGCATGATAATCGATAATTTTTAATATATACCGGTTCGTTGTCTGTCAATCTTAATTTTTGCTCGTAGAAGTTGTTTAAAGTCATTTTTTCCGTGTCAAGAGCGAAAATGTTGGCATAATCTATGCAAAGGTCAATTAATTTACTTGGACCATGTTGAGGTATTTGATTTTTTAAAATTGAAATAAGTTTTTTCGTACGTTTGTCTTCTGTTTCTGTTTTGTTAATTTTATAAACAGTATAATTTGAAAGTTTTTCTGTCCGAATACTTTTTCTTTTTACATACTTGACATCATCCGTGGTGTTTATGACTTTAATTATTGGGTTACTGGAATTAACAATGCATCTCGCTGTGAAAACGCCTTTTTCAATTTCCTGCGAGTCCAGAAAAGTGGCTCGGGTGAATCTCCTAAATCAAAAAGTCTGAATAATTCGCATCTGGGAGGAATGATTCAACTGTTGCTTTCTGTTCCGTGCAGGATTGGTATCGCGACTCTTTCATTACCTACCCAAAAGGAGATACTATTTCTTTCATAATTAATAATGCATTTGTTAATTTTCAGGAAATCTTTACCTAATATGCCATCGGATGGAATATTAAAGTCTTCATCTACTACATGTAAAGTATGTTTAAGAGAAAAGTTCGAAAAATTTAGACTTACGGTAATTTTACCTAAAATCGAAACTGAATTTCAAGTGACACCGGTAATGTTGATTATGTCGTTTGTATTTAAGGAAATATTACTGTCTAAACGTGACATCTTTATTAAAGAAATGTCTGCTTGAGTGTCTACTAGGAAGGAACAAAATTTTTGTGACTCGTTAAGTTGTACTTCTATGAAATCTGAATAATTTAGGATTAAAAAATAGATGCCTTTTGGTGAGGAAAATTCGCTTACTCGGTTAGTTCGTCCTCCCCCAGTGTTCACTCCTGAGGGGCACTCGCGTTTAAAGCGCGAACGTTTGCATTTCTGCCTCTACCGTTGGATGATCTAGAATTGTTACCTCTATTGTTACTGCTATTTGAATTGGAATTTGTACGTATATTACTATTGTTGTTATTTTGGTATCTATTTCTGTTATCATATCGATATATCTGATTATTTTTACCGTTATAGTCAATGTTGTATGCAAATGAACTATTGTTTCTGTAACCAGTATAGCCGCGGTTTGAGTAAAAGCCTCGGTAACTACCACGTGAATTTCTGAATGTAATGTTGCCACGCGATCGAAAAGCTAAAACCTGAGGCTCTGTTACTTCGTTGTTTTGTTCTACAATTAACTTCGCTACTACGTCTTTCGGATCAGTAAATGCCGTTGAGGCTAAAATGGTTTTGACTAAATTTGAATTTGCGTTTAAACGACACACGTTAACAGTTTGTTTGACTGCCATTTCATCAGCTTTCGCTTGAGTGATCCCTTCAATAATAAGAGACCGCTCAAGTGAGTCAGCTAAATCTTCAACTTTTTTTGCAAAATCTGTGTAATTGTTATTGTTAACGTGCAACACTGCAATTCTCCCTGCTACAACTTTCGAGTTGTCCGGTTTGATCCTACTACGTAGAGCTGTTTTAATTTCATTAACTGAATTTACTTGTCTGAATATTGATTCACGGGCTTTACCCTCAAGTTTTGATTTTAAGAACGCTATAAAAGTACCAGTTAAATCTGCAGTAGCGAATTGTTCAAGTAATTCAATTTTGTCTATAAAAGTTTCAAGTGCTGGGGATCACCACTGTAGTTTTCTCTAATAGAATTAGCACATGTGTTGATGAAAATTTTCTTTTCCTAAAGTGTTTGCCATGATTTGATCGTTAGAATCTGAAGCTGGATTAGAAGGTGAGGCAACGCTTGTACTAATTGGATCGTTAAGATCTGATTCTAAATTAGAAGAAGTTGAAGTTAATTTTTCACTATTTGAAGCGTTAAGATTTGATTCTAAATTAAAAGTTTAATTTTTGCTAGAATAAATCTGTTGAAAAAGATAATCTATTTTCCTGGTTTGTGACTTTTTCGGTCGAAGATGAAGTTAAACTTTCGGTGCTTGAACCTAATTTATCGGAATCTGGTTCTGAATTAGAAGTTTTGTGAACTCTCTTCCTATCTCTAAAGTTGTACATATGTAGTTATCAGAATAGCAAAAAATTCAGTTGAAACTACTATGAAATTAATGAAGCACTTATTTGGATATAGGAATTTATAATTGAAGCCGAAATGTTGAGGAAAAAAAGGGAATTGATTTACAATGAATTGTCGCTAACGAAATATTTAAAAGTTTATTGGCAGAATTAATTGCACTGAAATCTAATTGTATGAAAAATTTGTAAGAAGTAATTGAATTTACAATAGCACGGGAGGATATAAGTGTGATATTTTGTTGGAGAATGTACGTATTAAAAAACTGAAGTAAAATGAAAATTTGAAAAATCGAAATTCAGGCATGTATACCTTTAAATTAAAGATTTGTGAAATGATTTGAAAATTTGGAAGCTTGAAAGTATGAGAATTTGTAAAATGAGTTGAGGAATTTTTAAATTAGGAATTTGAAAATATTAAAAATATGAAGAAAATATAAATTTGTAAGATGAGTTGAAACTTGAGAAAAAATTAAATGTAGATCTGAAAATGTTGGAATTTATAAAATGGTTCGAAAATTTTAAAATCGTTGAAAACTGAGGTAGTTAAATTTAGACGCACGCACCATTTTAGTAAAAAAATTCAAGCGTTTTATATAAACGGACGCACCGTTGTTATCAAAAAAATCCAAAATGTTTTACATAAACGGACGCACCGTTGTAATCAAACAATGTATTATATTTAATGTGAACGCACCGCACTTAATAAAAATTGTAAATTTTTTGTATACATATGTATATGTATGTAAAAAACCCTTAGGAAAATTTTTATTAATACATACATACATATATCACTGCTGCTATGATGATGGCTGCCGCTGATGTTAATGCTGGCCTTCGCTGCCGACGGTGGTTGCTGCTGCTGGGCTTTGCTTTTGATGTTCGCTGCCGCTGGCGGTAGTACAGTTTATGGATCCGTTATCTGAGTGGCGTGGGTTTTTGCATGCCGTTATATGTTAGTTAAATAATATTATTACTGTATATTTTAATTAAAAATTTTGTAGAAAGTAGCATTTATTTTTATTAACTCCGTAATTTTAGATAATTTGTTGTATTAGAAAATAGTATTTTGTAGATTTTTGTTATTTCCGAATTTTAAAATTGTAAAATTGTATATTTTTATTATTTCCGCATTTTTAGTTTTATAGAAAATTGTTGTATTAAGTTTGGATTATTTTATTTTGAAAATTGTCTTTAATAATTTTTCACAACGAACGCACTCAACTCACCTTTACCACCACCAAAGACCGTCACGGTCGCCATGTAAGCTAACCCCAACTTGGTTAGCTTTGGTTTGCTTACCCACAATAATTGCTGCGTCGTCCCAAATTAGGTAACCTAACCTACGCACATTGCTTGTAGCCCTTGCTTCCAGAATAAGGATTTTCCTGTTGGCGTTGTTTTATTCTTGCGCTCAACACCGTATTTAAAGAAAATATCATATCCCACTATAAGACGCAACTTTAGCATTTGAGCCACACTTTTGGGCAAGTTAAATAAAATAACTTCCTTTTTATTTCGGACACGTCCGTCCATCACAAGTGCAGATTTATTATATGTCATATCTTTTCTGTCAGTGACGTGGGCCGCAGTTGCATTTGACATGCGCGTTGCCAACTGCCCGCGCCTGTCAAATGCAACTAAAGCTCCACGCACATAGCTTATGTTATATAACGGATGTGAGGGTTTACTTTATCCTTACATAGTCAAGAGGATCATTCAATGGGACTTACATTCAAGTCAAAAATTACTAGTCTTAAAGTATTTAAACTTAAAGTAAATAAAATTGATTTCGACGATGATGAAAGTTCATGGAACGAGTCCGACTCTGAACCTTTGGCATCTTTAATTTATGGTAAATCACCGAACGAGTCCGATTCTGAACCTTTGGCATCTATAAATTATGGTAAATAAGCTTTCAAAGTACTTTCGAACGTGTCCCACCCGTGACAAATGCTGTCCCACCCGTGACACTACAATTTTGAATTATTATAAAAGTAGAAACTGAAACTAAGCTATTTTTATGTTATTATATTCCACATACGTCAGTGCAAATGGAGATATTTAAATGTCCGTTAACACGATAACTTAAGTAAATTTTGAGGTATCTTGATGAAATTTGGTATGTAGGTTCCTGGGCCTCATCTGAGATCGCTATTTAAAATGAAAGAAATCGGACTATAACCACGCCCACTTTTTCGATATCGAAAATTTCGAAAAACACAAAAAGTGCAATAATTCATTACCAAAGACGGATAAAGCGATGAAACTTGGTACGTGAGTTGAACTTATGACGCAGAATAGAAAATTAGTAAAATTTGGGATAATGGGCGTGACACCGCCCACTTTTAAAAGAAGGTAATTTAAAAGTTTTGCAAGCTGTAATTTGGCAGTCGTTGAAGATATCATGATGAAATTTGGCAGGAACGTTACTCCTATTACTATATGTATGCTTAATAAAAATTAGTAATATCGGAGAACGACCACGCCCACTTAAAAAAAAAATTTTTTTTAAAGTCAAATTTTTACAAAAATTTAATATCTTTACAGTATATTAGTAAATTATGTCAACATTCAACTCCAGTAATGATATGGTGTAACAAAATACAAAAATAAAAGACAATTTCAAAATGGGCGTGGCTCCGCCCTTTTTCATTTAATTCGTCTAGGATAATTTTAATGCCATAAGCCGAACAAAAATTTACCAATCCTTGTGAAATTTGGTAAGGGCTTAGATTCTAGGACGATAACTTATTTCTGTGAAAAAGGGCGAAATCGGTTGAAGCCACGCCCAGTTTTTATACACAGTCGACCGTCTGTCCTTCCGCTTGGCCGTTAACACGATAACTTGAGCAAAAATCGATATATCTTTACTAAACTCAGTTCAAGTATTTATCTGAACTCACTTTGTATTGGTGTAAAAAATGGCCGAAATCCGACTATGACCACGCCCACTTTTTCGATTTCGAAAATTACGAAAAATTAAAAAAATGCCAATTTTCTATACCAAATACGAAAAAAGGGATGAAACATGGTAATTGGATTGGTTTATTGACGCAAAATATAACTGTAGAAAAAAACTTTGTAAAATGGGTGTGACACCTATCATATTAAGTAGAAGAAAATGAAAAAGTTCTGCAGGGCGAAATCAAAACCCCTTGGAATCTTGGCAGGAATACTGTTCGTGGTATTGCATATATAAATAAATTAGCGGTACCCGACAGATGATGTTCTGGGTACACCCTGGTCCACATTTTGGTCGATATCTCGAAAACGCCTTCACATATACAACTACCACCACTCCCTTTTAAAACCCTCATTAATACCTTTAATTTGATACCCATGTCGTACAAACACATTATAGAGTCACCCCTGGTCCACCTTTATGGCGATATCTGGAAAAGGCGTCCACCTATAGAACTAAGGCCCACTCCCTTTTAAAATACATATTATACAAACGCATTCTAGAGTCAACACTGGTCCACATTTATAACGATATCTCTAAAAAATAAAATAAAATGTAAGGCGCGATAACCTCCGGAGAGATCTAAGGCCGAGCTCCTCTTCCAATTTGCGTCGTGCTCCTCTTGGTTTTCCCCACAAATTGGCCGGACGGGACCTACATGTTTTATGCCGACTTCGAAAGGCATCTACAAGGCAGATGAGTTTTCACTGAGAGCTTTTCATGGCAGAAATACACCCGGAGCGCTTGCCAAACACTGCCGAGGGGCGACCCCGCTTAGAAAACTTTTCTTCTAATTTTAAAACCTTATTTATAAAATTTTGATGTTGCTTCGCCCGGGGTGCGAACCCAGGGCATACGGTGTGGTAGGCGGAGCACGCTACCATCACACCACGGTGGCCGCCAAGGCCAAAAGGCATCCACCTATAGAACTAAGGGCCCACTCCCTTTTAAAATACTCATTAACACCTTTGATTTGATACCCATATCGTACAAACAAATTCTAGAGTCACTTCTGGTTCACCTTTATGGCGATATCTCGAAAAGGCGTCCACCTATAGAACTAAGGCCCACTCCCTTTTAAAATACTCATTAACACCTTTCATTTGATACCCATATCGTACAAACAAATTCTAGAGTCACCCCTGGTCCACCTTTATGGCGATATCTCGAAAAGGCGTCCACCCATAGAACTAAGGCCCACTCCCTTTTAAATACTCATTAACACCTTTCGTTTGATACCAATATTGTACAAACGCATTCTAGAGTCACAAACGCAGTCTGGTCCACCTTTAT
Organism: Eurosta solidaginis; assembly: GCF_040869045.1. Taxonomy (NCBI): domain Eukaryota; kingdom Metazoa; phylum Arthropoda; class Insecta; order Diptera; family Tephritidae; genus Eurosta; species Eurosta solidaginis. Next base: position 395,778,122 of record NC_090319.1, read on the forward strand.
GGCGATATCTCGAAAAGGCGTCCACCTATAGAACTAAGGCCCACTCCCTTTTAAAATACTCATTAACACCTTTCATTTGATACCCATATCGTACAAACAAATTCTAGAGTCACCCCTGGTCCACTTTTATGGCGATATCTCGAAAAGGCGTCCACCTATAGGACTAAGGCCCACTCCCTTTTAAAATACTCATTAACACCTTTCATTTGATACCCATATCGTACAAACAAATTCTAGTATCACCCCTGGTCCACCTTTATGGCGATATCTCGAAAAGGCGTCCACCTATAGAACTAAGGCCCACGCGCTTTTAAAATACTCATTAACACCTTTCATTTGATACCCATATCGTACAAACAAATTCTAGAGTCACACCTTTATGGCGATATCTCGAAAAGGCGTCCACCTATAGAACTAAGGCCCACGCGCTTTTAAAATACTCATTAACACCTTTCATTTGTATAAACGTACAAACAAATTCTAGAGTCACCCCTGGTCCACATTTATGGCGATATCTCGAAAAGGCGTCCACCTATAGACCTAAGGCCCACTCCCTTTTAAAATACTCATTAACACCTTTCATTTGATACCCATATCGTACACACAAATTCTAGAGTCACCCCTGGTTCACCTTTATGGCGATATATCGAAAAGGCGTCCACCAATAGAACTAAGGCCCACTCCCTTTTAAAATACTCATTAACACCTTTCATTTGATACCCATATCGTACAAACAAATTCTAGTATCACCCCTGGTCCACCTTTATGGCGATATCTCGAAAAGGCGTCCACCTATAGAACTAAGGCCCACGCGCTTTTAAAATACTCATTAACACCTTTCATTTGATACCCATATCGTACAAACAAATTCTAGAGTCACCCCTGATTCACCCTTATGGCGATATCTCGAAAAGGCGTCCACCTATAGAACTAAGGCCCACTCCCTTTTAAAATACTCATTAACGCCTTTCATTTGATACCCATATCGTACAAACAAATTCTAGAGCCACCCCTGGTCCACCTTTATGGCGATATCTCGAAAAGGCGTCCACCCATAGAACTAAGGCCCACGCGCTTTTGAAATACTCATTAACGCCTTTTATTTGATACCCATATCGTACAAACAAATTCTAGAGTCAGCCCTGGTCCACCTTTATGGCGATATCCCTAAATGGCGTCCACCTATAGAACTATGGCCCCCTCCCTCTTAAAATAATCTTTAATACCTTCCGTTTGATACACATGTCATACAAATACATTCCAGGGTTACCCTAGTTTCATTTTGCTAAATGGTGATTTTCCCTTATTTTGTCTCCATAGCTCTCAGCTGAGTAATGTTCGGTTACACCCGAACTTAGCCTTCCTTACTTGTTAAACTTAAATTTTTTCCAAATTCGTGGTAATTTTAGGGTTCTTTTTTCAATTGGTGGATTAACAATTGACGATATTTTCCAAAATCTATATTTAACTAACTAAACCTTTAACAAACATGCAATTATGCGTACAAGTATCCCACCCGTGACGATGGAATACCCCATATAAAAATTTTTTTAAGTAGGTCAATGAAAAAACCTTAAATATCAAAGCCGCAAAAAGTCAAAAAAATGAAATTTCGCAGGCTCGAAAATTATTTTTTGGATATGTTTTGGGAACTTTTTTTCCTGAACCCAGATCCTATCGAAAAACCGATGGCGCGATATCGGTTAATAAATTGACCCAGTCTAATATATTATATACTCGAAATGAGTTTAAATCTGATTTTGAGTTTTGGATTATAAGAGCAGAGTAAATATGTCAGCTGCACTTTGGAAACAAGTTTCTAAAATTATCAATTTTGTGTGGAAACCTTGATATCACTTTATTTGCTTTATTCTAGAATGGCATCGGTGCAATTTTTGGTCCTTCTTCCCATCAGACATCGACTCATCTTTTGACGGTATGTGATGCAAAGGACGTTCCCTATATTTATCCGTACATGAGTGAACAATCGGAAGGTTTTAATCTTTATCCACATCCGAAAGACTTGGCGCGTATATTACATGACTTAATAAATGGTTTTGAATGGACTCGCTTTATTTTCCTCTATGAATCTTGTAATTTCAATAAATTTCAAGTTTACCGATATTTATTAACAGTTTTACTTGCAGCGGACTACTTAAGTATTTTAAATGGACTCTTGTCATTTTACGTTAGCAGTGGTCCGGTAATTAATGTACAACGCTACGATCTCAAATTGAATGGAAATTACAAAGCGGTTTTGCGGCGAGTACGTAAATCGGAAGATGGTCAGATCGTGGTAGTGGGATCTTCATCATCTGTAGCTGAACTTTTAAGGCAGGTAAAAAAAAAGTATCTAAATAAAAAATGTTTGCACCCAGCAAACACTCGGAGTCAAAAAAGATTCAGAACGGAGTCCTAATTCCGATCATTTACGCTCATTATGAGCTTATTTATGAGTCCGGAATGAATGTATTTCCCTTCTTCCAGTGGTTGTCGTATATGAGCCCTTTTTTATACAGTATGTAAGCCTATATGAGAGTTCGATCAGACTCCTATTACGCTCATAAACAGCTCACAATTTAGATCTTATATGACTCGGAGTTATTTATGTATTTGCATTATATATGGGATTTGGATTGGACAGTTCAGGGTCGATTTTGGACGCTAGGTATTAAAAATGGGGAAGCATATCTGGAAGCCATGTTGAAAAGCAGGATATTTGGGAAGAAAACCCTTGGAGATGGGGGACATCGACGCCATCGCTAACTGAAAACATACGAAGGCTCGACACACCAATTAGAGTATACGGCGGAGGCAATTTATAATTGCAATCAAAAAAGTCCAAAATACTTGCATACATTGTTAATATGCGGTTAATTATTAAATCAGCGAAGCGTTCATGAAAGAAAAGCGTCCATACCAATTTTCAGTGTTTTTCAAACGGAATATCATAGAGAGTAAAATTTTGCGTATGTGGTCTTCCTTGCGTGCAAAAATGTGCTCCAGAACAATTTCTTTTTGCACGGTTTTTGCAACTGAAATAAAAAATCTGCTTTTAAAGAGTTTTTAATTACAAGCAAATTGGTGTTTGAATTGTTAAAATCGGTTGAGCCTATCCGCTGCTATTCAACTTTAAAAGAAAAAGGACAAAGAAAATGGCGATAATTAAGGATACAGTTTTTTTTGGAAAAATCGAAGACGAGCATTTGTTTGTATTATCGATAGCTATCAAATAATACCTTTGTTGCTCAAACATAAATTATGACGTTTTTCGATGATCACTTTCAGAAATTTTCCCTCTGTGTCAAACATAACATTTATTTACATTGTTATTATTACATTGTTTTATTAAAATTATATAAGTATAAAATTTACACACCCAGTGATGATAAAAGTACCAAATAAAAAATACAAAACGTATTTAAAAACAGAATACATACATACTTTCAAAAAAACTTTGAAATCGAAAGCTTACATTTTGGTATTAATAAGCGCTGTACGCAGATCAAAAGCAAACATTCAAGAAAAAATTTGCATTTTTCTTGAGCATGAAAATAGCAGTAGGCACAAAATTTTGGCATTTCACGATGCATGGCAATTTATACATGAATACCGCTTTAATAAAAATAAAACAAAATTCATGAAACTTTTTGAGCTTTTTTTGGGCTTTCACTCTACGTTTCTATCTTGGATAAAATCGTACCTTTCTTCTCGGCACTGCATTTATCATCTTATAACTTTATTGCCTCCTCTGGCCTCAAGGTAGCATTCTGGAACCCTTACCCTTTATCATTTTTATTAATGATATTTGTGTGAGTGTTTTACCTTCTCCAATTTTCTGCTATATGCTGACGATCTTAAAATTTATTCCTCTGTTCGTTCTCTGTCTGATTCATCTAGAATTCAGAATGATTTAAACAACGTTGTTTTGTGGTGTGAAAAAAATCGACTTCTTCTCAATGTTAGTAAATGTTTCCATGTGTCGTTTGCGAAGTCTCGTTCCTCTATTCCCATCTCCTATTCCATTGGCAACTCTAATCTATCCACCCTGAATGAAATATCCGACCTGGGTGTTATTTTCGATGCTAAGTTTTCATTCTTGAGCCATATCAATAGCACTATAGCCAAATCGTATGCTATGCTTGCTTTCATTCGTCGGTTTAGTTCGGACTTTAGTGATCCGTATACGCTGAAGCTCTTATACACGTCACTTGTTCGGTCCAAATCTGAATATGCGGTCTTCATTTGGAGACCATATTTTGATTGTCATATCAAACGACTTGAACGTGTTCAAAAGGTGTTTTTGCACTATGCCCTACGCTCATTAAATTTTATAGACCCACTTCCACCATATATTGCCAGATGCAAATTAATCAACCTGAAATCTTCAAACTCCAGAAGGACTATTCTCTCCCTCTCTACAGTGTTCGACATTATAAATGGTATAATAGATTGCCCTCTTTTACTTGAACGTATATTTTTCCATGTCCCGCAGCGTTGTCTTAGGCATGACGATCTTTTTTCCTTAAAACAAGTCAGAAGTACTTATGCTAGCACCTGTCTATAGAGCTTTAAGGGAACTTAACACTCCATCGGGTTCTTTTACCTCTGATTTATTTAGCTCTAAAGCCAAATTTGTAGCTTCACTACTTGTAGGATAGGATAGGTTAGGTGGTAGCTGCCCTGATAAGGATAGCTCACTTGGACAACACGAAGGTCCGTTGTGATAGCACATACACCAAAAATAACGGTGACCTAGATCCAGCTACATAGAGAATCGTTGGGTAGCAACGATAAAGCTCCGAATGATACCGATCTCAACTTTGGATATATCCTCGGGAGATCCAAGTGAGTCGCGACCGAAGTACTTTCGCCTAATTCTGGCAAAAGCTGGACAATCAAGCATAAAGTGATTTGGTGATTCCACCTCATCATCCTCCATACAGCTGCAGCAGGATGGAGTTTCCAGTATATTGAGACGTACCGCATGGATACCCATGGGACAGTGCCCTGTCAAAACCCCAATGACCATTGATAGGTGAGCCTTAGTGAACCCAATTATTTCAGCAGACCTCCTGCCATCCACTTTCGGCCAGAAAGATCTTGCTACCCTGCAAGACGTGGTATCCGCCCAACGTTTGCTGAGCTGATTCGAGGCCCAGCTATGGAGGAGCAATCCACAGGTGGCCAGCGGGATCCCGAAGTCCCTACAGCCATCTTCATCCGGTTCAGTTGTACCGATGCGGGCTAAGAGATCCGCTTGACAGTTACCCGGGATATCACTATGGCCCGGGACCCAGATAATCTTAATTGTAAAATAATTCGATGCAATCGCAAGCGAGGTCAGGCACTCCCAGACCACCCTCGATCGCACTGTAGTTGAGCTCAAGGCCTTGATAGCCGATTGGCTATCAGAGTAGATGTTAAATTCCCTAACCGTGGTAGCACTGGATAGCATTCCATCCACCGCATCCTTAATCGCAGCAATTTCCGCTTGGAATACACTGCAGTGATCAGCCAACTTAAACTTGCGGCTTAAATTTAGCTCTTGACAAAAGACCCCCCCACCAACCTTTCCATCCAGCTTTGACCCATCCGTGAACAAGTTAACCGGTCCCATGCCCCAGATAATTCCTCTTCCCCAATCCTCTCTCTCTGGAATAACTGGGGTGAAGGTTGTATAGGGAGCTGTTATCGGCATACAGTAGTCCGTTCTGTCCGGGATGAAGTCGAAACTGGTAAGAAGGCTAGAGTGTCCGCGGTCAGAAAGTCTATATCCCATATCACGAAGCCTGACCAACGACCTTGCCGCGGCCGCCTTTCCCGCAATATCTACTGGGTATATGTTCAGCATGACGTTCAGTGCCAAGGTAGGCGTTGTTCTGAGAGCGCCACTGATACCGATCAGCGCCGTCCGTTGCACTGACACTAACATTTTGGAGGTGCTCGCCGTGTCCAGTGCTTTCCACCAGACCAGCACCCCATATAGCAGAATCGGTTTGACCACCATCTCATAAAGCCAGTGTACTATTCTTGGCGAGAGTCCCCATCTCTTTCCGATAGCTCCTCTGCAGCAGTACAAGGCAATGGCGGCCTTCCTGGCCCGATCTTCCACATTGGGTCTCCAGGACAGTTTCTTGTCCAAAACAATCCCCAAATATTTAACCCTATCAGAAAGTACCAACGGTACCCCTCCGATCGAGGGAGTTCTGAAATCGGGCACCTTATATCTTCTTGTGAAAAGGACCAATTCCGTTTTTCCCGGGTTGACCGCCAACCCACATGATTCAGCCCACCTAGCCACAGTATCCAGGTAGCCCTGAAGAACATCGCGCAGGGCGCCCAGAAATTTGCCTCTGACTAGGATAGCGAGGTCATCTGCATAGGCAACCACCCGACAACCATTGGCTTCCAGCTCCACAAGAAGCTCGTTGACTACCACAACCCAGAGGAGAGGAGATAGGACACCCCCCTGTGGCGTGCCCCTGCACACCTTCCTCTTAATTATGGCCCCTCCCCACTCCGCTGCGACAATTCTGCCGCATAGAAGTTTGCTAATAAATTCAACCAGAGCCGCCTCGACTCCTAAACCCACCAGAGCTCTTTCGATTGACCCCGGTAAGACATTGTTAAAAGCTCCCTCGATGTCTAGAAAGGCACCCAGAGCATACTCTTTGTGTTCTAGGGACCCCTCTATTTGCTTTACAATCGAATGGAGAGCCGTTTCCGTCGATCTGCCCTTGCAGTACGCATGTTGTGAAGCCGACAGTAACCCCCGAGGTATCCTTTCCCGTAGGTACAGGTCAATCAACCGCTCAAACGTCTTAAGAAGAAACGACGAGAGACTGATTGGCCTGAAATCCTTAGGTGATACATGAGAGCTTCTGCCGGCCTTCGGAATGAAAATAACCCTAACCGTGTGCCAAGACTTCGGGATATAGTTAAGCCTGAGGCAGTTAGTATATATGATGGCCAACCAGCGGCAGGAAATCCCCAAAGACCTTTGAAGCTGCGCAGGAATGATTCCATCCGGGCCCGGAGACTTATAGGGCTTGAACGACCCTATAGCCCAGGTTATCTGACTTTCCCGTATTGGAATGGCAGGCACTTCTGCATGGCCAACGACCGCCGACCATGCAGGCGAAGATCCCTGCGCAACTGGGACATCGGGAAAATGATTGTCCAGTAAAAGCCTTAGGGACTCCTCGCTACTCATCGACCAGTCCCCACCATCATCTCTCAGATACCCCAGAGGAGCGGGGTTCCTAGAGAGTATTTTTCTAAATCTCGCGGATTCATTGCAGCCTTCTACGTTTTCGCAGAAGCTTCGCCATGCGTCTCGCTTGGCTATCCTTATTTCATATTTATAAATCCCCAGACTCACCTTATAGAGCTCCCAGTCCGAGGGTAATTTACTCCTCCTGGCTCTGTTGAAGAGCCGCCGACTGGACGCTCTTAGGTCGTCAAGAGAATCCGACCACCAGGGCGGCTTGCCCTTCCCCCTGTAAGTTTTCAATGGGCAGGACAGCTGAAAGGCGCTATTGTTTGCCGAGGTGAAGTTTTCCACCAGAACGTCTATCTCAGATTCGGACAGGCCCGAACTAATGATAGGCACCGCAGGCAGTAGCTCTCCCAGCTTCCTACAATACAAGTCCCAGTTAGTACTTTTAGGGTTCCTAAAAGATATTTTACCGGGACGTTCTTCGTTCACTGAGAACTGAATATATCGGTGATCAGAGAAGGAGTGCTCGTTGAGAACCCTCCATCCAGATATCCGACCTTCCAGTTCTCTACTAACCAGGGTGAGGTCCAGGACCTCCTCCCTTAACGCAGTAATAAAAGTCGGGTCATTCCCCCTATTACATATACAAAGTCCCTCATCTACAATAAAAGTAAATAAAGACTCACCTCTAGTGTTGGTATCCGAGCTTCCCCAAATGCTATGATGGGCATTTGCATCGGCACCGATGATCACGGCAACACCTCTCCGCCTTGCTTCAGCGGTGATTTCACCCAGTATCGCAGGTGGTGGTCCCACTACGTCCCCGTGGGGCATGTACGCTGAGACCACCCACATTTCATTACTTCCTCGCTCGAGGCAGACCGTGGTTACGTCAGCATTGCTGAAATTAGAGAGAATAAAAGCTTTAATCTCTTTTTTAACAAGCACACAGGATCTAGGCCTACTTGCCTCCCCATGCACCAAGGTGTTGAATTTTCCAGTCCTTAATCCAGAAATCTTACTGCCGTTACTACTCAGCCACGGCTCCTGGACAAGGACTATATCTACTCCGCCTTTTTCAAGGCAGAGCACCAAATTTGCGGAAGCCGCCTTAGAGTGCTGAAGATTGATTTGACGGATTTCCATCAAAAGCGCTCTTCTTCCGCACCCCATCCTTGGCGGATTCGTATTAGTATTGTCCATTCTAAAAAAGTCCCCCCTCAAGGCCGCTATCCGGAGCCGATTGTGTAGTCGCCCTTTAACGATCTCGTGGTTATCTATGCTACGCAGGGAGGCCACGCGAGGGTTGACGCATTACCTTATGAGTAATGCGTTCAGAGCCAGACCGGACGCGAAGCGGGAAAATCTTCAACCGCACCTACACCACCAACTTAACGGCGACGGAGCCGGAACGTACCTTGAGGCCCGCCACGGTTTTAACGGGACGTGGGCAGGTGCAGCATTAGCCTACCAGCCATTTTGGTAGGGTTTCACCCCGACCTACTAAAGTGGCAGAATACCGCACCTACCAGCCCAATGTCATCAAGTCAAAATGTAATGTGAAATCAAAGTCCTAAAACAGTCCAGTTCGTCACCGTTGTGTACCGATCTTGACTCTCCCTCCCCTGAGCTCGGCACAATGACTCAAGGGGTGCGGGTTTTATCGAGTTGTCCTCTCTAGATCCGCCATTATCAGTAGAAGCAGGGGCACCTCGTGCAGGACGTGATAACTAATCACGCGTGACATTCGTCACTATGGCCGGTCTAAGACTGATATCAGTCCCTGATCCAGAGCCTGAAACCACTTATGATATCCAAGCCAAGTATCTTAGCTCCCACTACTTGTAAGTTTTGATTAATGTTGTAATTGTATAATCGTGTAATATGTATATTGATCACTTAACATTTATTATTTATAAAAAAAAAAAAGCACAAAAAAAAAATCCTAAGTTTTGTCATTAGTCTGTAAGTGCACTCTTGTCATGTATGACTACATATAAATAAATATCAAAATCCATTTGGCCAAACTATGGTGGAAAGAGGACGAGAAGTCTTCTGAGCAAATCCAGGGCTAACACACACAAACTGATAGCAGTCTGCACGGGTCATTGGGCAGTAGGTACGCATGCGGAAAATATGGGCATTTCGTATAACGACTACTGGAGAAGCTGCAAAGATCCAAATGCCAGGGAGACAGTAGAACACTTTATGTGTAAATGTCCGGCTCTAGCTAGAGCCTGGCTAAGGTTCCTTGGAACCCCGTTTCTAGAAGACCTCAGAGGGTTATCTGTGATAGCAATCCCGAATATTCGTAATTATATCAACAACTGTGGCTGGTTGTAATACATTGACCTTAACATTCCGTAGGTTTTTAGACGAATTACATGACATCAAAATGGCTTTAAATAGCTACTTGGGCGACCAGGGTCGCAGCCATTTCACCGGCCTACCTACCTATCATATTGTTTTTTTGACATATTTTAAAATGTTAGCTTAACTGGCTGCTCATATTTTCTAAATTAAAAATTAATATTAATATGTAATCTGATTTTCTGTAGACACATTTAAAAGAAAATTTGGTTTGAAACACAAATAGGTAATTCATAGCACTTCAATTCCCTGTCAGCTATTGACAGAAGGAATAGAAAGATTTTTCACTTGTATGAATTCACAATGATCCTAACTAAACCTACTCTAAACTTTAGGTATATTCAATTATATCCGCACCCTGGTGTTTGGAAGTGTACCCACCCTGTAGTATCAATACAGAAGTATTACATAAGTATATGATATTTCGTTGCTCTTCTAGGCTCAGCAGGTCGGAATCATAAATAATAAATATTCCTACATTATCGGCAACTTAGATTTTCACACATTTGACTTGGAAGAGTATAAATACAGCGAAACTAATATAACAGGAATGCGAATGTTTTCTCCAGATCAATCAAATGTACAAGATCTCATAACGAATTTGGATATTTACGAATACGACAAACAAATATTAGATAATGGTCGGTATCTAGAAATATTCTCAGAACAATATATATACATATATGCACTTATCTTGATATTTTATGCTAAAGCTTAAGCTTTCTAATATAAACCTACTAAATACTATTTTCATCGAAAAATCTTTCCGCCTTCAACATTATAAAAGGATTTAGTCCAATAACTTTAGAAATGGCATTGACTTATGATGCTGTGCAAGTTTTTGCTGAAACGACAAAGAACCTTGTATATCGACCACAGCCATTGAACTGTTCCGACCAAAGCGATCAAGTACAACCAGATGGCTCAACATTTAGAAACTACATGCGATCAGTAAGTATGAGAGGCTAACATGATTTAAATATACTACATAAATACTTTCAATATTTATAGATAAACATTCGTGACAAAACAATTACTGGGCCAATTTATTTTGAGGGCAACATACGTAGGGGTTACACCCTAGATATAGTCGAGTTACAAATAACAGGTCTTGTTAAAATTGGTACTTGGGATGAACACAACAATTTGACTATCCAACGGCCACCTCTTATAGAACTATCTAACGAAGGCGATGCTAATTCCTTAGTGAATAAGACTTTTCGTATTCTTATATCAGTTCCAGTAAATTTCTTTACTTTACCATATTTTTTTACATGTTTACGCAGATAAGTAAAGATATAGGGTGGCCGGTTAAAACTCATTAAGAATAGTTTCGATATTTGCGGCATGAATTGCAGCTATGTATGCATGCCAGTATAAAAGCACATTTATTTCTTTTTAAACCGTTTTGTACCTCAGGGAGAATGCATACTCTATTACGCCCTTTGTGTAGTACACAGTATGCATATCGGTATGCATATGGTTGTATAAATGATGAATGCATACAAAATCATTGAAAAACTACGTATGCGTACGTATGAACAATACTTACGAAAGCACTATCAATGCATTGATCTATAGGAATTTATTCTACATGTGTAATTACAATAACAATAATATTTATATGATGAAAGAGGGCCCAACTTGAAGCCATCAACTTGGATAATAGGGACCATTAATTCACGAACAATTCATACAGGTTTGGCCGAACCCCACCATCCTGAAAATTATCTTCACAGCAGTTTAATGACGGCAAAGCACCCTGGGTCAAACGGTAGGCGGTCGTCATTAATCCTCGATATATTCAATGTTTATTGCTCAAAGTTGCTCAATCTCTCACCAGTTTTTCCTATTCAGGAGTTCGTTTCAAAAAAAGGTTTGTACATTTCGTAAATACGAATAGATTCTTCAAGACAATAAATAAAAATCGAAGAGGCCTAAATTATATATGTACGTGCAGCCACAATTCATAAAAGTGTTATTTTACAAACATATGATCATTGATACAGCATGCATATTTCATGAATGGATACAATTTTTTTCACTCCTGCACCAATGATTTCTTCAAACCATCTCACTGATATGAATAAATATGTTTTCAGTTCAAACCCACACAGCATTTTGATGATTAAATAATTTTTCAATCACATTTTGGACTTATTTTCTAATTTACATTAAGAGATCAAAAATTTATAACCATTTTTCAATCAACTTTCGTATGCCAATTTCACAAAGGCTTAATGAAATAATTAGTCAAGTTTTCTACATTAAAGCCCTAATTGAACTCAATCCTCCATACAAAATACAAATTCTTAATTATCTCATAATTGCTTTATAGAATGCCTAATCGAGTGAAAACTCTAGTCGGTTTTGCTTGTTGTTTCGAATTTTATTGTCAATGTAACAAATGACAATCAAAAATAAATTATTTCAATAATTTACGAAAAATAGAAAAACACGAAAAAATTCAAACTTAATTATTTCATTAAATAGAATTGTGATTCGATTAAGTTTCTGGGTGAAAACGGTATTAATCTTTTCAGACTACCTTTGTTGGCTAAATAACGAATCTTATACTTGTTTAAATTATACTTCTCATTGGAAATCTGATTTTTCTTCATATACACACATTTTTCAATCATGCAATTCAGAAAAATTATAAATATACAAAAGATTTTCGAGGCTAAAATTAATGTAAATGCCGCTCCTAACCTAAGATGTACCCTAGCATTCCTCCAAATGTGCAGGATAGAACCGGAGTACGGAAGCTGTGATCTGTTTGAACCGCAAGCAACTTAAACTTGATCGACATACGTTTACACGGCTACAACATCCCCCATGAGTTACGATTTACATAAATTGTGATTTGTGCATGGGCTTCTTCTAGTTATTTCGTTATCATGTTCTAAGATGTTTATGATCGTAGACGATATTGGATGTTGCAGTCGTGTGTATATCAGTGGTTCAAATAGCTCACTTCCGGATGCTTTCATCCCCTGATGAAAGAGGATTATTATATAGCATCTAATTATATATAAATTACTATAGAAAAATGCATCACGTAAAATGTATTCAAAAATGATTACAAAACATTAATTTATATGATTGAAAATTGTATTAAATATGATCAGAAAATGTTTAAAAATTAATCAAATGTTATTCCAAAACAAGTAAAGTATAATTTTTCAAAAATATCAATTATAATCATATACATATGTAGTACATTCTATATTGCTGCTAGAGGCTAGGTACACTGGCAAACAAAGTGCTTTGGTTTCAATGTAAAAAATAATTACAAACCATCTTGCTATTCTATGAGCCGGAGCAACTCGGGATTTTTCCCGACCAAGGGCTGTTATTTCAGTGTAACCCTATTTAATTTGTTGCGTTCCTCCCACACATTGTCATCCCCCAGCAGATCCTTGCAGCGGGACTGCGCCATATTCTCCTGCTCCGGGGTTTCCATCCCAATCCGGGACCTGTACCTGACCCCGGTCCAGATAGATGGCGTTTGCCGGAAAATAATCTTTTTAGGACGGTCACACTCTTGTCAGTGTGCCACGTGCAAGGGATGGTTGCATCGGACAAGATGTTCTGGGCTAGACCCCAAAACCCGAAGTCCCGGTAACTTTTATAAATCTTGTGTGGCTCCTTGCTGTTTACGCCCATGGGCGTCCCGTAGTCTGGGCCTTAGCGCCCCAACTACCTTCTAGCTGCCTCGCTGCTCAGCAAGTCACAACAACACAGAATTCTGCAGTTAAACTGTAATGGGTTAACTGGAAAATCACGGAGACAGTTGATTTCATGAAGCGGCATAACATCCGCATTGCAGCGATCCAAGAGACCAAACACACAGCAAGACCTGCTCTGGACATAACGTCCACAGAAAAGAATGCGAGAGCGGAAATGGAGGCGGTCTCATGTTAATCACCCACCACTCAGTGGAATATACTCTATTTGATCCCGACATCGGCATCACGCTACCGACTGTCTTACACCCTGAAATCTTGGGTGCGACGTTCCATCACGATCTACATTTTGGAGAGCATAAAACCGCAATTGTACCAAAAATCCAGAGCCGTAATAAAATCCTAAAATCTCTTACCGGCAGTACTTGGGATAAAGCCAAAGAAACGCTCATTACTACTTACAAAGCAATTGGTCGGCCGATTGCATGCTACGCGTCCCCGATATGGTCGCCAAGCCTAAAGGTTACTCATTTGAAGAAAATACAGGCCTGCCGAAACACTTCCCTCAGAAACGCTACGGGCTGTTTTCTTACGTCCCCAGAGCACCACGTACACAATTAGGCGAGAGTACTCCCCATCAGGGAGAGAAATGAAATGCTGAACAAACATTTTCTGTTAAATACCCAGAAACCTGGGTATCCCAACAGACATCAGATTGATGAGGCCACACCTCCCAGGGGCTTAAGGGGTCATCTACGTAAGCATTATGAGGAAATACGGCACAAATTTCATACATTTCCCTGCCGCCAAAAGCAAATTTTAATCATGTTTGAAAGCAGCTATGTGCTATAATACTTCGCAAATATTTATCACGTCGTTATGGGTTAAAAAAACATAATTTTTTCCATCACACATCAATAACATACTTTCCATAAAATATATCAAAAATACAAATTTTGCAAATGGACACCAGAAATAATTTTTTTTGATCTCCTGAACAGTTACTGAAAAACACATAACTGTTTTTGTGAGCGCAGCGACTATTATATGAATAAAATGAAAAGATGAATGAAAAGTGTATAAAAATATGAATCGTAAATCGTTAGCTTAATGTGAAAATGTGCTAAGTCACTTTTTTTGAAAAATTATATTTTAATGCAGTTTTAAAACTGAATTCAAAATACATCGATCACAAGAAAAAAATATTTTAATTTTTAATTTTTACGTGCTGTTTGCAATGATGTGTCAATGTGCTAAGTCGTCAACTGTTTAAAAAAAATGTGCTAAGTCAACCTGTCAATAATATCAATCTAAATTACTAGTAATTTCTTTGTGCGCGCATTTTATTTACTTATTTATTTCATTCAGTCTAAAAGTACATGCTTTGTTGTTGTTGTTGTATTAACGATAAAGACACTCCCCGAAGGCTTTGGGCCGATTTTGATGGTCCTTTTCCACATATAGATTCGGTACGTTCCGGTAACAAAGCACTATTAAGGTACTAGTCCGACCATCTCGGGAACGATTTATATGACCACATTAAATGTTCTGGGCCATCCCGTCCTCCCACCCCCTAGTTCCATGAGGAACTTTGGGTCGCCAGAGCCTCGGCTGTCAATGAAACAGAATTCGCCACGGGTAGGTGAGGTTGGCAATTGGGTTGGAGAAGCTATATGTATATTGCGCTGGGAACCCCTTGAGAGGGTTGCCTACACAACCCCTTGAAACTGGATACACCCAATTGAGACATACCTTTGGTGTTTGATAAATGTTTTTCGCTGACCATAATCTATTTCAATTCTTACATGTCGATATCTACATGCTTTGTTACAGACTAGTTAAAAATAGAAAACAATTCAAGCTTAAACTTATATAAGCTGTTATTAAAATTAAGAACACTACTGAATCGATTTGCTAGATGTATAGTCTTAGTTATAGGTTCATTCATAGCATAATTCATTTTATTAGTTATTTAGATAAATAATCTATTATGCCGAAGATCACGCATTGGAATATATGGAATGAACAAATTAGATAAATCAGAGCAATTGCTAACGTGCTAACGTTTATTACATTATAGGCAAGCATGAGTGAGATTCAAGTTGTTCTGTCATGCAGAGCCCGAAGACCAAGCAATTTGCACCTGCTGGTATATGATGGGAGGCCGTCTGGCCAGTGAAGCATACGTAAAGCAATTTTGTAAAAAATGTTTGAACTCTCTCAATTCTATAGGAGTTATATTCATAGAAAGGATTCCATATTATTGAGCAATATTCAAGACGACTTCTGACCAAGGATATATAAAGTGCCTTCAACGACATAGGGTCCTTAAAGTCACTGGTGTTACGTCTACTGAACCCAACCATTGCAACAAATTTTAAAACAACGAAGTCAATGTGACTAGGAAAAGAGAATTTAGAGTAAACAAGTAAGGAAGGTTAAGTTCTGGTGTAACCGAACATTACATACACAGTTGAGAGCTATGGTGACAACATAAGGGAAAATAACCATGTAGGAAAATGAACCGAGAGAAACCCTGGAATGTGTTTATATGACATGTGTATCAAATGAAAGGCATTAAAGAGTATTTTATGAGGGAGTGGGCCATAGTTCTATAGGTGGACGCCATTTAGGGATATAGCCATAAAGGTGGATCAGGGTTGGCTCTAGAATGCGTTTGTACGATATGGGTATCAAACGAAAGGTGTTAATGAGTATTTTAAAGGGGAGTAATCCTTAGTTCCATAGGTGGACGCCGTTTCGAGATATCGCCATAAAGGTGGACCAGGGGTGACCCTAGAATTTGTTTGTACAATATGGGCATCAAACGAATGGTGTTAATGAGTATTTTAAAAGGGAGTGGGCCTTAGTTCTATAGGTGGATGCCGTTTCGAAATATCGCCATAAAGGTGGACCAGGGGTGATCCTAGAATGTGTTTGTACGATATGGGTATAAAATTAAAGCTATTAATGAGAGTTTTAAAAGGGAGTGGTGGTAGTTGTATATGTGAAGGCGTTTTCCAGATATCGACCAAAATGTGGACCAGGGTGACCCAGAACATCATCTGTTGGATACCGCTAATTTATTTATATATGTAATATCTGCCAATATTTTAAGGGTTTTTTATTTCGCCCTGCAGAACTTTTTCATTTTCTTCTACTTAATATGGTAGGTGTTACAACCATTTTATAAGGTTTTTTCTAAAGTTATATTTCGCGTCAATAAAACAATCCAATTACCTTACCATGTTTCATCCTTTTTTCGTATTTGGTATAGAATTATGGCATTTTTTTCATTTTTCGTAATTTTCGATATCGAAAAAGTGGGCGTGGTCATAATCGGATTTCGTTCATTTTTCATACCAAGATAAAGTGCGTTCAGATAAGTACGTGAAGTAAGATCAGTAAAGATATGTCGATTTAAATGAAAAAGGGCGGAGCCACGCCCATTTTGAAATTTTCTTTTATTTTTGTATTTTGTCGCACCATATCATTACTGGAGTTGAATGTTGACATAATTTACTTATATACTTTGAAGATATTAAATTTTTTGTTAAAATTTTACTTTAAAAAAAATTTTTTTTAAAAGTGGGCGTGGTCCTTATCCGATTTTGTTAATTTTTATTAAGCGTACATATAGTAATAGGAGTAACGTTCCTGCCAAATTTCATCATGATATCTTCAACGACTGCCAAATTACAGCTTGCAAAAGTTTTAAATTACCTTCTTTTAAAAGTGGGCGGTGCCACGCCCATTGTCCAAAATTTTACTAATTTTCTATTCTGCGTCATAAGTTCAACCCATCTACCAAGCTTCGTCGCTTTATCTGTCTTTTGTAATGAATTATCGCACTTTTTCGGTTTTTCGAAATTTTCGATATCGAAAAAGTGAGCGTGGTTATAGTCCGATATCGTTCATTTTAAATAGCGATCTGAGATGAGAGCTCAGGAACCTACATACCAAATTTCATCAAGATACCTCAAAATTTACTCAAGTTATCGTGTTAACGGACGGACGGACGGACGGACATGGCTCAATAAAATTTTTTTTCGATCCTGATTATTTTTATATATGGAAGTCTATATCTATCTCGATTCCTTTATATATGTACAACCAACCGTTATCCAATCAAACTTAATATACTCTGTGAGCTCTGCTCAACTGAGTATAAAAATTACACCCAAGTCTTTACTCTCTTGACAACACGATTAATAGATATAGCATTTAGTTTGTAGATAAAGTATGTGGCAGTCGTCTTAAGACACAACACGGCATTTGTTTGAATTTAAATATAAATTATTGTCTGCGCACCATCCGGCAAAAGAGTCCAGATCAGAACCGTTAGAAATAGTTTGACAAAGAAGTAGTATTTTTTGTGAAATATATAGATTTATTGTTTTATTTCAATCACTAAAAGTGAGGAGTGATGGGAGAACATATTGAGTAAAAAGTGCTAAGTCAGGAGAAAATATTTGCTATGAGCGCGGAAATTGTGCTAAGTCATAAAATAGCTACTGGGTTGGCATACATGATTTTTATTTATCTTTTTCAAAGCTTCTACACTCAAAAGCATTGGAAGTAAGGTATCCTCGTTCACAGTTTTGAAAACAGAAGGTTATTTCAAAAGTTATTAATTTTTTTTCGTCTCCTGTAAAATTCGTAAAAGTGGACTTAGCACATTTTCACATTAAGCTAACGAAATGATTATTCAAGAATAATTTAATTTAGGGTACACTTCTCTCCCGACAATTCAATAATTTTTAAGAAAAAATACTGTTAAATTTGAACATTTTCAATCATCTGGGGGTATGATTTTTGAATATTTTTTAATCAGGATTTTAAAAAAACGCTGGCTGTGAAAGATATGAATCTTGCATACATCCTGTATGCATACAATTTATTTTAACTGGGTAACTTTAATGAAACACGTACAATTGGGAAAAAATTTCAAACTTAAATATTCAAGTTCCGTTTTGAGTGTATTTAATGAGTTTTGCCTGCCACCCCACGAAATATTCTATGTCCATATTTTAATTATAATTTATTTCTGATGTGTGTTCTCTCTTAGAACAAACCCTATGCTAGCTTAGTGGAAAGTCACAAAAAATTAACCGGAAACAACCAATATGAAGGCTACAGTATAGACTTGATAAAAGAATTAGCCGCGAAATTGGGATTCAATTATACGTTTATAAACGGTGGCAGCGATTACGGAAGTTTTAATAGGACAACAAATGTGACGACGGGAATGATCAAAGAGATTAATGAAGGTGTAGGTACTCTTTGTGACGTGATTTTTGCAACGTTTTTTCGACCCGGTCTTATATACATACAGTTGCTAAAGCGAAAACAGCTGTTGAATATAAAAAAAATTGTTATTAATTTTTTTTTTTATTTTTATTTTTTGTTCATCTTAGAACAACTGCAATGAAACCTATAGCTTAAATTATACAAACTTAAATCAAAAACATGTTCGATAAACTTCAAAAACTAGAAGTTTTTAGAAAACTGCATACAAATTTTTAATTTTTTTAATAAAAATTCTTGAATTTTTTTTTTTTAATAATCAGATTTGCAGAACATTATATTTTTATTTGACAAAGTACGTAGCGTGAACCGCCTGACACACCGAAGATCCTGAGTTCAAGCCCCGGGCAAAGCAACATCGAAAATTTAGAAAAAAGTTTTTTCAACACCCTTCGGAAAAAAGTTCTCAAAACTCAATCCAAATTTTAAGAGACTCGTAACTTGTACTTTGTTAAAACAAATGCAAGGCGCAAGGCGTCCTGCCAATTTGTAGGAAAAGTTAAAAAGAGTACGACGCAAATTGGAAGGGAAGCTTGGACTAAACTCTCTTCGGAGGTTATCGCGCCTTGGATTTTTTTGTTTTTTTTTAACAAAGTACAAGTTACGAGTCTCAAAATTTGCATTGAGTTTTGAGAACTTTTTTCCGAAGGCGGTATAAGATTTGATTTTATATAAACAACAAAATTATGAGCTCTTCGTATGGTATAAAATCTAAAACTATTTTGGGAAACATAAAACGATCACAAATCATTGTGAATTTGAGTAACCTATAATATGTACTTTGTTTGAACTGAAAATTAATAACTAATTAAAAAATTTAAAATTTTCATGCAGATTTTTAAAAACCTTTTCGAATTTTGATTCGATATGGGTTTGAATAGTCTTAGTTACAAATTTTATTGAAGTTTTTTTCTAAAATTAACGAAAATAAATAAGAAAAAATGTTATTCAAAACAAATTTTTTTGGGAAATCAAAGATTTATTTTTTCATCCAGGCTGGCGGGTCGAAAACGCACCCCATTTTGTCAATTATTTTAATTTTCCCTTCTGGTTAACCATTTTCCGGAAGTGTTCATGTGGTTTTCTCTTTTTACATTTCATCGATAATATACATGTTAAGTACTCTCTACGCCTCTTTGTGAATGTGGGAAATTCTAAGTCTACGCAAAGCGGAGTATTAACAAAGATATAAGACAAAGGAAATTATTCACGTTCACATTTGCAGAGGCCTATGCCCTACTTACATAAATAAATACCTAAAACAATGCTTTTTTCTTTCTATTTGTAGCGAGCAGATTTGGCTATCACAGATTTAACAATAACATCGGAACGTCAAGAAATTATAGATTTTTCAATACCGTTCATGAATTTAGGTAAACGCCTGCATATTTATGTATGGAAATGTGTATCGTTCGTTTAATCATAAATGCCCTCCACCAACAAGTTTTTCGAAACTGCGTTTTTTCACAGATTTTAATACATACATACATATGATATATTAAAATACAAAATCAGTAAAAAAAAAACAGACATCCAAAATAATAATTACACATTTGTTTTTCTAGTCTCAAGAAAAAAAATCGCTTAGAATTTTTGCCCCAATAAATATTTTTTAAGTCATCCGAAGTTATTTTTAAAAAGTTTTACTTTGTTTGAATCATCAAAATTAATTATTTTGGACTTTTATTTATATTAGTCCTGTCCTAATAATTATGGACGATAAATGTCGTTTTAAAATCTTTAAGTTTATTTGTGTTTTCATTTATGTAACTCTGATGCAGAAAACCTCTGGAGACTACGAGTTTGTCTCGACTACGAGTTTGTCTCGGTAATAGTATCAGATATGTAGAAGCCAATGCAGGAGATAGGGATATATGTATAAGTAAAAGTTATATTTGTTACAATATCCAGAGAGAATTCGAGTGTCCATTCGAGTGATTTTCGCGGTAGCCTCAACCAATTTTTTCGAAGCCTTCACCGATTTAAGTCAACCAAAAAAATCTTTAGCCTCAACCGAAAGAAATTAAAATCTAAAAATGCTCATCCATACATTCGCCCATCAGTCCGCCTATCTGTCCGAATTCCCATTCTTACTCGTATTTTTGCAATAAACTAGAACATATCAATTTATGTATGTCTATGTACATATGTACATACTAGACTAGGTCGATTTATTAACCCATATCGCACCATCTATTTTTCGATAGGACTTGGGCTCAGGAAAAAAAGTTCCACTACGCATACCTAAAAAAATAATTTTCGAGCCTGCGAAATTTCTATTTTATTACTTTTTTCGACTTTGATTTTTAAGGTTTTTTTCATGACCTACTAAAAAATGTTCATGTATATTTTGTTTTTTTTCCAAAAAACTGTTATCGACAACGTTTTTAGCGGAAATTTTTGGGTCCGACAGGGTATACATATGAAAATTTGTTTAGTAGGTCATGAAAAAAACCTTAAAAATCAAAGTCGAAAGCTCGAAAATTATTTTTCTGGGTATGTGTAGTGGAACTTTTTTTACTGAGTACAAATCCTATCGAAAAATCCATGGCGCGATATCGGTTAACTTTCGCTCATACAAATCGACCCACCCTAGTACATACATATGTGGCATGAACAAACAAGTTCAACATTGATACTGAAAAAAATCCGAATTAGTACCATTGAATTCCAAAACAGGCCTCAAAATTTTCAATGCATACCGAGATATGTGCATTTAAGTCTCGCGATAAAAAATGTTAAAGACTTAAAAATCAGATTTCACCCATAATTTTAATTTTGAGACTTTTATAATATACACACATATATTACCCGATAATTATTATGTTACTTTTAAAAGTTTGACAGAAATTTTTATTTATGATTTATACAATTTTGCATCACTATTATTAACATCTTTTTATTCTTATTGCAAAGTAATAATTTCGCTAGACACTATTGAAATGATATTATTATTTTTGGACTTTTACAAATATTTATTATAATAACTATGTCTCTGAAAAAAACAACCGAGCCCGAAAATGGAAGACAGGTTTATTTTAATTAGTCTATAGGAAATCAGACTACATACTGATATTCATTTTGAAAATCTAAGAAATAGAGATCAGAAAGAAAACAACTTATAATATGTAAATAACGCAATAGAGCAGCCGATTACAAAAAAGTTTGCATAAAACTATTGAACAAATGGTGCAAGTAATCGAACAGTAATTTAACGGTTGATGGGAGATGTTTACTATTGTGAACGTTTTTTTTTTTTTCAAACATGGTTAGGGGATTTGTGAATTAATCTAATGATATACATACATATTAATATAGTAAATGCTTATTTACTTTAACGGATCGCATCACTCAAAATTATGTTGCATGTTTTTTGATCGTTATTTTTTTACTCCGCCTCTTCCATCTTCAACATTCGTAAATCAACGGTTGAGTAGAATTTCACCCTATCTCAGCTTCCAGTTCGACAACGCCCCATATAAGAATATTTTTCAAGAGTGTGCTATTCTGGGGATCCTATACCAGAATTCGGTTGAAGGATGCCCTATTTCACGACTTTTTTAAAAACGCTCTATGCAACGTCAAAAATGTATTTAATTTATGCTCAATTGGGGGTTTTCGAATAAAATTCTGGATATTTTCATAGCACTCGCATATACCCTCACATATAGTTTCGATTCATATGAAATTGCCTGAATTTCATATGAAATTGCAAAGAAAAAGCCCTTCCATATGAAGCCAAGGCACTTCAGTATGATCATGATTAAATGAATATTTAGGTGTTCTCATCCCGTTGACCTTTTCCCTAATTCTGGAAAGTTGGGCATGCATAATTTTGAGGGTTGTCTATCATGCATAACTGCCTTTGAGTTCTACTACGATTGGAGTAGATTTTACTATACGTTTAGAAATATAATAACTATGTAAGCCGCTACCAGAATTTTTTAGACATAAAGATAAACGTAACTTTGTATTCCCCAAAAGAATATAGACAAAATTTTGCAGAAAACTTAATTTTTTGAGGAAATTTGTACGAAAAATTAAGCAATCAAAATTTAGTACTTTTGTAGTACAAGTGAATACTGGCAAATAGAGCTGCCGAAAGAGTGAGGTTATGTTGCTGACATCACCTTTATTATTGCATTATGGATATGATATTCAAATTTACACTAACAAATTGACAACCAAATTGTTTCAAAAAAATTGTAGCATTGAGAAAAGTTTTAATTCAAAATTTTTCATTAACGGGACCATCTAAATTCTTTAAACATTTCAAATAATATTTGTTTTTTTTATTTTATTTTAAAAGAGTTTCAGTGTACATATAATTTTGTAGATGTACTTGTGATTCGCACTTTAATATTAAAAAATTTTGAACAGCCCTGGTTATATCGAACCAAGTGTTTTCTCTTGGGAAGTGCTACCCAAGACTTTTGAGAAATATTTTGTCATTCCTCCAGCAAGAACACCAAAACTTTCGTATTATAACTTATATATGTAATAATTTCGATAAAACCATGGTATTCTAAATATGATAAACATTGTAACTGTTGTCTCTGTTGCTGTTTTTACCTAAAAAGCAGCCCCTTTAAATTTAGAGGAATGTTTTGATATTAAATATAATTTGCAATACATGAATCCGGCTTGCTTCAGTACTAGCATCTTGGTAATTACATCATGAATTCAACTGTCATTTGAACTGCAGTTGAAGTTGCCCTCAGTTAGCATAAGTTTTTAATTTTTTTCAAAGCTAACAGTAATTTAACCTCGTAAACCCGTCAGTGCTAAGCAGCAAAACGCAGTTTTTAATGGCCATTTATTTTTCTACTCTGAATTTTTTAAATGCGGGTAAAAATTTTACCCGCGTCTGACCGTTGAAAATACACCCCTACCATTTCAGATAGTGTATATGTTCGGTCTTTTTCTATTTACTTCACCTTGTGATTCCACCATGAGTGCCGATATATTGCTGCTCAAATGTTTTTTTTTCATATTCAGCTAAGCAGAGCTCACAGAGTATATTAATTTTTTTTCGCATAACGGTACCCTGTAACGGCATAAACTAATCGAGAGAGATATAGACTTCTATATATCAAAATGATCTGGGCGAAAAAAGAAATTCATTTAGCCATGTCCGTCCGTCCGTTCGTCTGTCCGTTAACACGATGACTTGAGTAACTTTTGAGTTATCTTGATGAAATTTGGTAAGTAGGTTCCTGGGCACTAATCTCAGATCGCTATTTAAAATGAACGAAATCGGACTATAACCACGCGCACTTTTTCGATATCGAAAATTTCGAAAAAACTGAAAAAGTGCGATAATTCTTTACCAAAGCCGGACTTATGACGCAGAAAAATAACAATTGGACAATGGGCGTGGCACCGCCCACTTTTAAAAGAAGGTAATTTAAAATTTTGCAAGCTGTAATTTGGCAGTCGTTGAAGATATCATGATGAAATTCGGCAGGAACGTTATTCCCATTACTATATGTGTGCCAAAAAAAATTAGCAAAATCGGATGACGAATATGCCCACTTTAAAAAAAAAAATGTAATATCTTTACAGTATATAAGTAAATTATGTCAAAATTCAACTCCAGTAATGATATGGTGCAATAAAATACAAAAATAAAAGAAAATTTCAAATTGGGCGCGGCTGCGTCCCGTCGACCGTCTGTCCTTCCTCTTGGCCGTTAACATGATACCTTGAGCAAAAATCGATATATCTTTACTAAACTTAGTTCACGTACTGATCTGAACGCACTTTATCTTGGTATTAAAAATGGGCGAAATCCGCCTATGACCACGCCCACTTTTTCCATATCGAAAATTACGAAAAATTAAAAAATTGCCATAATTCTATACCAAATACGAAAAGAGCGATGAAACATGGTGATTGGATTTGTTTTTTTTGACACAAAGTATACATAACTTTAGAAAAAACTTTGTAAAATGGGTGTGACACCTACCATATTAAGTAGAAGAAAATGAAAAAGTTCTGCAGGGCGAAATCAAAAGCCCTTGGAATCATGGCAGGAATACTGTTCGTGGTATTGAATATATAAATAAATTAGCGGTACCCGACAGATGATGTTCTGGGTCACCCTGGTCCACATTTTGGTGGGTATCTCGAAAACGTTTTCACATATACGACTAGGGGCCACTCCCTTTTAAAACCCCCATTAATACCTTGAATACCTTTGGTACCCATATCGTACAAACACATTCTAGAGTCACCCCTGGTCCACCTTTATGGCGATATTTCGAAAAGGCGTACACCTATAGAACTAAGGCTCACTCCCTTTTAAAATACTCATTAACACCTTTCAGTTGATACCCATATCGTACAAACACATTCTAGAGTCACCCTAGGTTCATTTTCCTACATGGCGATTTTCCCTTATTTTGTCTCCAAAGGCCTCAGCTGAGTATGTAATATACTGTTACACCCGAACTTAGCCTTCCTTACTTGTTTTTTAATTATTTTGGGGAAAAATTAAACAACGTAACATCAGGACGGAAAAGTCGACAGCTGTTCCGATTATACCTTGTGAATCTCTTCAAAGCCTTTTCTCCCGGGAGTGGGATTTGAAACCGTTTTTATTTTTGTTTTCGATAAGGGGATGTACCTAAATTTTAATGTTTTCTTGTCCCACTTATGATGCTACAAACACAACAATTTTGTAGCCTGTCTTTTTTTGATTTGGAGTTCGAAACTCATTGCGAGCATATTGGCTGCTGAGTGGAACGTCACGCAGCTAATGTCTAAATATATTGAGTTTGAATTCAGTTAACGAGTTTTTGAAACAAAATCTGAGATAGGCCGCTGTTCAACCGAATTTTGAGATAGGGTGATATTCCACTCAGCAGTCGAAATACATATGTATAATACCAATATGGGAGTATAATATATGTATGTGTACATATTTTCAAACCAATTCTGAAATAGGGCGTTTTTCAAAAGCTGAGATAGGGCGGTTTTAGAACGACAGCCGAGATAGGGTGATATTCAGCAGTCGATATATCGATGATTAGTTTGTACTTGCAAATTTACTTATTAAGATACTTATGAGGTGGAATGTGCAACGTATTACAAAACGGCCTACAAAAAAATGGGGTATGCTTTGAACTCATCTATGGACATGCATTTCTGCATGCAGACCACTTTTTTATTTTTTGTGCCAGAGAAATCAACTCTCTCAAAATATACTCAACATCCCTAATTTTTTTATTTGAATCATGTTCATTTCAACCAGGTATTGCGATCCTCTACATTAAACCACAAAAAGCACCACCAGAACTTTTTTCATTCATGGATCCTTTCTCTGGAGAAGTGTGGATTTACTTAGGTCTGGTATACATTGGTGTATCGTTTTGTTTTTTCATACTAGGACGTTTATCACCTACGGAGTGGGATAATCCATATCCATGCATTGCTGAGCCAGAGGAATTAGAAAATCAGTTTACATTAAATAACTCATTTTGGTTTACAACTGGTGCATTTTTACAGCAAGGTTCTGAGATAGCACCAAAGTAAGTTCAATAGTATGCGAGTACTTCAGTTTCATGTATATAAAACAAATTATAATATACTTAGATCGCTTTCTACTCGAACTCTGGCATCTATTTGGTGGTTCTTCACTCTCATAATACTCTCTTCATACACAGCTAATTTAGCTGCTTTTCTTACCATTGAAAATCCTGTTGGACTAATCGATAGCGTCGAAGATCTCGCTGAAAACAAAGGTGGCGTAGAATATGGCGCTAAAATGACAGGCTCAACGCGAAATTTTTTTGCGGTAAGTGACATTTCTATATTAAACTGGAACATCCGCATTATTCAATAATCAATCGCATAAATGGTTTCCCATTTATTTTACTTTTTGTTGTTGGTTCTTTATATGTAGTTTTTATTTTTTTTTCTATAAAATTTAAAATAATATTTTTCCTTTAGACCTCAGAACATGAAACGTATAAGAAGATGAACGAGTTCATGACGAAAAATCCCCATTTACTTTTCAAAACGAATCAGGAAGGAGTTGAACGAGTTAAATCAAGTAGCACATTTGCCTTTTTGATGGAATCTACATCAATTGAATATAATATTGTAAGAGAGTGTAATTTGATGAAGATTGGTGAGCCGCTCGATGAAAAAGGATATGGTATCGCTATGGTAAAAAGTAAGATTTAAGGGCATACATACATATATTTAAAGGGGATACCCAAGATTACTATTTGTAATTCAATATTTTTGTCCCTTAAGAAGAACCTTCTATGCATATTCAGAGCTCACGGTGAAATCTAACGAAATACACATCGGCGCGTTTTTCATCGAAATCAACATCACTTTCTATGGGTCTTTAAAAATTACATATGCTCTCAGCGTTGCCCTTCCGTTATTTCGGTTTTCGCCATACATAAAAATACCGCAGCAGCGCTTGTTTAGGTTAAACAGTTACTTGCGGAAAAGTCTGTGTCTAAAGCCAAGTGTTCCCACTAGAAAAACCAGATATCTCCAAAATCCACAAAAGTTGATATATGTATTATACAAAATGTGCAAAATGAGTGACCAGAATTGAGCGGACTGCGATGACACAGGTTGTCGAAATTTTCCTTTTTTCTTTGCTCTTTTTTTTTTTAATATATTTTACTACCACCAAATTTCAACGTGCAAAAAAAATTTAAAAAATTTCCTGATAAACTTTTGTCTTTTTCAACTTTCCACAATTTTGCATTATGGGCCTATTAGGATTTTTTTTTTTTGTTTGATGTTGCAATAAATAGAACCCAAAAATGTACAGGTCACTTTGCGGGTTCCATCCATAATATTTTTCCGTTCAAAAAGCAACAAAAAATCGACCCGGCCCGTACTTCGTTCTGTAAATATTTATTTTTTTAATTCTTTTCCTTATTTTTTTTAAGTACGAAGCGTTTTCTATTTTTTTAGTGTTTCCCATAGTATAGGGTATTAATTTCCTTACCGTGTACAGGGAACGTGAAGCTTAATATTTTTTGGGCTTTGAAACTGCAGCGCGATGGAACCCAAAAGCTTCAAAAAATTTACATTGCCCCACAAAATTACCTAGACATGTTTTAAAGAAATAATTGGGCTTTTTAGCAACACTATAAGAGATCAAAACCAGCCCAAAATGCAAAAATTTTGAAATTTTAAAAAAGTTGTAAAAAATAAATGCAAAAAATAAATCATCTACGTTGAAATTTTGTGGTCGAACTATTTATTAAAAAAAAAGTGCAGTAGCTTTAAAAAATTAAATTGACCGCAACAGCAATACTGCTCCGATTTCTTAGATTTTCAGCAGCAAGTTTAAACTTTTTGGTTTTGATATAAAACAATAATGAAATTTTAGACTTATTGCCAAGTTGAGTTTAAACGTTAAACCGACTCAAATTAAAAAAAAAAACGTAATTAATAGCATTGAGAGGATTCCAATTTAGGTCAAAAATTGAGGGATTGTTTTACTTTAGTGTACTCTTTTTAGAAATAAGTAGTTTATATTGACCAATGGATCGATACTCTTTGTCAAATAAGCGGTAATTGGATTTGACTACATAACGGGCCATACGAAAAGTAACACCTTAATTTTTTTTATAAAGGGATTCAATGTAAAAACCTAGAAAGTGCTAGATATCTAGATGGCACGTCAATATATTTTCACGCTGCAGATTTTATATACAATATTTTGTGTTATCTAAGTACATACTTGAATTTTATATCTTTCAATTGTTTTACAGACTGGCCGTACAGCTACAAATTTAGCAACGCTTTATTAGAACTTCGAGAGCAGGGTGTTTTAGCTCGTTTAAAAAATAAATGGTGGAATGAAGTTGGAGCCGGTGTTTGCAATGTATGAAAATCAATTAACGTACTTTTTAATTAAATTTCTTGTCACGCAGTCTTATTTTAGAAACAATCGGATAACAGCAATGCTAAGCCTTTGGATTTGAGCAATTTGGGTGGGGTATACCTGGTTCTCGGTGTTGGAAGCGGACTGTCTCTTATCTATGGGGTAGTGATGTGGTTTATATATGTTGCCAGGAAGGCCAGATATTATGAAGTGAGTATTTATAAAAACAAAAACCAGAAATGTATATCCTTACTATAATTTTATTTCAACCAGGTTCCTTTTAAAGCTGCACTTATTGAGGAATTCCGTATAGCAATTGACTTCGGAAGCAATGAACGCTTACTGAAAACTGTACAATCTGTATATTCGCGTAGTCGAAACTCACTTGTTTCGATCGATTCGATAATTACTGATTCCGAAGTTGAGGAGAGTTCAGACAGTGATGATTAACGAAAATGAAAAGCCGGGATAGGATTCGAGATATTTGTCTGTGAATTTTGTATTTATCGGTTTTCATCAGTTTAGCTAAAACAAAAGCTAAATAAGATTTTTTTGATGACGTTCTCCACCATGAAATACATAAATAACGAATAAATAGAACATTTTTTTTATTTTAAAATTGTTTTCATTTTCAATAAAAAATTTGGTACACATACATACCTACATATCGTCAGCTTAATGTGAAAATGTGCTAAGTCAACTTTTACAAATTTTATAGGAGACGAAAAAAACTGAATAATTTTTGAAATACCCATCTTTTTTCAAAACTGTGATACCTTAATTGCAATGCTTTTGAGTGTAGAAGCTTTGAAAAAAATAAATAAAAATCATGTATGCCAACCCAGTAGCTATTTTATAACTTAGCACAATTTCCTCACTCAAAACAAATTTTTTCTCCTGATTTAGCACTTTGTACTCAATATGTTTTCCCATCACTCCTCCCCTTTAATGATTGAAATATAGCACTAAAACTATATATTTGACAAAAAATACTATTTATTTGTCAAACTATTTTCTGATCTGGACTCTTTTGGCGGATGGTGCGCAGACAATAATTTATTTTTAAATTCAAACAAATACTGTGTTGTGTCTTATTCCAAAAAAAACAAAAACTGTCACATGCTTTATCTACAAACTAAATGCTAAATTTCTTAATCGTTGTCAAGAGAGTAAAGACTTGGGTGTAATTTTTGACTCCAAACTCTCTTTTTTTAGTCACACTGACTTCATTTTTTCAAAATTTGTTGCAATGGTTGGGTTCAGTAGACGTAACACCAGTGACTTTAAGGACCCTATGACATTGAATGCACTTTATTTATCCTTGGTCAGAAGTGGTGTTGAATATTGCTCAATAATATGAGATCCTTTCTATGAATCTAACTCCTATAAAATTGAGGGAGTTCAAAATTTTTTTACAAATATTGCTTTACGTATGCTTCACTGGCCAGACGGCTCCCATCACATACAAGGAGTTACAAATTGCTTGGACTTCAGGCTTTGCATGACTCATGCTTGCCTATAATGTAATAAACTTTAGCACGAATTGCTCCGATTTATCTAATTTGTTCATTCCATATATTCCACTGCGTGATCTTCGGCATAATAGATTACACAGGCTGACAGCATCTCAGACCCTGGAACCGGACTATATATTTTCGAAGGATTTTGATGCGATGAAATCTGCTCTATCAGCTCTGGTTTTCGAGATATCCTAACCTAAAAGTGCAAAAAACACCGTTTTTGCCTATATTTGAGGTTTGTATCCTTGCAGATGTTTTCTTTCACCAAAATTATAGGGTGGCATTTTTACGTACAAGTCATATTCTTTCAAATGGCGTTGAGTTTGCTCAAATATCATTTTTTCGCTGAGATATCGTATTTTGAAATTTTGTGGTGTGGTAGGAGTGGTTTCTAGGGGTTAGGGGATACGGAAGTTAATGGGTTAATAGTTAAGTTGGTTGGCCCACTTCTGGTGTGAGATATCTAGATAAACAAGACTTATTTTAGGAAAAATATGCGAGTAATCGCTTTCCCCAGTGGGTTAGCCTGCTTGCGGTATGATAGGGGTGGTTTCTAGGGGTTAGGGCTGTGTGTGGTACCCAAGGGTTAGATAGTGTAGGTGTGTGGTGAGTTACCAAACTTATGGTGTGAAACCAAATTTTAAGAAAAATAAGACTCCATTCAAGAAAATTAGTAATCGACTATATCATGTCTATGTAACTCAATCGATTTTCAGGTGTAGGGAAATTTGGAAACATGAAAATTTCAAAATGCGATATCTCAGCGAAAGAAATGATATTTGAGCAAACTCAACGCCATTTGAAAAAATAAGACTTGTATTCAAAGATCCCATCCTTTAATTTTGGTGAAAGAAAACATCTGCAAGGCTACATAACCTCAAATATTGGCAAAAACGGTGTTTTTTGCACTTTAAGGTTAGGATATCTCAAAAACCAGAGCTGATAGAGCAAGGCCAGATTTGGATTCAGCGCATCATAAACCTTCGGAAATATATAGTCTAGTTTCTGGGTCTGAATAATGGTTGAATTTTGTCGGCCTGTGTTATTTATCGAAATAACTCATAAAACTAATTATGCTATGAATGAACCTATAACTAGGACTATACATCTACATAGCAAATAGATTCAGTAGTGTTATTAATTTTAATAACAGCTTATATAAGTTTAAGCTTGAATTGTTTTCTACTTTTAACTAGTCTGTAAGAAAGCATGTAGTTATCGACATGTAAAAATTTAAGTAGATTATGGTTAGCGCAAAGCATTTATCACACACCAAAGGCATGTCTCAGTTGGGTGAATCCAATTTCAAGGGGTTGTGTTCGCAACCCTCTCAAGGGGTTGCCAGTGCAATATATAGCTTCTCCAACCCAATTGTCAACCTCACCTACCCGTGGCGTATCATGATTCATTGACAGCCGAGGCTCTGGCGACCCCAAGTACCTCATGGAGCTAGGGGGGTGGGGAAGGTGGGATGGCCTGGAAGGTTTAATGTGGTCATATAAATCGTTCCCGAGATGGTCGGGCTAGTACTTAATAGTGCTTTGTTACCGGAACGTAGCGGATCTATATCCGGCAAAGTGCCTTTATCGCTAATACAACAACAACAACAACAACAAAGCATGTACTTTTAGACTGAATGAATTAAATAAGTAAATAAAATGCGCGTACAAAGAAATGACTAGTAATTCAGATTGATATTATTGACTGGTTGACTTAGCACATTTTTTTTGCACAGCTGACGACTTAGCACATTTACACATCATTGCCCACAGCACAAAAAAATTAAAAATTAAAATATTTTTTTTTTTTGTGATCGTTGTATTTTGAATTCAGTTTTAAAACTGCATTAAAATACAATTTTTCAAAAAAAGTGACTTAGCACAATTTCACATTAAGCTAACGATATATGGTTTTGTTGTTTTTTATCGAGCGACTTTTTAAAGACGCTATCCTCTTTAGTCGCTGTTTATACATAAATACTTTTGTTGCTAGAACTTGTTACTTGAAGGGGATGGGGTGACGAGGAAAGCGGACGGGCATCCCGTCGTTTGTGCCCGGCAACTCGCTTTGCGTTTTAAATGCCTACGTTATCAGAAAAATGAAGAAAACCAACAAGTTGCCCGCACTTGGTGAAGATAAATCGAGCTACTAACAAAGTTCTTGTGTTAGCCGTCGCTCCTATGGGCTTCCGATCTACACTACTCTCACTGGAGAAAGTGCAAGTCTATAAAAACTCCGTACTCAAAACTCTAGCGGAATGGCTCGTAATGACACATCTACATAGCCTCCCGTAAGTACTTTATGTTAAAGAGGAAATCGGGATGCCGAACAGGCAGTTCCTGCTTAATTGTTCCCAAACGGCAAGCAACTGCTTGATGCAGCTGAATAAACCCTGTTATTAAGGGCTGTCATGGAATCCAAGTCGGTTTTGCGTTTTGTCGGAATTACAAACCAATATTGATTTAAATTGGTGTCATAAAACCGTATTGCTTTTGCTCTTTTCGAATGTAAATAAAAGCGATGTTCGAATCAGCTGATTTGCAGTGTTATCGGTGCATCCCACATACCGGTATTTTGATAATCTAGACGACCGAAAGTCAATTTTGTAAAATGCATTAATTTATTTTAATAATGAATAAAATAGAAAGAGAACACAATAAAGTATTCACTCCACCCCCTCTCACGCGTTTTCGTCGCGTGCGCTACCACCGTATTGGCAGTCAAAAGTTAATTGCTTATCACAATACACATATCTCGTTCGGCGTTCGGCAAACAACAAATCTTCAAAAAAGTAAAGTTAACTTATTTAAAGTTATATGTCTCGTTTTAATGATGGAAATTGAAGCTTCAGATATGTTTTTTTCCAAATTTAATAAATATTTTATAGATTTTGTTCATTAATAACGTAATTTATCGAATTCTGTATAAGGAGAAATAGTGCATTTTTTACACATATTTTTTTTTATTTGTTAAGCTGAAAGTTATAGTTCCAAGTCCGTCCAAGCTTGAATTTCTTTTTCAGATTGTGTACATATGCTTTGAGATGTAGAATAAAGTAGAATTAGCCGCAGAAAACCGCAGATTAATTAATTGTGGAATTTCAAAAGTTTCATGGAACAATTTTTTTTAAAAGCCTTTTCTATGCTTGTTATTTTTTGGTTTGTTGAAGGTTCTCAAGGCACTTCAGGTATTCGAATTGTGACTCGA
This sequence comes from Eurosta solidaginis, assembly GCF_040869045.1. Classification (NCBI taxonomy): domain Eukaryota; kingdom Metazoa; phylum Arthropoda; class Insecta; order Diptera; family Tephritidae; genus Eurosta; species Eurosta solidaginis. The sequence goes on from NC_090319.1 coordinate 395,811,302, forward strand.
AAATACCTATTCGACCGCATGCAAGCTCAGAATTTACCAAATTTGGACGAAAAATTAAACTTTTTACAACAGGAGCTTTTGTCAAGTGAAAAATACTCACAAATCAAGAAAAAGTGGCAGCAAGTACATAAAAAGGAAGATGTTTTCCTATCAAAGTACAAGTCTTGGTTGGAAGGAGGTTTTGAATTAACTGTTTGCAGCAATACTGAAAAGACGCAAAACTGCAGAACTCAGGTCTACAGTAAAGGACAAAGACTTGATTATGCATGCTGCTTCAGTAGAGTTAATCAAAAGTGGAAAGAGAAATGCTTCTAAAGTATTAAAAGACACTCAAAACTCTCCGACACGTGCGACAAAATACTAAAAGGCATTTTCAAACACTGGGAAAAAAGAAATCCACTCTTTATCACCAATGCAAGCATTGAAAATAATGATTGATGCTGATCTAGCAAGTGCTCAGTAGAAGTTATAAGGAACACATGTAAAAAAATTTGTCCCTGCTACACACTTATTCAAAAAGCAAAAAATGAATTGTATCCGCCTACTGAATCTATCAGAATTACATGCACTAGTGCCGAATGTGATTTACAGCCCTTTGGTCGATATTACAGTGAAACGCTTATTAACTTATTTGGGAGTAGTTCTTTCAGCATTTAAAGAACAAGAAAGATTGTCCCTGAAACTTATTTGTAAATGGGGATGCGACGGCTCACAGCAGTCACAGATTAAACAAAAACAAGAAAGTGATACTGATTGTGATTCAAATATTTTCCAAACCTGTTTTGTTCCATTAAGGTTAGTCTGTGGAAAAAGTGATTTGGGAAAATCCAACGCCCTCTTCATCTCGTTTTTGTCGTCCTTTGAGGTTCCGGTTTATGAAAGAAAGTGTGGACATAACTAAAGAGGAAATTGAGTTCGTAACTGAATCTTTGAAATATCTGTCAGCTACGGATTTAGAATTAAATAGTTTAACCTTTAAAGTCAGTCACGTGTTCGTCATGACAATGGTAGATGGCAAAGTGTGCAACGCTGCTTCTGGCACAACTTCTACCAGTAAGTGCTATATTTGTGGCGATACATCCAAAGATTTTAATCAGCTGCATTTAAAGCGCGATATTAACCACGAATGCCTTGAGTTTGGTTTATCTGTTTTGCACGCCAGGACAGGACTCTTTGAGAGTATTCTCCATCTTGCCTACAAGTTGCCTGTTCGAAAATACAGAGAAAGAAAGACAGAAGCGGAAAAAATGCTCGATAAAGACAGGAAACTTGAAATCCAACAGAGATTCCGTAACGAGACTGGCTTGCTTGTTGATATGTCAAAAGCTAACTTTGGAAACACGAATGATGGTAACATAAGCAGGAGATTTTTCGAAGATGCTGAAATAACCGGAATCAACTATGATCTCATTTATCGGTTAAAAGTCATATTGGAGACAATTTCATGCGGAGATAAAGTGTACTCGGAGAAGTATGATAAATATGCATTTGACACAGCTCAGTTGTACGTTGAATTATGACCATGGCAGCCGATGACACCGACAATGCACAAAATACCTGTGCATGGTGTATTAATCATAAAAAATGCATTGGTGCCTATTGGGCAACTTTCGGAGGAGGCTGCAGAAGCAGGGAATAAACATTTTAGAACTTACCGCCAAGACTTCGCAAGAAAATTTTCCCGAGAAAACTGCAATAGAGACATTTTTAATGGACTTTTTTTTAGTTCAGACCCTTTATTTAGCAGCACTAGAAATGTGAAAAGAGGAAAATTAAAATCATATTTACCTGAAAGGTTAAGTTTACTCATTCCGGCCCAACCTAACGAATCTGATTCATCAGATAATGAAAATTTGTAATTTTTTCCTTTAATTTGTTTCATTTTGCTTTAGTTCTTATTGACGTACGTTTATTGATTGAATTAAATATTTTTTTTGGTTCAAATAATGTGTTTTATTTAACACCTTCTGTGGTATTGCATTAACTTTCCATGAAACTTGGCATTTGATAAATAAATAATTAAAACATTAATAATGATGTCTATTTTATATAATTTAACCTATAAATACCCAAAACAAATTTCATTTTCTATTTATTCTAGTACAAAATGGTTGTATCTTTAAAGATACCACGGTCATTTAAGGGTTAATAATTTAATAGTTCAATAAAACAAGTCCATTGTCTGAATGATGATGAATAAAAGTATTAAAGACTATAAAAAACGTTAAAATAGTTTTGGCCGCCTAGATTGTCAAAATACAAGTACGTGCATCGGCAATTTTGATGTTAATTTTTTTGGCAAAATTTTGTAAAATTAATTTTGTGCATTTAAACAGAAATAAACAAATTTATTGAGTGCAAAATGGCATCAGTAGTTGTAGCATTTATGTTATTGGAAGATGAAAGTTGTGAGAAGGTCAAAAGAAAAATTTTGAGAGATCGCAGCAATCCATTGGAGCTGTAAAAATATTCCTTAATGTGCGTTTTGAAATATTTATAGTGTACTTTCAGTTTCATTGCATACTATCGCATAAACAAAGAGGCTTTCCGAATGGTATTGGACACCATTGAAGGACATTTAACTCTTTCGAAAGTTCTGCCAGTGCTGCAACTAGCTGCTACGTTACGATTTTTAGCTGAAGGATCCTATCAAGGATCAGTTGGCAAGGATTCTAGCATAAGCGTAGGTAGAAGCACGGTGTCAACGATTTTAGATGATGTGCTCAACGTTATGAATAAGATAGTTTGCCCACAGTGGGTGAAATTAGAAATGGATGGTAACAAACAACGCAGATCAAGGGACTATTTTTATTCAAAGTACAAAATTCCCTCCATAATTGGTTACATTGACGGGACACATATAAAAATCATCAAGCCGAGTACTGACGAACATTTATTCTATAATCGGAAGGGATACTTCAGTGAGAATGCGATGATTGTAAGTATTATTTAATCTTAATTTTATTTTGCTTATAAAATGGATTGTATAACTATGTGAAAGGAATAATCTTTGTTTTTACTTGCACCCAACACAGTAGATCTGCGTAGCTTACAATATACATAAATATTATTCAAACAGATCGGAAGAAAATTATATATATGCGCATTTAGATTTGTGATACTGATATGAAAATTCGAACGGTCGACTGCACGGTATCCCGGCTCTATCCATGACTCTTTCATATGGAACGTTTGTAGCGCCAGAAAACATTTCTTTAGGTGACCGGACATCTAAATTGTTAGGAGATTGTGGATATGGCATAGAACCTTTTTTATTAACAGCATACAGAGATCCAAGCTGCAACTCCAAAGAATATAAATTTAATTTGGCGCATTCACCTGGTCGAAATATTGTAGAGCGAACAATAGGAGTGCTAAAAGGCAGATTTCGATGCTTATTAGGCACCTTGCACTACAGGCCAGAAAAAGTGATTAAAATTGCAAACGTCTGTTGTGCGCTTCATAACATCTGCAGAAGCTACAACGTGGAATATAACGAAGGCAGCATTACTTTACCATCAAATAATATCGAGGAAAATGTTGAATCTCCACCTAGCGCTACACTGCAGAGTGAAGGCAAAATAATATTCAGGGATGAAATAGCAAACAGTTTATAGTAAAAATGTGCAATGCTTGATAGGTGCATATACATGTCTAAAATTTTTATTAAACACAACAAAAATGTATTTCTTTATTTAATAGAAAAATTGATATATAAGTATATATATTAACTAAAACAAAATCTAATATATATTCATTAAAACAAAAATATCATCCATTCAACGTTTTCTACTTGATTAAATAAGGAATATTCAAGAGGTAATACATTTAATTTAATAAGGTAGGAATAAGGCACATTTTATTTAAGGTACTACAGTCACAACCAACACTTTGGAAAATGGGAAATTATTTTTTTTTTTCCTGTTTTTCGAAATCAAACTTTTGGAGCTCGAGTTCGAGTTGCTGCTTTTTGATCTCATTTTTTTCCTGTAACGCTCGCAAAATATCTGCATTATTACGGATAAATTCATCCTTCAGCGCATTTACAGAGTTAGCCACAGATTCATTGCCTTTTTCTATGACTCTGACACTCGCCTGATGTTGCTGGCATTTTCCTTTTCAATTTTTCTAAGCTCGTCCAATTTCTCATTTATTTCGAGCTTTTTCTCGTTGTCTTCATCTAAAACTTTTTTTAATCGCTCCCCCGTACTTTCAGTCCGTTGCCTTTTAGGAGTGCTGGTAACTGGAGACATTGGCCGCTTCGTAGACGTGGATGGTAATTCATCCCCACTTTCGTTAGGGCCAAGTTCATTACCAGCTACAACTTCCACAGACTTTGTCATGGTACAAATCCGCACTATTGTCTCTTCCGTTTGAGAAATTTGGTGCTTGGTGAAGGGTCCTCCACCAGTTGCTCGGGACTCGGTTTTATTTTGTGCGAGCTTTCTTTTTATGTCACTTTTCCACTCAGTCCATGTCTGTAAGTATACAGGAAACGGAGCAATTTAAAATTATATTACATAACGTTTAAGTACCAACTATGTTTTACGTTTCTCCACCCATTCACATCCTTCTGTGGTGGACCGGCGACGTAACTAACTGTGGCCAAAGATCGTCAACAGTTGGCTTATCCCGCTTCGTTAAGCCCTTCGCAATATCTGTATATTTCTCCACAAATTCAATCAAAATACTGTTTTGCATTGAATTATTATGCTTTCCCCTATTAAGAATGAAAATATATGTAAATTTACATTTATTTTTATAAAATAAACCTTTATTTACTTAAATTTTTAGAAAATATTCAACTGCAAGAGAAAAACAACTATGAAAAAATGAAATCCAACGGCATTTAACTGATTGGTTTGTTTCCGATAGCAAAATCGAACCTAATGGATTCTATGACACCTAAAACCGATACTAATTCCAATTCGAACATTGAACCGATAACATTGGATTTCACGACACCAAGGTAATTTTTTTGTCGTTTTTAAATCCGATTCCGACAACAATTGGATTCCATGACAGCCCTGATTAAAACCGTATTTTTGGACATAGAAAAGAGGAATGGTCACTTTTCCGAAAAATGCACGGATTCCTTGCATGATAAACTGTAAAAGAATAAAGAGCGGAGGTCTCAGATAAACATCAGAATCGTACTTCCTTGACTCTAGCTGGGAAAATAGGTGCCTTTAGTATCACAGTCGGAAATTTCAGCCTCAACGAACATGGTTAATTGATTATTGCGAAAATGTTGTGTTAGCTTTGGCAGTTGTTGTGCTGCTCCTGTTACGATGGTTGGGTTTTTACAGCCAGAACCACATTTCAATCCCCCCAGGATTATTGCCAAAAAAAAAAAAGTTATAATTGTCCGAAAATGGTAAGATTAAGAATTAACCTGTCTAGTCCGTTGAACATCCCACTTTTTTTTTGTGGGGCTGTGTCATCAAAGGAAACGAAAGGAAATCTAATTACTCGATTACCGATACCGAAGTCGAAAGCGTAACAAAACCGAAATAAATGGTGGAAAATAAATGGTGGATCAAGGCCTCGAGTAAACCCAAGTAGTGTGCATTTTATTTTTACTTTTATTTGAAGTTCGTATAGACAATCGATGTACTAAATCTCAAAGTCTTAAGTCTGCAATGCTTGGTTTGTTCAGAAAAAGACATCAGTTATTTCTTGATCATATTTAATTAAATTTTTCAATCATATAAAATAAAGTTTTGGAATCATTTTTGAATACGATTATGATGCATTTTCCATTGTATATATGATACATAATTAGATACTACGGAAGTGAGCTTTTTGAACCGCAGGTAATTAGCAATAACTAACTTGACCGATATACACACACGACTGCAACACATATCGGGTAAGATCATAAACATCTTAGAATATGATAACGAAGTCAAATATACAAAACATATTCAAGACTAAAAGTAGTGTAAATGCTGCTCCAAACCTACGTTTTCCCCTATCATTTCTCCAGATGCGGCTTCCCAGAAGAGACATACTGGATGAAACTGATGCGCGGAAGTCGTGAGCTGTTTTAACCGTTGGTAAATTCAGCTTGATCGATACACCTGGACCCGGCTTCAACATCCCCCATGAGCTATGATTGTCAAAAACAGCAAGTTATTTTTAAAGAATGATATGAGACATAGTAAAATCGAGATTTTTAAAGTGACTTCGTTACCATGATTTCAGATGATGATCATAGATGATGTTGGATGTTGTAGTCGTGTGTGTGTACATCGGTCAAGTTACCCAGCGGACCAAATGCTCACCAATGATACCCCATTTGAGCGATTTTTAAACAGATAAAAATCTCGCAAATGCATCTGAAAACGATAGCAATATTATTCATGTTATAGGCTTTTTTGGTACTTCTGCGTAGTCGGATAAAATATTTCATTTGATACATTTTCGACTCAAATTAGATACTGAAATAATTTTTTTCCGAGTCGGAAACAATATTATATACATAAGTATCAAAAAGGATATTGCAAAATGATCACAAGGAATAGGATGGGCGAATTTTTCAGTTGTTCCGTTTCCCGTTGTGTTCCCCTATATTAAATACATTGAAGCGCACTTGAGGCGTTTAGACGCGTACTTTGCACAGCATTTATTTGCGTATAATAAAACTATAATATAAAAATAAATAATAGTTTAAAAAAAACTAAAAAAAACACGCTTTTATAGCAAACCGAACTACAAAATAGAAAATAATTTTCAATTAAAAAGAGGTTATATAACAGTAGTAGAAGGTCAAACAATCCTTTATAGTTAATCACCTCAAAATAAAATTATAATAAAATTTAAGTTATTAACAGAATAAATTAATTCGCAGTAATAAATAATAGTTTAAAAAAACTAAAAAACACGCTTTTATAGCAAACCGAACTAAAAAATAGAAAATAATTTTCAATTAAAAAGAGGTTATATAACAGTAGTAGAAGGTCAAACAATCCTTTATAGTTAATCACCTCAAAATAAAATTATAATAAAATTTAAGTTACTAACAGAATAACTTAATTCACAGTAAAAACCGTGGGGTGCTTGATATTGAATGTTACAATCATTCTATTGGCAACTATCTAAGATATGAAATGTAGTCAAATGCACTCCAGATTCCGTTACATACATACAATGGATACATAGATACATAGATAGATACAGACCAAGCTAATAAAAGCGTGTTAAAAAAGGGCTCCAGTATGCTCTTTCGTAGATGTGCCATGCATCCATTTCTGTCATTAATAAAGGAATGCGTTTTTCGCAATATGTGCAAGGTTTCAAATCTATGGCCATTTGGGGTGGTCATAAGTTCAATTGACCTAATGTTCGTTAACTTTATGTCACCCCACCATCACATTATTGCATTGTTATCGAGCCTTGATATGTGTGCGAAGTTCCAATCAAACTTATGGCCATTCAAAGTGGTAATAAGGCCAATTGACCTTATGGCCGTTGACCTTATGTCACCACACCATCACATTAATGCATTGTCATCGACGCTTGACACGTGTGAAAAGTTTCAATCAAACTTATGGCAATTCAAAGTGGTAATAAGGCCAATTGACCTTATGGCCGTTGACCTTATGTCACCACACCATCACATTAATGCATTGTCATCGAGCCTTGATATGTGTGCAAAGTTTCAATCAAACTTATGGCCATTCAAGGTGGTAATAAAGCCAATGGACCTTATGGCCGTTGACCTTATGTCACCACACCATCACATTAATGCATTGTCATCGGTCCTTGATACGTATGCAAAGTTTCAAATTAATCAGACTTCTAGAAACCGGTGAAAATTAAGCTCAAAGATTCCGTTACATACAGGCCAAGCTAATAAAAGCGTGTTAATAAGTCGGGTTTTCCTTCCTGACGCTATAACTCCAGAACACACGAACCGATTTTGCATTCGTTCGAAAGGTCTCGGGCTCCGTGAGGTTTGTAGCAAAGAAAATTCAGGATCGACGCACAGGGTCTCGAGATATAGGCCAAAACGTGGACCCGGGTATCCCTAGAATGTGTTTATAGAATATGGATAACAAATGAAAGCTGTTGATGAGTGCTTTAGTAGAGGGTAATTTCCATACCTATTGGTGACTAGGGTCTCGAGATATAGGCCAAAACGTGGATCAGGGTAACACCATGTTGTGTTTTTACATTATGGATATCAAATTGAAGCTGTTGATGTGTGCTTTAGTACAGAGTAAGTTTTATGCCGCTGGGTGACTAGGATCTCGAGATATAGGCCAAAACGTGGACCCGGATACACCTTGAATGTTTTTTACATTATGGGTATCAAATTGAAGCTGTTGCTGTATGCTTTACTACAGAGTAAGTTTTACAACGCTGAGTGACTAGGATCTCGAGATATAGGCCAAAACATGGACCCGGATACCACTAGAATGTGTGCGTATTATGGATATCAAATGAAAGCTGTTAGCGGTCACCGTGGTGTGATGGTAACGTGCTCCGCCTACCACACCGAATGCCCTGGGTTCACACCCCGGGCATAGCAACATCAAAATTTTAGAAATAAGGTTATTCAATTAGAAGAAAATTTTCTAAGCGGCGTCGCCCCTCGGCAGTGTTTGGCAAGCACTCCGAGTGTATTTCTGCCATGAAATGCTATCAGTGAAAACTCATCTGCCTCGCAGATGCCGTTCGGAGTCGGCATAAAAAAAGTAGGTCCCGTCCCGCCAAATTGGAGGAAAAATTAAAAGAAGCACGACGCAAATTGGAAGAAAAGCTCGGCCTAAAATCTCTGCGGAGGTTATCGCGCCTTACCTTAATTTATTTATTTAATGAAAGCTGTTGCTGAGAGCTTTAAAGTAATTTTGATTGTGATATTCGATTTAGTCTCATGAACCTGGCAAAACTGATAGACATGCATGGAAGCCGAAATAAAGACATGAATTAATAATACCCACATACCTATTTACATACGTCCTATTCGATTTGCCTATATAATTGTTTTTACGATGCTTTTTTCCGGGAAGTAGACCAGAGACGGACAGAAACTGGGACTAGGACTAGGAAAGGGACTGAGACTGAGACTCGGAGTGGGACTGTGACTGAGACTCGGAATGGGACTGGAACAAAATACATACCACCCTCTGGGACTGGCAATAAGATATGAAGAAGAAGGAGAAAAACTTGAGAGAAAAGAGAAGGAGAAGGATACTGAGTAAGAGATAGAATGACACGAGGTGGAGATAGATGAAGCGAAAAATACGGCGGAGCACGTTACCATCACACCACGGTGGCCGCTAACAGCTTTCATTTGATATCCATAATACACACACATTCTAGTGGTATCCGGGTTCATGTTTTGGAGTGGAAAAAGTGTAGAGGGGCGAGGGCAGCGTTAGAGGGAAAAAGCTTATTAAAATGTATGCAGATAGACCAAATTTAGGGCAGAACAACGTCTGCCGGGTCTGCTAGTATTAAATAATTTTTCAAACACAGCACTCAAATATTCACTTTCACGGATATCATAGACACTGATGACATGATACGAAACTTTTATTCTCTCTCAATTCGTTTCCAGGAATGGGTCTTGAAGTTCATTCGATTGTAAACAAAAGTTCGTTCGTTTCCAAGAATGGGTCTTGAACATCAGATGGCTATAGAGTTGCCTAAACTACCCAAAAAAAAACTCCAAGAAATCGTTCGGTTTCATTATTTTCAAAAAATCAGCAAGTAAGGTGATAAAAACTTATTAAAATTTATAAAAAAGGCAGTTTTGTAGAAATATTTTGTGGTAGATAAGTGAAAAAATATGAAATAATATATTTCGATTGCGTTGCTTTGCTTTGTTGCGCTGGCACCGCCATGAACGGCTAGCCCCTTTTTCACTTTGATGCGACCAAAATGTTTATTTACATACATATGTATACCCACATACAATAAAAAACGCAAAAAATTTATAAGAAATTACGAAATTAGATCACTTGGTGAAGTATCTGCGTTGTCGTCCGCAAAAGGCTGTTAATTATACATGTTGCGTTAACCTATACGTATACCTACAATTTATCTCAGCTGTCAAATGTGGAATGTTGCAACGCTCCACAAAAACCTGGCCTTTATGCATCCATTTACATCAATGCGAAGACTAAGAAGCTGACTTTTTCTTCAATCGAAAGCTGCTATCAAAACCCGTTTCGTGTGCAGCCCTTCGATGAAAGGTGTTGTCACTGATAAATTTTCCACGGGTGAAAAATAGTTATTTTTTCTTCGGATTTGTAATCCTGACAAAAATTCGAGTTTTTTGATATCCCATTTGACAATCTTGAGTAAGTTTTCAGTGAAAATTATAAATTAAACCTTTACCATATAAAATACCCCAAAGTTATTCTGAAATGCACAAATTTGATTTTGAGCATGATGGTATCTATGGCCAATATTATAAAAAATGCACATTTTCACGCGCTCTCAGAGAGCGAGAAGTTTCATATCATGTCATCTGTGATCATAGAACTAAAAAATTGTTTTGTGTCTTATTTGCACAGCGCATCGATAGAAGAAATAACGCTATATACGAAATTATGAACCGTTATTTTGTCTGCATTTTGGTTTTTGTCACAAAACACATGTTGCAAAGCTCATAAGAAAGTGTTTGGCGCCACAAAAATGAGCATCGTTCTTTGCTCAATTGTATCACCTTACCTTCGTGTGATATTAGTTCCACATAAATAACTTCAACACATATTGGTTTATGATGATGAATTATAACACTGGTCAACATCATTTTTGTAGGTACATCGGTCGTGCGTAGATTTTTTTTATTGCTTTTGCACCCAGAAATAAGAATATGAACATAAAAAAGTTTTTGATTTGGTTTTGTTCGAAAAAAATGGAAAAAACGAAAAACATGAAAATTCATCAAAATTTGACATATATTTGATTTATTCTAGTATAAGGTGTTTTTTTTTCAAGCGAGTTTGAAAAAAACGCTTTAACTAGCTTAACAGTTTCATTATTCCAAAACCATACAGATGGTGAAAGTTTATCAGCTAATTGTTACTTTTTTTAGCTGCTATGACATTTCTACTTCTAGCGCAGTATGTTTTTGACACTCAACCACAGAATTACAATAACAAAATACATGAAATGCGTGTGTTTGTTTGTATGTATGTCACCCTGCCGCCACGCTGTTATTTTGTTATTTTTGTTTATCTGCACATTCGTATGTTCATTTCATTCGCTCGTTCACAATAGTGCCCTATTTTTGAATATGCAACACTAGCCGCGTTCTATTCTAAGCGAGTGCGAAAAGAACGCCAAACTCGGTTAAAATTTCCCTGCATGTATTTAACAACACTGGTAACATTTCAGCTGTCAAAATCATCTGTTGTTTATTATTGACGGTTTCTTTGTTTAAGCACGAAAATTAAAACATTTTTGTAAATTATAATATTTGTTGTGTTTTGAACACCTATCTTGGCGCCTTTTTTATATTTTCGTTGCAAAACTCGTGAAATTTGCAATACAACGTTTTTGAAAACTTACTGGCAATAAATAAGCAAAATACTAATAAAAGAAAAGCAAAATGAGTGCTCCGGAAAACTATTTGGTAAATTACTAATTAATTAAAGAAATTAGAAAGAAATAAGGTGTAGTAATCTTTCAGATTGAATTTCTTCTCTTGGATGACCAGAGTGAATTGCGTGCCCGTAGGCAGGAAGAAGTTGCCGACGAAATCTTGGATGCTGTTTTCGCAAGTTCCAGCTCCTCTGAGGACTCTGACACCGAAAACGAAGATCATGTAAAGTGCGAAAATTTCGAAGCGACTCTTGATGCGATGAATCAGAAAGATTTTAAGATGCACATGAGACTGAAACGTGAAACTGTGGAATACGTTATTAGTAATATCCAATAGATTATTCATATAAGTTTGTAAATACTAAATCACTTAAATTATTTTTCCTTTTAGTGAGATATTCCAATTATGCCCCTGATCCATCTAGCGGTGGAAGGCCACCAGCTACGGCCAAAAAGTCTGTATATATGTATATTTGGTACGTGAGCAACACAGTGACCTTCAGACAACTAGGTAATTTGTTTGGGGTGGCTCAGTCGGCAGCGTGGTCAGTAGTGCAGCGAGTTGCTACTTTTTTGGTGTCCATAGCCGATGAACACATAAAGTGGCCACAAGGGGCTTATTTGCATGAAAATGCAGAACAATTTCGTGAAAAGAAACGTATTCCGGGTGTAATTGGGGCAATCGATTGCACACACATTGCCATTAAGGGACCAAAGAATTGTAAGGAAATGTACTTTAATAGGAAGAAAGCATACAGCATAGTGGTTCAAGCCGTAGTCGATTGTAACAAAAAATTTATTGATATTACCTGTGGTGAACCAGGATCGCTTCACGATTATAGGGTACTAAGACGATCCAAACTCTTTGAAGACGCAGAAAGTCATTATGAGGAAATGTTTCCCAACTCGCATTTCATCATAGGAGATTCCGCGTATCCTTCGAACAAGTGGATAGTATCACCGTTCAAAGACTATGGAAATTTAAATGATGCGCAAAGAAAGTTCAACGAAATACTTTCATCTACACGAATGGTAGTTGAAAACGCATTTGGTTTGTTGAAAGGCAGATTTCGGAGGCTTTTAATGTTTACAGAGCAAACTGACCTTAAGATGATAACTAACATAGTAGTCAGCGTATGCGTTTTGCATAACATTTGCATTTCTTTTGACGACTTGTATGACATGAACGAACAAAGTACAGACACCCTATTCGCTACTGAGAATGAAAGGGATGAATCCGGTATTGATGAAGCACTTGACAGGAGGCAAAACCTTTTCAACTATTTGATACAGAATCACATCATTTAATGTCGTAAGTGGTTAGCATGAAAAAAATAAATATATACATTTTACTATCATATATATTTTAAAATTTAAGATCAAATCAATGTCAACTATGGCTAAAAGCACCAAACGCTTTTGTCAAATACAAATTGGTTATTTATTGAAAAAACTTTGCAGCACAAGCGACGATACCGATGATGATGGTGACGCTGGTACTACCATTAAGAAAGCCCCTATACGTGGCATGGATGTTGACTCCAGTGATTGTATGGTACTATGATTTTATAAAATATTATTATTTTTTTTTAATAATATAACAATTTGTCAACCCTTGTTAAACTAATGAGTTATAAATCAAAAATGATAAGCAGAAAATAAAATTAAATAACATTATATAAACTGTAATAAATGCAGTCCCATATAATTATTTAAATAAGAGATTAGAATTAGTTAGCAACTACGTAAGTATATGTGGATTAGAGGTTTACGCCGATCCTTTTATCGGCGGCGGCAGCGGCGGCGTACTCCGGTATTTTTACTTTAGAAAGCTTGATCTTTCTATTTAAACAAATATTTAGGAAAGGTTTTGTTTGTATTTATTTAAGGAAATCAACGGTTTGACCATTTCGGAAGAGATACATAAAATGGTCACACTTTTGTCTGTATATTTCGGCGTAGTTTGTGGCTCCTTGGCGGTCACACACAAAGGCGACTTACGGTTGCTATTAGTGGTCTTTTAATACTCATGCTTCTAGTGGCACATGTAGCCTCCAGATTTTTCGGCTGTTTTTAGGAGCTACAATTCCCGATGTGCGAACAGTAGCAATCCCGACCACCAGTCGCTACCACACCTGACCCTCACACCATATGACAGCACGGAGGCTATAGGACTGAGACTTCCAACTCATACCTTCGTCGACGTCACTGTCCTAGAAGCTCTTGGTGTAGCTCCGAAGACTTTCCAACGGATGCTTCTGTCGAGCTATACTTCCGAGCTACACCAGAGAAGCACCTTGAAACGTTAGGGAGTGACTATTCGGCCAAGGATGCCGCCCTCGAAATCATAAGCAGTCTAAGTGGATGTCATTGCGACATGGGTATCGTATAATCCTCGGCGCATCTACATAATTCAAATTTTACAAGGACCCTGGATCAAATTTTTAAAATGTAGACCAAAGTTTGCAGACGTTTGTGTTCACAACATTGATTTCAATAGTCTTCGTTAAATCAAAACGATATTTTAGAATGAAAGTTGAAAGATGTGAAATGTTGCTTTCCGGCCTTATGTTATAAGAGCCCATTATGGATGACCGCGTAGCTTCAGTTTTCGTACTAGTTCGACTGTCCACCACGGCGGCGGCGTTTATCGGCGGCGTATATCTCTAATGTGGATATAATATTTGAACCGTTTATTGAAATTGGCACAAGTACATTTTCGAAATCATTGAACTTATTGCAATTTTGGTAAGCTACAGTTATTTCCATTCAAGCAAGCATTCTTAAAACCGTATTCGAAAAAATTTAACTAAATCATTGGCAAAAATATGAAATGTCTTTTTTAGTTTTTTTGTTAATAATAATACTGACATATGAGTCCAGTTGATAATAAAATAATCGTAAAATTGAACATGATTATAATCCAGACTGAACTCTACATAGAGTAACCTAACTCTACCGGTTGTTTATAATCAATCTAAATAATTCGATACATAGAAAAGTGTACTTGTGACACTCTGCAAAGAAACGGTTCATCTGTATAGTTATGCACTATTATTAAAAATACTAAATGCTAAATAGAATGTGTTTTTAAACAAAAAAAAGCTAAAACTTTAAGGCAACTTTTCAATCGTTTTATTCACTTTCTTTCATAACAACATAACATAACAGCATAAACATTTCATACATTTAGTAATTTTTTAAATTAATTCGTTCATCAATTTCATAAAATATAAGGCAATTTACGGATCCTATCTTTTTTAAATTTTTTCAAAACCACCAATTTCATAAAAAACAACCGTTTAAACATATCATACTTCTAGTAGAAATTAAAATTAATTTGTACTTCAATTTCCTAACATATAAAGCAATTTAAAATGAAAGGCAGTGTTTTATGCACACGTTTTTAAGATGAATAAACATCAAACATTTTGATAATGAACTTACACCTGCGAACAGAAAAATAGCAGTCTCAATTCTTAATACATTTCGTCAGTTAAATACTTTTTTTATTTCCGATACTACACGAAAAAACTTCCATGATTTTTTTTAACTGAAGCTATGAAAAACAGTATCGAAAACGTTTTCGAAAAACGCAAAAATTTACCGAAATTTTGAACTTCTTATTTATGGTTCTATGCTTTTTTGGAGTATACAATTTTGTAGCAAAATCAATTTTAGTATAACAAAATTCTCGTTGATTTTTGAAGTTTTTTGAAGGGTGTTTGAGATTTTCTTCTATACAAATTGTGAAACAGTTTTTTTATGAAAGAAAATTTTAAAGACTTTTCGGTAAAAAAAATACTCAAAAATCAATGCAATATAAAAATAAAACTTGTACTTTGTTATACTAAAATTGACAAAATTGTATACTCAAAAAAGTTTTAAGAACACCAAATAAAAAGTTCAAATTTAGGTAAAATATTTGATATTTTGATTCTTTTTGAAGTGTAACATTTGTAAACAGTTGGGTTTCTCTGCTGTCACCATCACCACTAGAGAGCTATTGAAGAGACGCTCCGAGTCACGCTGTGGCCACCTTGTCACACTTACTGACGGAGATAATGCGAAGCCATCTTTACCATCTAATAAGTAAATTGCACTGTAGAGGAAGAAACATTTTATAAAATTTAATAAAATCAAAAAATGATAATTGTTTTAAAATGGGATAAATTATTGTATGTTAAAGTATAGCGAAGTTTGAATAGGTCTCATTCTTCATTCTTAGAAACATGTACGAAGGTACCTCGTAAGATATTAAAAATCCTCAACGCTTTTTTGCAATAACTTAAAAAAAAACTCATATTCAAATTTCTGTTTAACTTCTTCATATCAATAGCTACCTTTACCACCAGGAGGAGTCACTATTGCTTCTACGCCTATGCTATTGTTTCCTATATCGATGAGCTTTGTAATAAAATAAACAGCTATCTCCCCAATCTCTCCCTCACTAGGGTAGGCACCTTGTCGTTGGTGTGAGGGCTTAGCCGATCTCCATAGCGCCCGACTATGAGGCGGAGCTGTTTAGGACTGGCATCTACGCCGTTTCGCCTCACAGGAGGGCGGCGGGATGTCGGTGACCAAGAACTGTAAGTCGAAGGCAGGTATAATGGTGTGAAGATGATAGCGTGCTGTGAGTCGCACATAGGAACACCCGGCACAACAGTTACAAGAGGCTGAATGGGGGCTTCGAACACTGTAAACCAAAAGGGCAAGGGGAGAACGACGACGTCACGATGAAGGTGCTGGAGGGGGACAAGCAGCCCATTGGTGCTGCGAGTCCTACAGATAAACCTCCAACACAGTAAAGTGGCGTCGAGCGAACTCCGGGGAAGATCGGTCACGTGTATCCCAAAGATTATAGACCCAATAGCTTAACATCATTTCTACTCAAAACCTTTGCTGATAGATGTGTACATAAAGTCCAACGTGGATGAAAAGCTGCTCTCCACAACACAACAGGCGTACACCAAAGGCAAGTCAGTAGACACCGCATTGCATAGGGTGGTAATAAGCATAGAAAAAGCCATGGAATATAAGGAATATGCTCTAGAAGTCTTCTTAAGCATTGCCGGGGCTTTCAACAGTGTTTCTAAATGGGCGATTATGGGTGGTCTTAATTACGTTGAAGTAAATCCAGCCATACCCAGATGGATCGACTGCATGTTAAACTGCAGTAAGATTACATCGCAATGGGGATTGTACGCGGCCACGAAATTAGAGGACAGGGGCACTCAGGGAAGGGTGCTATCACCTCTGCTGTGGACTCTGGTCATTAACCAACTGCTCACGGGATTCTACGAGGGACCAGCAAAACTTACGGTTTACGCAGATGACGTTGCATATGGTCTTGTTTACAAAGAGGTACAAAGTCCCTAAGTTAGGAGGGGCGACCCTAAGGGAGAAACCGTGCACAAAATATCTAGGAATCATCCTAGACAGTAAGCTGTCATGGAAGCTCAACGTGGAGGAGAGGGTGAGGAAGGTTTCAACGGCACTTTATGCATGTAAAAGAATGCAAAAGAACCGGCATATACAATCAGAAGGCACTCAAAAACGATGCCTCAAAACTAACAACCAAAAGCAATAATTATCATTTCACTGACACAAATTTAATAGTTTTTTCTTCGAGAGTTGGAACAATCTTTTCATTATATTACTTAACAATTTAAAGGCTTCATTCTGTATTGCGAACGATAGCTCAGACAAACGATTCGCCTCCAAACGATTTCGTCTAGCAATGGTATTCTCTATCATTTTTGTTCGGTCTTTACGTTTCTAACTAACAGGAAGGCAAAAGTAATTGTCTAGTGATAAGTTGCCATTGTTTAACATAGTGCAAATACACTAGCAATTCGTCTCTGATCCGCAACGAAAGTTCGTTTCGTAATAGAGAATGAGGCCCTAAGATTAGACATTTTTTCAATTTGTATTTTGACTTACCAGCAACAACAGAATCATGTTTAATTGTACACCGCACAATCAATATAGCATCATGTAACGAAGCTCAGTTTCTTCCAAGAATTGTTCGGCACCGCCACGTAAAATCAATGTATATGTTCTAGCATTAACGCAAACCTTAAATAATTATAAACTATGAAAATAAAATCAATGTCAAACCCAAAATCAAACCTTGGAAAATGTTGAAGCGTTCACCACCAACTTGACGTTCTTCAAAGTAATCACAGTGACCCAAAACCCTTGAATTAATATCATTAGCTGTAGTCATAACAGCACCACCACACGCTTTCATTGTACGTTCCAAATCTTTTTCTGGTACACGAACAGCACAGAACACATCACAACCTGAAAAATACTGTGTACCAACATCACCAATTGGTAGTTTAGATAACACAACAATGGCGCCTTACTTAGCTAGTTTATTGTACAGAATACGCCATTCAGCATTCTTGAACATTATCAATACGTACTTCAGATTTATCACGCTCAGCCTTGAATTCCTATTCTATATTTAATAATGCGATTTAAATTTTTTGTATGACATTGGGTCCAACTAAGAAAAGTACAGCGTCCACAACTATTTTAGAAAAGAAATCTTTTTGTTGATGAATAAGTTTGGAGGACATTGCTGTGGCAGCGCATTTTTCCAATAAAGCACGTTGTTGTTCCTTTGATTGGCGCTTCGACATTTACAGCCATGTCATATTTTGGTCATGCATAATTGTAATGCTTTACGTATAGCTTTAATGCATGCACGCCTTCCTCCACATATGGCTTAACTTGTTTTAAGATTTCACCTGCTTCAAGTACTATTGAAGTGGTGCCATCGCCGACCTGATAAGAGAAACATTTTTATTCTACACATTCTAATATAACAAAAAACTTACCTCAGCATCTTGAGATTTGGCGATGTCGACTAGAGTTTTAGGGCTGGATATCCAATAGTTTCATAATGTTTGCACCATCATTTGAAATTGTGGCCTTACCACTGCAATCAACAATATGCTTGTCCATACTGCGTGGACCCAATGTAGTGCGTACAGCGTCCACAATTGATTGCGAGTCATTGATGTTGGACATGAGTGGCTCATATTCACCCTCAACCGTTCGTGCCATTGGTGAGATGGTAAGTGTAAAGGGCAAAGCTGTTGTTTTTAATAAATCAGCTGTTGCAAGTATGCAATACAAAGAGGACCTGCAAACGAGAAAGATCAATGTAATTGCCAAACAAAACATTAATTTCGAATATCAATACCTAACGTAACGTGGCGAGGAGTTACCCTGATCTTCTACCACATATTTGGTGGTCACCAGTGGTGGTAATAAACCCTGTTGATAAGTAATAAAAGCACAACCAGTGCCATTTTGATTTTCAAAGATAACCTTATCGGATTTGGCATCTGATCGGGATCTAAATGGCGTTGGGCTTCATCATACTGTTGCGGCTGTTGATATATACCAGTACCAGGTGCAGGTGCTGCTAAAGAAAATAATAGAAAAACAATCATCAGCAATATTTGAAATATATTAGTTGTATTAGCATACCTTATAACCAAGACGTCTGGGTATTGGGGGTTGACCCGGCATGGGTGGCTGCCTGGGCATTGGCGCCTGTCCAGGTTGTGTTGGTGGCATGATTTGACCCATGTAACCACCTGGTGCAGCTGGTTGTTGTAGAGGATGACCTGACTGCTGAGGTTGTGGAGGATAACCAGGTGGACCAGGTTGTGGTGGATAGCACGGCTGTTGCGGCATTATGCAGCATAAAATATATATGCAATGAAATGTAATAACAAAAGATTTATTTTCTTTTGTTTTGTTTTGCGCTTTTTGAGTGAAGTTGGCTGCGATAGTTCTATATGTCAAAAAATTTCCTTGGTGTATTTTAAACTTCATTCACAATAGAGCAATATTTTCTATTTTCAACACTACCTCTCAACTCGGTTATTGATTAGCCGACTTCGCGAGGACTGGATAAAATAACCGAGTTAGTGTTGTTGCTTTGAATGTAATTCGATAAATAAGCGAGTGTTCTTTTCGTGCTCGCTTAGAATAGAAGGCGCCTACTATCAATCAAGTCGACAATTACCTAAGCGGTTTCAACTGAAAGCGCTTAGCCAACTCAACTCGATTACTTTTTATTGTTGCTTTCCATGCAACTCGGTAAGCTAGCTAGCTAGTTCTTAATTGTACTAGTTAGCAATGAAATACAGCTATAGTAAAAATCAATTTAAGATTTATTTTTATAAATTTAGTTTTAGAATACAGTTCGAATGTTCAAAAGTGCTTTTTCCTGCTTTCCCTGCCATATTCGGTAACATTTTCTCTTATTAACGTCCAAATATAGTCCCCCATCATGTTTTCCGTATACTGGCCTTGGTAGCGTTTCTCAAACTCCATTATATCTTGATGGAATTGCTCCCCGTGTTCTTCTGAATAAGCTCCAATATTATCTCTGAATTTATCCAGATGTGAATGTAACATGTGCATCTTTAGCGACATTCTACATCCGATGGCGGAAAAATTCGTAATCATGCCAGTTATCAGCTCATCATAATTTTCATCCCTATGATTTCTAAGAAAGCCATGAACTACTGCCTTACAACTGTTCCATTCTAGTTTCTCCTCATTGCTAAGTAGGTCCGGGAAAATATCGCAGTTCATTATTTTTTTTATTTGCGGCCAACAAAGACTCCAGCTTTAATTTTCGCCTCTGACAGCTTTGGAAAAAAAGTCTGCAAATATTTGAAAGCTTTAGACTCAATATTAAGAGCTTTCACAAATTGTTTAATAAGGCGCAATTTAATATCCAATGGCGGCATCAATATATTTTTAGGATCGACAATTGCTTCATGTTTAATATTAAATCTTCCCACTCCATACTCAGTACGTTCAGGCCAATGTTTTTGGCGATAGTGGGCGGCACTATTTCTGCTATCCCATAGGCAAAGATAACAGGAGTGTTTGGTATATCCACCTTGCATTCCAGTAAAAAAAAAAAAACAAACCATCTTGAAGTCTCCAATAACATCCCACTTGTATTCCGTATATTTGATTTCAGTTAATGGCATTTTAATACTGTCATAATTTTCTTTGAGATGTATGGAATGTGCCAGTGGAATAGATGGAAATTTGTTCCCATTGTGTAGTAGAACTGCTTTTAGACTTTTTGTTGAGCTGCCGATACAGAGGCGCCATTCATTTGTATTACAAGGAATACCAATTGCTTCAAATAAACCTTTCACGTCATAGCAAAAACAGAGTCCATCTTCCATACTGTGGAAACAAGAAAACTCTTCAAACGCTTTCTTTGCCGAGATATTCGAACATCAGAAGTAAGTAAATTTGGTTGTTTAAGCCGCGATGCTAATAAATCTGCTTTGTCTTTTGATAGATTTAAGTCTCTTATTAAGTCATTGAGATCTTCAGAGTTGATGAGATGTGGTATTCCTGGTTCAAATTGAGGAACAAATTCGGAATGTTCGGATGCAGATGAACTCGGTGTTTGAAAGCTGCCTTGAGGGAATAGTTGCTTTTCCAACACAGGTGGATCAGGTACAGGATTTTGTTCCGAATGTGGTACTGGAGCGGATGTCGATGGTAGTTCCGAATATATTGTTTTCCTTAAACGTTTCCCTTTCAGTGGTTTCACTACACAAAAATAGCAATCAGTGTAATGATTACTCGGTTCCCTCCAAATCTTCGGCACTGTGAACTTCATGACTCTTTTCTCACCCTGGTACCAACTATACTAAAACGTAAAGCATTTCATAACAATTTCAGTTATTTTGTAATTATATGTATGTAGATATATGTATATATATATGAAACAGTTAGTACAATAAGCAAGAGAAAATACACTTACGCTCCAGAATGCTTCTGCAAGAGTTACATGAAACATGTAGAGCCCATTTTTTGTACTGGTTTTTAACAGGTTGACCGAAGTAGGCTAGATAGGTCTCGCAAATCCTTGTGTTTTTAGTTAGATCAAACTTTTTTTGTCTTCTTTTAATAAATTCGCCACATATATAGCAAAACTAATTAGCCGCTCGTTTACAACTTCTTGAAGACATCATTCCTCTGTAATATGCAAAAACATAATGTCGCCCACAACGAGTGACCCAAGAAACTACAGCTTCTTAAAAAAAAATTTACTTATAAAAACGCTATCAGGTAGCTGGCATGCTCTATTGCTAGGCCTGCCAATCCGTCAGTAAAAGTTTCGATGAGTTTCTTAATATGTACTTAACGAATTGCCAAATCTACCTGTTACGAAAGATACGGCAGCACCATAGTCTACACACATATGTACGCGTAGCTGTCAACGTTCACTTTCGACGTTTTTCTTTCTTCTTCGTTTGTTATCATCCTTAACTAAAACTTCCTTTTTACATTGGCTGCCATCGAGACAACGTGTTCTGGAAACTTAATCCTAGGAAATCACCAAGAATACCAAAGTAAGAACCATTGGTACATTTATAATGAATTCTTTGTAACTATTGTTGTTTGAATAAATAGATATTTTAAACGCCGCATAATAAATTGCATGTTGTAGAAAATTTGGGCCTGGTGGTTGCTAGGATTCGCAACAACTTTAAAATATTTTGATTCAATCGCTCATTTCTAAGAATGCCGAAATCAGGAACAAACGTAGCACCTAGCTGCCGAATCTGCAATAAACCGGACGATTCGGAAATGGTATGCTGCGACATATGCGATCAATGGTACCACTTTGTATGCGTAAACGTGACTGCTGAAATTGAGCACGAGGACTGGCGTTGCTTATACTGCTCAGTCGCCCCCAATACGTCCCTGTTGAATACAAGCACTAACGAGGCTAGTGGTGGCCCCCCGCCTTCTGGAAAGGCCAACGAAGGGCAGATAACTCACACTCGCGATCAACCATCGCTAGATGATCAACATTGCCGCACCTCAAAGACCTCTAACCGTGGTGATACAGGGGGTAAAGCACGTCGTCTCCAGGCTGAGGCCAAATTACTAGAAGAAGAACAAGAACTGCTGCAGCAAAAGGAAGCACTACTCGACAAACGTAGAAAACTCCTGCAACAAACAGAAGCAGAAGAAGATTCCGACCGGGATGAGGAGCTAAATGTGACCGCTGTACAAAAGTGGCTAAATGCAACTGGGATCACTCTACCCAATTCTGCGCCTTTCAAAACTCCGATGTCAAACCAGCAGCTCCCCAGCGGGCCACAAGTGAGCTCCCCCACAAAGTGTCAAAGAAGGGACAATTCGTAAAGCGACGATATTCAGCGTAATATGGAGTTTCTGATGCAAAAGCTCTCTACTCTTGAGCAACAATTGAAAACTCGAGCCGCGCCCGTAGGCAGCCCCACCTGGTTCCCTAACCTGACGCCGGATGGTGCTTCATTACCTAAACAATCTTCGACAGCAAGGCCAGTTGTACAATCACAACAACATCCCTGCCTTACAAATAACCAGCTGGCTGCACGCAAGGGTCTATGTAAGGAGCTTCCCAAATTCGACGGTAAGCCGGAGGAATGGCCTCTATTTGTAGCTACCTACCAGCAAACGACTGAACTGTGTGGGTTTTCAGAAGGGGAGAATTTAATTCGCTTACGCCAAGCGTTAGAGGGGCCGGCACGCAATGCCGTGCGTAACCTTCTCCTTCACGCCTCTTGTGTTCCTCAAATAATAGAAACACTTCAAATGAAGTTCGGTCGACCCGAACTTATTATTAGCGTTCTCCTAGGTCGAATCAGGGATATACCAGCTGTCAAGGAAAACCGCCTTGAGACTCTTGTAGATTTGGCACTGGAAGTGCAAAATGTTTGCGCTACGATGAAAGCCTCAAACATGTTGTGCCACCTAAACAATCCAGAACTGGAACAGGAGTTGGTAGGCAAACTACCAGGCTTGCTCGCTGCATTCTGGGGCATGCACAAGCTGCAGCTACCTACGTGCAACCTCGAAAGCTTTGGAAACTGGCTCTTTCAGCTCGCGCAGGGAGCGAACAGCGTAATAGTGCCATTTAACATAACCAAGGGCCACACCAAGCGTGGATATCTCAACGCGCACACGAATGACCCCAAACCAAAGGCTAAAGCGTGCTTAATATGCCTCGGAAATTGTACCTCTGCCGATAGATGCGTTGAGTTTCGGGGAATGCGCAGGGCGGAACGCTGGAGTTTAGTTCGGAGGCAAAAACTTTGTCGACGCTGCTTGAAAAGGCATAATAAATACCCATGTTCATCTACTACTGCCTGCAATGTAGATGGTTGCAACCTCACCCATCACCCACTTCTGCATAAACAATCTACTATAGCCCTGGACAAAAACCTGCGTAACCCTTCAGTTAATGCACATAGCAGCGATGCTGATTCAATCCTCTTTCGTGTCTTACCGGTTACACTTTATGGTAACAATACGAAACTGGAAACATACGCCTTTTTCGATGACGGTTCCTCGCTAACGCTAATTGATGCCGAGCTGCAAAAGAGTTTGCATGTAGACGGGACCTCACACCCACTTTGCCTTAAATGGACGGCTGATGCACGCCGATACGAAGATGAGTCTCGTGTGTTTGATTTAGAAATTTCGGCTGTTAGTTCCAACAAGCGTTTTGTTCTAAAAGATGTGTGAACAGTTCGCAGCCTTGAACTGCCGATGCAGACTGTTGATGTCAATAAGCTCCAAGACAAGTATGCATATCTAAAAGGCATCCCGTTGTCATCGTACGCTATTGCCGTACCAAGGCTCTTAATAGGACTGAATAATAGTCGGCTTAGCCAAAGTCTAAAAATAAGGGAAGGGTCAACAGATGAACCAATAGCCGAAAAAACTCGACTAGGGTGGACATTGAAAGGAGCCATAGCAACAAATGAAACACAATGCCAATTTGGCTACCACACATTCCATGCCTGCGACTGTGAAAACGCTGACAACGCTGAGTTATTGCAAATCGTTAAAAATAATATCTGCCTCGAAAACGTGGACGTCTCTAATAAATCAGAAGCATTATCATCTGCCGAGGACAAATACGCGCTCGAACAGCTCAAAACCAACACGAAACGCGTAGATGGTCGCTACGAAACTGGTCTGCTCTGGAAGTGCGGTACTACTTCGCATCCTGACAGCCTACCGATGGCACTTCGACGAGCCAAATGCCTGCAAGCAAAACTGCAAAGGAATCCTGTACTGGCCGAAACACTCTCAGCTAAAGTAACTACATACGTAGATAAAGGGTACGCGAAGCAGCTTCCGATTGCATCATTGTCGAAAGGTAAGGCTTGGTATCTACCAATATTTCCTGTATATAACGCAAACAAACCGGGGAAGGTGCGAATAGTCTGGGATGCAGCTGCCAAAGCGAATAACATATCTCTTAACTCTATGTTGCTCAAGGGACCCGATCAACTAACATGTCTGGTGTCGGTTCTTCGAAGATTTCGGCAACGCGCAGTGGCGGTGAGCGGTGATATCGAAGAAATGTTTCACCAGATTCAAATACGTTCTCAAGACCAAGACTACCAACGCTTTCTTTGGCTCGACCCTGGCGCTGCCGAACCATCGGTGTTCGTTATGACGGTAATGACCTTTGGCGCCACTTGTTCGCCCAGTAGTGCGCAGTATGTTAAAAACTTAAACGCAGACGAGTACCGCAACCTCTACCCTCGGGCCGTCGATTGCATTGTCAACAACCATTATGTCGATGATATGCTGGACAGCGTGGATTCAGAATCAGAGGCAATTCAGTTGGCTAAAGAAGTAAGTCTTATTCATGCACAAGGCGGGTTTAATATTAGGAGTTGGCGGTCAAACTCCGAAGAGGTTCTAAAAGCGTTGAAAACCGCTGCCACCGACTCTGAGATCAATTTCAATACCAGTGCTGAAATACCTGCAGAAAAAATCCTAGGTCTTTGGTGGAACGCTGGGGATGATTGTTTTACTTTCCGGGTGGCTCACCACCATCAGAGTTCGGGACTACTAAAGGCAGATCATCACCCTACCAAAAGAGAGGTGCTGAGATTAGTTATGAGTGCGTTTGATCCCCTAGGAATGCTGGGTTTTTTTGTAATATACGCTAAGGTTGTTTTGCAGGATATATGGCGCTCTGGGTGTCAATGGGATGACAAAATTCGAGACGACCAGCGCTGCAGCTGGTTAAAATGGATTGAACAAATTAGTAAAATTGAAAAATTACAGATCCCACGCTGTTACTTCAAGAGTCTTAGCCCTGAATCCGAGTTGGAGCTACACGTGTTTGTTGACGCCAGTGAGAATGCATTCGCAGCGGTGTGCTATCTGCGCCACACTTTATACGGTGAAGTCCAGTGTATATTAATAGGTAGCAAAGCGAAGGTGGCGCCGTTAAAAATGCTCTCTATCCATCGACTTGAGCTGCAGGCAGCAGTTATAGGAGCAAGGCTGGCCGCTAGTGTAATTAGGTCACATACATTGCATATCAAAAGAAGTACCTTCTGGACAGACTCTCGCACCGTACTTTCGTGGATCCGTTCCGATCACAGGCGCTACTCACAGTTCGTGGCCTTCCGGGTAAGTGAGATACTGGAGCTAACCGAAACAGACAGCTGGCGATGGGTTCCTTCAGCGGAGAACGTGGCCGATGATGCGACTAAGTGGCAGACAGCTCCCGTTATTTCAAACGAAACTCGCTGGTTTAACGGCCCGGAATTCTTAAAATGTAACCCGCAACACTGGCCAAGCAACATCCCGATCGCAGATACAACTCAAGAAGAGCTCAGAGCGAAATATGTCGGTTTTCACGACCGAGCACAACTGGACGACAGACCATTGGGGATATATGTACGTTTTTCAAGATGGACGCGCTTATTACGCGCAACCGCAACCGTTCTATTAGTAGCCCGTACGTGGAAATCATATCGACGAGGGGATCCAGCAGTAAACCTATTAGAAAAGAACGATTTAAAGCACGCCGAAACCCTTCTGTGGAAGGAGGCCCAACACGACGCATATTCCGACGAAATCTCTCTACTTGCTAATGGAAAGCCAATCGACCGGACAAGCACTATCTATAAGCTGTCACCGTATATCGACGATAAATCGTTGCTTAGACTAGAAGGAAGAGTAAAGATAGCTGGGCTGCCCGACCCCATCATTCTACCGAGGAATCATAACATCACTAAACTAATAGTCTCCGATTATCACATCAGATACCGACATGCCAACTCTGAGACAGTCGTTAATGAAGTACGCCAAGTATTTTGGATCCCCAGACTTCGCGTTTTAGTTAACATAATACGCAGAGAATGCCAAATTTGTCTTAACAACAGGGCCACACCACAGCCACCGAAAATGAGCCCTCTTCCCCTGGCTAGAGTGACACCCTTCAATCGCCCATTCTCTTATGTAGGCGTCGATTACTTCGGTCCAATATCAGTGGCGGTACGACGGAGCACAGAGAAGAGGTATGGCGTGCTTTTACCGTGTTTAACGACTAGAGCCGTGCACATAGAGATAGCACATTCACTTACGTCAGATTCATGCATCATAGCTATCCGGAGCTTCATGGCAAGGCGTGGTACCCCCCTCGAGTTCTGGAGTGACAACGCCACTAACTTCAAGGCGGCGCAGAATGAACTGTCAACCGCTTTCAGTGCCATGGACAGACATAAAATGGTGAGCAACTTTACGAGTTCTTTCACAACTTGGAGGTTTATACCGCCAGCATCGCCGCATATGGGTGGAGCCTGGGAACGCCTAGTAAGATCTGTAAAAAACACTCTTTCTAAGATACTGCCATCTTTACGTCCTTCTGATGAACAACTCCGTGGGGCGCTGATGGAAGTCGAAACAATTGTCAATTAGCGCCCTCTAACATACATACCTCTGGGTCATGAAGACGACGAAGCTCTCACTCCCAACCATTTTTTGTTAGGCAGCTCGAGTGGAATGAAGCCCTTAGTAGAATTTTCGAACGACCCCGCACATATGCGCAGAGGCTGGAGGTATGCACAACAAGTGGCAGACATGTTCTGGGGCCGTTGGTTACGTGAGTATTTGCCGATGATCACGCGGCGCACAAAGTGGTTCGAGAGAGTTAAACCTATCGAGGAGGGAGATGTCGTGTACATAGTCGATCCAAATGGACCCAGAAACTGCTGGCCAAAGGGAAGAGTGCTCTCAGTCAAGAAAAGCCTTGATGGACAGGTAAGAAGTGCGAGAGTTAAAACATGCGCCGGTATCTACGAGCGGCCGGCGACGAAACTCGCCGTACTTTCCATAAATGTATCAGGAGGAGAGGTAGATCATGAAGATATACCGGGGGGGAGTGTTACGAAAGATACGGCAGCACCATAGTCTACACACATATGTACGCGTAGCTGTCAACGTTCACTTTCGACGTTTTTCTTTCTTGTTCGTTTGTTATCATCCTTAACTAAAACTTCCTTTTTACATTGTCTGCCATCGAGACAACGTGTTCTGGAAACTTAATCCTAGGAAATCACCAAGAATACCAAAGTAAGAACCATTGGTACATTTATAATGAATTCTTTGTAACTATTGTTGTTTGAATAAATAGATATTTTAAACGCCGCATAATAAATTGCATGTTGTAGAAAATTTGGGCCTGGTGGTTGCTAGGATTCGCAACACTACCTAAAATCATGTATACCTGGGATCTTTTATCTCCTTATTACTGTTCCTCAGCCACATTTTTTCGGTTTTTTTTAAATGAGTATGTTGTGCTTTAAGTAGACCTTTTTTCGATGCATCGCTGCATCAGGTAGGTAGCTACCCGCCGCCCTCTATCGACCGAAATAGCGCGAAATGATCTACATTAGCCTGGTGCAAAAATGCAAAATTTTCAAATCGCTATAACTTCTACAAAACCAAATATTTTTGATTCGTAATTGCATTTTTTTTTATAGAAAAAATTTTTTTTTTGTTGACCTGTGTAATAGGTTTGTTTAATGAAATAGTTTTGTCAGGATGTATCGATGTAATATTAATAAAGTTATACAATGAATGTGATTTAATGAATTTTAATATTGTACACAAGCTCGGATAATTATGACTCTTCGGCAACTCGTTACTGACTGACTCCTTCGTTAACCCGGCTGTTGGAGTTGAATATTTTATGATGATGCAGGGTTGCATGTTTTTGTACTTGACATATCGGCCGATCCTGATAACAAATCGTCCCTGATTTGGGACTCATCGTCATCTAGTTCGGGAGGAGTGGAGCACCAAGGCTTAATTTTGTCCGCTGAAAATACTGAACAAAATTTTCGTGCTGTTGTTTGCATGCCGGGAATGTCCTCGATTAAATAGCGATCGTGCCACAGAACTTTTACAACTTGGTAAGGCGAGCGATATTTGGGCTCCCTCTTTCGTGGCTCCCTGGCTGAAGGTTCATTTTCAATAACTACGAGGTAATTTTCGTTATATAGCTTAGGCTTGACGTGTTTGTGATCAAAAAGATCTTTCCACTTGGATCGTTCGTGTGCTATGTTGTTCAGCGATTTCAGACGTTTTTCAACAATAGGCATATGTTGTTCTTGGACGTCGGTCTCATCATTAACTGCTGCTACAAGTCGGTTATGAACGATGTTTCGAAGATCGAAGTCAAAAACTAATTCATTCGGACTATATCCTGATGTAGAGTTTACTTATATAGGACAAAATTGTTTGATTAGAAAGTTCAACTTGCCCATTTGCACGAGGGGTTCGAACAGCAGTCTTGACGTGCTGAATTCCGTTGATTTCGCAAAATGCTTCAAAAGATTTCGAGGTGAACGCTGTACCTCTATCGGTTATGATTTTCGTTGGTAGACCGAGATAACTAGTCAGATCGTGAAGAGCTTGAATGACGTGTGTAGTTTTTGTGTCTCGCTCTGCCTTTACCACCAAAAACTTTGTAAAAGCGTAGGATATCGCCAAAATATAACAATTGTCCTTCTTGCTATTTTAATTAATACACAACAAATTGATATTAGAGAAAAATTGTAAGTTTACAAACGGCGATGGTTACTAGGACATGTTTCTGAATTTCACTTCTTCATCAGCTAGCTTTTCGGGAGCTGAGCGTTGAACTCGAGTCTCCAACATTCATATCAGTGCAAGCCTTTTTTAGCTGCTACGCCATATGAATGTTCCGTTGTTCGCTGTACAATTGGTCTCTAAGAGTTGCCTTTTTTGTTTATATTCCTTTTGATCACCATGTAGGCACATACACTCTGTATGTAGTTTATTCCTAATGGTGTGGATATGATTTTTAGGCGTGCTTTTGAAAGCTTAGTAACATTTGTTCGGATTTTTACAGTATTTGTTTTTAATACTTCCGCTGTTACTATTATATCAATATGATCATATGTATTTAATTAGCGAGCTTTGCTCATATTGCTTTATACAATGGTTTTTGTAATTGATATTAGAGAAAAATTGTAAGTTTACAAACGGCGATGGTTACTAGGACATGTTTCTGAATTTCACTTCTTCATCAGCTAGCTTTTCGGGAGCTGAGCGTTGAACTCGAGTCTCCAACATTCATATCAGTGCAAGCCTTTTTTAGCTGCTACGCCATATGAATGTTCCGTTGTTCGCTGTACAATTGGTCTCTAAGAGTTGCCTTTTTTGTTTATATTCCTTTTGATCACCATGTAGGCACATACACTCTGTATGTAGTTTATTCCTAATGGTGTGGATATGATTTTTAGGCGTGCTTTTGAAAGCTTAGTAACATTTGTTCGGATTTTTACAGTATTTGTTTTTAATACTTCCGCTGTTACTATTATATCAATATGATCATATGTATTTAATTAGCGAGCTTTGCTCATATTGCTTTATACAATGGTTTTTGTAATTGATATTAGAGAAAAATTGTAAGTTTACAAACGGCGATGGTTACTAGGACATGTTTCTGAATTTCACTTCTTCATCAGCTAGCTTTTCGGGAGCTGAGCGTTGAACTCGAGTCTCCAACATTCATATCAGTGCAAGCCTTTTTTAGCTGCTACGCCATATGAATGTTCCGTTGTTCGCTGTACAATTGGTCTCTAAGAGTTGCCTTTTTTGTTTATATTCCTTTTGATCACCATGTAGGCACATACACTCTGTATGTAGTTTATTCCTAATGGTGTGGATATGATTTTTAGGCGTGCTTTTGAAAGCTTAGTAACATTTGTTCGGATTTTTACAGTATTTGTTTTTAATACTTCCGCTGTTACTATTATATCAATATGATCATATGTATTTAATTAGCGAGCTTTGCTCATATTGCTTTATACAATGGTTTTTGTAATTGATATTAGAGAAAAATTGTAAGTTTACAAACGGCGATGGTTACTAGGACATGTTTCTGAATTTCACTTCTTCATCAGCTAGCTTTTCGGGAGCTGAGCGTTGAACTCGAGTCTCCAACATTCATATCAGTGCAAGCCTTTTTTAGCTGCTACGCCATATGAATGTTCCGTTGTTCGCTGTACAATTGGTCTCTAAGAGTTGCCTTTTTTGTTTATATTCCTTTTGATCACCATGTAGGCACATACACTCTGTATGTAGTTTATTCCTAATGGTGTGGATATGATTTTTAGGCGTGCTTTTGAAAGCTTAGTAACATTTGTTCGGATTTTTACAGTATTTGTTTTTAATACTTCCGCTGTTACTATTATATCAATATGATCATATGTATTTAATTAGCGAGCTTTGCTCATATTGCTTTATACAATGGTTTTTGTAATTGATATTAGAGAAAAATTGTAAGTTTACAAACGGCGATGGTTACTAGGACATGTTTCTGAATTTCACTTCTTCATCAGCTAGCTTTTCGGGAGCTGAGCGTTGAACTCGAGTCTCCAAAATTCATATCAGTGCAAGCCTTTTTTAGCTGCTACGCCATATGAATGTTCCGTTGTTCGCTGTACAATTGGTCTCTAAGAGTTGCCTTTTTTGTTTATATTCCTTTTGATCACCATGTAGGCACATACACTCTGTATGTAGTTTATTCCTAATGGTGTGGATATGATTTTTAGGCGTGCTTTTGAAAGCTTAGTAACATTTGTTCGGATTTTTACAGTATTTGTTTTTAATACTTCCGCTGTTACTATTATATCAATATGATCATATGTATTTAATTAGCGAGCTTTGCTCATATTGCTTTATACAATGGTTTTTGTAATTGATATTAGAGAAAAATTGTAAGTTTACAAACGGCGATGGTTACTAGGACATGTTTCTGAATTTCACTTCTTCATCAGCTAGCTTTTCGGGAGCTGAGCGTTGAACTCGAGTCTCCAACATTCATATCAGTGCAAGCCTTTTTTAGCTGCTACGCCATATGAATGTTCCGTTGTTCGCTGTACAATTGGTCTCTAAGAGTTGCCTTTTTTGTTTATATTCCTTTTGATCACCATGTAGGCACATACACTCTGTATGTAGTTTATTCCTAATGGTGTGGATATGATTTTTAGGCGTGCTTTTGAAAGCTTAGTAACATTTGTTCGGATTTTTACAGTATTTGTTTTTAATACTTCCGCTGTTACTATTATATCAATATGATCATATGTATTTAATTAGCGAGCTTTGCTCATATTGCTTTATACAATGGTTTTTGTAATTGATATTAGAGAAAAATTGTAAGTTTACAAACGGCGATGGTTACTAGGACATGTTTCTGAATTTCACTTCTTCATCAGCTAGCTTTTCGGGAGCTGAGCGTTGAACTCGAGTCTCCAACATTCATATCAGTGCAATAACAATTACAAAAACCATTGTATAAAGCAATATGAGCAAAGCTCGCTAATTAAATACATATGATCATATTGATATAATAGTAACAGCGGAAGTATTAAAAACAAATACTGTAAAAATCCGAACAAATGTTACTAAGCTTTCAAAAGCACGCCTAAAAATCATATCCACACCATTAGGAATAAACTACATACAGAGTGTATGTGCCTACATGGTGATCAAAAGGAATATAAACAAAAAAGGCAACTCTTAGAGACCAATTGTACAGCGAACAACGGAACATTCATATGGCGTAGCAGCTAAAAAAGGCTTGCACTGATATGAATGTTGGAGACTCGAGTTCAACGCTCAGCTCCCGAAAAGCTAGCTGATGAAGAAGTGAAATTCAGAAACATGTCCTAGTAACCATCGCCGTTTGTAAACTTACAATTTTTCTCTAATATCAATTACAAAAACCATTGTATAAAGCAATATGAGCAAAGCTCGCTAATTAAATACATATGATCATATTGATATAATAGTAACAGCGGAAGTATTAAAAACAAATACTGTAAAAATTCGAACAAATGTTACTAAGCTTTCAAAAGCACGCCTAAAAATCATATCCACACCATTAGGAATAAACTACATACAGAGTGTATGTGCCTACATGGTGATCAAAAGGAATATAAACAAAAAAGGCAACTCTTAGAGACCAATTGTACAGCGAACAACGGAATATTCATATGGCGTAGCAGCTAAAAAAGGCTTGCACTGATATGAATGTTGGAGACTCGAGTTCAACGCTCAGCTCCCGAAAAGCTAGCTGATGAAGAAGTGAAATTCAGAAACATGTCCTAGTAACCATCGCCGTTTGTAAACTTACAATTTTTCTCTAATATCAATTACAAAAACCATTGTATAAAGCAATATGAGCAAAGCTCGCTAATTAAATACATATGATCATATTGATATAATAGTAACAGCGGAAGTATTAAAAACAAATACTGTAAAAATCCGAACAAATGTTACTAAGCTTTCAAAAGCACGCCTAAAAATCATATCCACACCATTAGGAATAAACTACATACAGAGTGTATGTGCCTACATGGTGATCAAAAGGAATATAAACAAAAAAGGCAACTCTTAGAGACCAATTGTACAGCGAACAACGGAACATTCATATGGCGTAGCAGCTAAAAAAGGCTTGCACTGATATGAATGTTGGAGACTCGAGTTCAACGCTCAGCTCCCGAAAAGCTAGCTGATGAAGAAGTGAAATTCAGAAACATGTCCTAGTAACCATCGCCGTTTGTAAACTTACAATTTTTCTCTAATATCAATTACAAAAACCATTGTATAAAGCAATATGAGCAAAGCTCGCTAATTAAATACATACATATGATAATACACAACAAAGTTAAAAGTTTTTTGCAACAAGATAGTCAGAATTTAAAATAATACACTTTATGCGTAAAAAAACTGTTCACTTGTTCTTAAGCAGATTGACACAACTAAAAATAGTACTCTTTAGTTGATAGAGCGCAAGCGATGCAATCAACACCAAAACTGACATAACGGTAATTTTCCAGTTAAAGAAGAAAATAATGACAACGAAATTTAAGGGGCAGTTAGAGAT
The DNA here is from genome assembly GCF_040869045.1 of Eurosta solidaginis. Classification (NCBI taxonomy): domain Eukaryota; kingdom Metazoa; phylum Arthropoda; class Insecta; order Diptera; family Tephritidae; genus Eurosta; species Eurosta solidaginis. The sequence continues at coordinate 395,845,158 of NC_090319.1, forward strand.
GTGTACTGTGAATTGGTTTATGGAAAAAAACCGATTTTGAAAAATTTTAAGTTGTGACTCTTTTGTAGTTAGTGTGCGATATATTTTGTTATAAGTACAATTAATATACATTTTTTAGAACGGCGTTGGTGGAATCTTTGGTCCTTCTTCTCGTCACAGTGCCAAGCACTTGACTACGCGGAATCCGACGGACGTATGATACCATTATCGAGCAACGCACGGATCATGCCAGCAACGATCGGACGCTTAGCAAATGGAACACGATAAGGTTTCATTCTAACCGGTACGTTACTGTTTAATTCGATATTCATTTTTGCTATTTTGCACCTTCCGAGATCAGATATTTTTTCTGAAAAAAACGTATTGAAAATTCGTTAATACATTATTCAATTTTCCGCGTTCCGCACTATTAAGATGCGATGCTTCGTTTATTGAAAACACGCGTTCTAATCGACAATTTCCATTTTCTATCACTAATCGTTTTCCGTCTTGACATAAAGTATCTTCGCCAAGTAAAATATTTTCACTTATCAATTCGTCATCTACCACTGACGCACAAATTTTAAGCTTAATATTATCGATTTCAATATTAACGTCAATTTCTTCTTTGCATATAACTTCACCACCACCGAACCCTCTCAGCACTACGGCATTTGGCTTGGGTTGTCCTAGTTTCGCGGCTAATGATTTACGAACAAGCGTACGACCACTGCCTGGGTCAATAAAAGCATTTGTTATATGATCATTAAGGTTTACATTTTTCACAATACCGTCACTGTTTTTTATTACGTTAACCTTTGCTTTCTGATTTTCAGTACACTTTTCAGTAGTATAATTCGTTCGATTGCATTTTCCGCATCGCTGTTTCTTTTGTGGTTCTGGACAATTTTTCGAGAAACGACCAAATTTCGCACACACTTAACGTTACCAAAGTCCTTTTGTTCAACACGCGCACTGTTTGATCCACTTTGTATGTGACCATATTTGGTTTTAGTAACATTCACAGCTTGTTTTGGATTTACATTCGTTACCGGTTTTATCTCGTTATACGCACAGTATTCATTTATATCTCTTAACAAATCTGTGCAGCGCGTATAATTATTCGAAATTTTCTTTTTCAGATCTAAATCGTTTACACCATGGAAAATGTGTCGAGCTATAGCATTTTCAAGCATACCTGCTTTCGTTCCTAACGCTTGCATTTTAAAATAAAATTCTTGCGGGGTTTCATTGTGTTGTCTTTTCGTTCGCAACATTTCGATATGTACGTCCGCGCTATTTACCGTATATGGAAAGTCTTCCAAAAATCGTTTAACAAATTGTTGCCACGACACGAACACTTCTTGTAATGCATCTACCCAGTACTTAGCTGGACCTCGCATCTTTTGTTGCACAGCAAAAATTAAAATGTTTTCATTCCAAAAATAAGCGTTTTTTAGCGTTTCTGCTCGTGTAATGTATTGAACCGAATTTAGTGACGTTTTCGATACCGGATTAAATTCAGGCAATAGATCTACCACGTCGCGGACTTTACAAAACGGATTTGTAACTAATGAAATAGGTTGCTCTGGTTGCACAGTAAATGGAACTGTGGTATACGGTGGCACTACGCGTGGTGCATTGTTAAAAATTTGGATAATGCGTGTTTTGCGCTTGTGTGTACACACTTTGTGGTGGACACGACCCCCATGTTTGGCTACCTGGAGCATGCAATACATTTTTTACACTTTGTGTATAATTCCCGTGATACGCAACTGTGCTTGTAGAAACTATAACCGATTGAAATACGGCTCTTTCCACTGGTGAAGATACTCGCTGTGGTACGAAATTATTACCATTATTTCTACACTCGTATTAGTTATGCATTTGTAAATTAGCGATGGTTTTTCTCTAGCTCTGCGATTCGTTGCATAAGCATCGTATGTTCATTTGCACTTTCAAAGTGATCTTTACTAAAAAATAATTCAAGTCTTTCTATTAACTCTGCTTTATTTCCAGTACACGAAATTTTTACGTCTTTGCACTTTTGACGAAGTTGATTCACTTTTAATTTTCGCCTTTCATCCATCGTTTGTTTTGATTACTCTATTCGCTTTTAGAACATTATTATAGGTACATTCGTTTTTACTTGCACTACCGTATGCATATGTATATATGAACGAGACAGCTATTGCGATACTGTCGTATGTACGTAGGTAACCGTGTATATATTGTAACGAATTTACTTGCAAATCCTCTTATTTGCAATCCTCTGCTAAGTTCGAATCACTAAACTGTTGAATAAATAACTCCAATTTGTAGTAATGCAAAATGGCCTTTATTAAAGTACTTCACAATAACACTCCAACTGTACAACGAATAGCTTAATAACCAAACTGATAGCTTAAAGGAAACTGACTTTCAAAATAATAGTGCTATTGCTCGCTAGATATCGTCTTACTCGTAACTGCTTGACAATTCAAATCAAACTGAATTCTTCTTACTCGCCTGCATCGCTTTTATAGTTTACGCTGCATACTTCTAGGCTCTTCGATTTCCAGAAGTTACTAGTTGTTTCGGCTACAAAATCGCCAGCCACAACTACGTGCACAAATTATTGTTCTCTCTTGTGACAACTCAGATAAGGTATATGCATGTGTTTGTAGTTTACAGTCTCCCACACACACATAAGCGTATAAGTAAATTCATCGGTGTGTGACATCTCATCTCTCGCTGCCTTGTATGTAAATGTTGCTCGTCGGAATGTGTACATATGTGTAGACGCAATTATTGATTCGTTTATGTAGATATGTACATAATGATTGAATTATTGATGTGCATTCACGTCACTGCTTAGATCGGCTTAGAGCTGGCAGCACTCCTTAGTTTTGCTAATATTCGTAACACTGCACTCCACCTAAGTCTGATCGTCCCGATCAGACAAATCTCTCGATCTAAACGCTGCTAATCTCTCCACTTTCATTTTGGTTCGTGGTTTGGTAGTGGTTTGTATGCGGTACACTACATCGTTGATCCGTTTTACAACTTTGTATGGGCCTTCCCAGTTACACTGCAATTTCGGGGACAAACCTTTTTTTCGTTGTGGGTTGTATAGCAGCACCAAATCTCCTTCCTGAAACCCTTCCGAATTAATTGCTTTATCGTACCTCGCTTTCATCTTGTCACTCATAATCTTTGCTCGTTGCCTTACCAGATCGTGTATCTCTCTCAGCTCTTCTTCTAAGACATCAGTGGATTTCTTGACATTCCTCTCCGCATCGGCATCTATCCCATACTTCAAATCAGCTGGCAGTCGAAGGTCATTGCCAAAAATTACCTTTGCGGGAGTTTGGCCCGTTGTGTCATGTACTGCCGATCGGTAGGCCATCAAGAATAATGATATGTGTGTATCCCAGTCCTTATGGTACTTGTCGACTACTTTCCTTAAATGCTCCTCCAATGTTCTATTGAAACGTTCCACCATACCATCGGACTGAGGATGCGATGCAGTTGTCCGTGTTTTTCGAATGCCCAACTTCTTGCACAGTTCTTGGAACACAGCTGATTCAAAATTCCTGCCTTGGTCAGAATGTAACTCCATTGGTACACCATACCTTGCAACCCATTCGTTTTTAACCACTTCTGCTACTGTTTCTGCTTCTTGGTTTGGGATTGGGTATACCTCTGGCCATTTACTTTCCATAACCACCAGTACGTATTTGTTTCCGCGGTTGCTAGTAGGAAATGGACCTGCGACATCCATGGCGATCCTTTCAAATGGTGCACCTGAAATATACTGCTTCATCTGGCCACGACTTCGGGTTTTGGGCCCTTTCGCTCTGTTGCATACCTCGCAATTGGCAATCCACTCGGTGACCGACTGACGGCAACCAACCCAATAGAATCTCTGCTTAATTTTCTCGATTGTCTTCGTGATTCCAAGATGGCCTCCACTTGGACCATTGTGCAACTCGCTGAGCACGTCAGGAATCCTCTTCCTGGGAACAACTATAAGTTTCTTCTTACACTGACCATCCTCACTCTCCCATACTCGATGCAAGCAACCGGATATCAATTCCAAACTGTTCCACTGTGCCCAATATGACTTCGCAATGGGACTCTCTGCTGACATATCCTCTCTGCTTGGTCTTTCGTTTCGTTCGAGCCCTTGCATAACATGTGACAGATCTGTATCTTCTAGCTGACACTTTCTTAGTTGTTCCTTGTCCCATTCATCCGTACACGTTATAGTCATTAGCCGGACATCTATAATGTCTTCTTTAGCCTCGGCCTTTGAACAGTGCTTGCATTCCAAACTACATGGCCTTCGTGACATTGCATCGGCATTTCCATGGGTACTACCTTTTCGATGCTCAATGGAAGTCATAGCTTTGAAGTCGCTCGATCCACCGTGCCAATTGTCCTTCCGGATTACGGAACTGCAGTAGCCATTTTAAAGCTGCGTGATCTGTCCTGACACGGAATCGCTGGCCGTAGAGGTATTTGTGAAAATGTTTAACGCACTCTACCAATGCCAACAGCTCTCTCCGCGTAACGCAGTAGTTCCTCTCTGGTTTTCCAATCGAACGGCTGTAATATGCAACTACCTTCTCCTGTCCATCGACCAGTTGTGATAAAACGCCTCCTATAGCATATCCACTCGCATCTGTATCTAGAATAAATGTTGCTCCTGGAATCGGATATGCTAACATTGGGGCAGTGCACAAACGCTCCTTCAATGTTTGGAAAGCCACTTCTTGCTCCTTCTTCCATTCAAAAGCTTTATTTTTTCTTGTAAGCTCATGGAGGCTATGGGCTACGCTGGAAAAATTTGGTACAAATCGGCGGTAATATGTGCACAGCCCAAGAAAACTTCTCAATTCATGTAGGTTCTGTGGTCTTGGCCAATCCTTTACAGCCTCTATTTTTTCGTTCGCAGTGCAGATGCCCTCTGTCGTTACCTTGTGACCCAAATAATTGACTTCCTTTTTAAACAGCGCACACTTTTTGGGACTTAACTTCAGACCAGCGCCAGCTATTCTCTGGAAAACTTCCTCCAAATTCTTAAGATGTTCATCAAAGTTCTTGCCCAATACGATGATGTCGTCCAGGTACACCAAGCATGTTTTCCAATGTAGTCCTTTCAGTACCTGGTCCATGAGTCTCTCAAAAGTAGCTGGTGCATTACAAAGTCCAAAAGGCATCACTGTAAATTGCCAAAGACCATCACCGACACTGAAGGCTGTTTTCTCTTTATCTTCCTCCTTCACCTCCACTTGCCAGTAGCCGCTTTTCAAGTCCAGCGTGGAAAACCATTTCGTACCAGATAGCGAGTCCAGAGTGTCGTCAATTCTTGGCAATGGGTAGCTATCCTTTTTCGTTACGTCATTCAACTTCCGGTAGTCCACGCAAAACCTCATTTTTCCATCCTTCTTTTTTACAAGTACTACCGGTGAGCTCCATGGACTAGCTGATGGTTCCATGACGCCGCTGTCGCTCATTTCTTGAATGATTTGACTCACAACTTCCCGCTTCGCCAGTGGAACACTACGTGGAGCTTGACGGATCGGCCTCGCATCGCCAGTGTCAATTTGATGTTTCACAACGTTGGTGCGGCCTGGTTTAGAATCATCCTGGTCAAATATGTTCGCGTACTTTAGGAGCAGTTGTTTTGCCTTACTCTGATATGCTTTCTCTAGCCCCTGCATCCATGCCGTGATGTCATTTGAAAGATCAGTATTACTAGCTGAAACGTGTTCCTGGAGTTGTTCACAGTTAATAACTACTTCAGCCTCTTGGCATCTTCCCAAAATAGCCCCTTTAGTCAGTTTGAGTGGTGACTTGAACTCATTGAGTACTCTTACCGGAATACGACCATCTTGTTGTGTCATAGCCAGGGTTTTTCCTACAAGTATGTTTAGAGCTGATTTGTTTGCTGCTTCGACAACCCACAATTTGTTTGTCCCACAATCTCCATCAACCTTTGCTCAGATGACTGCTTCGGATTTTTGGTGGTATTTGCTGACTCTCTTCCACCAGCACTCGTTTACTGCTGTAGCCTCTCTCGTAGCCGAAATTAAGTGGTACATCCATGTTTTTATATCGCATCGTCTTGCTTTGCATGTCGATCTTGATGCCCTGGTCGATTAAGAAGTCGACTCCAATTATGATTTCATCAACAATTTCTGCCACTATAAAATTGTGTACTACCGTGACGTTCCCAATTGCGACTTCACATTCTACTTCTCCAATTACCTGGGTGTCCTCTCCCGTGGCTGTACGTAATCTTGCTCCAAGCAATGGTCTTATCTTTTTGTTGACTAAATCCGCTCGAATGATGGAATGAGATGCACCCGTATCTACAGTCAGTAACCGTTCCTTTCCGTCCTCATGTCCTCCAACAGTAAGATTGCTCGATCTTCTTCCAATCTGCGAGATAGAGATTATGGGGCATTCAATTGCGGGAGCCAGCTGTCGCCCCTTGCGGCTGACTCGATTTAGTTTAACGATTGAGTGGTCTTGGATATTTGCTCATCACCTTCTGCTCTGCGTTTACGACCACCCACATTGTTGGAGCTATTGGGACCGCTGCTGCAATGTCGTGCCATATGACCTGGGTTGCCACACTTGAAACATTTAATAACTCCGGCATTTTTCTGTTGTGATCCCTTCAGTGCTTCCAAAATAGTGTCTACCCAATCTGGTCTTTCCACTTCTACACGATGAGCTTTGTATGCTGGTTTACTCAATAGTGAGGCCGTTTCCTGAGTCAATGCATGTGATACCGTTTCAGCAAATGTCAGCTTTGGGTTTGCGTATGTAGCTCGCTTCGTTTCCACGTCCCGTATGCCATTTATGAAACTCTGGATTTTTACCCTTTCAGTGTATTCCACGGGTGCGTCCGCATTTGCAAGATGAGCCAATCTTTCAATATCTGAAGCAAACTCCTGCAATGTCTCATTTGCTTTTTGGTAGCGGTTTTGCAACTCAATTTGGAATATCTGTTTCCTATGCTCGCTTCCGTAACGTCTCTCTAAAGCGCTCATCAATGTTTCGTAATGGTTCCGCTCGTACTCTGGGATGGTCTGTAAGATTTCCGCGGCAGGCCCTTTCAGTGCCACGAACAGAGCTGCAACTTTATCTTCAGCATTCCATTGGTTCACTGCTGCGGTCTTCTCAAACTCTAGCTTAAAGACCTGAAAAGGAACAGAACCGTCAAAGGATGGTGTCTTTACCTTTGGATTACTCGCTGAAACAGCTGGGCGATTTAGTTGTAACTGCTCCATACGACCTTTTAAATCATCTACTTCTGCCTGAAATTGAGCCATTTTTGCATCCTGCGCTTCCAGTTTTGATGATACCTGTTCCAAAATTTCTGCCGAAATTTCAGACATACGTGCCTCTTGCGCTTCCAATTGAGATGCCATATATGTCTTTTGGTCTTCCAGTTGAGATGACACTTGCGACGTCATTTCTGAAATACGTGCCTCCTGTGATTCCAGTTGGGATGCCATATATGTCTTCTGCTCTGCCAGTTGAGTTTCCATCTTGGATGTAATACGTGTCTCCTGTGACTCCAGTTGGGATGTTATATTTGTCTTTTGTTCTTCCAGTTGTGATGACATGTTGGTGGATATTTGTGATGACATTTCGGACATTTGTGCCGATATTGCAGCCAATATCATGTTCAAGTCTGTGTTTGTAACTGTCTGCGATGTTTCGTTTTTCTCTTCAATTTTTGTTGTTGTTTCGTCCCCATCAGGATAAAAGACAAACTCGTCCACATCAATTCCTTGCGACTCCATTACCTCTCGTAGCCGTGCTTGAAGTTCGATCTTATTTCCGGTTGTATTTAATCCACGGTTCTCCAACTCCTTTTTCAGTTGCTGGATCTTCAATTCACTGAACTTTGCCATGTCCAAGTCGTATTCCCAATCTTCGGAATTTATTCAACAATTCCTCTTCTGACACCAATTGTAACGAATTTACTTGCAAATCCTCTTATTTGCAATCCTCTGCTAAGTTCGAATCACTAAACTGTTGAATAAATAACTCCAATTTGTAATAATGCAAAATGGCCTTTATTAAAGTACTTCACAATAACACTCCAACTGTACAACGAATAGCTTAATAACCAAACTGATAGCTTAAAGGAAACTGACTTTCAAAATAATAGTGCTATTGCTCGCTAGATATCGTCTTACTCGTAACTGCTTGACAATTCAAATCAAACTGAATTCTTCTTACTCGCCTGCATCGCTTTTATAGTTTACGCTGCATACTTCTAGGCTCTTCGATTTCCAGAAGTTACTAGTTGTTTCGGCTACAAAATCGCCAGCCACAACTACGTGCACAAATTATTGTTCTCTCTTGTGACAACTCAGATAAGGTATATGCATGTGTTTGTAGTTTACAGTCTCCCACACACACATAAGCGTATAAGTAAATTCATCGGTGTGTGACATCTCATCTCTCGCTGCCTTGTATGTAAATGTTGCTCGTCGGAATGTGTACATATGTGTAGACGCAATTATTGATTCGTTTATGTAGATACATAATGATTGAATTATTGATGTGTATTCACGTCACTGCTTAGATCGGCTTAGAGCTGGCAGCACTCCTTAGTTTTGCTAATATTCGTAACAATATGTAAGTATAATGTTTGATCGTTTAAACTTCACTGCTGTTTTTGCTTATGAGTGAGAACACAAAATTTCGTGTCAAATATCATGACGGACGATTGCTCGTTTCCATTACACTGCCGTTTGCTTGAGAGTGAGAAGCAACTTCAATACTAAATTCGTCTAACGTAGCCGACTTTTGTTTGTTTTCACTATTCTGCCGTATGCTTAAGAGCAAAGCCGACCAAAAGTTGCACATTGTGCAATTTGAGTTCACCACTAACGATTTGCAATCACGATCGTTTGCATTCGCTTGTCACTCAATAAAATCAACAGTGAATGCAAAAGGATAAGTCCATGCTACTTTTTGGGCACATAATAAAAACAACATGCTGCAATGTTAAAGTGACTTTCACTAAGTTTTAGTTAGTATTATTAAGTTCCTTTGAACATACATATTAATATTGACAATTTAATATAAGTAACTTTTTATACGGTCTAGTTAGTTTTATTAAGTTTTATATTTTTTTTTTTTTATTGAATAACTTTATGTTTTGAAAATATATATTTCTATCTTTACATTTACTTTGTTTTATAGTTCTTTCTTAATGAAAAAGTGAATTTTTTTAAGTAAATTTTGCATTGAAGGAACACCATGCCTTCTTTTATAAAAAAGTTTTATCTGGCTAGCTCGACCTCCGCGTTCTTAGTTATACGAATATAAGTAAATATAGTTAGGATTAGCTTGAAATCAAATAACCAAAGTAAAACTTCACAGGCCACATTTTCTTTTAGCACACTGTGGGGAGTTGTCACTCAATTTTTACACACACTTATGCAATTGTTTTAGTATTTGTAAATGCTTTTGTAAATTTAGTTATTAGTATTTTAGTTACCACTTTCTTCTTCATTTCGTTTTGTAGGGGTTTAATCCCACTTCTGAAACTATCACCTTACTTTCGTGTGATATTAGTTCCACATAAATAACTTCAACACATATTGGTTTATGCTGATGAATTATAAGGTTTGTTTAATGAAATAGTTTTGTCAGGATGTATCAATGTAATATTAATAAAGTTATACAATGAATGTGATTTAATGAATTTTAATTTTGTACATAAGCTCGGATAATTATGACTCTTCGGCAACTCGTTACTGACTGACTCCTTCGTTAACCCAAGCGGCTGTTGGAGTTGAATATTTTATGATGATGCAGGGTTGCATCTTTTTGTACTTGACAATTGCGAGAATTTCTGCAAACATTAAGCGAGTGATATGCGGAATATAAATTTTTTATCGCTCCTTGTTGGCGTAGGAGCTTGTTTAAAGGTTTTTTGCGATAAAAATAAAGTTTTTATCTTCTTTTGTTCACATATAAGCTCACTTCTGATCATTTTGCGAAAGTCTCGCAAATTAATCAAACTTGGTCCGCTGGGTAATTATTACTTGTGGTTCAAAATGCTTACTTCCGAGCTTCCGGATGCTTTCACCCCCTGATGAAATATGATCTTTATATAGTATTTAGTTATGTATTAAATATGATGGAAAAATTAATCACAATCGTATTCGTAAATGATTCCAAACCATCTTTTAATATGACTGAAAAATGTTTTTAAATGTGATCAAAAAATGACTGTAAAAAGTAATAAAATGTTATTCCAAAAGAAGTAAAGTACAATCTTCCAATAATATCAAGTATCACAAAAAGATTAAAAAAAAGTGTTTAAAAATATGAATCGTAAATAAGTATTCAAGAATAATCACATTAACGCCCCGATTCTAGTGTGGTAACAGCATTCTTTACCACGGTAACGAAATCATGTGGAAACTTTTACACCCTTTTGGTATTCTATCCGCGAAAGTAGCCGGATAATTTTTTACCCACAGAAGTAGGTGGTTACATCGAAATAACCAAACAACAGCTGTTGTTTAGAAAAAGGCAAAACTGAAAAATAAAGAATTGTAAGTGCAAATAAGTAAAGATAATAGTAAAATAGTGTTGCCTCTTGCTATATATTATATATTTGTTTACATTATGTACTTTCACAGAATAAATTACAATATAACTATGTAAAATCTTATGCATGTATGTACATATATACACATCGTTTCGTTTATTTGTTAACCTCGTATCTACGAGTGACACATTTTCGGTAAAGCCATGGCGGAACCATACAAGGTGGCTGCATGGTGACATACCTACAAACATAAATAAAAATTCCATGTACTTTGTTTTTGTAAATTCGATGGACGAATGTCAAAATCGAACTGCGCCGGAAGTTCATGTATCAAATCAAATAAAAAATTTATATTCAGCTGTCGCATGCTGCCACTTTGTATCGTTCCGCCATGGATAAAGCGAAGAAAACCAACTTTTAAATTTCACCACAGACATTGGTGAGTTTTTCGATGATGACAGTGTTACCACTTTCGCCAGAATCGCGAATAAAAGAACTGGAAACGATTTTCGATTACATAATGTTCTGGGGACTATTTTACCGGTAAAGTTCAGAATCGGCCCGTTAGGGTACATTTTTCCCCCGAAGATACATTGATTTTCGAATAAAAAGTACTTTTAAATTTGAACGTTTGTAATCATCTGGGGGTATAACATTTGAATATTTCTTGATAAAAATTTTCAAAAAATGCTGAATGGGAAATACTGTGTGGGAATGTTTAACTAAAATAAAAACACTTTGTCCACTACATTTTGCTGCCTATTCCTTCGATGTAAAAGTAGAAAAGCTTTTATTGTGTATAGGAGCTTTTATTTTTTATGCACTGAATTAGGAATTCCATGCTTCTCATCGTGAAGTAGGGAAAACAAAAACTATTGCCATCTGCATATCCATGTTAACTCACGTTACATTGGAAACAAAATTTTACTTTATATTTTCCATTTGCAAATAGAATTGAATTATCAGTACATCCAACTAGATGAGTTTTATTGAAAGTGCTCATTTTTATGAATTAGTTAATTAAAAGAAAAAATTAAGAAAATCTCTTGGTCACTCACGCTACAATTTTTTATGAAGGACATTCGGCAAATCCAAAATTTTTGAAGTGGCTCCCTTTAGCTAAATTTTATTAATCGGACTTTAGGAACAATATGACACAATTTTCAGACAGTGGCATGTTTTTAATGTAACTTATATATATTGTAAATCAAAAACAAGCGAAACAGTTTTTGGTTTTTATTTTTCTTCGCTGCGAAATCTCCCCATAAATAATATGCAGTTGTTTTTTTTTTTTTTTAGCATTTATTTTCAATATATGAAATACCGTTTTTAGAGCATATTTTTATATTATATTTTACAGTATATAGCGATTATTTCGTTCGCTTTAAACACTTTGACACATATTTTAGGTTGCCCTGCTCCTACAATTATTTTGTCTAAAAAATTACGTCATGGTCTATCCTTTAACACCGATTTACATTTTCTGCAAGCAATGACAAGCTTTTTAATTAGTTTTCTTCGGTTTCGAAAACTTTATGAATTGTAGATTCGTTGGTAAAGCACAAACGGGACGATGTGTTTGTATCTATGAAAAAGTATTCTCAAGAAAACATTTTTTCCTACAAACAAATACGTACATATGTATATACATATACAAATGTAGTATATATATAGATTTTTTACAATAAATAGATACATATGTACATAACTTATCTGGAGAAAGATGTGAAACAGTTTTTTCGTTTGCTCCATCCGCATCACAACAAAACGGGGAAACGTACCAAGTGATTTGTGAATAATTTTCCATAAATGAACGATTTTTATAATGAATTTTGAAAGTGGTGCTGTGATATTTTTTGTATTCCTGATCTATAAATGCAACTGCATATCGCAATACAGCCACTACCCGATTAGTGTCGTGAAATACGAAAGCGATGGAAAGGGCGCAGCTGACACCATACCAATTGGTACGTAATAAGGCAGAATGCATAAGTGTCATCTGCAGATCACTCTGGTGGCCAAAGCAATAGAAACGCCTAGGCCAGGCGGCCGTTAATGTAAAGCCTTTGCAGGAAATAACAAAAAATCTATGAGTTGCGTATAATCCCACCCATTTACTGGATGAAAGCTTATTACAAAAAAATATAATTATACATATGTACATATGTATCTATTTCAGGCAAATGTTTGTGATGTTGCTCATTTTTTTTTTTTCCATACAATGGACGAACAAATTCTCGAAATTAAAGGGTTGTTGATAGGGTCTTGAAACTTACATATAGTTAAAGTCGAATTGAATGAGCTACAAAAAACTTACTTAATTTGTGCTTAAGCTTTTAAACGGCCGTCCAACAAGGTGCGCCAATAACTTCTTCTCTGGTTGAACTGGCACCAATGTGTCACACCAAGGGAATTTAAATGATGCTTCACCTGGTCCTTCCATCGGAGTAGGGGCTGCCCCTTTCCTCTGCTTCCATAGGCAGGTTACGATAAAAATACTTTCTGAGCCAGATCATGATCTTTAATTCGCATAACAGGGCCTAGCCAGAGAAGCCGCTGTGTTTTAATTCGCTGGACTATGTTGATGTATGCGTAAACCTCGTACAGCTCATCAAAATCTCTTTCGGTACTCACCGTCGCCAACGCGTAGAGGTCTGTAAATCTCTCGAAGAAGTTTTCTCTCGAACACTCTCAGAGCCGCCTCATCTGATGTCATGGTCCATGCTTCTGCACCATATAGCAGGACAGTTACGATAAGTGACTTGTAGAGAGAAAAGTCTTTATTTATTTTAATTCTACTAGTATAAGTACAAAAATAATAAATTCTTCTTCTTGTGTATATTAAAATTGATTGTAGGCCTAATTACTGACCAACGAACCGAGGAAATGGATATTGTCTTTGATCATGCAATTGAACTGGCTAACACCCAACTCGAAACTCCGCTCAAAGCTCTTAAGGAAGTAATAAACTATGGTGACTCATTTCAGGCGTATGGGGTGATGTGCAAACTTTTACAGGTAATTTGGTATACATATCGCACACTAACTACAAAAGAGTCACAACTTGAAAAAATTTAAATGTTCAGGAGAGAAGAAAAACGGTTTATGTGAAAACGTCTGTAATGTTATACTGAAAGCCAGTTTTACCAAGAAGGATACCTTCATATAAAATGAATTGACGAAATTTTGTTGTAATTATTTGTTTACGGACAAAATATATAACAATTTTGAATTATGACTATTTCTGAGAAAACTTACTACTCGTACATTCACAATTATTTCATCAAAAAAGGCACATTTCACAATAATACAAGCAACTTTACTCACTCTTTACGTATAAAAAGACACAATTTTAATTAATACACAACAAAGTTAAAAGTTTTTTGCAACAAGATAGTCAGAATTTAAAATAATACACTTTATGCGTAAAAAAACTGTTCACTTGTTCTTAAGCAGATTGACACAACTAAAAATAGTACTCTTTAGTTGATAGAGCGCAAGCGATGCAATCAACACCAAAACTGACATAACGGTAATTTTCCAGTTAAAGAAGAAAATAATGACAACGAAATTTAAGGGGCAGTTAGAGATGTGTACTGTGAATTGGTTTATGGAAAAAAACCGATTTTGAAAAATTTTAAGTTGTGACTCTTTTGTAGTTAGTGTGCGATATATTTTGTTATAAGTACAATTAATATACATTTTTTAGAACGGCGTTGGTGGAATCTTTGGTCCTTCTTCTCGTCACAGTGCCAAGCACTTGACTACCATTTGTGACGCCAAAGATATACCGTATTTCTTTTCAGAAATGAACGATAATTCGGAAGCTTTTAATTTATACCCACATCCTCTCGATTTTTCAAAGGCATTATATTTTTTACTTTCTGCTTACGAATGGTCACGTTTCATATTTCTATATGAATCCGGTAAGTGAAAATATTATGCTACTTACGCCAGAAACAACGCAACAAACGTATTGATAAAACTTGTATAGATATGAAATTTACTAGAGCTGTGATACTCTCCTTTTGATGAACAAATTTCATAATATTTCACAGTCGAGTATCTAATATAAGGATTCAACCTCGGAATTTGTGATAAGAAGCTGGAAAATTACATACGCCTTATTTTGGTGTTGTAAAGGTGGATTTAAAAATCACAATATATAGGGGGTGAGCGTATAAGGATATTTGAGATCACAGGTGGCTTACTCGCGTTTTGCGCTGAGTAAAAAGTTGTACATCATTATTACAAAATTTGGGTGAATTCGATCCAATTATCGTTAGTCTATCAGTTTAGTTAGTTTTAGTTTCTAATTTAGAGAGCCAAAATAAAAGCGTATGCAAATTCCAACTTCTTATCTGAAATTCAGAAATTGCATAAAGCTAAGGCCACACTAAGCGACGCGACATTTTTCGGCAGCGTCGCTTCACTTTTTTGTCTATTCGATTGACATTGCCGCTCATGGCCGCGCCGCACAGTGCTTCTGCCGCTAGATGTGAATTGCTCCATAAGCATACATGCAAAAACTTTTTTGCCACGCAGTGTAGTGCAGTTCAATGTGTCCTTAGCTTAAAAATTACACCCCTAAATATTTATATGAGAATGTGGTCAAAAAGCATAACAACACAACTGTGGTTTTGACGTTTTCCAGTAGCATTGTGGATATCATTGTTTACTATATAGTTTGGCAGCTTAAGTAGAGGTTATGTTGCGAATAGAGTGGAAGGCAGTGGACTAGGCAGTCGAATGTCATATAATGAAGGAATGGTGTTCGGAGATTTTTCAAAGTTAAAAAAAAAATGATAAAAGCTTTAATATAAATAAAACTATTGTTTTAATAACAACAAAAACGCCATATATATTCTGTATACATAAATTTGTAAGGATTATCTCACTTTAAAATTTGAATTAAATAATCTAAAGTTTTGTTTTGAAACTGAGTCGAGAACTGTGCGTGTGAATGTGCGAATTTTCACCGATCAGCTGTTAGTTGCGCTACTTGGTAAAATTTACAATGGTGGATATGGTATGGTACACAATTTCCAAGAGAGAGTTTTAAAGATCTACGAAGACGCTCAAGAAATTACCTTGAAGTTATTTATACCAAAATACATATGGGGTATTCCATCCCATTTCGACCAATTTTGAACCCGACCCCTTTAGAATTGGCTGAAATTTTTTCTTCTTTTTCTAGCTTACGAAAGACGTTTTTCAGAAGTTTTTCAAATTTTTTCATCCAACTCAAAAAAAGTTATGAATTTAAAAAAAAAACACCGTTTTTGTTTTCAAAATGCTATAACTTTTTCAAAAATTGACCGTTTGGGATCTTTTTTTTTTTAAATTTGTTTTCGGAAGAAATTCAAAAAAATAAAAAAAAATTTTTTTTGTTGTAATTTTTCAGTTTTTCGAGATTTTTCTCATAAAAAACTTCAATCAATTCTGCAATCATCCCCACTAATCCCGAAGTGGGCCGAGAATTTTTTTTTATTTAATTGAAAAAAAAAAAACTTTAAAATTTTTTTTTGTATTTTTTCCGAAAAGTAAATTTAACAACATATTTAAAAAAAAAAATGATCCCAAATGGTAAATTTTTGAAAAAGTTATAGCATTTTGTAAACAAAAACGGTGTTTTTTTAAAAATTCATAACTTATTTTGAGTTGGATGAAAAAATTTCAAAAACTTCTGAAAAACGTCTTTCGTAAGCTAGAAAAAGAAGAAAAACTTTCAGCCAATTCTAAAGTGGTCGGGTTCAAAATTGGTCGAAATGGGATGGAATACCCCATATGTATTTTATTTTTTATTCATTTTCTTTCTAAAACTGCTTCAGAGATTCGCTCTGCATGCCTCAATTGAAGCATGCTTTGATTTCTTGAGTATTTCTTCCTTGCCCAGAGTCCAAGCAATGCTTACAGACTTAAAGTTGAACGTTTTCTTGTGATCTGGATACAGTGCTTTAAATTAAAACATTATAAAAGAAATGAAACGACGCATACAAGAGAACCACGACAAAGGTCGTTTTGAAAAGAAGCGAAATCCGCGTCACGTTATTTATGGACCGCCCCATATGAAATCGAATATGGGGACTACAACCATGACCACAACTCTATTTCGCAAAAAATGAAGTTGTGCTGCTATCCTTTGTGACAACAAGATCTATTCGCAAAAGTTTAATTGTTATTATATACATACAAACTTTCTTTTACGGTTGCGCTAGTTGAGTATCTGAATTTACTAAATGGTCTAATGTCATTTTATGGTAATAACGGCCCAACAATAACGGTTTTGCGATACGATATTGAACTGAATGGCAATTATAAGAGCGTTTTAAGACGTGTGAGTAAATCAGGAGATAACCGAATTGTAGTTGTTGGCTCAACTGACACGATGCCGGAGCTTTTACGCCAGGTAAGTAAACTTTATGCCTTTTATACATACATACGCTTAATTGCAAAACAATATAGAAACAGTATCCATAATTAATATTTGGCGCTTAACCGACTAGGCAAAATTTTCTGTTGCGTAGCAAGTTCTCCAGCTGCATCTTTTAACTCACTCAAAGTCTCCCCACCCAACAAACATTTAGGTTAGGAAACGATTACCCAGCCAGCATTTTTTGAAAATTTTGATCAAAAAATATTCAAATATCATACCGCAAGATGATTAAAAACGTTCAAATTTAAAAGCAATTTCTGTTCGAAAATTAATGTATCGTCAGGAGAAAAATGTACCATAATGTAATTATTCTTGAATAATCATTTATGATTCATATATCGAAACGCTTCTTGTTCATATTTGATATCATTGTAAAATTAAGCTTTAATAGTTTTAGAGTAATATTTGATTGCTTTTCACAGTCGTTTTCTGATCATATTCGTGACCATATTTCAATCGGATTGGTTGAGATTTTTGAATAATTTTTGAATGCAATTATCATGTATTTATTCTTCATATCTCATTCAAAATAAGATACTGCATAATAATCTTATTTCATCAGGGGGGAAAGCCAGGGCCGGCTCTACCATATACGCGAACTACGCGACCGCCTAGGGCACCAAGTTCTAGGGGGCACCAAATTCGATAAACATTTTTGTACTAAAAATCCTTTCTGCATTAAAAAAATTTCTTTTTACCTTAGTTATATTTTACAACACAACTTATCTGGTCTCATGCCCAATTTAGTAATTCGTTGACGATACCAATGTCGGTTGTGAGTGGCGAGCGTAGCTTTTCGAAACTGAAATTAATCAAAACGTACTTGCGTTCGGCCATGACTCAAGAAAGGCTTGTCGGTTTAGCATTGCTATCAATAGAGCAGGAAATTGCGCAAAAATTAGATTTAAGTGAAATTATATCAACTTTCTCTTTGTTGAAGGCGCGGAAAATGAAGTTGTAGTAAACTCTAAGATAATTAAAAATACTTTTGTGTTATATATTCGTTCTTTTGTTGAAAAAAAAATATATTTAATATGCAAAAGAAATATTTTTTTGTTTTATTGACGCTAAGTTTGAATTTAGTATCACAACGGACCTTCGTGTTGTCCAAGTGAGCTATCCTTATCAGGGTAGCTACCACCTTAACCTAAGTTTGAATTTAATATTTCTGATCTCTAATTTTCTGATGTCCAATTTCTTTCTATAAATACGGCAGGAAGGGCCGCAAATAATAACTCGCCTAGGGCCCCAAATTCTCTTGAGCCAGCCCTGGGGAAAGCATGCGGATGTGAGCTATTTGAACCATAGGTCACTCGCAAACAAACTTGCGACTACAACATCCAACATCAGCATTATTGTCTGCATCTTAGAATACGGATACGATACGGGATGTTGAAGCCGTATCCAGGAATGTCAAGATAGTTTCACTTACCTGGGGTTCAAATAGCTGACAACCTTTGTATTGTCCAATCATTATGTATTTCCTGGGAAGCCAAAGGTGGAGAAATGGTTGGAGAAATCTTCGGTCACAAGCATCATTACATTATTTTTTGTCTTGAAGAATATCTTTTCCATAAATAATAAAATTTTTAAATATTTTTTCTTAGCTTCGTGATTGAAAAATATGTGTATGTGAAAAAAATAAGATTTGTACTGAAAAGTAAAATTTCAACAAGTATAAATTCATTATTAAGTCAATAAATATATTCATAAAAGATTCAGAAAGCTGAATGAAAAATGATTATAAATTTATGGGTAGAAGGCGAATCTAATTCTAATGTATTTCTCTAAGGTAGAAGGTTAGAGGACGATTTGCGAAACTGTCGCGAATTATAGCATTCTCGACAAAAAGGGGACTTCGTTCTCGAAATCAAGAAAAGGGTTAGAATTCTGATCGAATTCTAACGTCAATTTTTAATCAGTTTCTAATGAGAATTTTGAAGTGATGCGTAATTAAGTTCAATTATTTAAAATCAGCGGAATTTCATTTGTTTCATTATATCAAATAATTTTATTTGGTTATAAGCTTATGTATTAAGGATAAACATATTTCAAAGACTTTTTCTATTATACTAAATTAAAACCGTACTTAAAGATTGAGCTCAGCGTTGAATGAGGATAATCAATAATCTGCTCGCTTTCCTTTTTTAAATTTTTTTGATTGATTTTAACTTACTAGTATTTATTGTTATAAATAAAAAACTTATTTCGCAACTTATAATATTTCCAAAGAACTTTTCACTATTTTTATTTTGTTTGTATAACACTAAGGATGAGTGATCATGTCGTGCAAATAATCGATAACTGTGACAATGATCATAACATCGCATTTCTAGTCTTATTCGAATCGTTTCACAGTCGAATTCTAACCTAGTTCTCTAATCTTGTTTTCGAATCGAAATGCATTAGAGAACTACATAAGAATTCTAATGTAAAACTACAATATTTCTCTAACGTTAGAAACTGTGTTTGCTGGGCATACGCCTTCTGCCAAATGAGGGATAGGAATATATTCTGGGCCGGAGAAGTCTTGTCGGAGTGGTTTGGCTAGACTTTGCTAGGCTGTCGCCATCTCACATTTGCTCACAACCAAACGAATAAACGGATGTGCAGTGGTTTCGTAGAGGATACTTGGCCACAAGCGTCCGAAAGTTGTAAGCCCCTGGTGAACAGCAATCATTATTCTATATACGCCTCAATCCTCTACTCTAAGTATAAATATATACTAGAATTGAAAATAATTGCACAACTACTGGGAGAACTCACTATGTGTGTCAGACTTATGGCGACTTGAAATACTCTGCAAAACGAAAAAAAAAATATTTATTTAACAATGGGATTCGTCTGCAACCTCATTTGCGTTTACATATGTTTTGGTGTTTCAGCACTCAAATATGTTTGTTGTTGGTGTTTCAGCACTCAATATATCTACTGTAAGCAGTCTGTCTGTGACAAATTCTTTCCATGGTTTACACAAACAAAGTCGTAAATATTGCATATCCTGAGACGTTATGTTTCACTACGTAATTTTCACTTTCTGGCAACCATTACCTACCCACTACCTCATCTAATTATAATACTGGTTAAAAAAATTTTAAAGCCTTGAAAATAGCTCCAATAGATTCTTGGTTTACTTGAATAAATACATCATTATTCCATTGCATTCCAGGCGCAACAGGTTGGAATTATAAATGAAGATTACAAGTACATTATAGGCAATTTGGACTTTCACTCTTTTGATCTTGAAGAGTATAAATACACCGAGGCGAACATAACAAGTTTTAGAATGTTTTCCCCAGAGCAAACAGTCATTCAAGGGATTACAGACAAAATGGGATACAATTCTGCCGCAGAAGATCTGCGAAATGGTGAGTTATTTACATACATACTATAGTTCATGGACCTGAGAGCTTACGAAATATTTCTGCACACCGTGTGGCAAATCAACATCATATTTGTTATCCCAGTCAAATTTAATATGCACGTGAAACTAAATATTTTATATAGAATGATGAGCGACAACGCATAGATTTTAAAATAGCAACAAAGTTATTACTAATTATACACTGAAAGAAATGGTGCTAGTAAAATCAACAATTCGGTTCTGTTGTTCTAGACTTAACGGAGATTCGGTGAAATTGATAGAATTACGGTTAATTCGACCGACTTGTTGCAAAAGTTTTGTTTGAACGAACGGGATTTTTCCAAAGTTAGTAACATTTTGTTCAAGTTTTTAGGAATTTTCACTTACGCGAACGAATTTAATAAGATAATAAAAAAATCCTTTTTTAATGTTGTATTTTCCGACAACATAAAAGTTTGAGTTGTTTTGGAATCGTTTCAATTTAAAGTGTTACGAAAATTAAACTTTCCGAATTACGTGTAAAGTTACTCCAGTGGTGAATTACCTTACTAGCGATTTGATTCTTTACTTTTCTATATCTTACAAGTTCTCTATTTAAAATGTTATGTCAAACATTCATACAACATTTGTGACTACCATTTTCATTTCTATTTGCAAAGTGAAGTTCAAAACTATAAATTAAATAAATTATAAAATATAAAATTTGGTGAAAATGCGTTTAATAAAACAAAATAATAAAGTGTATAATGTTTAATGTGTGCCAGCATATTTGATGTAAGCCCAATTGACGTTCGGTTAGTAAGTGCCACCGTGGTGTGATGGTAGCGTGCTCCGGCTGCCGCACCGTATGCCCTGGTTTCGTACCCCGGACAAAGCAACATCAAAATTTTTGAAATAAGGTTTTTCAATTAGAAGACAATTTTTCTAAGCGGGGTCGCCCCTCGGCAGTGTTTAGCCAGCGCTCCGAGTGTATTTCTGCCATGAAAAGCTCTCAGTGAAAACTCATCTGCCTCGCAGATGCCGTTCGGAGTCGGCATAAAACATGTAGGTCCCGTCCGGCCAATTTGTAGGGAAAATCAGGAGGACCATGACGCAAATTGGAAGAAAAGCTCGGCCTTATATCTCCTCGGAGGTTATCGCGCCTTTTATTTATTTATTTATATGGCACCATAGGTACTTTCGTACAAAGCTGTCGCAACAACTTTTTTTTGTTCATTTGACTACTAAAGCGGTCAATTACGAATCAACGATTTGTGCGCAGTTGATTCAACATCTTGTTGCGATGGATAAAAATTAACAGAAATTTCGGTTGAATTGACCCGTATTTCGGTTGATTTTACCAGTCTTTTTCTTTCAGTGTAGCCCTCAGTAACCAAAGCTATGGCGTAGCTAGATCTTCTAGTCATACCTACCTTGCGATATTCGACAACAATTAGGTGCGCCAAGGGACATCAAGTCCCCCTTCATCTGTCTCCCTCCGTCTGCTACAAAATTCCGATGTCAATAGGAATAGTTTATGGGACAGAGGTTTCTCCATTGCAAAAAAATGAATTGAATTATCCAATGCTGAATGTCAGAGTTAAGAGAATCAAGTACATTTGTAAGACGAACAGCAACTCAACTTAGGCATTTTTTGCCATAAATGAAAACAAGAATCAAAAGTTTTTATCATTTAACATTACTATAGAACGCTAACCGATCCCTGTGTTACAAGTCTTGAGCCACACCAAAATAGGAGCCGCCTATTGGCCTATGAGCAAAACCTGTTTTTGTATACACATTGTCTCATTCATGATGCAATAAAAGCAGACAGGTGAAGTCGGTTGAACAAATAACAACAATTTGACGGCCTTCATAATCCGGACATGATTTTTAAAGTAGAGAAAGAGGGAATTTTTGGTACTGTTTTTGTACTATTTTGCTACTTTTTCACTACTCTGCAAACTATTAGACATAAAGACGTTCCAAAATTGGAATGATCGAAAATTTGAAAATAAAAATAATTTGCAATTTTGTTTTTAATTTGATAATTATGTAAATTTGAGATATAGAAGCAGTACTAACTATAATATATAATTATGGATAATTGTACTTTCAAACAGTTTTCAGATCGTTGATTTGGAAAATTTAACTTTTCCTCAAACGAAGTGAAAATTAAAAAGCCTTATTCCTCAATTAAGTTGATTTACATGTACATATATTCGATTTGCGAGTAAAGCTCATTGTTTTTATACAAGGCGTATAGCAAAAATTTTAAAAATTGTAATATGGTTTAAGCAAAAATATTTTCTTTTGCTATTCAATAAATAAAGGCGAAAATGCATCCTGCAAGTAATAACAAGTAATAAACCTCTTTTTAAAGATATCAGGTAAATGTTTTACATTTCACCAGTCTGATTTTTGAGTCATCGTTGCCACAAAACCTCTTACACAATTGAATATCTTTTCGACAAGCTTTTATTTGTGCATGACGTCAGAGCTCGACTGAATGAGCCCACCCCCTGAAATTTAAGTAACTTCCCGATAAGCTGCAAGCTTAAAACTTGGACTATAGTTCAGAATCAGATGACAACGCAATTAAAAGAAAAAAACTCGGCTAGGTGGCATATGGATCGCGATATTCGAAAAATTATGTAATAAATGATGAGCTTCTAATGAAGTTATTTTGCTGATTTGTAAGTTATTTTCGGTTAAGTAAGGAACCAATTTGCTCCTTACTAAACAAAATGAAGGGGCATTTCCGCAAACGCGTTCGAGGGACGGCTGTACCCCTATTTTAAAATTATGTGCTGCACTCCGATTCCAAGCTGACGGCAGCTATCAAAAATGCTGTTGAAATGATTTGAGTGAGGACTACATCTACAGTTTTTAAAGAGGTTTTAGATATTATTCTATATATTATAAAACGCATTTTATTCTATAACAGGATTTCCAGGAGTAGTGGGTTGTATCGATGGGACTCACGTTCGCATAATTTCACCCTCGTCCAACCTCGGGATGTCGCTCCATAAGGTCAATAACTTGTTCAATGTAATCTTTCGTTGATACCCTATTTTTTCTATATCTAATATATAAAATTCTTCTGTCACGGTTTTAGAGGCTGAACTCCTCCGAAACGGCTGAACCGATTCTCATGAAATTTTGTGAGAATATTGGGTAGGTCTGAGAATCGGCCAACGTCTACCTCTTTTTTCGCTACGTGCCTAGGGTCTTGAGATCAAAACGTGGACCCGGGTACCCCTAAAATGTGTTTATACAATATGGATATCAAATGAAAGCTGTTGATGAGTGCTATAGTACAGGATAATTTTCATACAACTGGGAGGCTAGGGTCTCGAGATATAGCCCAAAACGAGGACCCGGGTACCCCTAGAATAAGTTTATACAATATGGATATCAAATGCAAACTGTTGATGAGTGCTATAGTACAGGATAATTTTCATACAACTGGGAGGCTAGGGTCTCGAGATATAGCCCAAAACGTGGATCCGGGTACCCCTAGAATGTGGTTATACAATATGGATATCAAATGAAAACTGTTGATGAGTGCTATAGTACAGGATAATTTTCATACAACTGGGAGGCTAGGGTCTCGAGATATAGCCCAAAACGTGGACCCGGGTACCCCTAGAATGTGTTTATACAATATGGATATGAAATGAAAGCTGTTGATGAGTGCTATAGTACAGGATAATTTTCATACCCCTGGGTGACTAGGGTCTCGAGATATTAGCCAAAACGTGGACCCGGGTACCCCTGGAATGTATTTATGAAATATGTATAACAAATGAAAGCTGTTGATGAGTGATTTAGTAGAGGATAATTTTCATACCCCTGGGTGACTAGGGTCTGGAGATATAGGCCAAACGTGGACCCGTGAACGCCTAGTC
The DNA here is from genome assembly GCF_040869045.1 of Eurosta solidaginis. Lineage (NCBI taxonomy): Eukaryota > Metazoa > Arthropoda > Insecta > Diptera > Tephritidae > Eurosta > Eurosta solidaginis. The sequence continues at coordinate 395,869,406 of NC_090319.1, forward strand.
AATGTTTTTACATTGTGGGTATCAAATTGAAGCTATTGCTGAGTGCTTTAGTACAGGGTAGTTTTCATACCTATTGGTGACTAGGGTCTCGAGATATAGGCCAAACGTGTGGCCGTGAACGCCTAGACAATGTTTTTACATTGTGGGTATCAAATTGAAGCTATTGACGAGTGCTTTAGTACAGGGTAGTTTTCATACCTATTGGTGACTAGGGCCTCGAGATATGGGCCAAAACGTGGATCAGGGTAACACTAGGATGTGTTTTTACATTATGGGTATCAAATTGAAGCTGTTTATGTGTACAGAGTAAGTTTTATGCCGCTGGGTGACTAGGGTCTCGAGATGTAGGCCAAAACGTGGACCCGGATACGCCTAGAATGTGTTTTTACAGTATGGGTATCAAATTGAAGCTGTTGATGTATGCTTTAGTACAGAGTAAGTTTACATCGCTGGGTGACTACGGTCTCGAGATATAGGCCAAACATTGACCCGGATATACCTAGAATGTGTTTTTATATTATGGGTATCAAATTGAAGCTCTTGATGTGAGCTATAATACAGAGTAAGTTTTACACCGCTGAGTGACTAGGGTCTCGAGATATAAGCCAAAACATGGACCCGGATACACCTAGAATGTGTGTGTATTATGGATATCAAATGAAAGCTGTTGCTGAGAGCTCTAAAGTTCATTGTGATATTCGATTTAGTCGCATCAACCTGGCAAAAGTGATAAATATGTATGCGAAGCCGAAATAAAGACAAGAATTAATAATACCCACATACCTATTTACATACGTCCTTTTCTTTTTGCCTGAAATTTCGTATATAAATTTGCCTATATTAGTATTTACGATGCTTTTTTCGGGGAAGTATACCAGAGACGGACTGTGACTGGGATTAGGACTAGGACTGGGACTGAGACTGAGACTCGGAGTGGGACTGGAACAAAATACATACCACCCTCTGGGACTGGCAATAAGAGATGAAGAAGACGTAGAAAAACTTGAGAGAAGAGAAAAGAGAGAAGGAGACTGAGAAAGAGATAGAATGAGACGAAGTTTGTAATGAAGCGAAAAAGACGGAGGGAGGAGAGAATAAAAAGATTACGAAAAAGTGTAGAAGCGTAGGGCAGAGTTAGATGGAAAAAGCTTATTAAAATGTATGCAGATAGGCCAAATTTAGGGCAGAACAACGTCTGCCGGGTCTGCTAGTATGTGTATAAAATTGCTGATTATTAAATTTTGTTAAATTGATTTTCCAATTTCATATAATATTTTTTCGAAACAATTTCAAAATTGTCTGAGACAATTGCTAGTAATCAGTTGTGAGTTATTGATGTCTTTGACAGCTACACCAACACAAGGTTGTAAACCGTAATGCCACAAAAAGTTGTAAGACTAGGCAACTGCAACCGACTTTTTTTTTTTTTGCCAGATTGAGTTGTAATCTGTAATACCAAATTGCTAAGTTTCAACTAAAAGAGAGTTGAGTTGTAAACCGTAATAGGGGCATGATCTGCACGCGAAACAGAGAAAGTGTTCCGTAACCACTTTTTTTTATAGAAAGGCATGAATGTAGTATTTTTGTGTAAAACTTATATAAGAATGCTGCAGGAAAAGATAAAAGCATCACTTTGAGTTATAATGGCGAGTATTGTCAGATGCGACGCCATTTTGTAAAATTGACCGCACCTGTCTAGTTTAATGCGTAATAGTCTCGAGAAAACTCTATAGAAGTTAGCTATTTTAGTAGTTGGATACATACATACATAAATATCCACATGGTAAAATCAATCGGTTCACATACATATAAAATTTGTTTGGGATGATTTTTACGTACTCTTTATATTATTCATCACCACCCCTATTTATAACGAGTCATGCCATATTAATTTCTTTCGCAAATTTCAGGATCCTGTCCCATAACGCTTTCAATGGCGTTGACTTTTGATTCGGTTCAACTATTTGCTGAAACTACTAAACATCTAGCGGTACAAACGCTACCATTGAATTGTAGCGATCGTAGTGAAAGTGTTCTAGACGATGGTTCAACATTCAAGAACTACATGAGAACGGTACCCATCATATAATTTAGGTTTTAAGTTCTATTCAATTATGTATATACATAACTTTTATTTTAAATTAGCTCAATTTGCAAGAAAGGACTATAACAGGACAAATATATTTTGAGGGTAATATACGTAAAGGCTATTCTTTAGACATAATTGAGTTACATCCATCTGGTATATTAAAAATTGGAACCTGGGATGAAGTTTCGAATCTTACCATACAGCGGGTAGCACAAACAAATTCTGTAGCGCAGAACATTGATAATTCGCTGGCCAATAAAACATTCATCGTGCTGTTAAATGTGCCGGTAAATATAAAAAAACCGAGCTATTTTATTTATTTACAGACTTATTCATAAAAAATACAAAAGGCTTACAAAGCTTTTTAAATCTTTCACTTGTTCAATTATTACAATCAGCCCAATTCTAAATATTGCCTCGGAAATTTGATCTCGCAGATTTTTTTATTCCCGCGGAAAAATTCCTCCAATTCTTTTCTCCTAGGGAGAACAATAATTGGGGAATAGAAATTTCGAATTTTCGAAGTCAGCTGTTTTATCAATTGAAATTTCGTTGCGCATTTGTTATTTTGTTTAAAAAATTTAAGAGTTTTATTATTGTTGCGAATTTGTTTGAAATTAAGAAATAAAATATAAACGAGCTCTAGGCCAAATATTTGTATATTCTTAATAAAACACAATACGTGAATTTTTGATATACAATTATATTATTTAATTTGTCGATATTTCGACTTCAGTCTGAAGTCATCATCAGGACTAGGTACGAAAAGAACAAACATACATATTAAAATCATAAAAATACACATTTGCACAAGTACAGAACTTACATTTTTGAATGCAATATGTCGACTAGTGTAACAAAAATATAAGTTTACGAACAGTGCAAAGCAAATAACAATAAAATGTAAATAACACACAGCCGTTATCATAAACAAAAAATGAACATAAGCAGAAAGTTATCTAAATGAGTAGTGAGCGCCGCTCAAGTGATATCAGCTGCAGCCTGCAGGTGAACTCTTTGGTAAACAGTGGGAGATGCTCTTATCTATTATTGTTGTTGTTGTTGATCAGCTGCCTAAAGGCAGAGGCAATACCAATTGTATCAGATTTGAAGTTCATCCGTTTGTCGCTGGGTGTATTTATTATGTGCAGCATCTCTAATATGTAGCGTTTGTTGTAATTCCTCTCTTGCTGTAGAATTTCTACATTTTCTAAATTGGGAGAGTGTCCAGTTTCTCTGCAATGCTGTGTTAGCGCCGTTTTGCCATCATTAGGGTTGTTGCGATTTTTAATATTCGTTTTATGCCCGGAAATCCTCGTTTTTAGTTTCGATTTAGTAGTCCCCACATATACTTTGTCGCATACGTGGGACCCGTCACCATTACATAGAATTTTATATATCAAGTCCGATTTCTCATATTTATCTATTCTACTCTTGGTATTACTGAAAATTTGTCGCAACGTATTATTGTAGGTAAAGGCTAAATTATATTTCTCTTTGTCATAAATATTTGAATATTTTATTCTGTTAGACAGGCCTGACACATATGTAGTCGATTTATATATTTTATTATTTTCGGCATTTTTCCTCGCAGTGGGTTTCTTATAATAATCTCTTATAAAGTTTTTTATTATGCGTGTAGGAAATTCATTATTTTCTAGAACATTTATTATTATTTTAATGTTTTCTTTATGATAAACTTCATCGCTGATCGAGAGAACTCTGTTGATAAAATTTCTGGCCGTATTGACTATTGTAGATTTGTCATGTTTAGAATTAAAGTTAATTAATCTACCTGACGCGGTAGGTTTTTTATACCAATCAAAACATAATTGGTTATTCTTTTTTATAATAAGAGTATCGAGAATCACTTGAGCGGCGCTCACTACTCATTTAGATAACTTTCTGCTTATGTTCATTTTTTGTTTATGATAACGGCTGTGTGTTATTTACATTTTATTGTTATTTGCTTTGCACTGTTCGTAAACTTATATTTTTGTTACACTAGTCGACATATTGCATTCAAAAATGTAAGTTCTGTACTTGTGCAAATGTGTATTTTTATGATTTTAATATGTATGTTTGTTCTTTTCGTACCTAGTCCTGATGATGACTTCAGACTGAAGTCGAAATATCGACAAATTAAATAATATAATTGTATATCAAAAATTCACGTATTGTGTTTTATTAAGAATATACAAATATTTGGCCTAGAGCTCGTTTATATTTAAAAAGTTATAATTCAAAGGCCGTAAACAACAAAAATAATTAAGAAATAAAGGATAAACAATGCACAGTATTGTATTTGATATGATATTCACTGAAATGAGTAATGAATTGGTGCCACAGCAACATCAACAGAGGAGCATACGAAGAAGAAGACGGCGAGAAAACACAAAATTGCCAAAATTTATTTAAGCCTTCTTAAAACATCTTTGCGCAATTTCTGGATGGCTGCATCAAATATACCAAGAGCACTTCCGTTGCTTATGATATACTTTTCGACTTAAAATAAAGGATTTTGTGGTAGAATGTACATATTAGCACAAATTTGTACAAATAAGTGTTCTTTCTTAAAAGGACCAATTTAGGTACTTCAACTATTTTGATGCTTTCCATTTAATTTAACAAGTGAAAAAACTCCTAAAATGGCAGAGAAATCTCCCTCTCACTCACATTCATAATACGTACTTTTCCCTTATAAACGGTTTCCGCTTTTTCGAACATTGTTCAGAATAAGAGGAAGGTTAGGTTAGGTTAGGTTACGAGGGCTGAGCTGGGCACTATGGTACCAGCACACTACTTAGGCCACCATTGTAATACCTTATACGGTCTCAAAGAGGACCCCTATCCTGCCTAAAGCGGGTCAAACCACTTCGTGGAATTTATATATTTTGCTAGAGCCTTGACTTCATAGTTAGAGACCTCAGCAAGGTCATGTAGAAAAGGTTTACCAAGGATGGCCAACCTGCGCCTGCTAAGCGCTGGACAATGACAGAGAAGGTGCTGGACACTCTCCCCCTCTTCTGTACTTCTGCAGCTGCGACAATAGTCGAAGGTCGTTACCCCCATTCTAGCACCATGCGTGCCTATTAAACAATGGCCTGTTAGAACCCTTATCAGGGACGAAAGAACTGATTTGTTTAAAATCAGAAGCGCTCTTGTGCGCCCCTTGTCATATGAGGGCCAGGTTAGCCTGGATGTCTCACACGATGATATGGCTGACCATAGTCCATTTGCAATTCGTATAGTACTTGTGCTCACACGAAATCTGAAAGTGGCCATGGGTATACCTACCGAGTCATTTCCCGGAAGGATGTGGTCGGTGGTCCTCTTCTGGCCAGCTCGTCTGCTTTGCAGTTGCCTTCGATATCCCTGTGCCCAGGTACCCATACAAGGTTGATACTGAAGTACTGAGCCATCTCGTTAAGAGATCTGCGGCATTCAGTGACCGACTTTGCGTTGTCGGCGAATGAGTCCAAGGCCTTTAATGCAGCCTGGCTGTCTGAGAAAATAAACACCCGTTTACCATCCTTAGGCATAGATCCGAGATGATTCACAGCCCTGTGCATTGCCAGCATTTACGCTTGGTAAACACTACAGTGATCTGGTACACGAAAAGAGACCTCTAGACCCAGATCCGGTGAAAGGAGGCCTGCTCCCACTTTCCCTTCAAGCTTAGAATCATCCGTGAATATGTTGATGGCACCCGGTACCGTATGTTTTCTGGTATTCCAGTCTTGTCGCGATGGTGTATATATACTATAGTTTTTAACGAAGACGTTCTTTGGCACGCAGTAGTCAGTGCGTACCCGTACTGCGACTGGGGCGTTCGGGCCCAGGATTGTTGCGTGTCCACTAGATCCATTTGACCAGAGACCTGTTTCCCTTATGCGTAGAGCGGCGATGACCGCTATTTCCTTCGCCACCAGGTCAAGAGGTGGAAGGCATAGCATTGCGTTGAGTACTTCAGATGGAGCCGAGAGCCCCGGTAATGCAGGGCTCCGAACTCCGTTGCACCTTTTGAAGCATTTGAAGATAGGTACTTTTAGCTAGTGCAGGCCACCAGACCAAGGCACCATAAAGAAGAATAAGAAGAAAGGGAGAAGTGAAAAAAATAACGAAGAATTTTTATTTAGAATACGAGGAATGGGAAAATGGAAAAACTCGCAAGGAATTTCTGTTTAGAATTGGGCTGAATATTTTAGGTCGGTATGGCTACCTACAATTTGTATGTATGCACGTTTTGCTTTGCAAGGGGGGGAGGGGGGGGGGGTCAAAATAGTTAAATAAACACGCCGACTTTTGATAACTCGTAATAGTTACATTCCAATGAAGCGTGATCCAGATACGGATAGAAGTTTTACATACAAATGCAGCAACAACGCTGTGATCATGATATCTATCTGCATTTGGATTTTGTGGAAAATTTTTGACAGCATACCATCTGTACTTGGCATGGCGGAACTATGCAAGGTGGCAGCATGGGACAGCTGATACATCAACATTAGTCCATCGAATTTACAAAAACAAAGTACATGGAACTTTCATTTATGTTTGTAGGCATGTCACCATGCTGCCACCTTGTGTGGTTCCGTCATATTACTTGGTAGCACTCACAGACATATGCACTAAGACATCAGATATTCAACATATTTTTACACGGTTTTATTTAGCTTGACTTGACAGGCCGGCCGGCCGGTACGAATTTTGTAATTAAAATTTAAGTATGATGTATATTTCCCGATAAGCTACAAGCTTCAAACTTGGATATAGTTCAAAAGCCGATGACAATGCAATAATAAGAAAAAAACTCCGATAGGTGGCGAATGGATCGAAATATTCCAAAAAATCGTATTTGTGGTCCGATTTGGCTCATATTTGGAACTTTGGAGTTCGAGGACTTAGATTGTAACAAATTGTCAGGAAACAGTCCTTGTAATAATGAGACACTAAATGAACTAAATAGAATGAGAAATAATAGGCAATTCAGACTAAAAACTTGAAAACAAAATAACTAAACAAACAGTTTTAAGTTAAACGGTTTTATTGAAAACAATACTTACATTAAGTAATAATAATACTAAAAGCTAGGAAATAATTAGGTAGGCCCTAGTGAAATGTTTGGAGAAAATGAAAAGAAGTTACGGCTTCGATGTGCAAACATTAAATCTCTGTTTATTCAATAAATTCTTTGTCTTATATAGTAATTTACTTAACCTATACATTCATAAATATCTTAATATTAATAACTAAAAATATGTACATTGAAAATGGAGTATGAGTACATGTAAGTTTGTATACAGTCTTTGTATACATGTAGTTTTGTATACATGACTCTATATTTAGCAACGTCAGCAGATCAATGTGAGTACTTTGGTTAATGCTATGCATACACGTAAGTTTGTATGCCTGTTCGCAATGTTGGAATATCGATGTGAGTATTTTAGTTAGTTCCCATAATGGGTTGTATGTAATAACTAATTTATTAGCTGTGAACGGATAAGGATTTCATATTCGACATTCAATTGATGTTAGTTAACCGTCTGGGTTAGTTCAATAATTTATGTTGGAAAATATTGTAATACGATTATTACTAAAATATATTTGGAGTTCATGATACGTATTATTGCAAGTGTGTTACAGTGGGTATGAAGCATAATGCTTCATTACAGTGGGTATGACGTATAATGCTACACCATCCGCCTTAGAAAAAAAGAGTGTTATATAATTGTTTTGTGGACAATTGTATAAGACTCTTTGTCGTATTTTCAATGATTTTGATATTTTATTGTTACTTGATATTGTAGTGAAAGAGGTTGTTTGCTTTGCTTTTGATCTGCTGACCTTGATGTTTTTATTGTTTATATTTTAATGCATATCCCTTTTTTTCAAAAATGTTTACATTTTACATATATTTTTTTTTTTGTATACGTCCTTTTTTGAAAATTTTAAATTTTTAGATATAGAATTTTTAAATTTTACTTATTTTATTTATCTTGTTTATTTTATTTATTTTATTATTTTATTGCCGGATTTTAAATGTGTAGACCCATCTAAAATCCGCTTGTTTTTAGAATTTATTTTTAATATTTGTATGGAAATATGAAGCAGAAGAAAAAAAAAATTGTTTTCAATTGTTTAGATATAAATTATTATTAAACAATTGAATAAATTGGAATATTTCTTTTTAGATTCTTTCTAACAGATATTTTAGATGGACTATTAATTATTTTTATTGTTCCTACCATTTTTATCATGCAACCTATTTTCCTATCGAAATATTTTCCTATTAATATTTTCTAATCTATTGAGGAATTTCGAGTAAGAATATTTCTTACTACTATTCAATTCTATTTAGCGTAAAAGAAATTTCCTATTACTATTTCCTATTCTATTTTATCGGAGTAAAAAAAAAAACATATTTTTCCTAAAATTATGGTTTCTATAAACGCGATTTTTTATAGCTGAAACACCTCATACTTATATATATTTCTTAACACCTTTTTGTTGTTACATTATTTTATTAGGGTTACATTAAACTTAAAATCAATAAAAATTGTATAGCTAATTATTCGGGAAATTTAGTAGCTGTAGTTGGTGGAAGAGCGAAGTAATTTATATTTGTTGTAGTAGTGGACGGCCATAACCGTTTAGACGGTTAAGCGCCAATTAAGTAAGTTAGTAAGTAGTAGTTTCGCTGGTTAATTGAAAAAAGGTGCAGTGGATGCAAAAATGATCCTATCTTTTAATTTCTTTTTCTTATTTTTCCAGCAATTTATTTGATCTTATTTGTCATGCGATTTCTGCGGCGGCCACCAAGACAGAATCGTTATAACATTTATGAAGAATATTTTTATTTTTATACCGGGATTGTCACATGCACAACCTCTTTGGTTAGTGCTATTGTTTGGTCTTAGAGAACTTTGTTAACAATTATTATTTTATAAATTCGCCTACTGCAGTAAATATTCAATTCTTAATCACCAATTTGTCCCTCAAGACAACTGTGTATTTTCTTATAATTTTCAAGTCCTGGATTGCCGGCATTTCTTTTATGCCTGGTCGAATATTGTCCTAAGTCAATAACTTCCTCAACAATCTGGTTACTTGAAAATTTTCTACGCTACCATTTTTCTATCCTAAGATGAAAACGAGCGCGACTAGTCTTTTCTTGCAAATTTATATAGCGCTTTATTATATATATATATGTTCTCTTTGTGACTTTTTCTTCATGCTTGTTGTTATGGGCTGGTTTATTTTTTTCTTGTTTTTTTTTTTTTTGTGTATTTTGCGTATCTCCACTGGCACGGGGTTTTGTTTTTTTTTTTCAGGTATAATTTGGAAGAATTATTCTTTTTGGTATAAATTTTCGACCGTGCTAGCCTTCGTGGTTGGTATTTCCATGTGAACTACTGTGAGTTTTTGGAATTGCTTCCTGATTTCTTTGTTTTTAAAGATATCAGGAGCATTCATGGGAATTATGCAGATTCTTGATTTGCCGTTGAATTTAGGCGGAGCTAATAAAGCTGTCTTTACTGTCAATTGAGACATTTGAAGGTTACTTTTACTTGACTTGTATATTGCTCTTCCTCACCTTGAGTTTGGAAATTTGGACACAGACAAAAAAATTTTTAGACGTGCTGTTGCACGTTATTCATTTGCCTATATTTGATTTTCATATAGTTTTTAAGAATAGCGGCTATCGCTATGATTAATAGCCCTATCGTGCATATTAAAGCACCTAGCCAAATGTCTGTAGTTTTTGTGTCCACTTGGGCTTGTGGCTCATATTTTACTATCCTGTTCTCTGATGTTTCAGAGTTTTCTTTTCCTACCTCGAACTAAATTAAATTTTTATTAAAATTTTTCGGTTTTATTCCCTTATCCTATGCGTTCCATTTTACTCTTGACATTAATAAATTTATCTTATTTAATTAATTGATATTTTAACAATTTACTTCTAAAATTGTAATTTTTGTTTTACTTTAGAATTATTCATTTCCGATTTAAGTATTTTACATTTTTATTTTCTTTTGTTTATATAATTTTACAAAGTAACTAATATTTTTCTTTAATTTTTAGACATAGTAATTTTTCTTCAAAATATTTTAAAATTAAATTTTGCTGATTTAGTTTTCTTTATTTAAATTTAATATTTTTGACATTTCTTAAAATTGAAAGGAAAAAAAATTCCCAAGTATTGTTTATTGTTATTATTTTCTTTTTCTCTATGTCACATTGGGTTTCAATCTTTTTCCTAATTTTTAGGTTGAAAACGAGCTTTTTTTATTTTTACTTTTTTTTCAGATGCTACTTAGCATTTGGCATTGTTGGGGAACACTCTCCTCATCATGCGCATTATTTCTTCCACCGTGATAGTGGGGTTTAAAATGTCCTCAATTGTGGGTTCCCTTTCCATACCTATTATCTTCCACAATTTCTTTAAACCCTCTAATTCTTTGGGTAGGTCCCTAGTGTGTCGGGTATTTTCGTCCCACCAATAGAGAGGAATGTCCGAGGAGTCTCTTTGCATTTTTATTTATTATTAACAGAGTAATTTTATTTTTAAATCTATAAAAATGTCCTATAGGCTTTCTCCGAAGGAAAGGTGAAACTGTCTGAAGTTAACTGACTATTTTAAAGAAGTGTCCTAAACATTCCAATTTACTTTAACATTTAAAAAATTTAAGTAAAGTTTTTTTTTGAATTTAAGAAATTTTAATTTTCCTGCTACTTCTTTTTTTCCATAAAGAAATTTTCTTTAAATTTTAACAAGGTAAATTATATATATTTTAATTTGTTCAATGTTTAATCCAAATGTGTTTCTAAAATTTTTTTTTTTTTTAACTAATTTTTTTCATATCTCAATTCCTACTTAAAGAGGACAAAAAAAAACCCTGAGCAAAAACTTTCGTTTTTGCTCATTGTTTAGCGTCCATAAAGGCCGCCCAATTTGTTTCTAAATTTTATACCTACTTATATTTATATAGCTGCCAGTTTTGTTGTCGTCTCAACCGGTACTCCGTCGATTGCTAATGTATTTCCGGTTTCAATTTATTCCACCTTTTATGCGATTATATATGTAGCCATGTATCTTCCTGTCCTTAATTTATTCCACCTTTTATGCGATTATGTATGTAGCCATGTATCTTCCTGTCCTAATTTATTCCACCTTTTATGCGATTATATATGTAGCCATGTATCTTCCTGTCCTAATTTATTCCACCTTTTATACGATTAGCCATGTATGTATGTGTAATTATTTCAGCATTGCTTGTGGTGTATGAAAATAATTCCTTGGTTTGAATACCATCCGAGATTTTTACCAACTGAAGAATTAGCAGGTCTTTAAACTGCAGATGCGTTGTCGATTCTTTCTTTCATCATATAAAAAATTTTTTTTTTGCAATTTTGCAGGATTTACTTGTTGTCCTGGTTTATAAACTGGCGGAATTTCAGGTGAATCCTGTTTTTTTTATTTTTTCCGAACCGACAGGCTCTTCTGGCCAGCTAGATCTTTTAGCAGTTGTGCTAGTTATTGACCTAGACTGGCAGGATCGCCATGAAATGTTTGGAGAAAATGAAAAGAAGTTACGACTTCGATGTGCAAACATTAAATCTCTGTTTATTCAACAAATGCTTTGTATTATATAGTCATTTACTTAACCTATACATTCATAAATATCTTAATACTAATAACTAAAAATATGTACATTGAAAATGGGGTATATGTAAGTTTGTATACAGTCTTTGTATACATGTAGTTTTGTATGCATGACTCTATGCATGTAGTGTTGTATATGTTATTTAGCTACGTCAGCAGATCAATGTGAGTACTTTGGTTAATGCTATGCATACACGTAAGTTTGTATGCCTGTTCGCAACGTTGGAATATCGATGTGAGTATTTTAGTTAGTTCCCATAATGGGTTGTATGTAATAAGTAATTTATTAGCTGTGAACGGATAAGGGTTTCATATTCGGCATTCCATTGATGTTAGTTAACCGTCTGGGTTAGTTCAATAATTTATGTTGGAAAATATTGTAATACGATTATTACTAAAATATATTTGGAGTTCATGATACGTATTATTGCAAGTGTGTTACAGTGGGTATGAAGCATAATGCTACATTACAGTGGGTATGACGTATAGTGCTACACTAGGTACTAACCATCACACTCCTCATCAATGTAGGACGTTGATCAGACAATTAAAGCGTTGGGCGCGTGAAATTTCTAAAAATGTGAGGCGTGGCATAACCTGATTAAGGTTCAGTTGGTCTTACTTATGACTATCAATAGAAATTTGACGCGTCCAACGCTTTTATTTAATTGCCTGATCAACGCCCTAGACTGATGAGGAGTGTGATGACTAGTACCTAGGACCTACCTATGTAACTATTTTCTAGCTTTTAGTATTATTATTACTTAATATAAGTATTGTTTTCAATAAAACCGTTTAACTAAAAATTTTTTTTAATTATTTTATCTTTTCCATTCGACAACCATTAATTTTAAGTTTACGATTTTTTTGAATATCTCGATCCTTGCGCACCCTGGCGCCGATATTTTTCGTAAGGCGTAATATGTGTAATACGTGTAATATGTTTTTCTAATATTAGCCAGATCGGACCACATATACGATTTTTTTAATATAAAGATCCTTGCGCCACCTGGCGGCGATTTTTTTTCATAGGTCGCTTTCTATTCATGCATGTAATATAAGTTCCAAATATGAACCATATTATTGCATTGTCATCGTATTCTGAACTGTATTCCAAGTTTCGGAGTGCTTGCTAAACACAGGGTTTGAAAATGCTGAACTAATTTTCAGTATTACAAAATTGCTTGAATTTAAATTTGGAAAATATTTCAGCAACAGAAAAAGGCAAAGCAAACAAAATAATTTTTTTTTTTTCATTTTACTTCAGATATTACTTGAATGGATGAGAGCTGTCGTCGTCAGCAGAAAAAAAAACTTGAATATTTTACTGCGCTTTGAAGCTATAAGTATTTCATGATCAACTATTTTTAAGTAAACATTTTACAGTTTTTGAACAGCAGAAATTCTTGTTTCGAATTACTTGCTGAAAATAAGTAAAAGTAAATTTTTTTTTACTATTTAAGCAGAACTATTTGATTTTCAAAGGAACATACAAACAATTGTACGATGTATTGATCGTAATAGCCTTCATCTACGAGTAGGTATTTCTTGTTTTTATGTTGTTTTAACCCCTGATACACATATATACGCATGCTTCTACTGAAAAAACAGACAAATACGTACGTACAAAATCTGCACCTCCACCGGTAGCTTGGTATATGTACTGTAGTCACTCGGGGTTTTTTCCGGGACCAAAGCATGACATTTCAATGTAGCATGGCTCAATTTCTCTCGGATCGTTCAAAATTTGTCATACAATGAGTAGCTCCTTGTGGAGAGACTGTCCTTCGTTCGGTCCTAGAGACTAGCACTGCCCCATCTACCGAAGAAATACATATTTATAAAACGGGCACATATATGTCACATGCAAAACGCGATGTTTTAGGCTAACCCCTAATACTTGTTGTCGACGCGATTTCTTTAAAACATGTATGGCTCTTTTCTGTTCACAACCAATAGCGATTCACGCCACGTTTAAGCGCACCTCCGTTCCTTCCTCATCTATTAGCACCAAAGCTGGTCTGATAGCAAAATTCTCGTTTGTTGCTAATTGTTGTAATGAAGTTTGTCATGCCGCTACCAGAGAATTTATACACAAATGTGTACAAATTCTCTGCTATTGCACTTATTCTGACAACCATGACACAATGTCCCTTAAAAAAATTAAACAAGTAAGGACGGGACTGTCTTCGGCTGTGCCGAATACTTCATACCCTTCATGAATGGGGCTGAACAATAATCTTATCCCGTTCGTAATCTCCAAATAATCGGAAGTATAAGATAAGAAATATATAGTGAACAGATGTACATACATATGTACTTAAACGATTTTTAAGATAAATATAAAATAAAAAATGGCAAAAAACCCCCTTATCTGAACTATCGGTTGTATGGGATATATAATATATATAGCTCCGATCGGTATGATTTTTTTCATGAAATCTTCTATGATATATTAGAATAAATATCACCAAGTTTAACGTTTTTATATTGAAAATTAAGTGAGAAATGGCCAAAAATCTTTCTATCTGAACGATCGGTTGTATGGGATATATATTATATATAGCTCCGATCGAGATGATTTTATCACGAAATCTTCTATGATATATTAAAATATATATCACCGAGTTTCACGTTTTTTACTTTCGAAATTAAGGGAGAAATGGCCAAAAATCTTTCTATGTGAACGATCGGTTGTATGGGATATAACTATATATAGCTCCGATCAAAGTGATTTTTTCAGGATATATTCTATGATATATTATAATATATATCACCGAATTTTACGTTTATACTTTCCAAATTGCGGCAGGAATGACCAAAATCGTCTTATCTGAACGATCGGTTGTATGGGAGATATATGTATGTATATTATAGTGGTCCGATCCTACCGGATCCGACGAATGTCTAATATAATACAAAAATACATCCTTGTGCCAAATTTCATTGAGCTATCTCAAAATTTGAGGGACTAGTTTGCGTTCAAACAGACAGACGGACGGACAGACGGACATGGCTATATCAACTCAGTTCGTCGCCCTGATCAATTCGGTATACTTAATGGTGAGTCTATCTTCTATATTTCTCAACGTTGCAAACATTGGACCAAAGTTAATATACCATTTCATGTTCATGAAAGGTATACAAAATCAACATAAGGCTTGGTCAGTGATAGCATATGTAGGAAGTGCGGGTTGGAGGAGGAAACGATCGAGCACGTTCTGTGCTCGTGCCCTGCACTTGCCAGGCTAAGACTCCAGCTATTAGGAGTGATACAGCCGTCAGATCTAGAAGCAGCAAGTGGCTTAAGTCCTATGAAGCTTCTAGTAACACCTATCGTAACAAAATTCAGCAGAGAGGTTGCCTTTACTATAAGGGATGCTTTGAAGAAAAATTAACGAAATCGGTTAAGGACCACGCCTACTTTTATATAAAAGATTTTTAAAAGGGTCGTGGACGAATAAAATAAGCTATATCTTTGCAAAAAAGCGCTTTATATCAATGGTATTTCATTTCCCAAGTGGATTTATAACAATAAATAGGAAAAACTTCAAATTAAAAAAAAATGGGCGTGGCACCGCCCCTTTTATGACTAAGCAATTTTCTACGTTTCGGGAGCCATAACTCGAAGAAAAATTAACGGATCTTAATAAAATTGGGCACACTAATCTTCCCTATTGCAGGAAATATTTGTAGATAATAGATAAATAAAATGGACGAGATCGGTTAAAGACCACGCCCAATTTTAAATAAAAGATTTTTAAAAGGGTCGTAGACGAAAATAATAAGCTATATCTTAGCGAAATAGAGCTTTGTATCAATAGAATTTTACTTTTTAAATTGAATTCTAACATTAAATTGGAAAACACTAAGGGGTGTATTCTGTATTGCGAACGATAGCTCAGACGAACAATTCGCCTCCAACCGTTTTCGTCTAGTAATGGTATTCTCTATCATTTTCCTTCGGCCTTTAGGTTCCTTACTTTATGTCAAACAAAAAGTCGAAAGCCATTGTCAAATGATATGTTTAACATAGTGCAAATATACTAGCGATTCGTCTCTGAGGCGAAATGAACGTTCTTTTCGTAATAGAGAATGAGGCCCTAAAATTTTTGAAAATGGGTGTGGCAGCGGTGCCACGTGTTATGTAGAAAAGTAATTTATCTGAAATGATATGTACAATTGAAGCTCACGCTGAGTATATAATGTTCGGTTACACCGAACTTAGACACCTTTACTTGTTAAATATTGTTTTAGTTTAACTAATACCATTGAAATAAATGTTTCGAACACAAGCGTTTGCAAATTTTGACCTTCATTTAAAAAAATTTATCCAGGGACCCATGCAGTTTTAGCGTAAATAAGTGCAGCGGCCACCTAAGGATTAACTATGTATTTTCACCCGTGAGTTACGCAATGTTATCCACTTAACCAGCTTATGGTTTTGAAATAATTATTCTCTAAGGTATTAAGGTGTTTCTACGGTTATTCGCTTAATCTCTTGTAACCTACGTAGCTCGGTAGCATTGCGCTGAAGTGGGATTCAAGGGGTTGATAAGCAAAGTTTTATAGATTCAAAGCTTCCGCAACCCAATTGTCAACCTCACCTACGCGAGGGTAATCCTGTTACAAATATGAGTGTATCATACACATATTTAACAGGCGACGCTCTGGCTACCCCAAGTTCCTCATGGAACCAGGGGTTGGGGAGGGCGGAATGGCCAAGAAGGTATAATGTTGTTCGGTATACATATGTATGGACACATGTACATCTCTATATGCAAAAGAGAGTTATTATACACTCTTCTACCTTTGATCTACATATTGCAAATTATGTATACTTAGCTGAATATCTTGAAATAAAGTTAGTTGTGAAATAGAACTCGACATGTGCGTTTGAATAGTCGTGAGTACACTACAAATGTGGTCATATTAATCGTTCCCATGATGGTCGGGCTAGTACCTTAATGGTGCTTTGTTAGCGGAACGTACCGGATCTATATCCGGCAAAGGACCATCAACATCGATAGCACTCCCCAAAGCCTTCAGGGGGTGCCTTTATCGTTGACATACGGTACAAACGGTGTGGGTAATCTTATGATCTTGTCTCACATGAATGTTGGTGGTCGGGCATTTCGAGCTTGTGAGATTGTATCTCTTAACTTCAGGCGCCTTTTAGCGCTACAACAAACGAGAATTTTTCTGGCTATCAGACCAGCTTTGGTGCTAATAGATGAGGAAGGAACGGAGGTGCGCTTAAACGTGGCGTGAATCGCTCTTGGTTGTGAACAGAAAAGAGCCATACATGTTTTAAAGAAATCGCGTCGACAACAAGTATTAGGGGTTAGCCTAAAACATCGCGTTTTGCATGTGACATATATGTGCCCGTTTTATAAATATGTATTTCTTCGGTAGATGGGGCAGTGCTAGTCTCTAGGACCGAACGAAGGACAGTCTCTCCACAAGGAGCTACTCATTGTATGGCAAATTTTGAACGATCCGAGAGAAATTGAGCCATGCTACATTGAAATGTCATGCTTTGGTCCCGGAAAAAACCCCGAGTGACTACAGTACATATATCAAGCTACCGGTGGAGGTGCAGATTTTGTACGTACGTATTTGTCTTTTTTTTCAGTAGAAGCATGCGTATATATGTGTATCAGGGGTTAAAACAACATAAAAACAAGAAATACCTACTCGTAGATGAAGGCTATTACGATCAATACATCGTACAATTGTTTGTATGTTCCTTTGAAAATCAAATAGTTCTGCTGAAATAGTAAAAAAAAATTTACTTTTACTTATTTTCAGCAAGTAATTCGAAACCAGATTTTCGGCTGTTCAAAAACTGAAAAATGTTTACTTAAAAATAGTTGATCATGAAATACTTATAGCTTCAAAGCGCAGTAAAATATTCAAGTTTTTTTTCTGCTGACGATGACAGCTCGCATCCATTCAAGTAATATCTGAAGTAAAATGAAAAAAAAAAAATTTTTTTTTTGCTTTGCTTTTTTCTGTTGCTGAAATATTTTTCAAATACAAATGTAAGCTGTATACAAAAATTCCAAACCGACTAAAAACTCATTGCTGGTAAAGCCAAAAATTTGTAAATTTTACTATTTTTCAGTAAGTAATTCAAACCCTGGCTAAACACTGCCGACGGGCGACCCCGCTTAGACAAATTTTCTTCTAATTGAAAAAATTTGTTTTCAAAATTTTGATGTTGCTTTGCCCGCGGCGTCAACCCAGGATCTTCGGTGTGGTAAGCGGAGCACGCTACCATCACACCACTGCGGCCGTTATTAGATTGATAATTTGTTTTAACTTTTATAGTAAAGTTTGATGAATTATGAATGATAACAAGAAAACCCTATATGTACGAAATATCGGATATATTTAATATTTAATAACAGGTTTCCATGCTATAACTGCTCAGGCCGTGATGGAGCAACCATTTTTTGACATATTTCGCAGTGTGTTTAGGATCGTTTCCTTGCTAAAGTACCTATAATTTATCCAATTTCAATTTATCTGAACTTTATTATTATTTTATTTTTTCTCTCATATTTTTCAAAACAAATACAATGCAAATAACACGGAAAAATTATTTCGCGCTCTGGTGGGTCCCTTATTTCACACGAAAGTTCATTTTAGCTGGGTACTTATGCACCAAACTTTCAAACTAAAAAATATTTAGATTTGTCATAAAAAATTAAGAAAAAAGAACCGAATGTCAAAAAAACCTAACGTAATACAAACTGGCTCGTTTGTTTTTAACAAACTAGATTTTATTTTTCATGTAGTTTCTTTGTTTTTTTGGAATATACATAGCTTACACACTTAGCGACTACATCGAAGAAAAAAGTAGTGTCATATAGGTATTAACACAGCAATTTTACTTCAAATTACTTTTCAAAACATTTACACAAATGCCTGGTATCATGATGTAATAACGACAAGGTGGTCTATGTAGTGAGAGCTCATTTTGAAAACTCCCTTACAAAACGAAGTACAAGAGAAAGGGGAAGAAAAGAAGAGTCCCTTTTGTGAAATAGTGATAAATTTAGTACTATTTGGTATCAAAGAAATAAGTAAATTTTTTTACTCGCTTCATGAAAAATTTCTTATATTAATATATTGTAACGAATTTACTTGCAAATCCTCTTATTTGCCCTTCTGCTAAGTTCGAATCACTAAACTGTTGAATAAGTAACTCCAATATTGAATAATGGAAAAATGGCCTTTATTAAAGTACTTCACAATAACACTTATACTTTGCAACCAGCTGGCTTAATAACCAAACTGATAGCTTAAATGAAACTGACTTTCAAAATAATACTGCTATTGCTCGCTAGATAGCGTCTTAATCGAAAACTCCCCATAGCGCCTCTACCGCTGATGCTTTTATACTCTGTGATTTCCTCGTGGCATCTTCTAGGCGCTTCCAGAATTTGACTTAGTTAGTTATAAATTTCTCAGCTACAACTACAGATGTATAATTTCTCATTTGAGTAATACTTGCACAAATTATTGCCCTCTCTTGTGACAACTCAGATAAGATATATGCATGTGTTTGTGCATTGATTCTCCGCTGCTCGTATACGTACATGGCACATATGTGTAGACGCAATTATTGTTTGGTTTATGTAGATTCATAATGATTGAATTATTGATGTGAATTCACGTCACTACTTAGCATCGGCTTAGAGATAGCAGCACCCCTTAGTTTTGCTAACACTGCCCTCCACCTAAGTCTGATCGTCCCGATCAGACAAATCTCCCGATCTAAACGCCGCTAGCATCTCCAAATGTACCACTCTTCTAATCCGTGGTTTCCCAGTGGTTTGTATGCGGTAGATGGTATCACTGATCTTCTTCACAACTTTGTACGGGCCTTCCCAACTGTACCGAAATTTGGTGGGAACACCTTTCCGCAGGTGAGGGTTGTATAGCAGTACCAAATCTCCCTCCCGGAAACCTTCCGAATTATTTTCCTTGTCGTACCTGTGTTTCATCTTACTACTCATTATCCTGGATCGTTCCCTCGCACTCTGTTGCTTGGCCAATGAAGAACTACTTCGCAGAGCTTGATCTTGACGGATTGACTTTGCATCATCAGTATCGTCTTGATGTTTCACAACAGTAGTGCGCGCTGGCTTGAAACCACCCTTGCATTTTTTCTTGGAAAATTCTTTCAGTCGTTTTAGTGCGTCCATTAGGGTTTGTCAATGCCGGTCTTTTTCTCGCAGGTACTTTTAATTTCGCTTTATTTGGCCCATTCGATCCATCAACCTTTTCTTTTGACTTTCGTGGCCTTTGTCGAGTCTTTTCCACCATTACTCGATTACTACTGAACCCTTTCTCCAACTTGAAGTTAAGTGGTATATCCTGATTCTTATACTGCATAATCCTTCTCTGCATATCGATCCTGATGTCATAGTCAACTAAGAAATCCACTCCCAATATGACTTCATCAACGATCTCTGCCACAACGAATTTGTGTAGAACCATGACCTCCCCAATTAAGACTTCACATACCACTTCTCCCTGGACTTGGTTATACTCGCCAGTAATCGTACGCAATCTTTCTCCGGGTAATGGCTTTACTTTCCTTTTGACCAAATCAGATCGGATCAAGGAATGAGATGCGTCCGTATCTACAGACAGTACACGCTCCTTGCCATCCACATTTCCTTTGACGGTAAGGCTGCTCGATTTCCTTCCAGTTTTCGAGATAGTATCACACGACATTCAATAGCTGGGGCAAGTTCTCGATCTTTCAATTTGACTCGCTCTTGTTTATCTCCTCCAGCTTTGCGTTTACGACCAGCCAAGTTGGAACTACCATGACCGGTGCTGCAATGATGTGCAATGTGACTTGGGTTACCGCACTTGAAACACTTCATAACTCCGGCATTGTTTTGTTGTAATCCCTTCAGTGCTTCCAAAATTGTGTCTACCCAATCTGGTCTTTCCACTTCCACGCGATGAGCTTTGTATGCGGGCTTACTCAAAAGTGACGCTGTTTCATGAGTCAGTGCATGGGATACCGTTTCAGCAAATGTTGGCTTTGGGTTCGCGTATGTGGCTCGCTTCGTTTCGACGTCCCGTATGCCGTTAATAAAGCTCTGAATCTTTACCCTTTCAGTGTATTCCACGGGTGCGTCCGCATTTGCAAGATGAGCCAATCTTTCAACATCCGAAGCAAACTCCTGTAATGTCTCATTTGCTTTTTGGTAACGGTTTTGCAACTCAATTTGGTATATCTGTTTTCTATGCTCGCTTCCATAACGTCTCTCGACAGCGGCCATCAATGCTTCATAGTTGTTCCGCTCTCCCTCGGGAATCGTCTGTAGGATTTCGGCTGCTGGCCCCTTCAATGCTACGAATAGAGCAGCAACTTTATCTTCAGCATTCTAGTTGTTCACTGCTGACGTCTTCTCAAATTGAAGCTTGAATACCTCGAAAGGAACAGAGCCGTCAAAAGATGGAGTTTTTACCTTCGGATTGCTCGCTGGAACAGCTGGGCGATTTAGTTTTAACTGTTGCATAAGACCTTTCAACGCTTCTATCTCGGCATCAATTTTGTCCTCGAGTTGTAAAATGTTTGCATCCTGCTCTTCCAGTTTCGCAAAGAGCTGCGATGATACCTGTTCCGAAATTTTTGTCGACATTCCAGATATACGTGCCTCTTGCGCTTCCAGTTGAGATGACATATATGTCTTCTGTTCTTCCAATTGAGATGACATTTTCGACGCCATTTCTGAAATGCGTGCCTCCTGTGACTCCAACTGAGATGCCATTGTCGATGTTTGTACAGATATTGTGCTCGTCACTGTCTGCGGTGTTTCGTTTTTTTCTTCCATTTTTGTTGTTGTTTTTTCGCTATCATAATGAAAGACATACTCCTTAGCATTGTAGATTCCTTTAAATACCATAGCTACACTTAGTCGTTTTTGTAGCTGCGATTTATCGCCAGAAGTAGCCAATCCACGGACTTCCAACTCTTCCTTCAGTTGCTGGATCGGCAATTCACTCAACTTTGCCATGTCCAAGTTGTATTCCCAATCTTCGGAATTTATTCAACAATTCCTCTTCTGACACCAATTGTAACAAATTTACTTGCAAATCCTCTTATTTGCCCTTCTGCTAAGTTCGAGTCACTAAACTATTGAATAAATAACTCCAATATTGAATAATGGAAAAATGGCCTTTATTAAAGTACTTCACAATAACACTTATACTTTGCAACTAGCTGGCGTAATAACCAAACTGATTGATAGCTCAAATGAAACTCTACTATTGCCCGCCAGATTGCGTGCTTAATCAATAATGCTTGATAGCTCAACTCCAACTGAATTCCAGCGCCTCTACATTTGCTGCCTTATATTCTCTCTGATTTCAACGTTCGCATCTTCTAGGCGCTTGCAGAATCTACTAGTTGCCATTAGCTCTCAAGCTTCTCAGCTGTAACTACAATTGCACGATTTTATAGCTTTTCTCATTGCATACTTTCAGGAGTATCTCAGATATATGGATGTGTTTGTGCATTGACTCTCCGCTGCTCGTATATGTACATGGTACATATGTATAGACGCAATTATTGTTTCGTTTATGTAGTTACATAATGATTGAATTATTGATGTGAATTCGCGTCACTGCTTAGCATCGGCTTAGAGATAGCAGAACCCCTTAGTTTTGCTAATATTCGTAACAATATGTTAATGGCAGGCTCTCCGAATAAACTTCTAGTTCTGCTATAAAAAGTTTCTGAGAGAATTCAGCAGCCCTAGCAGATTCCGTTCAAAGTTTGCATAAAACATGCAGGCCGGCCACTTAAAGATAGATCGCTATTCTTTCGTCAAAGGCTTCTTGGACCTAGTGTTTTTGAATTCGAGTGTATATGCCAAACTTGAAATATTTTGTTTAGTTAGTGTTTCGAAGAGTAAAATGAATTACAAGAAGAATAAATCAGCGCACGGTATGGGGTAACTTAATGAAGACCACACTCCTCCCCTTATACTGCCTGCTATTCGACGTAGTATAGCTAGCTGGTCGTAAAAGAAGCAGCTATTTTGCCAAAAGCACTTTCGATATCTCGGATGTTTGTTAGGAGCGATGAGAGCTCTTTTCTTTGAAATTGAAGTAAAAACGTTCAGCCTATAACTACAGGAAAATGTTCCAAACGAATTTAGGGACTTAGGATACTCACGCGGTAGGCTTGTCTGTCGTAAGGAGCGACTAAAATCACCAAATCTAGGGTTCAACGCAGTCATATCAAAGCGTTCTCGAGAGATTCGGGTTATTACCATAATGTTGCTTTGTTACCGGATCTATGTCCGGCAAAGGATCATCAACATCGATAACAATCCCCAAAGCCTTCGGGGAGTGTCTTTATCGTTAATACAACAACATGAGCATCTGCCACGTAAAACCACATTCCATTGAAAACATAACGAGATCCAGGAGATGCGAGGTAAATATGACCATATGATAAAGTAAATATGACCAATGGAAGTGGTCAAGCAAACGAACGCAGGCTTGGTTTTGGATTCGTGGTAGTAGAAAGAGGAGCGCGTGTAACGCACATGTTAAAATAGTCGTGTCTGCCAACTTCAACGCCAAAAGGGACAAAACGTATATTTGGCCGCAAAGCCTCTTGCAATAAATTGAAACAGATCGACTTTGCCTGCGACCGAGCCATGTCTTATACCTGCCTTTCGGTCGAAAAAATAAAAAAGATTGCTACAGCAAAAAGCAGATTACCTGGAAAAGGAAATGAGAAGACCAACTTGTGAAAAAGTGTTTAGAAAGAGAACTATCATAATTATTTTAAACATTTTACCTTCATGTTTTAACGAATATATCCAAATTTCTAAAATTTTGTTTAGTAAACAAAATTATTTTATCACGAAGTTGAATGATAGAAAAGTTAACACAAAATATAATTGGAGAAAAAAGTGATGCCGTTGCATACTTTTGGAGGAAAACAAATTTGTATGATTTTTACTAAAATTTTTCGTCTGAATAAAAAAGTAGTTTTGTAAAGAGATAAATGAGTTTCAGAGTGGGAGTTCAAGATGGCGGATTATGGGTACGAGCACCCTTAATATGTCAACAGTTTATTACTGACAATTTGAAATTATTTACATATATTCCAGCTTTCTTTTTTGTTTTCAAACGCATTTATATTCTCAATACGTTTAAATCAACAATTTAACGGTGTTTTTGTGTTCATTCATTCTTTTTAGGCGTAAAAGTAGGTGGATTTTGAAGATTAAGAATGTTCGTAATTATTGAAACTTTCCAACTGCTGTATCAAAACCAAAGAAACTTTTAACAACAAATTTGTATTCAACAATAAAATAAATTATTTTTTGAAGAGTTGTAATTTTCTAAAAAGCATTCTGCTTGCAAGAACTTGCGGAAAATATCGTTACCGCCGGGTTAGGGGAAACATCTTGTCCCCGCTACTTATTATGAATAGAAAATGGCATACATTTGTTATCCATACTAGTTGATAGGAATACTATTACTATACTAGCACTTTCTTATACAAAACTTCATTAACATTTTCGATTTATTTCAAGTGCGAAACTGCCTTTTTGTAATGGGACCGATTACGCTCAGAAAAAATCCGTTAGTTCAAAACTCAAACGATCCATTTCATCTTCAAAAATAAAAAATAAAAATTCACTTTTCGGAAATACTTATTGTAGAACTATTGGTTTAGCTTTAATATAAAAGTGGCTAAGTTTCAATAATTACTAACATTTTAATAGCCGTGTTTTTTTACGTCTACGTTGGCGTAGTTAATATACGTCTACGTTTGCGCGTAAAAAACGCCTATCCTCACTTAGATAATGCTTAGGATACCCATTTAGCTACAGAACATGTTGTACCGAAAATCGGAAACACAAACCTCTGGTGACCATAGTGTATAACATATAGCTGAATCGGTTGCAGTGAATGGTGAACAAACAGCATTTGTAGAGGCAATACATAGAGGTGAAACATAGACACATATTTCAGTTGCATCTGAGTATAATGCGTATTGAAATTTATGAGTACTAATTTTCTGCGCAGCAATTTCAAAAGAGTAGATAAAGTTTAACGCTTAGAAGTCCTTATAAAGTTTAAGCGCAAACGTTTATAGATGTAAAAAAAAAAAACACATCTAATATTATATTGTCCAAATCCAGCTATTGAATGATTATTTCAAGCGAATTATGGCGATATTTGCCCTTAAAATAAAAATGCCAATAAGTTCAAAAAACAAACTGTTCGGCCAAAGGAAACAAATACGTGGCTAATGATATAGGCCAAGAAATAACATATTTCTGTTTCATCGAAATCTAAAATCATGTCCGTCTGTCTTGAAATGGAAATACACTTCAGCAGTGGTTTTCAAACTTTTGAAGTCGGGACCCAAAAATTGGTTCCAAAAAATCTGGAGACCCACCATGACTACCAATCCTTCGACATTGATGATATTCTTTCTACGTTAACTTTCAATACTTCAAACGTCTTGGAATAAAGGTAGTGTACTTGCTTACCATACTGAAAGTTCAACGTTCATACCCTGGGCAATTTCATCATACCTGAAAGTGCTTCATAGAAAGTTTATCCAAAAAAGAATTTGAGGTTGGACTGCAAAAATATCGACGTTTACATGGGATTATCCACTATTCGGTGTTTTTTAACATAATATTTAATAATAATTAATGTATGTTGGATTAATTGTACTGGACAAAGCATCACTGCTACTGAAACTTGCTGATTTACTCGTATTTTTACTGGCGTAGTGATTGAATGTCACTGCGTATACCACATAGTTATACAACTTTTGGAAAAAGTGTCGATACCGGTACTCATTTAATATACTCTGGTCAAAGTATCGATGCTAATACTCACACTCAGGAAAAGGTATCGAGTATACTCGATCCAAGTGAGTACTCCAGAATGTGTACCAAAAGTGAATTCGGTAGAAAACTAGTAAGTTTAAGTTTGGGCGAAACCGTTTCTGACACAAAAACTATGTTCTTACCGAATTTCATAAAAATTCGCCGATTTGTGTATATCTGCCATAAGAAGGTTCTCTGTGAAAATTCATCTACCCTGCAGTTGCCGTTCGGAGTCGGTATAAGATAAGTATGTTGGTCCCGTCACTCCAATTTGTAAGGAAATTTAAAAGTAACACGACGTAAATTGGAAGAAAAGCTCCGTCTAAATCTCCTCGAAGGTAAATCGCGCCAATTATTTTTTTTTATGGCATTATAATTTTTGTGGAGAGAATAACTGAAAAGAAGTCGATCAGAACGATATAAATTTTTTGTTTTTTTTGAAGCTTTCAAACTTTTCACTACCATATCTCTACTGGTAGCGTTGTTACTTACCATACATATGTATGTACATTGCAAATTTTGTTAAGATTAAATCTTTAAGCAACTTTTTATTAAAAAAGGCGTGGGCCTCGGCAGATTTTGCTCAGATCTATATATAATACCAAGCTAATAGCCAAATCGTAAAAAGATATCAACGGCGGACAAAACTTAAAATTTCTCCCACTAAATGTGGGCGCTGTCACTTCCATTTTACAAAGTTAAAGTACATTTATATTTTTCGTTATGAATTTAAACCACTTATCCAGTATCGTTTTTCGAAATTTTTTATGGTGAGCGTGGTTTTAATCTGCTTGATTTAGAATCCGAAAGCGGAAGTTAACTTTGTTTTACCCGTTTAAATGTAAAAATAAACATACAAGTATTTTTTTTGCAATTAACTGAACAGTTTGCATTTTAATATATTGTAACGAATTTTCTGCAAATCCTCTTATTTGCAATCCTCTGCTAAGTTCGAATCACTAAACTGTTGAATAAATAACTCCAATATTGAATGATGGAAAAATGGCCTTTATTAAGTACTTCACAATAACACTCAAACTGTGCAACGAATAGCTTAATAACCAAACTGATATCTTAAAGGAAACTGACTTTCAAAATAATAGTGCTATTGCTCGCTAGATATCGTCTTACTCGTAACTGCTTGACAATTCAAATCAAACTGAATTACTTCTTACTCGCTGGCGCCGCTTTTATAGTTTACGCTGCATACTTCTAGGCTCTTCGATTTCCAGAAGTTACTAGTTGTTTCGGCTACAAAATCGCCAGCCACAACTACGTGCACAAATTATTGCTCTCTCTTGTGACAACTCAGATAAGGTATATGCATCTGTTTGTAGTTTACAGTCTCCCGCACACACATAAGCGTATAAGTAAATTCATCGGTGTGTGACATCTCATCTCTCGCTGCCTTGTATGCAAATGTTGCTCGTCGGAATGTGTACATATGTGTAGACGCAATTATTGATTCATAATGATTGAATTATTGATGTGCATTCACGTCACTGCTTAGATCGGCTTAGAGCTGGCAGCACTCCTTAGTTTTGCTAATATTCGTAACACTGCCCTCCACCTAAGTCTGATCGTCCCGATCAGACAAATCTCTCTATCTAAACGCTGCTAGCATCGCCAAATGTACCACTCTTCTACTCCGTGGTTTCTCAATGCTTTGTATGCGGTAGATGGTATCACTGAGCTTCTTCACAATCTTGTACGGGTCTTCCCAACTGCACCGAAATTGGGCTGGGACACCTTTCCGCCGGTGAGGGTTGTTTAACAGTACCAAATCTCCATTCCGGAAACCTTCCGAATTATTTTCCCTGTCGTACCTGTGTTCCATCTTACTACTCATTATTCTGGATCGTTCTCTCGCACTCTGTTGCTTGGCCAATGAAGAACTACTTTGTAGAGCTTGTTCTTGACGGATTGGCTTCACATACTCAGTATCGTTCCGACGTTTCCCAACAAAAGTGCGCGCTGGCTTGAAATCATCCTTGCATTCTTTCTGAAAAATTCTTTCAGTGAATTTAGTGCGTCCATTAGGGTTTGTTGATGCCGGTCTTTTCCTCGCAGGTACTTTTAATTTCGCTTTATTTGGCACATTCGATCCATCAACCTTTGCTCGATCTACTTTCCTTGACTTTCGTGGTCTCTGTTGAATCTCCTCGACCAGCACTCGCTTACTGCTGAACCCTTTTTCCAAACTGAAGTTAAGTGGCACATCTTGGTTCTCATAATGCATCACCCTTCTCTGCATATCGATCTTGATGTCATGGTCAACCAAGAAATCCACTCCCAATATAACTTCATCAACGATCTCCGCCACAACGAATTTGTGTAGAACCATGACCTTCCCAATTAGGACTTCACATATTACTTCTCCCTGAACTTGGTTATATTCGCCTGTGACCGTACGCAACCTCGCTCCAGGTAATGACTTTATTCCCCTGTAGACCAAATCAGATCGAATCAAGGAATGAGATGCCCCCGTATCTACAGTCAGTACACGCTCTTTACCATCCACATTCCCTCTGATGGTAAGACTGCTTGATTTCCTTCCAATCTGCGACACAGATATCACAGGACATTCAACAGCCGGGGCAAGTTTTCGTTCTTTACTTTCGACACGCTCTTGCTCATTTCCGCCAGCTTTGCGTTTACGGCCACCCACATTGTTGGAACTATTAGGACCAAGATCGCAATGACGTGCAATGTGACCTGGGTTGCCGCACTTGAAACATTTAATAACTCCGGCATTCTTCTGTTGAGATCCCCTTAGTGCTTCCAAAATTGTGTCTACCCACTCCGGCCTTTCTACTTCCACACGATGAGCTTTGTATGCTGGTTTACTCAATAATGACGCCGTTTCCTGAGTCAATGCATGGGATACCGTTTCAGAAAATGTTTGCTTTGGGTTCGCGTATGTGGCTCGCTTCGTTTCGACGTCCCGTATGCCATTTATAAAGCTTTGAATCTTCACTCTTTCCGTGTATTCCACGGGTGCGTCCGCATTTGCAAGATGAGCCAATCTTTCAATATCTGAAGCAAACTCCTGCAATGTCTCATTTGCTTTTTGGTAGCGATTTTTCAACTCAATTTGGAATATCTGTTTCCTATGCTCGCTTCCATAACGTCGTTCTACAGCAGCCATCAATGTTTCATAACTGTTCCGTTCGTACTCTGGAATCGTCTGTAAGATTTCCGCTGCAGGCCCTTTCAATGCCACGAACAGTGCAGCAACTTTATCTTCCGCATTCCAGTTGTTCACTGCTGCGGTCTTCTCAAACTGTAGCTTAAAGACCTGAAAAGGAACAGAACCGTCAAAGGATGGTGTCTTTACCTTTGGATTACTCGCTGAAACAGCTGGGCGGTTTAGTTGTAACTGCTCCATACGACCTTTTAACGCTTCTATTTCGGCATCAATTTTGTCCTCGAGTTGTAAAATTTTTGCATCCTGCTCTTCCAGTTTCACAAAGAGCTGCGCTGATACCTGTTCCGAAATTTGTGCCGACATTTCAGATATACGTGCCTCTTGCGCTTCCAGTTGAGATGCCAAATATGTCTTCTGTTCTTCCAATTGTGTCTCCATCTTTGATGTAATCTGTGTCGACATTTCTGCCATACGCGTTTCTTGTGCTTCAATCTTCGATGTTATGCGTGTCTCCTGCGATTCTAGTTGTGATGCCATATATGTCTTCTGTTCTTCCATCTTGGATGTTATACGGTTCTCCTGCGATTCCATATATGTCTGCTGTTCTGCCAGTTGAGATGACACTGTCGATGTTTGAGCAGATATTGCAGCTAAAATCATGTTCAAGTCTGTACTGGTAACCGTCTGCGATGTTTCGTTCTTCTCTTCATTTTTTGTTGTCTCCTCGCCATCAAGATGAAAGACATGCTCTTCCACATCAATTCCTTCTGCTTCCATTGCTTCTCGTAGCCGTGCCTGAAGTTCGAGTTTAACGCCGCTTGTATTCAATCCACGGCTCTCCAACTCCTTCTTCAGTTGCGGGATCTTCAATTCACTTAACTTTGCCATGTCCTTGTTGTCCTCTAGAATTTATTCAACAATTCCTCTTCTGACACCAATTGTAACGAATTTTCTGCAAATCCTCTTATTTGCAATCCTCTGCTAAGTTCGAATCACTAAACTGTTGAATAAATAACTCCAATATTGAATGATGGAAAAATGGCCTTTATTAAGTACTTCACAATAACACTCAAACTGTGCAACGAATAGCTTAATAACCAAACTGATATCTTAAAGGAAACTGACTTTCAAAATAATAGTGCTATTGCTCGCTAGATATCGTCTTACTCGTAACTGCTTGACAATTCAAATCAAACTGAATTACTTCTTACTCGCTGGCGCCGCTTTTATAGTTTACGCTGCATACTTCTAGGCTCTTCGATTTCCAGAAGTTACTAGTTGTTTCGGCTACAAAAATCGCCAGCCACAACTACGTGCACAAATTATTGCTCTCTCTTGTGACAACTCAGATAAGGTATATGCATGTGTTTGTAGTTTACAGTCTCCCGCACACACATAAGCGTATAAGTAAATTCATCGGTGTGTGACATCTCATCTCTCGCTGCCTTGTATGTAAATGTTGCTCGTCGGAATGTGTACATATGTGTAGACGCAATTATTGATTCATAATGATTGAATTATTGATGTGCATTCACGTCACTGCTTAGATCGGCTTAGAGCTGGCAGCACTCCTTAGTTTTGCTAATATTCGTAACAATATGTACATAGAATGCTTTATCCAAACAAAGTGGCGCTGTCAAATATTTGGAATAAAAAATCGCGTGATTTTCATTTTTGTTTATGAACAGTCTTCTCTTTTCTTATTTTCCTTTCCCTTCTCTTCTTTCCTCTTATCTTCTCTGTTCTTATCTTCTCTTCTCTTATATTATTTTCTTCTATTCTCACGTTTTCTCTTCTCTTCTCCTCCTCTTTCTAGATAAAAATAAAAATTGGGATAAAAATCTTGCGAAAAAAGGTTAATTTCAGCATTGTCTTTCATGAGATTGTTAGTGGGAGGGCACAAAGAACAAGCTACTTTGTGGTATATGCAAAGATTTGGAATCCACTGCATCTCTATTTGACGCAAAATCGTATCTGTATCCCTGTAGCTTTCGGTTGATTCTATCAAACTTTTCGAAAAGTTCTACCAATGCATTTAAAGTTGTTCTGATTAAATAAAGTATGGAAGCTCCTACGTGTAGCGCAAATTTTTTTATGAATCATCTAGCATCTAAGTTTCATATTTTGAAATAACAGACCAGTTTTTTACAAGAATAGACCGAGTTCCTCTGTTTCTTCAAATGCAGAGTTGAAGATTGTTCAGCAAACGATTATCACACTTAATTTATTGAAACGTTCTAGAGCTTTAAATATGTTGGAACCCCTATCAGTTAAAAATTTAAAATTTTGAAGGTCTCTTATGTTAAATTCGTCTAAAAGTGATTGCAGCTTCTACAAAATATTTTCTCCTGTACATCTCTCGAATTCAAATGTACATAAAACGAACTTTAGTGGTCTGACACTTTTTTCAAGTGAAGAGTAGCACATACAAAATTTCTTTTTACCAAACTATCGCTCCAAAGATCGAATGTTAGTGATACCCCCTCTTCTATTACAGTCCCTAACTCTACTGATAGTTCTGTTGAGCCATTTGGCCGGCGTGACGGGATAAAGTAGTGGAACTAGGAATCATATATTTTATGTTTATATTTCTTCCATACTTTGCACCAAGATTCACCATACACCGCCAGGAAAATGACTTCATATTTTCAACCACCCACTCGGAACATACTTCCATAACTCCAGTTTTCTCATCTGTGCTTATAATTTGCAGTTCCTCCTCTACGTTTCTGTTAATGTAATACCTATGGAAGGTTCGATGTTTGCCTTCCATTGTATGACAATATTCTGTGGCAGTTTCGGCAATACGCAATCTCATTTATAACTGTGGTGTCTCCTTTTTGACCAGCCCGAATACTTTACAGATTTGGCTTTTACTGTTTGCCCTAGAAACGACGGAGTAATTTTTTCCTAATATTTAATTAATAATTTTTTGCTTTTTCTTTGTTCAGGAACTTAAACTTTTAGATGTCAGATTCGCGGGAAAATAATAGTTATACTGGTGATATACTCAGAAGTAATAGTTTAATTTATTGCACAGTTACGAATACTTGAGATGACAAGCATTGTTTCATATGTGAATTGTGAAATCGTACAAACAATAATTTTTTGAGCAGTGCGTTAGGCAAAAAACACATTTTTGAAAGTTTACAATCACTAACCTTAAACTGTTGCTCTACCCAAAATCTCAATTCATAAAAACCCTCTATCATATGCTTAATTTACTTGCTGGAGAAGGTAGGATTAAATATTCCAAATGTCTTCATTTGAATCCGATTCGGTCTACCTACTAAAACTTTAAAAAACTTAAAAGGCTTATATCAACACACATATTATACGCCCATAAATATAAAATGTTTTACAAAAGATATAATGCAGCGTTTAATGACTTTGTAATAATGATGTTCGAAAGGATATTTCTTTACTTTTTTTCTTGTTTAGATTAGAATTTAGTGCTCAAGGTTACACAATAATAAACATACCCATATAAGTAGGTATTTTGTTTGCTTAAAAAAGCTCGACGGTTAACTATGTATATTTCGAGTTTGGCGAATAAGAAGAAAACTTTCTTATATATTATTACTTGAAATATATGAGCATATGAACGAAATTGTTTTTGAGTAGTGAGTGAAAAACCCTCAAAAGTATGCAACATTTTGTCGTTGAATGCATAGGTGCTTTCATCACGTTGACATCGTCAAACACCTCGAACATGGCATATTCGATAGAGAAGTTCTCCGGAAAACTGCGTGTTTAAAGGCGTTGAATGATGAGCTGTATAAGCTGTACGCAGATATAAAGATTGTTGAACGAATAAAAATCCAAAGACTTAGGCCTGGTTTTTCAGTAGTTGGTTAAGCTAAGCTTAAACTAAGCTTGCATAAAATCTCGTCAAGTTTAAACTACAGTTAAACTACTCAGCAATTTTTCAGTCACAGTTTAAAGGGCAAATTAAACTTCCTTAACCCTAACGCCATAGTCGTAACCATACCCATATCCATAACCATCTCCAATGTGATCGATTAATAGTGCCTTAACCTAAAAATCGTGAAAATTTCATAAAAATTAAGAAAACGCAAAAATTTACAAACATATTCCACAAAAAATAAGTCTCTTAGTCACAACGTATCCAAAACAATGAATAAAATCTACAAAAAGTTATTAAATTCACCAACTCAAATATTTTTAGGTTATGGATATGGCGAGAAACCAAAAACCAATTGGTTGGCTATGGTATGGTTATGGCGTTAGCGTTATGGTATTGCACCATTAATCGATTACATTCATTTCCATAAGGTAGGTTCGATCAGCTGTTTTATTTGGTTATGGTTTTATGGCTATAAGTCACCATTAATTGGGCCTTAAGGCCGCCTTGGGGGTTGGCTTTTTGTGCGGCAACATTGGTTTTTTGTATTATCTAGATAATTTGTAGATACGGCAACTGCTGGATTTTGTTTATCCAACAAACATGGAAAAAATTTCCCCAGCGAAATATATATGTATCTAGTTCCAGAGGTGGTATCCAACATCATTATTTAATTATTTTTAAACCAGATAGTTCGCGAGTTGATATCCAACTTCATTCTCCAATCACTGCCAACTTGTGAGAAATTTTGTAAAATTAAGAGTTTTCGAGTTGATTTCCAACGTCACTAATATTTTCCAGTTATTATCCAACTTTCGAGAGATTTTCAGAAATGTACATTTCTCAAATGAATATCAACATATTTCTTCGTTTGATATCCTACATTGGATATCGAGTTGAGGTGGAGTTGAAAAAAAATCTCCAAGGTGGTGACAAATAAACACCTGTAGTGAAATTTACTAACTTTTTTAACGACATTTGCCAACGTTTTATTTGCGAATCGATAACTATAACGATTTCGTTATTCAGTAACTATTTTGTATCGATATTTTTTTATCGACGATCAGCTGTGTTGTTAAATAAACGGCAAGTAAATTGGCTGCGTTAAAAATCACGAAATTAATATTTCTGGCAATTTTAGTTAAAAAATAAAATCGGAACTTTAATTAAATAATTTCAAACACGAAACGCTGCTTTATAAATCAAATGGCATTTGAGTACTTGGCGTACCTTTTATCACAAGATGAAGAGTTACTAAGTCCATCGCCAGTAGAGAGAGAAGTAGAGAAAGTAGAGAAGTAGATAACCCATTCCACTTGAATGCAACGGAGCTTCGAAAGCTGTACCGACTAACCCCAGACTTGGCTCATGATATTATTTCTCAACTTGATGGCCAATTAAGGGGTACAAGAATAACTGCGATATCAACAGCGAAAAAAAGAAATTAATACCTCATTTACTTACCTTTTGTTAAAATATGTAAAAATTTGCACAATAATGACTTTTAAAAGCTATTAGTATACGGAATTTATATTTTAAGGTTTTTAAGCTATTACATAGATTTTATCGCGGGCTTGGCGACTAAATCAAAAAAAAAAAACCTTAACGGATATTTGTCAAAAAAGGTTCGAAAAAGGTTCGGTGTTTGCAATTGGATCTCTATCATAAAGTTAAAGTTAAAGTTAATGTGAATGTTAAAGTTAAAGTGACAGTTTTTTTTTTTTTTTTTTTTTTTTTTTTTGTGTTTCGTGGAAGGAGGAAATGCTTTATGCACTGACCGGGATATTTAAGCCTCACTGCGAGACTCTCCGAGTGTAGGACTCCCTTCTTCCATGAAGGCCTACCCACTAAAACCTAACCTCCCACGGCCCGCGCAAATCCCCGTACCTGGGACCGCGTTTAGCATTACTTCGGGTACGGGTGCGCGCTACGTGAGCTCTATGGCTACTCTCACGCTAATGGGCTAGGCATCCGTCTTCTCGTTTACTGGTAAGTATATGCCTCACATATGTGCTGACCGTATCCCATCTGTCTCTTCGACAGGTCATGTTATTAATGACACTGCCCGGGGATAGGTCGCCAAGTACCTCTTCTACCCTCCTTCGCTGATGGGAGAAGTGCCTGCATTCGAAGAAGGTGTGGCGTACGTCGTCTATTTCCCCACAGTACAGACAGCTCGGGCTATCAACCTTACCCATTCTGTGTAGGTATTTGCGGAAGTAACCATGTCCCGTTAGAAACTGGGTCAGGTAAAAGTCTACCTCTCCGTGCGGTCGCTTCAACCATGGATCAAGTTCAGGGATTAGTTCCCTAGTCCACTTTCCTACGATGCTGTTGCTCCACTGGTCTTGCCAACGTCGGATCGATTCTTCTCGCGCCTGCATGGCAACAGCAGCTCTACTTGCTTGCGATCCGTTGTCATATATTGTTTTTCTTTCCTCAACGAGAAGATATATCGGTATGGTTCCCGCAACGACCAGGACAGCTTCAGCTGATACCGTGCGGTAAGCCGAAGATATTCGCAGCGCCCCTCTGCGTTGGACCGAGGTGAGGGCGACTCGGTTCTTCCGGTATTTCATTGCGTCCGCCCAGATTTCTGCACCATATAAGAGTATAGAATCCGAGGCTGATGCAAGCAACTTCCTTGTGCATGGCTTTGGGCCACCTGTGTTTGCCATTAATCTACTCAACTGCGCTATTATGCGCGCAGCTCTTTCGCAGGTCCCTCGTATGTGATCCGAGAAGTTGAGTTTGCTGTCTAACCTCACTCCCAGATATTTCGTTGAAGCGAGTGTTTCTATTGGCTGGTCCCCAACCATCATGTTCCTGGTAGTGGGAATACGTCTCTTTGTGAGGATGACGATCTCCGTTTTGGCTGTTGCTAACTGGAGACCGTGCTCAGCCATCCACCTATTTACATTACGCATGACCTGGTTTAATTTTAGCTGTGCCAGCTCGCAGCTTGGTGGTGTTATCACAGCTGCCACGTCGTCTGCAAATGCAACGAGGAAGGTGCTTTCTGGCATGTCTAATCGAAGAAGACTGTCGTAAGTTATATTCCAGAGATCGGGACCTAGTACCGAACCCTGGGCTGCTCCACCTGTTATTTTTACCCTTTTTTGACCGTGAGTACTTTCATATATTAGATACCTCTCTCTTAGGTAGTCCCTTAAAATTTCTAACAAATATTGCGGTACTTTGAAAGTGCTTTCTAGTGCCTCAAGCATGTCCTCCCACCTAGCTGAGTTAAAAGCGTTTTTGACGTCCAGCGTGACCAGCAACACTATAGGTCTTGCTCTGTGGCACGCTGTCTCGGCTTTCTTGACTGCGTCTATAACTTCTGCTATGGCACCTATTGTAGAGTGCCCCCTCCGAAAACCATGCTGTCTGGGCGACAGTCCTCCGGCGTCCTGTAACGCTCTGGTGAGGCGTTGCTTCAGGAGACTCTCCATCAATTTCCCTGCTGTGTCCAACATACATAGGGGACGGTAGGATGATGGAGAGTTGGGATCTCCTTTCCCTTTTGGAATGAGAACCAGTCGTGCTGTCTTCCATATGGTGGGGAATATTCTTTCTTCGAGACATTTGTTGTACATGTGCAACATAAGTTCTGGGCAGTCGTTTGCAGCTAGTCTAATTGCCTCCGCGGGTATTCCGTCGGGCCCAGATGCTTTCCTAGGTTTCATAGTTCGCACGGCAGTTTTAAGCTCTTCTTCTTGGAATGGTTCCACGTTGCGATCTTCATGGGTAACGTACCCGCCCTCCCTAGGCAGTTGGGTGGGAAACAGGCCATCCACAATGTTCCTTATTTGGTTCTCGTCCATCAGCTGGTTTGGCGGACGGAACTTCTTCATTACTATCTTATATCCCTGCCCCCATGGGTCTCGATCCACTTCCTCGCAAAGCGCTTTCCAGCACTTAAGCTTGCTTTGCTTAATGGCAGCACTAAGAGCTTTCTTCGCTCCTTTGTACGCTTCCGACTTTTCTAGAGCCTCAGGCCTGCCGCGCGCGCGAGTTGCTAGCCTTCGCATCCTGTGGCATATTTTCCGCAGCTCCGCGATTTCGCTATTCCACCAGTATACCTGCTTTTTACCCCTCCACACTCCCCTCCGTGGCATAGAGAGGTTGCAAGCGTGGCGAAGACAGCTCATTGTCTTTTCAACCGTCTCTTCCGTCGGACTGGAGTTGTTGATTATCCGTCGGGCATCCCCCAGTACTGATGCGGAGAACGTGGCAGAGTCGACCTTGGATGCGTCCCATGCTTTTGTTCTGCGTGGCCCGTTCGGAATCTGCCTCTGACCGGGATCGTTTAGGTGGAAAGTGATGTAGTTGTGATCGCTGCCAGTCAGATCCTCTATGACTCTCCATCCAGCAGCGGTCAGGAGCAGGCTTTCTGACACTAGTGTTACATCGGGGATCGAGTATCCAAAGCCTGGCCGTCGGTATGTAGGGGTCGTACCAGTGTTA
Source organism: Eurosta solidaginis (assembly GCF_040869045.1). Lineage (NCBI taxonomy): Eukaryota > Metazoa > Arthropoda > Insecta > Diptera > Tephritidae > Eurosta > Eurosta solidaginis. Next base: position 395,906,546 of record NC_090319.1, read on the forward strand.
AGCACGTTCAAACCGAGCCTGGCTGCCATCTCAAGGACTAACCTTCCACGGGTGTTAGTCTGCGGCATTCCCCATTCGACGGCTCTTGCGTTAAAGTCTCCCGCCACAACCAGGTTACTAGTTAAGTCCCTCAGGTCGTCTTCAATAAGTTCAAGCTTCTCCCTGAACGTTTGAATGGGATCATTCGGGGACAAGTAGCAGCTTACTATTGTGGTATTATTCGTAGTTAGGCGGACGTAGCCTTGTCCGGCAACACGGTTCACAATATTGGCGTTTGCATCTGTCATCCAGATTGCGGCGGTGCCGGTGTTGTCTATATGCCAATCATTTCGGGCTCTATAGGGTTCGCTGATGATAACGCTGTTAGCTTTATGGTCTAAGACCAACTGTTGTAGTAGCTCATCAGCAAGTCTGCTCCGGTTTAGGTTGCCTTGGATAAAACTAATCACTATTGAATTGAGACTTTGGCCTTTGCAACAGCGAGTGCCGCTCTGAAGATGCTGCATGCTCCAGATCCAGGGACATGATCGAGCTTCTGTGTATTACACAGGTAACATTTTGGAGCTGCGGTACAGGCCGAAGCTTTGTGGCCGCTTTGCCCACACTTCCAGCAGGCGTTACTCCTGTCTGGACCCTTGCATTCTGCCTTCCGGTGTCCGTAGCCGAGACACCTAAAGCAGCGTTGTACTTCTGCTCGCTGTCTGATTCGGCACTGTATCCATCCGATCGGAATTTTACCTTTTTTGAGTAGGGCGTTGCCAATATTCTCGTCCACTTCGACGACCGCCATTTTCTGTTCTCTTTGGTTTGCTGCGAACACAGAGACCCGGAGAGGTCTAGTGATTTCTTCTTTTCCGACCTCCCTCCTTATTGCGTCTTGGATTTCTGTTTCGGTTGTGAGACAGTCCATGCCAAGTACTTCCAACTTCATCCGCTTGGAGAGCTGTTGTGCTTCACCGACCTCTCCTACTGCACTACCTATAGCTGCTCTGAAGGCCGTCTGGTCACTGCAGCGCGCCGTTTCAATCAGTACGTTACCAGATTTGGTTTTTCGTACTGACCGTACCACCGTACCTGTGTCATTAGGGCGGAGCTGGCCGCGTATGGCCCCTAGTACCTGGGCATAGCTTTTGCCTTCCACAGGTTTTACCACAAAAGTTGCTGCTTGTCTCCTCTTTCTCGCCCGTTTTTGAGCTTTAGGAGCTTGGACGGGGGTTGCCTGCTTGGCTGGCTGGGCCCGCTGTTTCAGCCTCCGGCGCGCTACATTGGACCAAGACTCACCTTGTGAAAGCGTATTTGTTCTTTCATCTCGTTTCTTTTTGGCTTCCAAGCCCTCCGAGTGGGAATCTGAGCTCGTTCGTGCCCTCTTGCTTTTTCGGCCCGATTCTCTGTTCTCATCTACCTTTTGGGCCCTTAACGATCCCATGCAGCTTAACGCTTCCTCGAGAAGAGCCATACCGGTTTTTATGTCCTTGGACACGGTCTTCTGCTTGAGAGCGGTTTCCTGCATCTCGCGCAGCACTGATACCGCATACTCCAGCAGTTCGTCTTGGCTCTTCCCTTCGAGGCTTGTGTATGAGAGTGAGCCTCTTGGCGGAGTCGCACGTTTCTCCTTCCCAACAGCGCGCTGTGCAACGACATTGGGTGAGCTGACCAACGCTTTTTCCCTTGCAGTAGCAGGTGTAGACTGGCTGGGGTTATTACGCAGCTGTGCTTTCGCTGCCTTTGTCTTTTCCGCCGATTCGGTGCCTTGTGTGGGCATTACCGACAAGGTCGCTTTAGCGGGGGTTGTTAAAACCGGCGATCTCAGCACTTTAGTGCTCTTCTTGAACACCGCTTCATCGCCCCTTTCTTTCTCGCTTTCTCTACTTTTATCTTCCTTTGTTGTTTTTATTTTGTTGCTCATTTGTTCTATTGGGTCTCCGCTTCAAGCCGCTATCTCCGCACGATGTGCAGTCGCCGTCTTCAATTCCCGTGGTTATCTTTGCAGAAGCAGGGAGGCCACGCGTGGGTTGACACAGGTCCTTATGGGAGTCTGTGTTCAGAGCCAGAATACAGCGTTAGTCAGGAGTCGTCTCAACTGAGCCTGCACCACCAACTTAATGGCGACGTGCTTCGAACGTACTTGAAGACCTGCCAAGGTTTTAACGAGACGGAGACGATGCCGATATTAACCTACCAGCCGTTTCGGCAAGGTGTCACCCTTGCTTATTAAGGTAGTAGCCTATCGTCATCGCCAGCCCGTAGCAATCAGTTCATAATCATATTTCCAGTTTTGGTCAACAGGATCTTACTGGTCTCGATCCTGTGGATGCTTGATGGGGTATTTTAGGGCGGCATCCTATCGCCCTTCCACCGGAACTTTGGGATGTGTTGCCCTTAGAGCAACACATTCCCATTTTTCCACTGGATTGCTCGTTTTGGTTCGCCCTGAGTACTTAATTCACTCAGTACCTCCCGTCTTGTGGGAAGCGTTCCTCTATCCACCACCTGAGGAGGCGCCCGGTAGGGGACCGATACCCCCGCGGGTAAAGTGACAGTTAAAGTTAAAAATAAAGATAAAGTTAAAGTTAAAGTGAAAGTTAAAGTGAAAGATAAAGTTAAAGTTAAGGTTAAAGAAAAGTTAGAGTTAAAGTGAATGTTAAAGTTAAAGTTAAAGTTAAAAATAAAGTTAATGTTAAAGTGAAAGTTAAAGTTAAAGTTACAGTTAAAGTTAAAGTTAAAGTTAAAGTGGAAGTTAAGGTTAAAGTTAAAGTTAAAGTTAAAGTTAAAGTTAAAGTGAATGTTAAAGTTAAAGTGAAAGTTAAAGTTAAAGTTAAAAATAAAGTAAAGTTAAAGTTAAAGATAAAGTGGAAGATAAAGTTAAAGTTAAAGTGAATGTTAAAGTTAAAGTGAATGTTAAAGTTAAAGTGAAAGTTAAAGTTAAAGTTAAAAATAAAGTTAAAGTTAAAGTTAAGGTTAAAGTTAAAGTCAAAGTTAAAGTTAAAGTGGAAGTTAAAGTTAAAGTTAAAAATAAAGTTAATGTTAAAGTGAAAGTTAAAGTTAAAGTTAAATTTAAAGTTAAAGTTAAAGTTACAGTTAAAGTTAAAGTTAAAATTAAAGTTAAAGTTAATGTTAAAGTTTAAGTTAAAGTTAAAGTGGAAGTCAAAGTTAAAGTGAATGTTAAAGTTAAAGTGAAAGTTAAAGTTAAAAATAAAGTTAAAGTTAAAGTTAAATATAAATTTAAAGCTAAAGTTAAAGTGGAAGTTATAGTTAAAGATAAATTTAAAGTGAATGTTAAAGTTAAAGTGAAAGTTAAAGTTAAAAATAAAGTTAAAGTTAAAGTTAAGGTTAAGGTTAAAGTTAAATTTAAAGTTAAAGTTAAAGTTAAAGTGAAAGTTAAAGTTAAAGTGAAAGTTAAAGTTAAAAATAAAGTTAAAGTTAAAGTTAAAGTGAATGTTAAAGTTAAAGTGAAAGTTAAAGTTAAAGTAACCACCTGTGGAGGCGCCCGGTAGGGGACCGGTACCCCCGCAGGTAAAGTTAAAGTTAAGGTTAAAGTTAAAGTTAAAGTTAAATTTAAAGTTAAAGTTAAAGTTAAATTTAAATTTAAAGCTAAAGTTAAAGTGGAAGTTATAGTTAAAGATAAAGTTAAAGTGAATGTTAAAGTTAAAGTGAAAGTTAAAGTTAAAGTTAAAAATAAAGTTAAAGTTAAGGTTAAGGTTAAAGTTAAATTTAATGTTAAAGTTAAAGTTAAAGTGAAAGTTAAAGTTAAAAATAAAGTTTAAGTTAAAGTGAAAGTGAAAGTTAAAATTCAAGTTAAAGTTAAAGTTAAAGTGAAAGTTAAATTTAAATATTTAAAAAAAATTTAAGCTTTGCATAGATTTTATCGCGGGCTTTGAGCGTGGCGACTAAATCAAAAAAAAACCGTAACTGATTTACATATGTACATAAAATCAATTTGAAAATAAATAATGATCCAAAAGAATCCACAACAAAATAGGGGACCACCATTGACGCGGTATTTTCAAGATATTTAGAGGATATCAAGTCTCAAACGTACATATGTTTCCTATTTCAGTTACCATAAACCTATAATTTCAATTATAAATATTCCTGAATAACCTATGTATGTACATATCTTGTAAGATAATAATACAAATTTTTTAACCAATATTAACTTCTCATTTATTCAATAAAAGTAAAAAATTTGTTTTCTTATCGGTCACTACGCTTAAAAAGTGTAACTTGAATTAATATCAAAGACAAAACTTGAATTAATATCAAAGAAAACAAATAATAGCTTTACCGCGGCAGTACCCGAGTGCCACACGTCCTTTTTTTATTTTTGGCACTCCTTTGTGCTTTTCACATTTTTTAGTTTTCGTTAAGTTGTGCTGCCACCTTTCTACTATTAAAACGAAATTTAAATGTAATTTATGTCGAGTCGTTAAAACTAAGTTAGTGAATGGTACTATCGATTAGGCAAGCGACAAAATCGTTAATTAAAATCTCGACAAATCACATCGTTATAAGTTAGTGAATTCCACTACTGGTTGATAGCAGTAATGAAGCGCAATTAATCAAAAATTAATATATATTAACTGGGTCGATTTATTAACCGATATCCCGCCATCGATCTTTCGATAGGATTTGGGCCATGGTTCAATTATGTACAGGTTGGCTCATCTCATCAGCTGATTTTATTTATGTCATTGCATGGTCGAAGGGATTGTCAAAAGGAGATGGCAAACTCAAAATGAAACCAACACATTGGCAACATTTTACTTACACATACAAAAACTGCTAAGTTTTATGTTTCCATTCCATACCATTCGCACCAACACCAATACACAGATTTTGACAATTTGAACAGACATATTTTGTTGCTTTACAGATGAGCCAACCTGTATATAGTTGAACCATGATTTGGCCTAAGGAAAAAAGTTCCACTGCGCATACCCAAAAAAATAATTTTCGGGCCTGCGAAATTTCATTTTTTTACTTTTTTTCGACTTTGATTTTTAAGGTTTTTTTTATGACCTGTTAAAAAAATTTCATTTGATTGTAAAATTTTCATATATACCTTGTCCGGCCCAAAAATTTCCGCTAAAAACGTTGTCGGTAACAGTTTTTTGAAAATAAAAATATTATACATATGACAATTTTTTTAGTAGGTCATGAAAAAAACCTTAAAAATCAAAGCCAAAAAAAAGTAAAAAAAATTAAATTTCGCAGGCTCGAAAATTATTTTTTTGGGTACGCGTAGTGGAACCCTCACTAGGGTAGGCACCTTGTCGTTGGTGAGGGCTTAGCCGAATTCCATAGCGCCCGACTATGAGGCGGAGCTGTTTAGGACATCATATACGCCGTTTCGCCTCATAGGAGGGCGGAGGGGTGTCGGTGACTAAGAACTGCCAACCCCCTAATCCAGGGTATTATGCGGACCGTGCCTATTGGACGATTTACAGCCAGGGAATAAATTCGGCTGTATTCGAACGGAGCCTTCCCGATACCGGGCGACCTCGGGAAGTATCGATGGCCTTACCACATTAAGGGGCGCTGCTGTGGCGGACGGTTCTATCCCCGTATATAATACTGGACCGCTGAGCCCGCCTTGTCGGGCAGGTGGTTATACGGCCAAGATGAACGACTCATTAGCTGATTGTAATAAGGACGATGATAAGAGGAGGACTGAGTCGCAAGCCAAGGACGACAAATACGCATTAAGGGATGCGTCGGACCCGGGGAGCGAGAGTAGTGCTGATTCAATGAACTCCGTGTTGGAGAAGCACACAAATGAAAACGGGGGAGAAGAGTGGAGAAGGGTACGGAGAAGAGGAAGTAAAAGAGCTCTCTCGCAGTACCGTGCAGCACTAAGAATTGTACAACGCTTGGGAGCAGTGGTCGACCCAACAGAAGTGGAGATCAAGCGCTTGGAATGGGCCCATGAGGCGGTAGAAATAGGTCGAAGGCAGTTCAAAAGGTTTGCTGCGATAAACCCTCGGTTCTGCAATCGGTACGAGGAAGAAGCGCCGAATGTCAGAATGAAGAGGCAACGTTCGGCGGAAGGCGACAAGCCTGCTTTCAAGAGGCAGAAAGGACCCAGTCCTAGAACTACGAGGCAGGGCAGTCGCATAAACAAGACAAGTAGGTCCAAAGCTGTGAGACAGATGGGCCCCAATAACGAGGTAGCAACTACCTCGAAATCTGCGAGTCAGAGGTAAGTTCCAACTACGAAAGTAGGAGATAAAACGCTAAGACTCCGGCTCTCTCGGAGGTGCTAACGGGAGTTAACGCTAAGACTCCGGCTTTCTCGGAGGTGCCAAAGGGAGATAACACTTAAACTCCGGCTTTTCCCGAGAAGATGAGTGATGTGGCAAAGCAGTCACTTACTGTGGCGCTGGTTGATCGTAGCAGTCCTTTCGGACAAATGACTACTGAAAGGTGGAGATCTGTGGAAAGGGAGCCTATTAGCTCAATGGTTAAGATGATGCGGGAACAACCAAGTAAGACCCTTCCAACCTTTATTTCGGGGGGATGGTATAATGGTGTGAAGATGATAGCGTGCGACAACATCGCGAGCTTGCGGTGGCTGGAGGAAGTGGTTCCAAACCTCCAAAGGCAAGGCACGAACGCGCGGTTTGAGGTGGTGGATAAAGCGCAAATCCCCACGGTACCAAAAGTTAAGGTATGGATACCATGCGTCATGAAGTCGGAGGATACACGCGACTTCTGCAGAATCAGAATCCGAACATACCGACACAAGATTGGAAGGTACTTACTTTATCTCGGCCTACCTAGGAAGTTCAATTCTACATCTTCCAACTAAACAAGCAGGCGGAGGATATTTTGTACACGCAGTTTGGCAAAATGTCCTTTGGCACAGGCAAAATTTACATGTGACTCAGGAAAAAAGAAGTCCCGAGGATAAAAATCCTAACACGCTAGAGGTGGGCGAAGTCGAAAAGGACCTCAAAAGCCTAAGGGAAAAAAGACAGGTGGAGGTCCCCGACGTCACCTCGAAGGTGTTAGAAGAGGACCAACCGCCAAATGGTGCTGTGACTTGCACAGAGGAACACCCGGCACAACAGTTACGAGAAGCTGAAGGGGGCCTCGAATACTCTAAACAAAAAGGGCAAGGGGAGGACGACGACAACACGACGAAGGTGCTGGAGGGGGACAAACAGCCCAATGGTGCTGCGAGTCCTACAGATAAACCCCCAACACAGTAAAGTGGCGTCGAGCGAACTCCTCCTAACCCTTGAGGGTTCGTTTGACGTGGCGCTGATCCAGGAGACGTGGCTCTCATCGGGAGGAAAGGTTTCTGAACTTAGCGCGTGCGGGTTTGGCGTTATTACGCGCAAACGGAAGGACGGGTGCGAGCTGTAGTAATGGTAAGGAAACAGCTGCATTCATATATGCTGCCTAATTACACTACTGAGGACCTCGCAGTGGTGGCCGTTGAGCAAAAGAATAAGCAGGCATTTATCCTGGCGTCCTACTACATGGCCCATGCTGCGGAGGTTCCACCAATGGAGTGAAAAGGCTAGTACAAGAGGAAGGTCGCAAAGGGCGGTTGGTCATAGGCGCAGATGCAAATGTGAACCACAATGCGTGGGGAGAAGCAGATACGAAAGAGAGGCGAATCTCTATTTTGTTACATCCTGCAAACCAATTGGCAGATAGCCAACAGGGGAAATGTCCCTACATACATTGGTCCAACATCCAGTAATGTTCTGGATATTACATTGAGCTCCGAGCGTGATATATCAAGGTATGATTGGATGGTTCTTGATAGACCATCCTTCTCCGACCATGCGAACTCCTCCTAACCCTTGAGGGTTCGTTTGACGTGGCGCTGATCCAGGAGCCGTGGCTCTCATCGGGAGGAAAGGTTTCTGAACTTAGCGCGCGCGGGTTTGGCGTTATTACGCGCAAACGGAAGGACGGGTGCGAGCTGTAGTAATGGTAAGGAAACAGCTGCATTCATATATGCTGCCTAATTACACTACTGAGGACCTCGCAATGGTGGCCGTTGAGCAACAGAATAAGCAGGCATTTATCCTGGCGTCCTGCTACATGGCTCATGCTGCGGATGTTCCACCGATGGAGTGCAAAAGGCTAGTACAAGAGGAAGGGCGCAAAGGGCGGTTGGTCATAGGCGCGGATGCAAATGCGCACCACAATGCGTGGGGAGAAGCAGATACGAACGAGAGAGGCGAATCTCTATTTTGTTACATCCTGCAAACCGATTTGCAGACAGCCAACAGGGGAAATGTCCCTACATACATTGGTCCAACATCCAGCAATGTTCTGGATATTACATTAAGCTCCGAGCGTGATATATCAAGGTATGATTGGATGATTCTTGATAGACCATCCTTCTCCGACCATGCGTATATCAGCTTCAACATCCCCCTAAAGAGGGTAGAGAAGGGAGGAACCTTGAGAAACCCTAGGTCAACGAACTGGACTAAATTCCAGAAACATGTAGAAACAAAACTGGGACAACCCAAAGAGGTTGCTAATGTAGAGGAACTGGAGGAGTCGAATGAATTCCTAACAAGGACGCTTATGACTGCGTATAACAAATCTTGTCCTCTAACAAGATTCAGAGGAAAAGCAAAACCGCCATGGTGGAGCAATGAGCTGAGTCTTCTAAGAAGACAGGTAAAAGAAATGTTTAAGCTCGCAAAGACCGCGGAAAGCGAAACGTGTCGGGACGAGTACAGGGATCTACTGAGGATCTACAAGCGTGAAATTACCAGGGCGAAGAGAAACTCATGGAAAAGTTTCTGTACGGACATAGAGTGCTCCAGGAGTGCACCACGATTGAAAAAAGTCCTAGCAAAGGGAAACATAGTCCAGGGACTAATAAAGAAAGAGAACGGGGAATGGTCACGTAATAGTGAGGAATCCTTTGAGGTGCTTCTCGATACACATTTCCCATCGGGAGACGGTTTAGAAGAGCCAGCAGGCATCACTCACACTTCGATCACGGAGCTAGTAGTGCCGGGCTTGGTGACCGATACCAAGATCGAGTGGGCAGTGAAGACGTTTTCTAAGTTTAAATCGCCGGGCCCAGATGGTACATATACTCCCGGCCATGCTACAAGTCTCAAGTAGGGCGGTCGTGGAATGGCTTAAAATAATATTCGACGGGCAGCAATTAAGGCAATAATCTCGCATAGCACAGCATCTAACTGCGTGTTAGAGTGTAAGCAGTCTCTGGAGAGAATCGGGACAGGGAGAAGCATACATCTATATTGGGTCCCAGGGTATATGGGAATAGATGGGAATGAAAAAGCGGACGAACTAGCTAAATAGGGCGCATCCCTTGAAGCTTGCTCCGTAGACGTCCCAATTAGACTGGGCGAGACTAAACGAAGGCGAGAGGTGCACATGATCGACCAAGCGGGAAAGGCGTGGGTTCAAGCGCGGGGCTTTAAAGTGTCCAAGATTATGTCTTACAACCTTAGACTAACAAAGTTGCTTTTATCATTAAAAATAGAGGACTGTATACTCATTACGGGTATTCTGACTGGACACTGCCTTCTGGCGTCACATGCCTTTAAATTAGGCTTGGTCAGTGATAGCAGATGTAGGAAGTGCGGGTTGGAGGAGGAAACGATCGAGCACGTTCTGTGCTCGTGCCCTGCACTTACGAGGCTAAGACTCCTGATATTAGGAGTGATACTTCTGTAGTTTAAAAAAAAATAAGAACATTTTTAATAAAAAATCGCGCGAATTTTCGCTTGCGACGGTTTTTTCGAAAAATAAAAAATGTGTGTGGTTGTTTTAATATAAATAGTATATAATAATATAATAATGCATAAAATCTAAAAATGTATAATAAAAAACTGCGCAATATATTTTAAAGACAAAAGAAATTTCAATTGTTGCTGAGCTGGCCACACTATTCACTATGGTTCAATTATATGGTTGGCTCATCTCAACAGCTGTTTTTTTTTTATTTTTTTTATTTTTTTATTTTACTGGCATTGGGATTATCAAAAGGAGATGACAAACGAAAATGTAACCAACAAATTGACAATTACCCTTCAAAAAACGCGAGTACTCCATAAATAATGTAAGGAATACTCCTTTGGGAGTATAGGAGTGTTCCAAAACTAATCTGTATTCATACAAAAAATGTGCTCTAATTAACATTGCGATGTCCTAGGAGAGGAGTAGGTGATCCCACTCTCGCTTTGTTTGTGAGTATTCCATAGAGTACATACGTGAGAGTACTTTCCAAAGTACTTTCACTGTAGTACTCCATGGAGCATCCACAGAGGATCATATGCCAAAAAGATAAAAAGGAATTGTGTCGGAAAGAATTATCGGAGTGAATTTAATTTAAAATGAAAGTAAATGAAGAGGGGAAATAAAACTTTTATATTTTGTAGTACGAATATTCTTATTTATTTAGCATTTGCGTGAATAAAGAAACTAATATTTCTCTATAATATAGTATGTATACATAAAACCAGTGCCCGGTTGCATTTTATCAGAGTTGTCCTAGTAAAGTTTTATTATCAGTTATTTGTATGCAATATTTTACTTTTGGCAACTCTGTTCGATCGTCGTCGTGTCGTGATCACGGTCGTTAAAAAACGAGCAATGATCGGCTGATGGTGGTCCGCAAACGCATTGCAAAGGAGTATTGTTAGAGTACTCCAACATGAAGAAAATGGAACACGTAATACAACAATTTTTGCAGGGTATTTACTGTCGTGGTTAGCATTTGAATACAACACAAAATATGTTGGCAAGTATTTTTGTTGTATAGGGAGAATGTTTATAACAGTGCTTCGCAAAATTTTTGGTTGATTTTGGCGACGTTACTGAAATGCATAAGCTTGTGTTAAACGCATCTATATGAAAAAGGTGATTGTAGCTCGGCCTTAAACGGAAGAGAATAATAACAGCCGTGTTTTTTTACAAGCCGTATACGTTTACGTTTGCGCGTAAAAAAAACGCGCTCGCTTAGATAATGTTGAGGAGGCCCATATAGCGGCATGGGTCAATAACTAGCTACAGCACAGGGTGTACCGAAAAGCGGAGACACAACCCTCTGATGGCCATAGTGTATAACATATAGCTGGATCAGTTGCGATGAATTGTGGACACGCACAATTTTAAGAAGGGATACATAGAATTAGTGTAGAGGTGAAACAGACACATATTTCAGCTACATCTATAAATCTTATAAAATAAAGTCGCTAAATGCCATGTATGCACATAACTTCACATAGAATGCTCCGATTTTAAAACGGTTTTTTGCATTTGAAAGCTTAGCTTCGTGAGATGGTACAGTTAATATAATTTGAAAATATATATTATAGGGGCGTGGCAAATTGCTAAAATGTAGTAAAAAATCATAATAAACGGAGGGATGGATTTGAAAAATTCTACTTTTCAGTAAAACTTTGAAATATTTACCTTCGTTCTGCATCAAAAAAAAATACTTGATTCCTTTCTTATATCAGCCAAATTGTTTAAACAAAAGTAACATTTTTACCAAAAAATTCGTGTGTGTGATTGTTCGGTGTCAACTGTGCGAGCAAATTACTTTTGAGTGAGACATGATGCGACACATGCGTATATACACATAGCATTCGCTGCGTTATTTAACTTCGGCCGTAGGTTTATAGGTATGTATGTGTTTTCATATCAGCTGGATCAACTTTCGATTTTAGGCCAGTTTTGGTTATTTCTATATTTTGCCTTTTATTCGGCTTGACAATTAAGGGATGATCTTTCTAATGTCTGGCAACACTTCTTTTTTTTTTGTCCATCATTTTTTGTTATCGCTGCGTATGACACTTTGGCTTCAACACTATTAACATTTTTCTTTATTTCATTGCACATTTTTTTATTCTCTTTACTTATTTCATCAATCATTTTCTTATTGTCTTCTTTATAATTTTCCATACAGCGCCTTGTACTGCAACATGTCAGTTAATCGAAATCAATGAAAATTTTCTTTTGAATTGACATTCTACTTTACGGCGAATTGATTGAATTCGCTTTGCCACCACCTAGTATAGATTCGCCTTGCATCCTTGTTTGTTTTCAACTCATCACAGACCTGCTCGCTGCTTCGCTTGAAGCCTTCAGCAATTTCCCGTATTTTGTTCACTTCTACAACACTCTTTTCGCATGATTCTTGCGCTTTTTGCATTGCCTTAATTCTGTCGCTAAATGCAACTTCCACTGCTTTTAAAACTTGCTTTATTTCTCTTTCATGTCTCCTGAGAGCATTATCAAATTCATTCCTGTACTCAGATAGTTGTTTGCCATTTTTGCTCACTACCATCTGCATATCTTTTAGAATGTCATCTACGTTATGCACATACTGCACACAATCAGTACACATAAATCTAAGCATTTCACATTCGTCTAATTTGTTAACACTGTATTGGTCTACGCCAGAGCATTTTGGTGCTAAATGATAATATTTCCCACACACCCCTTCGCAACGAATTTTTGACACTTCTCCACGTATTGTACTTTTGCACTTGTCGCATTTACTCTCCATTTTTTATATAGAATGAATATATGTATATGTATGTATCAAACTTTGTAAGTGTATGCGTTTTGCTTTCTTTATTTCAAGGCGAATTCATTACAGGTGGTGTTATTCCATCAGCTGATTGCTTCTTCTTGATAATTTTCCATACAGCGCCTTGTACTGCAACATGTCAGTTAATCGAAATCAATGAAAATTTCAGGGATGCACCTTAACGTTAAGCTAATCGTTTATCAAAAAATTTCCACCGTTTCCGTTGAAACACTTCGAAATATTATCGATAAAGAAATTATCAAGATAAATTGTATCTCGTTTTTAACCGAAACGAAAAGCTTTCGTTAACGTTAAAAACGTTAACGAAAACGTGATACTTTATGTTTGAATTGTGCTGGCAATGCTATAGCCATGGTGAAGCCGTAAGCTGGCAACAACGAGCGCACATACACACACAAACTCTATGTAATTTGTTTGTGTAATTCGTTGGTGGTAATGTCAAAAATACTCTGAGAAATGTTCGTACTGTCAAAATTCATGAGAAAAGTTGCAATCAGCTTGGCTAATGCTTTCACCTTTAATGACTCCGCCATCAATCAGCTTTGCCAGCATGGTTTGAAATTAATAATCAACATAAACTATTTGATTTCGTTTTGATATGGCAGAAAACGAAACGAAATCATTTCGTTAATTTGACGATCTTAACGTTAATAAACCAAACGAAATGACTTCGTTTCGTTTATTAACGTTGATTATCGTAACGAAATGATATCGTTTCGTTGGTTAAGCATGCCTGGAAAATTTTCTTTTGAATTGACATTCTACTTTACGGCGAATTGATTGAATTCGCTTTGCCACCACCTAGTATAGATTCGCCTTGCTTTATTTAGAGTCATTTTCTCGCAAATATATTAAATTTAAAAAATCAAACTTTATTTGGTACAATATTCTTGAAACCAACTTCTGATTCCGCTTTTTGAATCTCTGTCTCACACATTATTTATTCTTAAAAAGTATTTGAATATAGTTTTACCATTTTAAAATGTAAAATTCGAGGAGCAGAAATAAACACAACCGTACCGTTTAGCAAAAGCCACAACAACCGGTGAAACCGGTGATTAAGAAAACAGTGGAATAAGGAATTATATTTCAATGGTGTACTTAGATTTCTAAGAAAAGTTTCATACACCTATTATTTTGACCAACGAAATTATTTAATTATGACACAGTTTTCTTGTAAATGGATGAATTATAATTGTTTTCATATATTTAGTATAAGTAACTAAAGTTATAAATATTACCACACATTTGTTTTCATTTGCAAAATCTTGTAATGAAAGAGAACCAAAGCTGTTTACACCTATTATTTTGTCCATGAGTGTAGCTTATGCATATATGATACTTGCTTGCTGTATTTCGAGCTTGAAATACTGACGAAAATTTACCGAAACGTCTAACTACAACAACATTTTTCCAATGTACCAAGAATACTGCCACAAAAATAACCGACTTTGGTATTTACTTAAACCTTTTTTTATTTTCGTTTAAAATTGTTCACAAAAAACTGATGAAAATAGCGCAGGGAAATATTTGCGTGCTCATTTACCACATTTATTTCATCATATGTGTAATACTCCTATATTGCTACAAAAAGCTAGGTACATTCCCAAACATCAGAGTGCCGATATATTGCTGTTTAAACGTTTTTGTTTTTGTATTCAATAATCGAATGTACCTAAATTTAATTGTTTTCTTGTTACACTTATGCTGCTACAATCACAAAAATTGTATAGGCTGTCTTGTTTTGATTTCGTTCCGTCTACCAGAAAGAAGGTCCTGGGTTTAAGGCCCAGGGAAAGCAACACCAAAACCTTTAGAAAAAATGTTTTTTTTTTTCAATTAGATACAAAATTTCTAAGTGAAGTTGCCCTTCGGTAGCGGTTTGGCAAACACTCCGAGTGTATTTCTGCCATGAAAAGCTTCTCAGCGAAAAGTCATCTGCTTGCAGATGCAGTTCGAGGTCGGCGTAGAAAATGTAGGTCCAGTCGCGCCAATTTGTAGGAAAAATTAAAAAAGGAGCACGACGCGAATTGGAGGATTAGCTTAGCCTAAATCTCCACGGAGGTATATTTTCATTTTTTTTATTGAAAATTCGGCTTAAACAGTATATTTTTGGCGACACAGAAAAATTAATAAGCTTTCACTGAATTTTCATAATTTTGAAACCGCAATCGTGATAGCTGGACTTTTTACTCAGCCGACGATATATGATGTACACCCAAACATACATACATATGAATGTTAAGATGATTAATTAAATATTTCTTTGTTTATTAATATGTGTATTCCACTGGCACATTTCTTTTCATTTAGAACAAGCCCTATGCTAGTCTTGTAGAGAGTTATGAAAAACTAGAGGGTAATAGCCAGTATGAAGGCTACGGTGTCGATCTTATTAAAGAACTCGCTGAGAAGTTGGGATTCAATTTTATTTTGAAAAACGGTGGAAACGACTATGGTTCATACAATGCTACTACAAACTCCACCACAGGAATGCTAAAGGAAATCATTATGGAGGTATTTATGATTTTATTAGAACGCAAATAGGCCCTGTACAAAAAATCTCTCTCATACTTCCAGCGAGCTGACTTTGCCATAACGGATTTAACAATTACAGCAGCACGTCAGCAGGTGGTTGACTTCTCCATACCATTTATGAATTTAGGTACGAAATTGTTTTATTTCAAATCACTTGCATGAAACTTTTAAATAAATTTTGAATTAGGTATTGCAATCCTCCATTTGAAAGCACAAAAAGCACCGCCTGCATTTTTTACCTTTATGGATCCTTTCTCGAAAGGGGTATGGTGGCTTTTAGGACTTTCTTTTCTCTTAGTCTCCTTTAGCTTTTTCATTTTGGGACGTCTTTCGCCTTCTGAATGGGATAATCCGCACCCATGTATTGAGGAACCAACTGAGCTAGTTAATCAATTCACTATCGGCAATTCTTTATGGTTTACTACGGGCGCATTACTGCAGCAAGGATCTGAAATGGAACCGAAGTGAGTGAAAATATAATTTAACCTACATGTATAGATTGTTGTTTCTACGTAAACCTGATATTTCAAAGCAACTTTTTCTGAAAACACATAGGATCTTCCCAAATCCATGAAGATAAAAAAAAATTAAGTTTATACCTATTTCAAACAGAAACTTAGTGGAAAAACTTTTCACACAGGGGCACTTACTTCATTAACGAACACCCGTTATCAGGCCCAAAAAATATTACGCTTTTTACAAAAAATAGTTAAAATGGTTAGCAACTGTTTTGTCCTTAACTTTAAAGACGAATAAAATAGCAAGCATGCGCAAGTATTTACAGATGTCGCACCTAACCAGATGTGTGCCTGCAAATGCAACAAAAATAGGATTTTGTATTTTTTTTGGTGTTTTTGGTGTCATTTGTTACATTGACAATAAATTGCGGAACAGAAAGACATTTTACTGCTCTAGTAATGAAATAATTAAAAAAATTTATTTTGTATAGAAGATTGTGTTTACTAAGACCTTTTATCTAGTAAACTTTACTGATTATTTCATTACTTCTCTGTGTGAATTTGGCATTACTTTAGTATTTCTCTTTTTATAATTTTAAACAATTTAGTACCAAGAACAGAGGAGCATATTTTGTCCATATCGGCCGAATGTAGTTGAAAAATGTGTGTATGAGGACTTATACATACATACGTATGTATATTTATCGACTGCTGAGTGGAATATTACTCTATCTCGGCTGCCGCTTCGAAAACTCCCTATCTCAGAAAATCTTTGAATGGCAAACTATTGCAGAATTTGTTTTAAAAACGCCCGATCTAAGAATTCCGCTTCACCCTATCTCAGCACTTTTTTCATGAGCGCTCCTCGTCAAAATGTTTTGAATTTAAACTCAGATAGGGCGCTTTTGAAACACATTCTGAGTTAGGGCGTTCTTCAGCCAAATTCTGGGATAGGGCGTTTTCAAAACAAATTCTGAAATAGGGAGTTACCAGTAGTCGATGTAGAAAATAGATGGAAAATTTCATGGTGCTAGTGTTTTTTTTTCCAGTGCGGGTTCAAATCCCACTCCCGGCAGAAAAGGCTTTGAAGAGATTAACAAGTTATAATCGAAACAGATGTCGCCTTGTCCATCCTGATATCTCATTATTTAAATTTTTTTCATAATATTTAACCCATTAAAAATTAAATAAAAAGAAAATACAACAATTTTAAGCACTTGCTTCATATAAATGGACAAGAATCAGCGAAAAATGTGTCCACATACAAAGACATATTTTTGCTGAAGTTTGATTTTAAAATGTTGACATAGAAATTTTAAATACATATTTATGAGAAATAAAAATATAAAAGTGGAGCGCAAATTACTTGGATTGGAAAGTTGGCAGGAAAGGAGTCAACTTACGAATATATAGTTAATTAATTGCGCTCCACCTTTATATTTTTATTTCTCATAAATATGTATTTACAATTTCTGTCAAAATTTCAAAATCAAAGTTCAGCAAAAACATGTGTTTGTATAAGAACACATTTTTCGCTTATTTTTGTTCATTTATATAAAGGAAGTGCTTAAATTTGTTGTATTTTCTTTTTATTTAATTTTTAATGGGTTGAATATTATGAAAAAAAAATTAAATAATGAGATATCAGGATCTGTTTCGATTATAACTTGTTAATCTCTTCAAAGCCTTAAGTGGTTAACATTTTTTTATTTTCTACTTTTTAGTTCCAGGTGGAAAGGAATAGTGCCTTATTTATTACCAGGTGCTAAACTTACTTTTGTTAATTCAGAATGCAAACAATACTTGTATGTATACAATTATAGTTTACATCAGAGAAATACGTCAAGCTACATTAATTTTTAAGCTACTTGAAAGTTGACCATACATGCCAAGCATGGATTGCTACAAGTGAGTATGTGGCTTGCTTACTCGAAAAATGATTGATTTCAACTCATACTTATGGCCGAGTCACAATGCAGTTTTTCAAACAGATGCATTTAATGCAATCTTATACATTCCAGTAACATCGCCACAATCGATATAAAGGAACTTCAGACTTGGCAATTAAAGTTTATTTCGCCTTGCCCATTCACATACAAAATTTCGCGAAGCACTGTTATAAACATTCTCACTATACAAGAAGTATACTTGGTAACATATTTTGTGTCCTATTCGTTTGTTAAATTGCAATTTTTAACTGTTAAAAATATTAGAAAAGTTCCAACGAGTGGGAAAAATAATTTCACTTGCAAAATGTGAAAGCACCCTTAGCCAAAGCAAATGTCAAATTCTTCTTCTTATGCTTTGTTTGCTACAAAAGTTGGAAGTTGGCTACTTTTCATGCCAGATGGTGCCAGTGTCGCTCAATTTGCCGTCCTCCGTAAAAATACGTCCAATCTACTCATAATGACTCAGATTGAGTTAAAAGCATCTATATGAAAAACTGCTTGTGTGACGGGGCTTTTATACTTGCATTAGTTTAAACATACGTAAAAGCGTATGTTTGAAATTCTACACACACACCCTTACGAATGCATTTAGAAGCTTAAAAAATTTCGTAGAAGTAAGATATAAACATGGTAAGCTATTATTCGCTGTTGTTGTATGGTTGCAGCCATATCTTCGTCCGTTTACACTTGTTCGTTTCCTCGACACAACCTTTTTGGTTTGCTTCAAATCGGGGACTTGGATTTGCTTGTTTAACAAAATGTGAATCACCCAGATTCAAAATGGCATATAGGCCGGGTAGGCTATCATACGCTGATGTTGTTGTGGTAGCAGCAACACCTTCATTCGGTCCAACTTGTTCGTTCCAAGCTGGTACCTTCTCCGTTTGTTTTAAAGTGGGAACTTTAATTTTCTTTTTTTAAAGAAATGTATTTTATCAAATGAATCAGCTTATGTAGTGTACATATGTATATACATATGTATGTATAGGTACTTATATGTTAACGTTGGAGGAGGCTTCACTATCTCTGTATAAAAGCTTTCAGAACATGTTATTTTCTCGTGGATACTCTAGTTGCCGCAATCGCTCCATTTCGTATATAGCCTTCTCGTTACATGGTGTTTCCCATTAGTTTGGCGCATTAAGTTCCTCTATACGAAGACCATTCCAAGATTTTACTCGGCTCACTGCTACGTAGGCCTGGCCTTTGGCGAAAAGTGCAAACCCTAGATACACCACTGCGCTCTTTTCACCGTACATCCTTGCATTTTGTGAACTGTGCAAGCCCAACACAGTATAATAATCGATCACAAGATTCCCTCTGTTCCGTACGATTTTTCTAAATATCTCAATTCGTGCGCCCCTAGCGAAACTTTTTGTAATATGTTTTGTACTGTCATCGGCCTATGAGTTCAGTTGGAAGTCTGTTGCTCATCGAGAAATTACTCCCCTTGATCCTTTGTCACGGTGTCTTAACCTATCTATGAAGTTTCACGTTTGTAGCTCAAGGAGAAGTTATATAAAAATCGACCTCAAAATTCAAAAATTTCAAAATTCTTATCTAATTATTTCGATCCGTGCGCCACCTAACGGAATTTTTTCCCTTTTGTTGCATTGTCTCGGTGTCTTAAACCATTTGTGAAGTTTCACGTCTGAAGTTCAATGAGATGTTACCTAAAACCGATTGCAAGATTTGTATTGAATATGCGGGCAAACATTCAACCGAGTTAATATAAAATAAATAAAATTGCTTTAAAAATATTTCATATATTAAGCAATAGCGCACCTTCCGCTTAACTATAACGAAATAACTGTCAACAATTACCTCCAAAGTGTCTTTATAACAAGAAAGCGAATAAAATTGTTGAGCCAAAGCCCAAGGAGGCATTGACCTCTCGTACTAAGATTTTAAACACACATTTCCTTTAAAACGATAAAAATTTCCGGTAAAAGTGGAAAAAGGCAGTTATACCCACGCTTCCTTTTGAAAATACTCAGTGTCGAATAACTGAAAAGAATTTAGAGCCCCTTATTTTTTTTTTGTTGTTGTATACTCCTCCTTTTTAGGGCGATTTCTACACGGACTGTCGCTTCTATTTGGTGGTTTTTCACTTTACTCATGGTATCATCGTATACAGCCAACTTGGCCGCTTTCCTAACGGTCGAAAACCCAACAAGCCTAATAGATTCTATAGATGATCTCGCGGAAAATAAGCATGATGTGGTATATGGTGCCAGAAAAGTCGGTTCAACTAGAGAATTCTTCGAGGTATGCATTACTTTTTTTTAGCATATTCCAAGTCGCTAAATTACAGTTTTTTAACTATAATAAATTGGCAGGCTTCTTCAAATTATTTACAGAAATAGCAGCTAATATGATTTCATATTTTTATTTGAAAAAAACAAAAATCGTTTAGATAAGTGAAGATCCACGTTTTATCAAAATGAACAAATTCATGAATAGTCATCCAGAACTGCTTACAAATGACAATATGGAAGGTGTGAATAGAGTCGACACAGGTTATGCCTTCCTCATGGAATCAACTTCGATTGAATACAATACAAAGCGTCTGTGTCACTTGAGAAAGGTTGGGGAAGAATTAGATGAAAAGCGTTATGGTATAGCTTGGAGAAAAAGTGAGTAAACATGTTGTTGATTATATATATATATTGATTATGAAAAGCGTTATGGTATAGCTTGGAGAAAAAGTGAGTAAACATGTTGTTGATTATACTACACGAAGAAAATGGTATGTCTTTAAATCCATCTCTCTCCTAAAGAGAGATTAATATGAGAATTTGCTGGTGTACATATATATGTATTGAAATTATGAAGCTTATTAAAAAATATTTCCATATTTCCCGTTTGCGCCCATAGATTTTTAAGTATATTTTACACGAGTCGATTTTTTTACTTTCAACAAAAATAACTAGACAATTGTTGGTTGAACGTAAAAAATGTTCTCAAGTAAAAGAAACTTAAATAAAGAAAACCACCCTTATTCATAAAAAAATATAAAAATTTTGGTAAATCATTGCAGATTGGCCTTATCGGGATAAGTTCAATAATGCGCTTCTCCAACTGCAAGAACAAGGAACTTTAGAGAAACTTAAAAACAAATGGTGGAACGAAGTCGGTGCCGGTATTTGTCCTGTGAGTTTATGTCAAAATTATAATTTATTTAGCATAAAACTTGTATAAGAAGGTATGCTGCAATCTTAATAAAGACCGTGGATATCTACATTTTGCCCGGAGCGTAGATATCGAATATAGCATGTTTGCGCCTTGAGCATTGTGGATAAGACGAGCGTGATATATTAAAGCCATGGCAAAGTTGACGTATCCATTAGTTGAAAACATTGATTGAAAAAACTAAAATTTAGCAAATATTTCTGCTAATTAGCTCTTAGTTTTTAATAATATTAATCAATAGTTGACGGTTTATTAATAATGATACCGAAACACGTCTTTCAATATCCCTCCCAATTTTTGTATCGTGTTTTGGCAGTAAAATTATGAATTATATGTAAAAAGAAAAAAATTTTAACAGCAGCAACCCTTGGGATGTGTGTCGTCATCTCCCGGCGGCGGCGATAAAAATAAATCTATCGTCGCAAAATGCCGTCGCGTAAATTTCGCTCTTCGCTTTCATTGTATTCACCGTCATGTAATTACGGGGATTCTATTTTTTGACACGGCGAAGTTCGTCGCGTTTATTTCGCGGCAGCATGGCATTGTGTTTCAAGCTTTATGGAAATCAATGTAATTGGTCAATGGTGCCATACCATAACGCCTTAGCCATAACCATACCATAGACAACCAATTGGTTTTTGGTTTATCACTATATCCATAACCTAAAAATATTTGAGTTGGTGAATTTATTAACGTTTTTTATATTTCCTTTTTTGTTTTGGATACTTTTGACTTATTGTTTGTGGAATATGTTTTTAATTTTTTGCGTTTTCTTCATTTTTATGAAAATTTTACAATTTTTAGGTTAAGGCGCCAATAACTGATGCCAATTGATATGGATAAGTAAAAATATGGTTATGACTATGGCGTTATGACTATATCAACTTTGCCAGGTCCTTTAGACGTTAAATTAACAAATAGAAACATTGGCGCATAGTCACAGTCAAAATAAAATAGGTTTTAAATTTAGTTGGAGCTTTTTGACATAATTTTCTATGAGCTATCTGTGAAAAAACCTGAAACTAAATTTAAAACCTATTTTATTTTGACTATTACTATGCGCCATTAACTTTATTTATTAATACTACACCCACTGAAGATAGCCGGCCGTATGCGCCGCCATATTGAACATGGTTAAGAGTTAACGAATAAGATACCACATTTTTTTTGTAACCAATTGTTTGAACTTTCCAATATTGATGCTTTTTTCTATCAAAAATATATGTTATAGAGCGTTTGTGGAAATTGTGTATAGATAAGGGTGGTTCTTATTATCACATATTAAATTTTGGTCCCGATTGTAAACGGTTATAGATTGCCGTACAGGGGCAAAATTTCAATTTCAAAAAACTCAAATTTCACCGCACTATTCCAGTGAGCTGACGTTTGTCAGGTTTTTTGAAATGTTATTTTAAGCTACATATATTATGTTTTCTAATGCAGAGTTTTTACGTCGACAAGCTGGTCTTTTAGTGTGGTAAAGGCAAAATTAAACTAAAACACAAATTTATAAAAACCTGACAAGCGTTATCAGCTTTTTATAATTGGGATGTTATTTCTCGTTTTCCAGGCTACATATCGAGCCCTTCCCGCAATTTAAGTGTAACCAACAAAAAGTAAATTTTACAGTAGGTTTTTTATAATTATCTTCTGACAAAAAATAGCTAATATCATGAAATTTGGTATGTGTATAAAATATTTCTTGAGCCTACAATTAAGACTTCGGTTTTTGACCACACTGTACCGAAAGTCATGTTATCTGTACTTACGTTTTTTTTTGCTGTCATGTTGGATCACTTTCCAAACACTATTTTGTTGGTTACCTTAAATTTTAAGTTATTCAATTATATTTTTCAGATTACATAGGGGCACACTAAAGGCGTATTTATTGCAATTTTTTAGTACATACATACATTTGAAATTAAAGGAAACTTATACAATTCCAAATTTGAACACAATATATTAAACAGTATTGTTGTAAACAAAATAATTCAGTCATCTTAGTCTGTCTCAGGCAATGTATCTATTATCTTTCCAGTATGGGATAAGCTAATATATTCATAGTGATATTGTTTTGGTATAATATTCTTTTCGCAAAGAGCTTTTAGGTCGTTATATTTGAAGATGAAATGTGTAAGAAGTGATCATACAAGGTAACAGGACCCTTACTAAGTATGAGAGAATTTCGTCTTGATCGCACAATTGTACTGAGATCGTATAACTTTTTTTCGCTATCGTTAAAGTAACCATACTGTAGTTAAACCAATGGAGAATTTTTTTCAAAGATAGCGCAACGCAAAGACGTAAATGATATTTTAACTGAAGCTGGAAGCAAAGCTTAAGAAAAGGTTTTTCAATCTTTAAAATCCGAATTGGTTCTTGCGTTCGAAATAATTGTATACCATTCACTTGGAGCCCAAACATTTCTATCACGAATAACATTTCTATCGCGTATGGAGTCCACGGGTATCATGGTATGCCCAGCCAACAGGTAAGTTAATTTAATGTGTTTTATGTTAGCAGCCTTCTCTAAGAAATATATTATCATTACTTGCATAGCTCTGTTCCTGTTCTGCCCAACACAACTACCACAATATAGAATTATATGAGAATGAGTCCCCCTTTCATCCACTATATTTAAGTATTGAAAAATTGCACTGGAAATTTCGTTACATCCACTTTTCCATCCGATTCACCCCATAAAAAGCAATAACCGTTTCTTGTGCCTTTTTCGTAAATGCTTTCATTATAAAAAGCATATTTTCTTTCATACGCTTTTTCCGTGGGGTGTATACAATAATTTCTGAAGGTCGAAGCTGGCGCAGATATACGTCCCATTCTCTTTGCTTTTTCTATGGTCCTCTAAGAAAATTTCTTTTGATTTATCTCTGCCCCGTATGTGCATTTTATGTTCCTCAGTGTTTTGTAAAAGGTTTTGTGCTTCTCTGTCCGAATTCTTATACTTTTCACAAATAATGCATTTGTCCTTTTTTGGCAAATGGTATAGGCTTCCATTTTTTGAAATGGTACGAAAAACACTTAGGGATAACTTAGCTTGCTCCTGATTTGTATTTATCAAGTGCTGCGTGTAACACCTATACAAAGTTGGCACGTTTCGAAAGTACTCTGGAAGATATAACCTAGTAGTTTTGTTCCTACAGTAGTGGGAAGGAACTGCTGGTAGGTGTTCAATGAATGATTTAAAAAGAGCCACATTTATTTCGTCAGACTTATTATGGGGAGGAGGTCTTTTTTTGGTCAGGCAAGAGGTATTTGAAGAGTTATGTTTTTTTTTCTAACACATATTAACGTATTTTGGGAAATATTAAGTGTTTTCAGTAAAAACTGCTGACAAACTTTAAAACGCTTTTCGTTATAGGTAATTAAATATGCATAGCTCCACTGTTTTTTAAGGCTATCTATTGTTCTCCTTTGAACGCATTTCCAGGTCATGCACGATAGAAGGCAATATCTTTGTCGTATCTTGTTGCCTAAGCCCCAAAAGTGTTGATTTAGCACCAACCGATCTTGCTCACTAGGCTTTTCACAACACTTGTTTCCACACTTTTTACCTACGCAGGGATTTGGTTTAACTTCATACAGCTTTCGTTTTTTACCCCGAAGTCTTTTAAGAAGTTTTCGCTTCTTCTTGTACCCTCTTGTTCCAACGCATATCTCGTTTTCTAATTCCCCATAATATGTCTTTTCAGACTCAGTATCGCTATATGGCACCAGTGATTTTTCTTGATCGTTCATTGGTATAAAAACACAGTTTTGTTATTTTATTTTGAAGATAATATAAAATAATTAATCACCTTATTTTGTAAAAGCTCCATATTAAAATAATAAAACAATTTTATTGGATTTCACGAACTTAAGCAGAAATGATTTGTATCAAACTAAAATATATATTTTCGTTTTCAGCCATATTTCTTTCTTTTTGCAAAATGGTTGCTTAAATCATGCATATACAGTATAATTGCAACAAGTGCTTTTGCGAACAATATAAATATACACGATAGAAGTGAAAATAAACATTACTCGTAAGATACCACAGAGAAGCACTTTTGAGGTAAGTAGCAATTTGCGGTCACAAAAAAAAGTAAACAAACCTCAAAATTCACTTACACTAAAATTTCTTTTTGATTTAGCTTGATAACGGTACTATTCTTTATTATAAAAATTTGTGAGATGTTCCAAGTCATGCAAAACTATCGGTTTTCAGCAAAAAAAATAATATCTGTATTTTTGTTCGTTACACTTAAATTGCGGGCAGGGCTCGATATATTACTAGCGTCGCGAGATTTCTTTTTCCGAAATTCGTCCTTTTTCAGGGCTTAAAAATTATACCATTTCAGTACACTTTCTATATAATTCACAGCAACTTTTGTTTAAAAAAACATTAGAAAGAAAAAACCACAAGTCGCATTTATGTGCTTATTTTACTGTTAAAATACAGCATTTTATGAAATATTAGTAGTAATGACGCTACTGTTAGTACTGAATAAATCTCGAAAGACCCGAGACTGAAAGCCCCGAAGTAATCCGGAACACAGTTCCGAAACGGTAGCAGAGGACACCCGAAACTAATCCCGAAATGATCCGAAAACAGTATGGAAATAATCGGAAGATAGTCTCGAAATAGTTCCGCTATGATCCATAATACAACTTCGAATCTTTTCAAAACTAGTTCCCAATTTGCTTATTCTCAAAAAATTTAATTTTTTTGGTTACTATCTTTGTGAATTAAGCTAACCAAATGTTCTTAAAGGTACAACTACTAAAAATAATTAAAAAGATACTTCCCAGGGGGCGTGTGTTCCCCCACTTCTAGAATATTTGCTATCTGTGTTTCAATTTCAATTAAATCTATTCAGCTGTCCTGAGGGATCTAGTCACTTAAGCAAACAACGGAACCATTGTGAATCAAACCAAGTGTGATATCTGTCAACTGCCTGACAGGATGTTCAATATGGCTACTTTTTAGCGTTTTGACAGGGTGTTCAATATGGCGGGTGATAGAAAGAGACACAGAATGAGACAACGATAGTCAATTACAAATCAGGTGATCCAATCTCTTTGGAATTTTGACGTCTATGCAGAAGATATCACACTTAGTTTGATTCACAATGAACTGAAAAACCAAACTGTCATTGTCACGTGCATTGTGAATTCATACAAGTGAAAAATCTTTCCATTCCTCCATTGCCATACCTACCTGTCAAATAATAGCTGGCAGGGCGAATGGCCAGAGAATGGAAGAAAGGTTTGTTTTTTGCTCGCCGCTATTAAACTGAAGTGCCATGAATCGCTTATTTGTATTTCAAATCAGATTTTCTTTTAAATGTGTATTCAGAAAATCAGGCTACATATTAATATTCATTTCTAAAATCTAGTTAATAGACTAAAGGTGAGCAGTCCGTTAAGCAAGCATTTTAAAATATGTAAATAATGCAATATATCAGTCGTCTACAAAAATGTTTGAAAAACACTATTGAACAAATAATTTAAGTAATCGCGATTTAACGAGGCTGTTTACTATTGTGAATGTTTTTATCAAACATTCGCCACTTGTATGAATTCACAATGGTCACGTGTGAATGTGAAGGTTTTTATTATTTTTGTTATTACTGACAGTTACTTTCAAAAATGCAAAATCTTTCTACTCATAATGACGGTCCTTGTTTTTAGTCTGGCAGTCAGAAAGGCGAAGACACCGAATTAAAAATGGAGAATTTGATGGGTATTTATATCGTTTTACTTGTGGGAAGCGCTCTAGCTTTTATTTATGGCCTGGTTAGTTGGATTCTATACATCATCGCAAAGGCGAAACATTACCAAGTAAGTATAAAATAGAGAATCAAATTGAACAGACTCATTGAATATTTAATAATTTAAGGTGCCCGTGGGAGACGCATTTTTGGAAGAACTAAAATTTGCTCTAGATTTTAACAGTCACACTCGTGTTCTGAAGAGTACTGCCTCAATATATTCACGAAGCCGGAACGCATCACTTTTAGCTGTGTCTATTGAGTCAGAAACTAAATCAATTAAATCTATTAATTAGTGCTTTTTCAGAATTTTTTAGTGTATTCACATTTGCGTAGTACCGGCTTTATTTTCGTTCAAACTACCTATAAACTAAGTTATTTTTTACCAATTACACACAAAACTTGGTTGTTTATTGAAATAATTTTTTTTTCTCCTAACGAAATCCACCAGCATCCCTAATAATAGAAATAATAATAAGCTTTTTGCAATGCATACGCAACTATTTATAGATGTTGTTAAACAGGCACAGTATCCCTTGTTGCAAATACTACAAAAATTAAATTTTGTATTTTTTTGGGTTTTCTATTTTTCGTAAGTTAATGAAAATAATGACACCATTATGCATTCAATAAAGCAACAATGATTTATTTTCTTTTTTGGCCGTCAGTATAAACTGTTATTTTATATTTCTGAGCTCAAGGCCGGATTAAATAAAACACTTTTAATTTTTTAATTTGATTTTTTTTATTTTAAATATTTGTCAATATTTTGACTTCACTCTGAAGTCACCATCAGGACTGACTGCAAAAAACTGTCTGTCTTTTGCATGGTCTGTCTGTCTTTGCATGGTATTTCGTATACAATATTATTATGTTGTGAAGTTTGAAGTGGTGTTTTTGTTTTTGTAAAAATGCTTCCTAATGTTTTATTGGATTTATATGCCAAGTGTATGTTACTTTTGTTGGATGTGATGGTTTTGTCGAAGTTCTCTGTCAGTCTAGGTATATATGTAACACTATAATACTGTTTGGGCTGATCTGTTGTATCTTTTGTTGCTCTCTTATTGCGATTGTTTTCAATATTTGCTATTTTTACCCTTATTAGGCTGTGTATAAGTGTTTGTGGGTAGTTGTTGCTAGTGAGAATTTCTTTAATTTTTCTAATGTTTGCATCCCAGAACTGTTGATGGCTGATATCTAAAGCTTTGTTGATTAGGTTTTTGTGAATGGTTGGGCTGATAAGAAATTTATCATCCGGCCAGAAGAGGTAGGTTTTGTGTACCAGTCTAGCATAAGTATGTTGTTATTTCTATGAACGCGCGTGTCTAAGAAGGTGATGCGGAAATTTGTTTCTGTTTCCAGGGTGAACTTCAGTTTGTCATGGTACTTGTTGAATGTATCTAGAATAGCGTCTAGGTCTTTTCTTTTGTCTATAGCGAAGATGTCGTCTACGTATTTCACTATGAACTTTATATCTATGTTATGCTGTGTTTTATGTTTGGATATGGCGTCGTTTAGTAAGTCATCTAAGACTATGTCTGCAATGGTTGGCGAAAGAGGGTTGCCCATAGGCATACCAAATGTTTGGGCATACAATTTTTCACACCACAGGAAATAATTATTGTCTTTTAGACAGAAATCCAACATTTCTTGGAAAATTCGCCTCGTTATTTTTGTGGTTTTTTGTATTTCCTCCCACTTTTTTAAAATTATTTTTGTGGCGAGAACAATTGGAATGTTGGTGAACAATGACACAACGTCAAAGGAAACCAATATGTCTTCGTCTTTAACACTTATGTTTTCCAGCTTTTCTTTAAACTCGAACGCATTCTTTATATTATATTGTTCCGACACAAGATTTTTTAGTATATTTCCTACGGTCTTAGACAGATTGTAGCATGGTACATTAACTGATGATATAATTGGACGAAGGGGAATATCAGGCTTATGAATTTTAGGAAGCTCATATATTCTTGGGGTGATTGCCGTGGAACAAGCCAATCGTTGCTTCTCTTTAGAATCGATTATTTTATTTTTGTACAGCTCGTCCACTATTTTGTTATTTTTCTTTTGCAGATCATTGGTGGGGTCTTTTCTCATAGCTCTATACGTACTCCTGTCTTCTAATATTTTATTCATCTTTCTCATGTAATCTTCTTTATACAGTGCCACTGTTTTATTTCCTTTGCCCGTGTCTGTTATGACGATGTTTTTATGTAAAGTAAGAAATGATTTCGTTTTATTAAAAGCTTGTAGAATAAATTTTTCTTTTGCACTGTGTCTGGAATTTCGTTTGAAATGCAATATTCGATTGCTCAATTTATTTCTCGCCGCATCTTTAGCTTTATCGTCTCCTATGTTTTGTATAAACTGTTCCATTTCTGCAATAATATTTATTGGTGTGAAGTTTGTTTTTGTTGTGGGTATTGTAAATTTCTTGCCAAGAGAAAGTAACCACTTGATTTCGTCTGGAAAGTCAATATCGGTTTTGTTTACAAAAAAGTCGTTGTTCATTTGAATACCCATAACGCAAATTTGTTGGTACTTTAGTTTATTTAATTTTGACTTATGTGTTTCTTCTCTTTCTTTTGTTACTCTTTGGCTCAAGAAGTTTTGTTTCTCGGTAAAGTCGCAAAAATCTGTCTCATTTAACTCTCGCTTTATTCTGTGTTCTGCATGATATGTTGTTAAAAAAATAAAATAAATGTAAGGCGCGATAACCTCCGAAGAGATCTAAGGCCGAGCTTCTGTATGTGTATATGTTGTTACTTGTGGTTTTTATGTTTATGTTTGTTTGTGTGATTTCAATATTTAATATTTTGTTTAGAAATAGTTGTTTGGTCTTTTCTAGTTCTTTTTTTACCTTTTTGGGAAGTGGTGTTAATTGTGATGTTTTTGATGGCATTACTTAGATGGGCTGGGGTTAGGTTAAATTTTTTGCATTCCAAAAAAAACTTTAGTTGACTCTTTAAGTTGGCCAGCTTTCGTTTTTGCTTGCTAAAATGTTTTAAAGTGATGCAAGTATTATCCCCGTATTTGTATTTCATATGTAAGTAGTAATTCTTCATTTTTGTTGTTTTTGGTTTTTTGAGAGGAAAATTTTGTTTAATTGTGCGGTATTCTATCGGCAGGCCTTCCGTGATTGTAATTTTCAATGATAGCCGGTCAACAATTTTTTGTATTAAATTTTATATGAGAATAGGCTTTTCTTGACCATATGGTTGCTATTTTTAGTGCGCAGCTCTCTCACAGCACACCACAGCGAGTGGCCACACAGCTGATTTACAAAATGCCAAAATATTAGATAAAGAAAAACGGATAAAGATCAGATACACCATAGAGAGCGTAAGAATAATGCAGAAAAGGGACAAAACAGTAAACATAAAAGAGGACACTGATTGCATTGCAGCGGCTTATTTGCTTTGCATATAATTTTTAATTTTAGTTGACAAATGTACCACGCACAGATGGTATCGATGTTTTAGTTGTAGTTATGCAAATTGTGACATTTTACGTACATATATTTGTAAGTGACGTTATACAAAAATTTTATTGTTTCGGTATATTAACAAAATTCAAAATTTCTATAATTTCATGTAATTCTTCAATGTTTTTTGATGAAAATAATGTTAAATAAATGCAGTTTCGCCCCTGAGGAAGCTAAGGTGCTTAGCGAAACGTTGGGTCGCAATAGTGAAGTTTTACTTGCACTAAAAATAGCAACCATACGGTCAAGAAAAGCCTATTCTCATATAAAATTTAATATAAAAATACTTTTTATTTGTTATTTAATTCTTCCGCCGAATCTAAGATACTTTTTATTTGTTATTTGATTCTTCATCCGAATCAAAGATAATTTTTATTTGTGATTTAGTTTCTCAGCCAAATCAAAGATACTTTTTACATCTTTCATGCAAATGGACTGGTACATTAAGTTTGGTTCGAATCTCAAAATTGTAATTCCTTAAAAGAGATGTACCCACCGTTAAAAATACGAAAATAATCAAAACGATATTTTAGAATGAAAGTCGACCGATTTTAAATTGAAAGATGTTAACTGCTGTTTTCCGGCCTTATGATATAAGAATTCGGTGATGCAAAATCCGTGTTAAGCTGACATCAAAAGCGCTTGTTTTTTAAATGACTTTTGAACAGTTATAACGAGTTAAATTTCGCAACTGGATTCTTATAACTGGCAGTGATGCACATCCGTTGATACCACTTTCGATCAATTTTCAACATCAGCAATAAATGGCCTAAACAGTCTTAAACGAGGAGAAAATATAACGCGCCGGACGCCGCCGCCGCCGCGCCGACCTTTTAGACATTCGGCGGCGGCGTGCGAGCAACGACAAAAATCGGCGGCAGCAGCGTATATCTCGAGTATAGCAAGCATTCAGTCTGCCAATTTTTGGAAAATTAACAACTTCAGTCCTGATTTCGTTTAAGTTCGATATAAAAGCAGGAGATTTTTTAGGTTGTACGAAAATGGCATGTTCTTGTATTTTGAAAGCCGATAGCCTCGCAAAATCTCAGGCCCAATAGAATTTTTCAGATTTTAACCTAGGCTTGGTCAGCCTACCAAGCTGTGGAGCATAATAGGCTCCTGAGCGCCTAAGCTTCTTTTGGCTAGGGGGATCAGATGAGAGTTCGCCAAGCAGCATATAATATAGTGGTCCTATCCGGTCGGTTCCGATACAGTTCTCATCAGAAAGCAAAATACATATACCCGCTCATGGGTAAATACATTGCCATCATCATCATGATTATTTCCGTTTTTTTTTTCGGTGGGCACATCTCTTCCCTTTTAAGGACTTACAACTTTGAGATTTGGACCAAACTTAATGTACAAATGGAATGTTGCATGAAAGGTGTAAAAAGTATCTTTGATTCGGTGGAAGAATCAAATAACAAATAAAAAATATTTTTTATTTGGATGCCGAATCAAATAAAAAATAGATATTATCTTTGATTTGAAGTTGGATTTTAAATCAAAAAGTATTTGGAATCTCGCAATTGATATATAACCAAATACTTGAATATAGGCAAGCATTTCACTTAATTCCTGAAAATAAGGTGTCCTTAATGCTATATATTCCAAAATTATCACAGTTTATTTATGTTTAAAAATTTAGCTTGAATTTTCTAAGAGATTTTCGTAATATGTCCATTAGGGATATTGGTGTGTGTGTGCCAGTCATCTCTTTTAGGTGCGACCAATCACATATTGTCATCAATCAACGGGAGTCTAAAGAAACTTGCTGTTTCAACAGGGGCGGACCATAATGAGAGGGGTGTTAGAGGCGTTGGTTCCACAATACAATTGAAGAGATGGTTGGTGTCATGTGTGGACACATTGTAAGCAGATCATAGATTTTGAATGTCGGTGTTGATTCTGGATAGGTAAGAGCTTAAACTGTTACAGTACCCAGATCAAAGTTGAGCTAGAGTGACGCGCGTTTCCCTAGAGAGAGTGCGTTCCTCCTCTGCTAGTTCTGAGTATTTTTCTTCAAGTACATGATTGGCCGAACAATTCGTGGCGTAGAGGTCTGACGCTTGCCTGTGGATATCATTGAGGACCTGATCCTGTTTTTTTGCTTCATACGGCTGTGTTCTCAGGTGCCTTATTTCCTCATAATGCTTACGGAGATGACCCCTTAAGCCCCTGGGCGGTGTAGCCTCATCAATTAGATGTATGTGGGGATGCCCAGCTTTCTGGGTATTCAACACAAACTGTTTGGTTAGCATTTCATTTCTCTCCCTAAATGGGAATACTCTCGCCTCATTATGTAGATGGTGCTCTGGGGACATAAGAAGGCAGCCCGTAGCGTTTGTGAGGGCAGTATTTTGGCAGGCCTGTATTTTCTTCAAGTGAGTAACCTTTAGGCTTGGCGACCATATCGAGGACGCGTATCATGCAATTGGCCGGCCATTTGCTTTGTAAGTGGCAATAAGCGTTTCTTTATCTTTACCCCAAGTGCTGCCGGCAAGCGATTTGAGGATTTTATTACGGCTCTGGATTTTCGGTACAATTGCGGCTGCATGCTCTCCAAAATGTAGATCCTGATCGAACGTCACACCTAAGATTTTAGGGTGTAAGACAGTTGGTAGCGTGGAGCCATCGACGTGGATGTTCCATTTGGTCGACATTTGGCGCGTACATGTTGTAAATAAGGTTGCCGATGATTTAGTCGGTGACAATGTCAGGTTTCGCGAGGCGAAGAAACTGGAGAGATCAGAGATTTTGTTACAAAGCTCATAGATCCGTGTGCCTGGGCCTGTGGCCATTATTGTGCAGTGATCGGCATAGGAAATGACTCCTTCTTGTGGTGAAGGTAGCTTTGCTATGTAGAAGTTAAATAAAGGTGGGAATAAAACACCACCCTCTGGCACCCTTTGTTTAATTCTTCTTGGTTTGGATGTTACGTTCCTGAATTGCACCGGGGCTTGCCGAACAGACAGATAATTTGCGGTTCACCTTTCGAGACTTAGGGGGAGGAGATACCTTCCAGGTCTTGCAGTAACGTGCCATGGTTGACTGTATCAAAAGCTTTTGAGAGGTCTAACGCAACGAGTACCGTCCTATGGTGGCGGTTTTGATTTAATCCACAATTTATCTGAGTGCTAATGGCATTTAGCGCGGTGGTAGTGCTATGTAATTTTCCGAAGCCATGCTGATGAATTGCTGGTTGCAAATTTGCATTAAAGTAGGCAAGCAGAATGGCTTTAAGTGTCTTGGTTACTGGCGATAGGAGAGATATAAGACGATAAGAATCTTCTATGTTGGCTGGTTTCCCAGGCTTAAGTAGCGGAACCACTTTGGCCATTTTCCAATCTTCGGGGATGCCGAAGGTGGAAAGGGACTAGTTGAACACATGTGGCTCTAAGAGCCCGTTCGAAGCGCAGATACGGAATCAGGTAGCCTAATCGTCCTGTAATGGATGTTGCTATACTACTATGGCCTTATGGTCTGCGATCGAGGTACTGAGCCTTGTTGCAGTTGTTAACGCTATGTTCTATGCCACCAGGTCTACATGTGGAGTGTGTAGAATACATACACATACAGTGCAGGCGTTGGGGTTGTTTTTAGGGCATTGATTTTTTGTGTGGCTGTCTACCAAATAAGAGCTCGGTAGTATGAGATTGGGTTAACAATCACTGTAAACACCCAATGATAGACAGAAACCCCACGTACACCCCAGCATTCTCTTACATACATAAAGTACCGTCGAGGCCTTCTTTACTCTTTCCTCCACGTTGAGCTTTCACAACAACTTAATATCTACAATAATTCCTAGATATTTTGTGCAAGGTTTATCCTGCAGGGTTACTCCTCCGAGTTTAGGCCTGGTTCAATTTGGGACCATTTACCTCTTAGTGAACAATACCATATCCGTCTTCTCTGCATTGGGGATCAACCCGACATGCCCAGGTATGTATATCACGAAGCGCCCCATTAGTCAGAAGATTAATTGTTGGAAGGCACAATACATTTGTAACAATTGCAAAGTCATTTGCTTTTGACCGGTTACTCATAGACCCACCTGAGCATGACCAGCGTCCATAGCAGAGGTGATAGCATCCCGACCTGCGGCGAGCCTCTGTCCACTGATTTCGTGGCCTCATACAACCCCCATTGTGAAGTAATCTTCCGGCATTTAGCATGCAGCTGATCCATATATTTATGGCTGGATGTATTTCAATGTAGTTAAAACCATCCATGATCGCCCGCTTAGAGACTTTATTGAAAGCCTCGGCAGTGTCTAAGAAGACTCTTATATTCCAGAACTTGCTCTATATTTACATATAACCCCCTATGCAGTGCCGTGTTTACGGACTTGCCTTTGGTGTGCGCATTTTGTGTTGTGAAGTGCAGTTTTTCATCCACGTTGGACTTTATGTACACATGTTTCAGCTTCTCAGAGGAAATGATGCTGATTTAATGAGCCTGCAGCCTTTGGGATACATATGACCGATCTTCCCGCTTTTGTAGGAAAGCTACACGAGCAGTTCTCCAAGAGTGGGATACATGATTCAGTCTTGTGCAACCATTGAATATTTTGTTTTAAGCCATTTCACGACCGCTCTACTCGAAATTCGCATGCCTGGGAATATAAATCTGCGTCCGACGATTTAAACTTAGAGAAAGTGGTGTAAGTGCAAAATTCATTTTGGAAGAATTAATACAATTTTACAAATAATTTTGCACATTTACAACATGTCATTTGTAACTTGCATTTAAAATGCAGAACTCACTTGCATTTTTTTATTTACCATTTTTACAAAGTAAAGTCGAAGAAAATATTATGTCACCTAAAATATGAGGTACGTTTCCGAAACGTCCAAATAACAAGCTTACATAGGTCGCCATAAACAAGCTGTGTATCGCTATGGAAAATGTTTATAATTGGTTTGTTTATAAAGAAAAGAAAACTTTCCGATCCAATGCCTAATATAGTTTTTATACCCAAGAAGTGCCGAGATGGAAATTACCTTACGTTGGAAAAAGCTAGATTCCGTTTTTGATTTCAAATATGAATCTTTTTGAACTCTTAAAAAATAAACAAAACATTACGTTTATTTTTGTATGGCAAATTTAAGATTTACCTTACATATTGTGACGATGCTAATACTAATCTGTTAGTAAATAATCACACAACAACAAAAACATGAAGCAGCCACTCTTATGTACACGTACACATTAAAGCTAGCAACACTTATGTAGTAGGCGACGAAGAGCTATCTCACACACACAGATGTGGTAATCAGCCGAAGTAGTTACTCACACATACACACGCATATGGCTATAAACTAAAAATATGCATGTACTCATACAACTAATTGTCAAGCAGGAGATACAAGAGTTCTAGAAGGTGAAACGTATAGACCTTTGAGAAATATGCGAACGAAGCAACGGAGAGTATAAAAGCAGCGCAAGCTGACAAATCAGGAACACAGTTTGATTTAAACACGCTATCAGTTGCGAAGTGAATTATAATTGTACTACTCCCAAAGTATTCTAAATAAAGACCAGTTTGCAATACTGAATATTGGAGTTATTTAGTGATTCGAACGTTATCAGAAGGTTGCAAATAAGAGGAATTGCACAAAATTCGTTACAATTGGTTTCAGAAGAGGAATTGTTGAAAAAATTCCGAAGATTTCGTATACAACTTGGATATGGCAAAGTTAAGTGAATTAAAGGTACGGCAACTGAAAATGGAGTAGGAGAACCGTGGATTGAATACAATCGGCAATAAGATCGAACTTCAAGCACGGCTACGAGATCTAATGGAGTCGGAAGGAATTAATGTGAGCGAGTATGTCTTTCATCGTGATGGGGACGAGACAACAACAAAAATTGAAGAGAAAAATTAAACATCGCGAGTTACGAGCCCAGACTTGAACATGATATTGGCTGCATTATCTGCACAAACATCGACAGTGGCATCTCAACTGGAATCCCAGCATACTTATAGGACATCTCGAGATCTAATGGAGTCGGAAGGAATTAATGTGGGCGAGTATGTCTTTCATCGTGATGGGGACGAGACAACAACAAAAATTTTGGAGAAAAACGAAACATCGCGAGTTACGAGCCGAGACTTGAACATGATATTGGCTGCAATATCTGCACAAACATCGACAGTGGCATCTCAACTGGAATCCCAGCATACTTATATGACATCTCAACTGGAAGAACAGAAGACATATATGGCATCCCAACTGGAATCGCAGGAGACACGTATAACATCTCAACTAGAAGAACAGAAGACATATATGGCATCTCAACTGGAATCACAGGAGACTCGTATAACAACCAAGATGGAAACACAACTGAAAGAACAAGAGACACGCATAACAGTACAACTCGAGGCACAAGAGGCGCGTATATCATCAAAACTCGAAGCGCGAATGGACGAGAAAATAATGTAATTTGAGGAAAAAATCGAGGCAGAGGTGGATGCTTTGAGAGGGCGTATCCAGGAGTTGCAACTTAATCGCCTGGCTGCTTCAGTGAGCAATCCGAAGGTAAAAACTCCATCTTTTCACGGCTCTGTTCCTTTCCAGGTATTCAAGCTTCAATTTGAGAAGACCGCAGCAGTGAACAACTGGAATGCTGAAGATAAAGTTGCAGCTCTATTCGTGGTATTGAAAGGGCCTGCAGCTGAAATCTTACAGACTATTCCAGAGTACGAGCAGAACAGTTATGAAGCATTGATGGCCGCTGTCGAGAGAAGTTACGGAAGCGAGCATAGGAAGCAGATATACCAAATTGAGTTGGAAAACCGTTACCAAACGGCGCATGAGACTTTGCAGGAATTTGCATCGGATGTTGAAAGATTGGCTCATCTCGCAAATGCAGACGCACCCGCGGAATACACCGAGAGGCTTAAAATTCAGAGCTTTATAAATGGAATACGGGATGTCGAAACGAAACGAGCGATGCGACTCCAAAACCAACATTTTCTGAAACGGTATCACATACACTGACTCAGGAAACAGCCTCACTTTTGAGTAAGCCAGCTTTCAAAGCACGCCGTGTGGAAGTAGAGAGGCCAGACTGGGTGAACACAATATTGGAGGTACTGAAAGGGTCGCGAAAGCAGAGTGAGAGAGCTATCAAATGCTTCAAATGCGGGAAGCCAGGTCGCATTGCACGTGATTGCGGTCTTGACCCAAGTGGTTCCAACAGCATGGGTAGTCTTAAGTACAAAGCTGCAGGAGATGAGCAAGAGAGAGTCAGATGTAAAGATCGAGAACTTGCCCCAGCTATTGAATGTCCTGTGATATCTCTATCACAAATCGGAAGACAATCGAGCAGTCTTGCCGTCGGAGGAAACGTGGATGGCAAAGAGCATGTACTGACTGTAGATACGCGGGCATCTCATTCCTTCATCCGATCTGACTTAGCCAACGGGAGTGTAAAACCGTTACCTGGAACAAGGTTGCGCACGGTCACTGGCGAGTATAACCAAGTCCAGGGAGAAGTGGTATATAATAGACGCACTACAACGAAGGAAAAAATCTCGCAGAAAAAATGCAAGGGTGGTTTCAAGGCAGCGCGCACTACTGTTGTAAAACCTAAAGACGAGACTGATTATGCCAAGCCAATCTGTCAAGATCAA
This sequence comes from Eurosta solidaginis, assembly GCF_040869045.1. Classification (NCBI taxonomy): domain Eukaryota; kingdom Metazoa; phylum Arthropoda; class Insecta; order Diptera; family Tephritidae; genus Eurosta; species Eurosta solidaginis. The sequence goes on from NC_090319.1 coordinate 395,944,151, forward strand.
ACCCTACGAAGTACTTCATTGGCCAAACAAGATTGTTAGGGAAAGAACCAGGATAATGAGTAGGAAGATGAAACACAGGTACGACAAGAACAACAATTCGGAAGGTTTCCTGGAGGGAGATTTGGTAATGTTATACAACCCTCAACGGCGGAAAGTTGTTCATTCAAAATTTCAATGTAGCTGGGAAGGACCGTACAAAGTTGTGAAGAGGATCAGTGATGTCATCTACCGCATACAAACAATTGGGAAACTACGAAATAGAAGGGTGGTTCATTTGGAGAGGCTAGCAGCGCCTGGATGGAGAGATTTTGTTTCATCGGGACGATCAGACTTAGGTGGAAGGCAGTGTGACGAATATTAGCATCACTAAGCTGGTTGTAAATAATCACACAACAACAAAAACATGAAGCAGCCATTCTTATGTACATGTACACATTAAAGCTAGCAACACTTATATAGTAGGCGACGAAGAGCTATCTCACACACACGCATATGGCTATAAACTACAAATATGCTTGTACTCATACAACTAATTACCAAGCAGGAGATACAAGAGTTCTAGAAGGTGAAACGTCTAGACCTTTGGAGAAATATGCGAACGAAACAACGGAGAGTATAAAAGCAGCGCAAGCTGAACAGTCAGGAAATCAGTTTGATTTAAACATGCTATCAGTTGCGAAGTGAAGTATAATTATGAAGTATAGTTGTACTACTTCCAAAGTAATCTAAATAAAAACCAGTTTGTAATACTGAATATTGGAGTGATTTACATAAATAGTTTAGCGATTCGAACATTAGCAGAAGGTTTCAAATAAGCGGAATTTCCCTAAATTCGTTATAGTATGTATTTATAAGTACAGAAATTACATTACGGATCAATGGTAAAGTAAACTTTGTCAAATAACTCTAAATTAAGCACGAGTAAAGAGCCGTATGCAGTTCTAAAGAAAAGCAAAAAGTCCATACAAAATTACTCTCAAGAAATGCTTAGGAAAAATTTCGTTTGTCAAATTTTCGTATGAGGTACGCCTAAGAAATTTTCTAAAGATTTTTAGCAGCAAATTCACCAGGCAACTTTGATTTTGCTAAGAACTAATTGATTGTGCATTGTTTCTTCAGGAAAAAATGAAATTCAATATTCTATGTGTTCACGTCAAAATTTCTAGGCTGCTCCTCATGGTGGAGTAACTAGGTGAAATAAGCCGTCAATAGTCTTGCTCTAAATTATTCGTTGTTTTGTCATTCGGCTATCTGAAAACTTTTCACCAATGTTGTCATCGAAAAAGTGTTGTTTTTTTCATTTTTTAGAAATAAAATATGCTACCTTTAGTACTTTTTTCACATAAGCTGTTAGGTGAATATCGAAGGACCCTTATTGGATTTAATTACAGAGATTCATCATTTGGTGTTACGATCCAATTTGTAGACGTTTCCATTATATATGTTTAATTTGTTCGCAAAAAAAATTGAAGGAGGCCTTTGTAAAAAAAACTATTTGCACAACATATCCAGTCAAGGACTTTCCCCTGTGCAGTGCTACCGAAGACTTTCGAGGAATGGTTTTGTCATTCCTACAACAATAACACAAAAATTGTAGCTCACAATAGCTGTTTTGCCGTAAAGATCAGGCCCCTTATATTAAGAGGAATGTTACTGTTGTAGTGTAATTGCTATAGGTGAACATAGCCTAATATAGTTTAATGTACTATTGTGAACGGTTGAATGAGGTGGTGGTAAGAGGAAGAAAAGAATAAAAGAAGATAATTCTCTGATATACACCAACGTGAAAAGACGTATTTTATTGATACAGCGTCAGGTGTGGTACCGAACAAATATTAATTTAAATAATTAAAGTGAGACGCATTAAGTACTTCCGAATATCTTCCGCTAATATCTTCCGTACATCTAAACGATTACCGGTATCAATTTTAATGGAAAACAGCGCGCGTGAAAAAATTGTTGAAGCGGTCGGCAACACGGGCATCGTAGTGCGCAGATCGGCAACGGAAGAGGAGGTCAGATCCCTCTTACATAACATTGTGGGAACAAATCAATCGGCCTAAAATATAAACGGGGAGCAGGCACACGCAAACTCAGCATCCCGATCAAAAACTCCAGAAGAGGAAAGTGGTCAGCGTGTATATAATGGTGATGTGCCGTTATACGGAAAAAACGACGCGCAGATACATACAAACAACGACAGGCCGTTAGAAGCAAATAACGGAGATAATAGCGTGACCGAAGAACACGCAAATAAATATATTAACTCAGAAATGCAAACTTTTTAGGAATCGTTTGCAAATACTACGACTAAAGAAAGTATTGGAAGAAGTTCAACATTTAACTGCTCTAAGGCGAATACGTACAACTATTCACTAAGAGACATCGAATCTTTAGTGCCAAAATTCAGTGGCGACGACGAGAAAAACATTAGTAAATGGATAGAAGATTTCGAGTACGCGGCCAACACATATGAGTGTAACGATGATCGTAAAATTTTATTGGCACGCCAACTATTGTCCCCTCGCACTTGGTCAGACCTTAAATTTGAGTTGACGAGCGAGTTTTTCAAAATTCCAAGCTACTGGGAAACTGTTCAAAAAGCTAGAGGCGCGCCAGTGGAACAAATGCAAAGAAAGCATTCAGCATTACATACTTTCAATGCAACAAATTGCATGTAACAGTAATATCCGCGGCAACGACTTGGTAGAATTTATAATAGAAGGCTTGCGTGACACAACCGCTTGTGTTTCAATATTGTATAACGCAACCACATTAAGGGTTAAACTCCCTACTACAACCCGCTATTATCCCAAAATATGAAAAGTTAAGTGGCAACATGGGTGAATAGGCAGCTGGAGGTGAACCACAAACGAAGCAAATCAGATGTTTCAAATACAAATCTACATTGTTTTGGTCAAATTAATTTACTTACAAAGTATCGTGGAATTACAAAATCTTAAGTTTTTCAATACTAGCCGATGAGGCCATGCCGTTTCCAATCCTCTTAGGACGAAATTTCTTAAATACATATAATATGTTTCTTTGTATACAAAAAGAAATTGAATAAAATAAAAATGAGTTTAGCGAAGAAAAATTTGATTATTCTGAAGATAATACAGAAGGTCGTTTGGAAGTCGATACGTTTAAGGAAATTTTCAGCATTGAAAAAAACAGCAATGCCGTAAACATCAGTGAGAAGTTACCCCTAAGCTGGCGCAGAGGTTTTAAACAATTGACTGAACGGACATACAACAAAAAGCTCGATAAAAAGATAGATAATGAGTTTAGGGCATGCATTCAGTTAACCTCAAATATCCCTATATCTTGCCCCCCCCTTAGTCGTCTCTCTTTCATGGAGAATGTTAAGGTGGATAAAATCATAGAGGATCTGTTAGAAAACAAAATCATAAGACATAGCAATTCCGCATACGCATCCCCTATAGTATTAACAAAAAAAATCGGGTGATATAAGGATGTGTATCGATTACAGAAGCTTAAATAAGGTTATAGTAAAAGACAACTACCCACTTCCGCTAATCGAAGATTGCCTAGAGTACCTGGAAGGAAAAAAAAATATTTATATTTATATATAGATCTCAAGTCAGGGTTCTACCAAATAAGAATGGATGAAAACTCAATTAAGTATACGTCCTTCGTGGTGCCAAAAGGACAGTATGAATTCTTGCGAATGCCATTCGTGTTAAAAAATGGGCCGGCGATTTTCCAAAGATTTATTAGCCAGGTGTTAAGAGACTTCATAGCCAATAATAACATAATGGCATATATGGACGACATTCTTATTGCTAGTTCAACAATAGAAGAACACTTCAGATTAGTGGGTCTAGTGCTCACGCGGTTATCAGAGTATGGCCTTGAATTAAAACCGGAAAAGTGCAAATTCGCATAGTATGATATAGAGTATTTAGGGTATAGGGTAACACATGAGGGTATTAAGCCAACAGATGGGCATGTGAAGCAACAGCTGATTACCCGTACCCAAAGAACCAAAGAGATGTACAATCTTTTCTAAGGATATGTTCGTACTTCAGAAAATTTGTTAAATCGTTTTCAGCCATAGCCGGTCCCCTGTACCAATTGATAAAAAAAGATTCCAAATCCGAATTTGGCGAAGATTTTAAGAGTTCGTTTGAGAATTTAAAATTGCAACTGATGACGTGCCCGATCTACAATCCTAAACGAGAAACCGAACTCCATTGCGACGCGAGCGCTACACTGAAGAAACCGGTTCTATTGTTCTTGACTTAACGGAGATTCGGTGAAATTGATCGAGGTTAATTCGACCGAGTTCTTTGTCAAGCGAACAAATTAGTTTAGTAATTTCAACAGAAGAGAAATTGTCGCTCTTAAGTTAACAAAATTCTGTAAAATTGACAGATTCCTAATCAATCTAAATGATCAACAGTCAATACATGAGCAAATTTCAAACAGAATTTTACGCTCACTGCGCTCTCTACCTTGTACTTATGACGATGGTGCCACTTGTTTAAAAGAAAATACCAAACTAAGAAAACCACGAAATCGGAAAAAACACACAAAATGGGAAAACAACAAAAAACTATTTTTTCAGTTATCAATACAAAACGAAAACCCCTTTTTTGAATTTACTGTGCAAAAAATTATGAGATACCGGGACACCTATTTATCGGGCAGAATTTTGAAATTTCTCCTCCAAGCGGAATGCAAAATTGCGCCCTCCTGTTGCAAAAGTTTTGTTTGAACGAACAGGATTTTTCCAAAGTTAGGAACATTTTGTTCAAGTTTTTACGAATTTTCACTCACGCGAACGAATTCAATAAGATAATAAAAACATCCTTTTTTAATGTTTATGTTTCCGACAACATAAAAGTTTGAGTTGTTTTGGAATCGTTTCAACTTAAAGTGTTGCGAAAATTAAACGTGCCGAATTACATGCAAAGTTACTCCAGTGGTGAATTAACTTCTAGCGATTAGATTCTTTACTTTTCTATAACTTACAAGTTCTCTATTTAAAATGGTATGTCATACATTTATACTAAAAGTTCGAAACAATCAAGTGTGGCAACTACATGCGAGAGAAGACATTGAGAATGAGCTGAGCTGCAACTGAAAGAATTGAGAGTTTTGTGACTACTATTTTCATTTCTATTTGCACAGCGAAGTTCAAAACTATAAATTAAATAAATAATAAATTATAAAATTTGGTGAAAGTGCGTTTAATAAAACAAAATAATAAAGTGTATAATGTTTAATGTGTGCCAGCATATTTGATGTAAGCCCAATTGAAGTTCTAACCGAATTAAGCGCGTACATATTTATGTATATGTAGCAAGCATGCGTATTTATGTATTCACATATTTACGTATGTATGTATATGGCTCCGCCTACCACACCGTATGCCCTGGATTGGGCGAAACAACATCAAAATTTTAGAAATAAGGTTTTTCAATTAGAAGAAAATTTCTCTAAGCCCCTCGGCAGTGTTTGGCAAGCGCTCCGAGTGTATTTCTGCCATGAAAAGCTCTCAGTGAAAACTCATCTGCCTTGCAGATGCCGTTCGGAGTCGACATAAAACATGTCGGTCCCGTCCAGCCAGTTTGTAGGGAAAATCAGGAGGAGCACGACGCAAATTGGAAGAGAAGCTCGGCCTTAGATCTCTTCGGAGGTTATCGCGCCTTACATTTATTTATTTATGTATATGGCAACATAGGTACTTTCGTACAAAGCTGTCGCAACAACTTTTTTTGTTCATTTGACTATTAAACGGTCAATTACGAATCAACGATTTGTGCGCAGTTGAGTCAACATCTTGTTGCGATGGATAAAAATTAACAGAAATTTCGGTTGAATTGACCCGTATTTCGGTTAATATTACCAGTCTTTTTCTTTCAGTGTAGTGGGTATGGTGCAATTTTACTTCATAAGCAAAACGATGGTGCTTTCCATCCAATTGCATATTTTTCTAAGCGCACTACAGAAGCGGAAAGTCGTTATCATAGTTTAGAGCTCGAAACGCTCGCTATTATTAATGCACTTCGCAGATTTAGGGCATATTTGGAAGGAATTAAGTTTAAAATAGTTACGGATTGCAACTCCTTGGCACTGACTTTAAATAATAAACAAGTAAATAGTCGTATCGCCCGTTGGGCCTTAGAATTAGAAAAATTTAACTATACAATACAACATCGTGCTGGTACAAAAATGGCTCATGTAGATGCCCTATGTAGATATCAAACTAATTATGAACAAATAGTAGCAGCAGTAGATAGCGAAGATATAGACTTTCGTTTACAGGCAGCACAGGCACGCTATCCTAAATTATCAGATTTAAAAAAACCACTTAGAGAAGGAGGAGCAGTCACTTCGCAATGTCGAACGGATTAATATACAAAAAAGATAAAGATAACCTATTGTTTTATGTGCCTCAGGAACTAGAACACGAAATCATACGCACCACCCATGAAAACATGACCTATTAGGGATTGAGAATTGATTTATTGGTTTCCAGATATGAATGATAAAATTTAAAAATTTACAAGAAATTGCATACGGTGCATTATGTATTCACCACAGCTGAAACCGAACGAACGAATATTACATAACATTCCGAAAGAGCCTATACCATTCCATACAGTTTACCTAGATCACTAGGGCCCACTATCATCACTGCAGTCTAAGCGAAAACATATTTTAGTCATCATAGACAGTTTGACAAAATATATTAAATTATACCCAGTACTCACAACGAGCACAAAAGAAGTTAACGCATCTCTCACTAAATACTGAATATTATAGCCGTCCCGTCAGGTGCATCAGAGATAGGGGAAGTTGTTTCACCTCCAATGATTTTTCCGAGTTCATGACAAGTAGAAATATCCAACATATTAAGGTAGCAGTACATTCTCCACAGGTGAACGGACAGTTTGAAAGGGTCAACCGAACTCTTGTCGGTATGCTGGCGAAATTCACCGAGTCCATCCAACACGCGGATTGGGTAAAACATATCGCTAAAATTGAATTCGCGCTGAATAACATAATTAATAGGTCTATAGGTATGACACCTAGTCAAGCATTGTTTGGAGTAAGCCAGCGTGGCCCATTGGTTAATAAACTTACAGAATAATTAGAGAATTGCATTTCACAGAGGGGGAGGGCAATACTGAAGCTTTGCGGGAAATCGAAAAAGAGAACATTGAGAAAGTACAACAATACAACCTAAAACGCAGTGAGTTGAGAAATACGAACGTCAAGGAATTTCAGGTAGGAGACTTCGTAGTAATATAAAACATTGACACTACGATAGGAACAAATAAAAAACTTCTGTCAAAGTATAAGGGACCCTATGTGATACATAAGCGCCTTCCGAACGATCGATATGTTGTTAAGGATATCGAGAACTGTCAGATCACTCAAATTCCCTATGACGGGGGGATAAAGGCTTGCAATATCAAAATGTGGAAAACCCAAAGCAGCACTCAACCTCTAAAATAGCATAGTTTGTAAATAGCCATTAATTGCTTTTACCTAAAGTGATAAACAGCTGATTAAGTTCAGACGATTATCGTTCCAGGTGTGCATGCAATAATGGGCACACGCTGGTAAATTTAAGCGCTCCATAACTTTGCCACTTTAGGTGGAGGCCGGATTATACCTCAGTGACCGAGGCCGGTCACTCATTGTCAGGTTGGCCGAGATGTAATGTAATTGCTATAGGTGAACATAGCCTAATATAGTTTAATGTACTATTGTGAACGGTTGAATGAGGTGGTGGTAAGAGGAAGAAAAAAAGAAGATAATTCTCTGAAAAAGACGTATTTTATTGCTACACTGTTATGGATTGTCATTTGTCGCTTCGGATCAGCATCTTCTGGTACTAGGACGACTGCCTCGTGGCCCGTCTAACGCCTGACATGCTGTGGTAAACAATAGCTTGGCAACATTAGTAATACATCATGAATTCAACTGCCAAGAGTTTTTGGGGATCTTCTGATCAAGTTTGTATAACATGTTTGAAGGGCATATGTTTTACTTCCGACTTCTAACGACGAGTCAACAAAGCAACTGGAACTTTGTACGGTCTTTTAGGGATGAGAAAACATTTGAGAGTATTGTGATCACTTTCAAGTGGGTGTGTAAAACTTTAAATAATTATGACACCGGTAGTTGAATCCAAAACCCATTTAAGTGACGCAAAGGCAGCAACCTCCAGCTGAATAACTGGCGTACATATGTACTGTATATATGGATAACACCTCTCCCTATTACGTCAAGTCAAGTTTACGTCCACTGAATTTTACTGCTCATTACAATTTAAGTAGCCAGATTCAATTTTTTTTATGTTTATTCAAATGCGTGTTCTTGAGGAACATTCCTTTTCAGACCACCGGTATATTGAAGTAATGTTAGAGTTCTTCGTCGATCAGCCCATTGCGAGACGTAACCCACGTAATACAAACTGGGAACTACATAATGAGCTGTTAGCAAGAGAACTACCAGAACTGCCCCCACAAAGCCCCTCATCAACGATGGAGCTAGACGGTCTGGTAGAAACCTTCACATCGGCATTCTCAAATGCCTTAGAACAGGCCTTCCATTGCCAAAACCACGCGGTAAGCGTAAACCTCACTGGTGGTCCCATGATCTGGACCTACTTCGTAAATCCTGTAGAGAACAGTTTAACAAAGCCAAATTCTTTGACAACGGGTCACAATGGCTAGAATACAAGGACAAACTAAGGACCTACAAAAAAGTCCTGAGACAAGCGAAGAGAACTTCATGGAGAAATTTCTGCACTGGAGTCGAAAGTGTCGTTGACACATCCAGGCTACGGTGCGTGCTTTCTAAGACGCAAACAGCTATTAGCTTTCTGCGGAGACCGAATGGTACCTGGACCAGCACAGAAGGCGAAACTCTAGAGCTGCTCCTGGACACACATTTCCCGGGAAATATGACCAACGCACCGGAAGTACCTGCAGTAAACCAAGCTGTGAATATACCCATCACCGAGGAGAGGGTGAGGTGGGCAGTTAAAAGTTTTAAACCTTTTAAGGCTGCTGGACCGGACGGGATTGTACCCGCTCAACTTATCTACTCTTTGGAGTTATCAGCCAACTGGCTGCGGCACATATATACCGCTTGTTTGGCTATGAACTATATTCCGTGTGCATGGAGGAGCGCCACGGTCATATTCATTCCTAAGGCAGGCAAAGACTCACTACGAGCCGAAGGACTACAGACCTATCAGTCTTTCATCCTTCGTACTCAAGACCCTAGAGAGAACAGTTAGCGATTTGATAGGAATCTCATTTCGGGCTATCAACACGCGTACACCAAAGGTAAATCTGCAGAGACTGTGCTACACAGCCTAGTCTCTACTATAGAAACATCCTTGTTCGAAAAGGATTATTGTCTTGTGGCCTTCCTAGACATTGAGGGAGCATTCAACAATATAAGTCCAGACGCCGTTAACAATGCTTTAACTGGTCTGGACGTAAATAGACCCCTAGTGGGACTGATTGATCAACTGCTCAGGGGAAGGAAAGCGCTTTTCTCACTGGGGAAGGTTGATATAACACGATTCGTCGCAAGGGGCACGCCCCAGGGTGGTGTTCTTTCCCTTTTACCATGGAACCTAACGGTAAACTCGCTATTAAGAGATACTAGTTGGGGGAGCGGGAAGGTTGTGGCATATGCTGATGACCCAGCGATTGTCTACAGAGGCAAGTTCCCTCAAACTTTATGCGACTTGATGCAGGTAGCATTGCGAGAGGTTTCCCTGTGGGCTTCCCGATGTGGACTCAGCGTCAACTCCGATAAAGTAGAGCTTGTCTTATATACCAAACGATACAAAATACCATCGTTGAGCCTACCAGAACTAAATGGGGTGCGCCTAAGCCTGGCAGATAAAGCCAAATGTCTAGGCGTAGTTTTAGAAAAAAAGCTGAACTGGAAGGACAACGTTATTCAGCGACAAAAGAAAGCGTACATTGCATTATATACGTGTAAAAGAGCCATCGGCAAAAAATGGGGACTCACCCCCCACATATGCAGATGGATTTATACCGCGATTATCAGACCCATACTGTTGTATGGGGTAGTCGTATGGTGGCCAGCCTTGAGCAAGGCGTCAAACCTAAACTTGTTGGGTAAAGTCCACAGATCCAGCATGATAAGCATAAGCGGGGCTCTAAGAACAACGCCTAGCGAAGCTCTTCAGGTCATTCTTGACATCCTTCCATTGGATCTGCCTGGTCATCGAGCAGCGGCAACGTCAGCCCTGCGTCTAAGGGAGTTGTCGTGTTGGAACAACAAGACCACAGGACACTCAAGTGTACTAAACAAATACAGTTTTCTCCCTCCTAGCACGGATCGCTGTGCGACCACAACAGTTGCGGAAACTAACTTTAAGATAAACATACCCAGCAGGGATGACTGGACGCAGTCGGATAAGTGCCTTGCTATGAGCAACAGCATTTCCATATACACGGACGGCTCCAAGCTAAACGGTAGAGTTGGAGGTGGAGTATACTCAAGGAACCTTGACCTCCAGCTCTAATTCAGACTACCAGACCACTGCAGTGTATTCCAGGCAGAAGTTGCAGCCATAATGGAAGCCGCAGCTAGGATAGGGACATACAATGTCGGCAAAGAAATGTTTATCTTCAGCGACAGCCAAGCTGCCATAAAATCTCTGGGCTCCCACTCGTTCAATTCTGAACTAGCACTAAACTGTCGCCGATCTCTTCAAGAGATGGCTTAGGGATATCGAGGGAAACTGCATTGCAGATGAACTCGCTAGGCAGGGTACAACCAAGCAGGTTCTTCCTGGACAAGAACGCTTAGGTATGCCCCTGTCCACATGCAAGCTAATGCTAAAAGAGCACATCTACCGTCAAGCCGACGAAAGATACAAACACCGGGGTGTCGAACATCGAAAGGAACCTGGCCTAAATGGGATCCTAAAAGATCCCGTCACGTGTACAACCTAAGAAGGGATACAATTTCCACACTTGTGGGGACACTAACGGGTCATTGCCTCATAGGTAGGCATGCAGAAAGGTTAGGAGCGCTTTATCGTCGTTGCTGTAGGAGTTGTAAAGAGGATGAGGAGGAGGAAACGGTGGTTCACCTCATTTGCAACTGCCCAGCACTAAGCGGAGCACGGCAGCGCTTTCTGGGAGCTCCATTTCTTGATAATCTGAGTCAGGTTGTGGAGAATGACGTCAAGGACCTGGTAGCTTTCATCAGGTCCTCAAAATGGTTCGAAGAGGAAAGGTAACGGTGTTTTTCGTGGTATCACAACGGGCCTAGTACTACTGGCCTAAGTATGCCCTCGGGCAGCCACCCTAACCTAACCTAACCTTATTCAATGCTAACAGTAATGTCGGCAAGCACTTCGAGTGTATTTCTGCCTTGCAGATGGCGTTCGGAGTCGGCATAAAAAAAGTAGGTCCCGTCCCGCCAATTTGTAGGAAAAATGAAAAAGAGCACGACGCAAATTAGAAGACCTCGGCCTAAAATCTCTTAAGAGGTTATCGCGCCTTTATTTTTTAACAGTATTGTAAACTCGCATTGGCGTTAGGAAGCTCTGTTATGCTGAAAACAACAGTTTCTGTAAGGGCTTCCGTCGAAAGCTACTTATTACACTACTCCTATTTTTTCAAAGCGGGGAAAAGTTCTGCCCTCGTTTGACCGTCGAAAATACATCCGTACCGTTTCAGATAACGTACATCTTCTGTCCTTTTCTATTTACTTCGCCAGTATTGTGAATTCATACAAGTGAAAAATCTTTATATTCCTCCATTGCCGTACCTACCTGTCAAATAATTGCTGACAGGGAGAACGGTTGTCGCGAATGGCCAGAGAATAGAAGAAAGGTTTGTTTTTGCTTGCGGTTCATAAATTGATGTGTCATGAATTGCCCATTTGTGTTTCAAACCAACTTTTCTTTTACAGAAAATGAGACTACAAATTAATATTCATTTTTAAAACCTAGTTAATAGAGAAAATATGAGCAGCCAGATAAGCAAACATTTTATAATATATAAATAATTTAATGTACCAGTCGTCTACAAAACGGTTTGAAAAACACTATTGAGCAAATGATTTAAGTAATCGAACAGCGATTAAACAGGTGATCGAGGGTGTTTACAATTCTGAACGTTTTGGTCAAACATTCGCCACTTGTATGAATTCGCAATGCTTCACCTGGTGATTTCACCATGGCTGCTCCTATTTCACTGCAAAAGAAATTATTCAAAATATTTCTTAAGCGTTTACTTAAAAGCTGCGTAGAGCCCATAAAATATTAGATTTTGATGCGAACCTCCACATTTTAAGGACCGCCTTATTATTCATAGTTACGGATATTGGTTCTTAAATACAGATGTACACATACTTTTGAATTGGCCTATCAATCGCAAAATAAAAATTTACGACCAATTTTTAGCTCTCCACAATAAAACATGAATATGGCTATCCATGTCACGGGATGAAGAGCGAGTTTTTCGTTCCTTTTCGTTGTGTGTGACCATGGCTGCTTGTACATGTGAATTTGCATCATCGATTGAATCCATATATCGTGAGATCAAAGATCGATAACGCCGACCGATTGTAGCAATTAATGGACATTTTGGATGAGGAACTGCAATAATACTTTTTATCTATAAAAAACGATGAAACAGTTATATAATCGAATCGTAAAAAAATATTAAATAGCGCTTTCTTATCTCAAAAAAAAAAAAAAAAGAAAAAAAAAAAAAAAAAACACACCAAAAGAAGATGAAATAAAAACGTGAGGAATTCAATCGTTTACAATTAGGAAGTTTCAGAATAAAAAAAAATTGCAGAAGGTGTATTTTGTATAAGTATAAATAAATTGTAGTACTATTTCAAACAATAAATTACTTTATATCTGCTCCCAATTGAATTACATATGGTGCAGCAGCATTGATTTATAGAGTCCAAAACAAGGTGGGATAACCAGGTGAAGTCAATTGTCTTGCCCTCAATTCTTCTTTGTTCTGTCATTCGGCTATCTGAAAAAATGTCACCAATGTTGTCCCCGTAAAAGTGTTGATTTTTGCAGTTTTCAGGAGTTAAATATGCTACTTTTAAGACCTTTTTTCACATAAACGTATTAGTTGAATATCGATAGACTGGGTTTAATTACATAGATTCATCATTTGTATTTTCGATGACAACTAGTAAAAACAAGCTAAAATATTACGTTCATATTGTTGACGTTTACATTATATATGGTTAATTTGATCCCAAAAAAATTGAAACATGTATCTGTAAAAACAAACTATTTGTTCTCACGTCATATCCAATAAAGGTTTCTCCCTAGGCCAGCGCTACCGAAGACTTCCGAGAAATATTTTTGTAATTACTACAACAAAACTTTCGTATAATACCTTATTTATGTAAAAACTTCACTCAAACAGTGGTACAAAAATCACTTTTGCTGTTTTACGCTAAAAGTCAGCCCCTAAGATTTGGAATATTTACAGTTATGGATTGTCCTTTACAGTATATATAAATCCGTCTCTTCCCTGATGTAAATAATAATATTAGCATTGATAATACATAATGAAGTCAACTGTTAAAAGATTTTATGTGATCTTCCATTCAATTTTGCATAGCATATTAGGGCATATGTTATACTTCCGACTGCCAACAACAAATCAGCTGAAAATTTTTAAGATTTGTATTAGGATGGAAACCCAATATAGAGTATATGATCGTAATCCAAGTGGGTCTGTAAAATCCGAAACTCATTTAAAGGCCGCAAAAGGCAGTAACATTCAACTAAATCACTGACGTACATAAATACGCACCATTTCCGGTTTATCAGTGAAAGTTTCAACTGCCGTTGAAGTTGGGCTCAGTTTAGATTGCATGCATTGCATTTTACTGCTCATCACAGTTTAAGATGCCAAATTCAATGCCAACAGTAATGTGAACTCGCATTGGATTCTTATACTATTTTCACACAGACGGCTTATTGAATAATAAAGGCAATTTTCTACATTAAGACGCTTATTGAGCTCAATCTTCCCTACAAAATTCGAATCTATTATTATTTCATTAGTAGCTAATCGAATGCCTAATGAAGTCAAAAGCACAATGCATCTCTGTTGGCAGCGTTCCGCTTCCGTTTCCGCTTCTTAGTTTTTGGTGTGTTCAGTGCTTAAAAATGTCATTTGTCAAAGCAAATGTCATTGTCTGCATGGCGGAACGATACAAGGTGGCCGCATCGAACAGCTGATTATAACCTTTTTTATTTGATTTGATACATCAACTACCGGCGCAGTACGATTTTGACATTTGTCCATCGAATTTACAAGCACATGGCATTTTTCTTGTTTGTAGGTATGTCACCATGCTCCCACCTTGTATCGTTCCGCCATGATTGTCTGTCTCATCCTTCATACTAATTGAGCAGTTACTTCTGTGTGAAAGCAAAAAATTTACGATTTCATTAGCAGGTGAAATGAGATCATTAAGTTTCTGTGTGAAAACAGTATTAAATTTGTAACGAAGCTTTTTCCGTCCCGGCGCTTCTTCAATAAGTGCTAGGGGTACACTCGCCGTGTCCAAGGTTCGCTTACAATAGATTTGTAAATTTGGGACACCGTGCAATCGTTTGGCTGGTGTAATGCTGTGGCCGACGTAGTGTGTGTGCGATTGTGGCCGGGGTAGTGGATTGGCTGGCGAATGTCACCTGCTCGCGGGGCGCGTCACTGTGTTGGTGCCGTTGCTCACGAGGTCTCAAGCGGTGTTTGGTGGTATAACCGACACATTCACCACTTGAGGCCACGACTCACTCCTGTGAAGCGACCTGTCCGCATTGTAGAACCGACAACTTCAAGGGACGCTCCACAAGTAGCTCTGGTCACGACCACAGCTCCGTGCTTCGGCACGAGGGTAACTCTGGTACAGTTGACGTAGTAGGTTTGCGTAACTTTGCTGTGTCAACGCAGTATATTATCGGGGCGCTGTCGTGGTCAGCGTAGTAGATCGGCGCAGTACTGAAGCCAACGTAGTGTATTAGCTATGGTGCTGTTGCGGCCAGCGTAGTAGATTGGCGTAATGGTATGGCCAGCGTATATATTAGCTATGATGCTGTTGCGGCTAGCGTTGTATGTTTGCGTAGTGTTGCTGCGGCCAACGTATATGCTTGCGTAGCGCTGTTTGTGGCGCTGTTACTGTCGGCGCAGGCGGGCGGACGCTGCCTGTTCGCGGGTGCGCGTTACTGTGGTAGTGCCGTTGCTGGCGAAGTCTCAAGCGGTGTTTGGTGGTATAACCGACACATTCACCACTTGAGGCCACGACTTACTCCTGTGAAACGACCTGTCCGCATGGTAGAACCGACAACTTCAAGGGACGCTCCACAAGTAGCTCTGGTCAAGGCCACAGCTCCGTGCTAACTAATGCGGCAGTTACTCACGAACGTACGTACCAAAAACGTGTCAGCTGACACGACCTATCTTATGAGTGTGCAATGTAAACGAAAACTCACCGACGTGCAACGGCCGTACGTACGTAGCCCGGAACGTAGAAATCGAAACAATTTTGATTTTTTCCGTAAGAACGTGTCAGCTGATCGCTCTCTCACTAGACAGAGTTGCCTAGTAAACTTTTGTACGCTAATTTTTGACCGTTTGCAATTTTATGCAAAAACGCCTAATTAAAGTTTGAAAAATTGTGAAAATAATTCGAAATAATTATGTAAAAGTGCTGATTATAAATGTTTTATCTATTTATACTTATTTAATATGTATTCCGGCCTTTTACAATATCAAAAATTAAATTGGAAAAAGTTGATGTTTCCATAAGCATACATGCAAAATGGCAACAGTGCTTATCTGTAAACAATACACACACAAATATGTTATGTACATGTACACAGACGCACACATTGATTCCTACGGGCTTGAGAGTTCGGTCAAACGTGCTTCGTACGACAAACGTCTTTACGTACGGTACACGTCGATGGGTAACTGCCGCATAACTTCTGTCCTGCTGTGTTGCTCCTTTTATTGCTTTGTTTGGTATTGCTGGCTCGAATGGTTGCGTTGCCATGGTTGCTGTTCGATGTTGCGAACGCTCGTTGCGTTGCTGAGATTTGTTAGTTTGTTGTGTTGGCATTAAAGTGTTGTGCTTGCCCGTTGTGTTGCTGAGGCTTGTTGGTTGGTCTGCTGCTATAGCCTTTTGTGACTGGCTGTTGTGTCAATGCTGTATTGAACTTGTTGGTTGGTCTGTTGCTACAGCCTTTTGTGACTGGCTGTTGTGTTAGTGTTGTATCGAATATGATGTATGCTGTATTGAATTTGTTGGTTGGTCTGTTGCTATAGCCTTTTGTGACTGGCTGTTGTGTTAGTGCTGTATCGAATATGATGTGGGGTCGTTTTGTGTGGGCCAAATTAATGGTGTTATATTTGGTCCTCACAAATTTTTCATTGGCGTCAGGTGGCACTGTTATGTAAAAAAAAACCAGTTTCTGTAATGGGTTTCGCAGAAAGTCATTCATTTTTCTACTCCTATTTTTTCAAAGCGGGTAAAAATTTACCCTCTTCTGACCGTTGAAAATTATTAGTAATTAAGTTCCAATATAGATATTCAGGAAAAATAATATTTAAGTTTGAACAATACGAAGTTTTTATTTGAATGATGTTAAAGGACCCATTACTCATACTTAGTATAGACTTGACTTGACTTGAGCACTGTCACTTACAGTTCTGTTAAATGAACATTGCATCTTACACATTACTCAAAACTTGGCAACACTTAGCTTGACTTCGAAGTCTGTTGAATTTTGATTTTCTATGTAAGTTCTAAGTGACGTTTACATTTTGAGATGCCATTTGTTTGTTTCCATTTCATTTTGACATTTTGTCATATAAATTGACATTTATTTAAAAATAAATTTCAAAGCTGATTATGATGCCAGATTGTATGTGCTAAGTGGAGTATAATCGTGGCTAAGTTGCCAACTCTACGCCAAGTCAAGTCAAGTCTATGCTAAGTATCAGTAATGGGCCCTTAAATAGAAAATTTCTGAAGTAGAACTTTTCAATACCTCAACGAAGATCTATGATCGTTTCGACAAGATCAAAGTATTATTATAGTTGAGTTGAATGAATAATATTTCTAACAAAATAGACTCGTACCGTTTCGGATAGCGTATATCTTCTGTCTTTTTCTATTTACTTCACCTGGTTATTCCAAAGAGGATAAATATAATAAGAGCCGTCACTCGTTATTTTTTTAGGCATTTACTCGATGTAAACTATGAGGTAGTCGCTACTTTTTTTTTGGGCGAGATGTTTATAAATGTCTTGTATACATTTTCATGGGGTATTTGTGTTTATTTTTCCGACTGTATTTAATTAATTATTTAATTCTCTTTCCAAAAAACATGTCCTTCATAAAACAAAAGTAGCGACTACCTCACAGTTTACATCGAGTAAATGCCTAAAAATAACGAGTGACGGCTCTTATTATATTTATCCTCTTTGGTTATTCCACCATGAGTGCAAACATTGCCGCTTTTTTCAGAGGCCAATGCCGCTGCCGATTAATCAACTCAGATCCAATTAGAAAAGAAAATTACAAAAAATATACTATTTAATCTCAAAAAGTTTCGAAACAATTTTGTAATTGGAGTTTTTTTTATATATGCCACGGAAAATTTTTTACTGTTTGCTAGCAGTTTCCGCAACTTTTTGAGCATGCACTTAATGCATTGTTACTTAAGTAGTAGTATTAGTAGTAATTTAGAGAAAAATTTCGAAATTAGAAATATTTACACAAGAATATCGAATTTCGGTGGCCACCGTGGTGCGATGGTAGCGTGCTCCGCCTACCACACCGAATGCCCTGGGTTCACACCCCGGACAAAGCAACATCAAAATTTTAGAAATAAGGTTTTTTCAATTAGAAGAAATTTTTTCTAAGCGAAGTCGCCCCTCGGTAGTGTTTGGTAAGCACTCCGAGTGTATTTCTGCCATGAAAAGCTCTTAGTGAAAACTCATCTGCTTCGCAGATGCCGTTCGGAGTCGGCATAAAACAAGTAGGTCCCGTCCCGCCAATTTGTAGGAAAAATTAAAAAAAAAGGAGCACGACGCAAATTGGAAGAGAAGCTCGGCCTTACATTTATTTTTTTTTTATGTAAGAAGCACATTTTATGAGAAAGAATTGGCCAAAAAAGACCGATGCCGATACCCCACCGATTTATGGGGCTTAGAATACACCCGCGGCAGGTATGTCTGTCGCAAGAGACTTAAATACCCAAATGATTCAAGGAGTTGTGTAGCGCAACCCTTTCAGGCGATTGCCAGCCCATTTTACGTTGGACAAGCTGTCCAACCCAATTATCAACCTCACTTAACCATGGCGAATCCTGTTTCTTTAGCAAGCGTAATTCTGGCGACCCCAAGTTTCTAATGGAACTAGGGAGTGGGGGATACATGATGGTCCAGAATGCTCAAATCGATCACATCAAATTGTTCCCGAGATGGTTGGGTTGGTACCTTAGTGGTGCTTGTTACCGGAGCTTACCGGATCTATGTATATCCGGTAAAGGACCGTCAACATCGATAACACTGCCCAAAACCTCCGGAGAGTATCTTTAGCGCTACAACAACAACAAAGCCGATACCGGTCGATGCCGATTAATCGGTCGAACTTATTGATTTATTATGTTCCATTTATGAACACTCATAAAAGTATGATACGCTCCCAGCATTCAGCAATGATTTTAAATTAGCTTAACTAAACTTACATATTTAATTCAATATATATGTATATACATGAATAGATTTAGCTTAATAAGAAAAATTTAGCACCGCTAAATCGGGCGATGAAAGAACTATTCATTGTAATGAATGCCAATTTAATGGAAGAGCGATGCTTTAAGTAGGCATGTAGTTAAACCTTTTTTCATCTTTGCATTGTGTTGGAATTCGTACTAATTTTGACACATCTTCAACATTTGACATTTGCAGGTAAAAAAGCTAATTGGCCACAAATGGCTTATATTCAAAACCCTCTATCGTCAAAAAGGCAATTTCTCAGGAGTGAGCAAAAAAATATGTTTTGTGTCCCAATCTTTGATGGAAAATGCCTTTAAGTGTTCAAATAAGTTTTTTGCGTTAAACTCAGATTAAACTTGGTTTTTTTTTAACTTTTGTTGTTATTGTTGAGTGAATATTATTATTAATACTGATGTTAAGACAAGGCGCTTGACAGCTTTCTCAATATTTTTTGATGAGCTTTAGCAGTTGTGCGCCAAAGTAAAGAACTACCAATTGTTGTTGTTTTTTTAATTCAACATTCAGTTTTAACATTATTGTCATATATATCAAATATATAAAAAAAATCTAAAATGTATTTTGTTGTTGCGTGTAGAAAACTTTTGACAGTAAAATGGAAAGCTTTCTACGTTTTCCATGGTTTCTAGACAGAAAGAATACCTCTATTTCCATTTAAAACTCAAAAAATTTCATTAATTTATTCGCAAGCGTCAAGCTGTGTAGTTGATTTTTTATCTGTGCTCTTGTTATTTCAATAAATATATTCTTTAGTATTGCTAAATATAGTTTTATTCTTGATATAATTAGTGAAGTGCAATCATTGTGTTCGCTGAATTAAAAAATTGAATTAATTTTCAATTGTTTTTGCTAAATTTTTGATAAACAAAATTTTATTTTCATTAATTTTCATATACACGTACATACATTTTTACTTGCAGTTGAATTGCCGAGTGTCTTTGCATTATGTTGTTTCTGTTGATAGGCTTCAGTTTTTAATAGTGTATTTGTTTTTATTTTTGATTTTTGCGTGCACATTCTTCCTTCAGTGTCACAGCTGTTTGCGCGGTTTGTTTTGTGTTATTACAGTGCATCTCAAACTGCTCATACAGTGATCACTTTTTTCTGTATAACTCGTTGTGTTATCTTTCAATTAATAACAATTTTCCTATTTTATTAATTTTCGGTTTTCTGTAGCTTTTATATAAAATAAAGTTTATTACAAAAATGTCTTGTCTATATCCAAACTGCTTAGTAAAAAGTGAATCACATCTCTTCGTGGCATGCTGGCTTTGCGATGGGCTTGTCCATATGAAGTGCGCCGGTTTGTCAGCAAGAGTGGTGGACGCACGTAATGATAGCGATAAGGGAGTGCGTTGGGCTTGTTTGAAATGTAGGCCTACCGAAACTTATCTTTTCAAGGTTTTCAAGCAGGCCCGAGGCGGTTTCACTGAAATAGGCAGAGAGATTTCCGCTTTGTCCGAGAAATTTATGCGTTATGAAAGCTTATTCAAGTCTTTCAAACACTCAACTGTCAACATTCAAGATGATAATCGTAGGTCTATAGTTGTTTCCGCTCCGACTATGGATGCCATTCCCAAAGTTCCTCCACCTCCAGTTCTTCCAGTCCCAACTGTGGAATTAATAAATCTGTCCCACCGAGTCCCTCAGCAGTGCTACCATCGACATCGATGGCTGCTTCAACTGTTTCTAATGTACCCTCCATAAAAAAGAACCAGGCTCCCCTCAACCACTCTACGGAATCTGAACCGCCGGCTAATAGATTGGTTACTGTCCCCATTAAAAAGTCGATTTTCGTGTCCAGATTCGAGAGAGACACTACAGAAGAGGGCCTGAAGTTGTACATCATAAATAAACTTAAATCCGAAAAAGTGACTTCGTAAATTTAATTTTAATTATCCCAGAGACATTTCGTCATTTAGGATTGACGTATCCGCGCAACACTTTGAAACCATTTTAAATAACTCATTTCGGCCGCCCGGTGCTTTTGTACGTGAATTTGAACATAGACGAAACGTTAATATTCCTAATCTTGCTCCCGTTCCTCATAACAATACTGCAGCAAAAACTAAATATGAATTCTTTCCTTTATATATTTTATCAAAATTTAAGAGGTCTAAACACTAAACTAACTGATCTGTATGTGAAATCATTTAACTGTAATTATAATATCATTGCTTTTACTGAAACTTGGCTAAAGCCTCATTATTTAATTCAGAGGTGCTTTGCAATGATTACCAAGTATATAGAAATGACCGCTTGAACAGAGTTGGAGGTGGAGTATTGCTCGCGATACATTCTTCTATAACTTCTGCGGAGGTTAATATACCTGTTTTAGAAGCGACGGAATTTAAGTGCATTAGAATCCAGCTGGGAATTGGTTTTACCTATATTGCCATCTGCTATATCTCACCATCTTCTGATCCCTCGGTGTATCTGAATCATATTTCGTTGCTGAAAGCTATCAATTCAATGTTGAAGCCCATTGATTCTATAATTGTCTTGGGTGACTTTAATCTTCCTCATGTTTCATGGACCACATCTGACCATGATATTGTACCCATTTCCTCCAAATTGTCCAGCAACGACTTTTTAGCCGAAATAACTGAACTTTGCTTTATACAGAAAAACCTAGTTCCAAACATGTCCGGGAGGGCCCTTGACTTGGTATTTGTTGATGATGCATCAATATTCACTCTTAGGAGGGGTGAACCTCTTGCTGTACCTGAAGACCCCTTACCATCCTTCCCTGGAAATAGTTTACGAATTGAAAAAAAGTTCTCGGAGTTGCATTACCACTGTATACGACTCTAGTTTTAGATTTGAATTCGCGAAGGCCAATTTTAATAAACTTAACCAAATTTTATCTACAGTAGTTTGGCCCGAATACGGTGCAGATATTGACAAAAACGTTTCGGACTTCAACACAATCATTCACGCTATTCTGGAAAGACACGTACCGAAGCGTAAACGTGTTTCCTCTGAACTAGTCCAAATATGGTTCACCAAAGAGCTGAAATCTTTAAAAAATAAAAAATTGCGTACCTTCAAGCTGTACAAAAAGACGGGTTGACACTCTGACTACTTGAAGTACTCTATATTGCGTCATAAATATTTTGAATTAAACAAAAAGTGTTACAATACCTATCTCTGTACGATGAAAAAGAAAATAACTTGCAATCCGAAAGCTTTCTATGATTTCGTAAACTCTAAACGTAGGGTTAAAGGGTTTCCTTCTGGTATGAAATACCTATATTGTCTTAACTCGTAACAAAATAATAAAAAAAAATAATAAAAATAAATCTTTATATAAAATGTTCACTTATTTAACTATGTAGTATATGTATTATTTCCAACTGTTATGTATAATACTCAGCTGATGATATTCATTCTGTAGCTGAGCAGTTTAAGATATCAACGCTTAACAAAACTCCGCCTATCAACAACTCGGCAAAAATAAAATCCGTGCGTCATGCGGATGCGCCCCTCGTGTCGGTTGGGCGGGCTTTGGAGGGTATTTATCCGTTGGGTTTATTATTATTATTAAAAAACAGGTTATATAATTACCCTACAAGAGGCTAATACCTATATGAACTACTTTATTTTCTTTTGGCTTCCAGGCTAAACAACTGACGGAACTTCAAAATACAAAAGCAATTTCCAACACGAAAAAGCGAGTTTGACATGTTTTTATTTTTTAAATTTTATTTTTCATCGATTTTTTTCTAAATAAGAACAATGCAAACAACACCGAAAAATTATTTCGTTGTGTATTTGTTATAAACATCCCAATTCACAAGAAAAATACTTGCTAACATATTTTGTGTCCTATTCATTTGTTAAATTGCGATTTCTATATGTAAAAATGTTAGAAAAGTACCAACGAGTGGGAAAAATTATTTCACTTGCAAAGTGTGAAAGCACCTTTAGCCAAAGCAAATGTCGAATTCTTCTTCTTATGCTTTGCTTTCAACAAAAGTTGGAAGTTGTCTACTTGCTCATATCAGATGTAGCCAGTGTCGTTCTCCATAAAAAATACGTGTATTCTACTCATCATGCATAAGATTGCGTTAATTAATTAATTTATTTATGTAAAGTCAACAACCAACATAGATAATAATATAAATGTATGTATATATCTATATATATATATAATTCAAATTATGTATGTATGTATGTATGAGGTATAGATCGACTTGCGTCCTAAACGGATTGACCGATCACAACCAAATTTGCACAACCCACTAGAAACCTTCCAAGGATGGTGATAGGCTAAAAATAATATCGATATATAAAAGGGGCGTGGAACTTCCATGCAAAATGAATATTTTGTACTGCATAACTCTGAAGGTATTCATGCTATTCAGTAAGGAGTTATATGAGATCAATCCCTAACACCCCCAAGAAAATGTGGCGTGGACGATAAGGGGGCGTGGCATCTCCCATATAAATGGAATTTATTATACTGCATATCTCTGGATATAGTAATGGTAGGATAATGAAAATTGGTAAGGAGCTATATGAGGTTAAGTCCTAACACCTCCAGTAAAATGTGGAATTGGGGAAAAGGGGGCGTGGCACCTTCCCTACAAATGGGATTTTTCAGAACTATGGCTGCCGTACAAACTTAGATTATTATAACAGCTAAAGTCTGTCTACAGAGTTGTTTTGGATATTTATTAATCTTCCGCCGTTAAAATTTTCTGTTAACTTCAGTCTATCCACATGTTCTATCTATATATATATATATATAGTTAAAATTATGAATGTTTGTATATATGTAGGTATAAATCGGGTTGCGCCCTAAACGGATCGGCCGATCACAACTAAATTTGAATCACCCACTAGAAATCTTCCAAAGATGGTATAGTGTTAACTACTTTGTACTCTTTACTTTAATTTTTAAAATTTTTATTGAGTTTTCGTGTTAACTTAAAATTTTTGAATAACTTC
This sequence comes from Eurosta solidaginis, assembly GCF_040869045.1. Taxonomy (NCBI): domain Eukaryota; kingdom Metazoa; phylum Arthropoda; class Insecta; order Diptera; family Tephritidae; genus Eurosta; species Eurosta solidaginis. Next base: position 395,967,940 of record NC_090319.1, read on the forward strand.
AAAAAAAGAAAATTCTAATAAGTTTTGAAAATATCTGAACTCAAAAATAAACAAAATATAAATTTTTAAAAATAAAATAAATATTTGGTTAACCACTAAATATATTGGCGATTCTACCAACGGACCTAATTTTTAAATCGATATTTGATACAAATGCTGAATGTGGCGCTTTACGTATCACAGAGCTACTGAACAATGCAATATCACAAATAGAAGTGCAACTAAGTGACGTGCTACCAAAAAAAAAAAAAAGTTTTATTAAGTTGTCTGAACCAATTGCAGACTATCAACCGGTTTCGGCAAATGTGCACACGATCCAATACAAAAATGCGTGAACTGATTTCTCAAAGAAAAGCTAAATCAAAAATATCTACAAGAATTAGTGAAGATTAAATAGTGAATTCTTAACCGAAATTTATCTAAAAATAACTCTAAAATTGTGCACAAATATCTTTAAATATTTATATGAAGTGAACTAAAGAAGTTATTATAATAAAACAAACATCCAAATTAAAAAATTTAGTATACAAAGATATAAACTATGAACAAAGAAACAAATATAAATAAACTATCTACGTAAATACAAATATTAAAAACTTTATTATCTATATTTAAACTCTTAAAATTTAACTAAATACTTAAAAATTAAAAACTATTTACAATTGAGTTATCCACTTCATTACAACAAGAGCTATTTTACGCACAATACACACAAGAACGGATTTAAAATATAAAACATCACGTTGAAAATGACGAGATTTATAAAGAAAACCACAAAGCCATTGCATAAACAGCAACAACGATGTATTCAATTGTTATCACTTCCAAAAAACGCAATTGATTCCCTTAAAATCTCTACAATCATCAATCAACTACTTATTAATTTTAATATATATATATATATTTTTTTTTTTTTTTTTATTAAATTAAATTTTATGTAAGTATAATTATTATTTTAATATTAAATTTAAAATCTTCTATTATAATTTCAATTAAAATTTTAAACCCTTTAAATTTTCAAATTTATTTTAAGATTATTTTTATATTTTAAAAATTCTATATAAATTATTTAAATTTATTTATTTTTTATATAAAAATAAATATTTTATTTAAATTGTTAACTCCCTTTCCAAAAAAAAAATTTTAAATATTTCCTAATTTTCAAATTTTTCATTTAATTTTTTTTTTTTCATATGGTTCTACGTTCACCAATACCCGTAAGTTTACAAATTCGGAAAATCAAAACAACAATTATACAAATAACACAATGACTCACAATACAACTCAAAATTCTAACATTAATACAACACAAAACAACATCTCTAATATAACACAAGATACTTCAACACAAGATAACTTTACAAATTTTCCTTCTACTAAATCTATTAAATTACCACAATTTTGGCAAGATTGTCCTGATGCCTGGTTTTTACTTGTTGAAGGACAATTTGAAATTAATAATATCACTGATGATAATTTAAAATTTCAAAATGTTCTAATTACTCTTCAACGAGATACTATTTCTAAAATTTTAGATGTTATTAACCCTCCTCCTCTTTTTAATAAATATGATACAATCAAAAAAATTCTATGTGAAAGATTTTCTCTTAGCGAAGAAAAACGATTAGAACAATTATTTTCAAAAGCTGAACTTGGTGATCGTTCACCATCTGAATTATTCAGATTTATGAAATCACTTATAGGTTCTGACTCCATAGTTAGCCAAGAATTACTCTTTAAATTGTGGATTCGTAAATTACCACAAGAAATACAAATTCATTTGACTTCCAATAATAATCAAAACAGAGATGAAATTATTATTTTAGCTGACAAACTTTTTGATTTAATCAATAATCCTCATTTTTCCAAATCTCCTGTAGTCTCAAGTATAAATAATAATATTTTAGAACAATGCGTTAAAAATTTAACTGAATTAACCACGGCTATTTTTCAAAATTTAAATAAAATTTCTAATGATATTAATCAATTACAAATCCGTTCAAGATCTAAAGATAGAAATAGATCTAAATCTCGAAATTTTTCAGGATCAAGAAATTTTTCAAACAATCGTAATTTTAATTCACAAACAACTATTTGTTGTTATCACAAACAATTTAAGAATAACGCTCTCAAATGTATACCCCCATGCAATTTTAATCAAAATCATAATTCAAATTACGAACAAAATTTAAACTGAAACGATCCATTATGACGGTGACGGATAATGGAACTATTATTAAACCTACTCGTCGCCTATTCATATTTGATAAATTCAATAAACTTAATTTTCTTATCGATACCGGTGCAGTTGTATCAATTATTCCCTTTTCTAAATTTAAAATTTATAAAAGAAATTCGGATCTTACTTTGACTGCAGCAAACGGTTCTTCAATTGAAACTTTCGGTACAAAACTACTTAAAATTGATTTAGGTTTAAGAAGAGATTTTGAATTTCCATTCATTATTGCGAATATTGAAACACCAATTTTAGGAGCAAACTTTTTAGAAAAATTCGGAATTATTGTCAATATTAAAAATAAAGAAATAATGGATTCTACTACAAAAATTAAAGTCGCTGGATCTTCTGGATTTTCTGATATTTTCTCACTCAAAATTCCTATTGTCGAAAATAAGTTTTCAAAATTACTTAATGAATTTCCATCTATTACCTGCGAACCAGATTATACTAAAAAAGTTAAACACCATACGGTTCACAGGATAGAAACAAAAGGTATTTTACCATTTTCGAAACCCAGACGTCTTGATCCAATCAATCTTAAAATTGCTAAAACTGAATTTGAATTTTTAGTTAAAACTGGTATATGCAGACCCTCAAATTCTCCTATTGCATCTCCACTTCATCTCGTTCCTAAAAAAGAACCAAATGATTGGAGACCTTGCGGAGACTATCGAAGACTTAATTTTATTACTACACCAGATCGGTATCCTTTACCACATATTCACGATTTAACAATTGATTTAAAAAACAAACAATTTTTTTCCAAAATTGATCTTGTGCGTGCCTACCACCAAATTCCAATGGCAGAAGAAGACATTCATAAAACTGCAATAACTACCCCTTTTGGAATGTTTGAATTCGTAAGAATGCCCTTCGGTTTACGAAACAGTGCTCAAACTTTCCAACGCTTTATTAATGAAGTATTTTCTGATTTCGATTTCGTATTTACATACATTGATGACATTCTTATTGCCAGTGATAATGAAGATCAACATATAAATCATTTAAAATCAGTTTTCAAAAGACTTGAAGAATATAATTTAAATATTAAACCTTCAAAATGTACTCTCGGTGTAAATAAATTAAATTTCTTAAGTTACGAAATTTCAGGCGAAGGTATTAAACCATCTTTAGATAGGATTGAAATCATAACAAATTTTGAAAAACCAATTTCTATAAATAAATTACAAAAATTTTTAGGTATGATAAATTACTATCACAGATATATTAAAATGTTTGCAACAGAACTTAGTCCTCTTCATGAAATGTTAACACATGCAATTAAAAACAAACTCAAACAATTAAATTGGACAAATGAAACCACAACAGCTTTCGAAAATGTTAAAAAACTTTTTGCTAAAAATACTTTACTTACACATTTCGACAAAAATGGTACTTTATCATTAGCAGTAGATGCATCAAATGTTGCTATTGGAGCAGTTCTTCAACAAACTAGCAATAATATACTAGAACCTTTAGCTTATTTTTCAAGAAAATTAACTACACCAGAAACTAAATATTCAACATTTGATCGTGAACTTTTGGGAATTTATAATTCAATTAAACATTTTAAACATTTTCTTGAAGGTAGAACTTTTACAATTTATACTGATCATAAACCTTTAATTCATGTTCTAAATTCTAAAGTAGATAGATCTCCTCGTCAACTACGTCATCTTGAATATATTGCTCAATTTACAAATGATATTCAATATATACGTGGAAAAGACAACATAGTTGCCGACACACTTTCCCGTATTCCAGAAATAAATGCAATTTCAACTCAACATATAAATTTAGAAACTGTATATAAAGAACAACAAACTGATACATTTTTACAAAAAACCATTTCTGATCCAAATTCTAAAAATAATTTAAAAGAAATTCATATTCCAGTTATTAATTTAAACATATGGTGTGATGTTTCTCTACAACCTTTTCGACCTTATGTTCCACATTCTATGAGAAGAATTATATTTGACAAAATTCACTCATTATCTCATCCAAGTATAAGAACAACTAGAAAATTAATTCAAAATAAATATTATTGGCCTAACATGCGTAAAGAGATTAACGATTGGACTTCATCTTTCATCAATTGTCAAAAATCCAAAATTTCAAGACATACTAAATCTCCTATCCAAAAAATTCAAATACCATCAGGCCGTTTTGAACATATTCATATGGATATTGTTGGACCTCTTCCAGTTTCAAATGGAAATTGTTATATTTTAACAATTATTGACAGATTTTCACGTTGGCCTGAAGCTTATCCGCTTAAAGATATTTCAACAAATACTATAGTAAAAACTTTTATTCAAAATTATATACCACGATTTGGTATACCATTAAATATTACAGTAGATCAAGGTTCACAATTCACCTCAACATATTTTACAGAATTAACTAAACTTTTAGGTTCTCATAAAATTCATACATCTCCTTACCATCCCCAAGCAAATGGCATGATAGAGAGATTTCATCGAACTTTAAAAGCAGCAATTATAGCATCAAACGACTCGGTTCATTGGTCTGACATTTTACCATTCATTCTACTTGGTTTACGAACTTCTATTAAAGAAGATTTAAAATGTTCATCTGCTGAACTTGTTTATGGCCAAACACTTAGAATACCTGGTGAATTAATTATTTCAAATAGTAATAAAGAACATGATTTTTCTAATGACGCTCTTCATAAAATAAGAGAATATTTTTCGCTTGTTCGTTCTAAAGTTTTTCATCATAACAAAGAAAATTTTTTTCGTTCCTAAACAATTAGAAAGTTGTGAGTATGTTTTTGTTAAAGTTCTTCGTAAATCTAATTTAGAATCACCTTATGAAGGACCTTTTAAAGTTATCTCTAAGAAACATAAAACATTTACAATTTAATACAAAAATACTATTAAAAATATTTCAATTGATTTACTTAAACCAGCAAACATACTTATTAACACTAATTTAAATACAAATACATTAAACAACAAAAAACAAAAAAAGGTTACATTTAATATTAATTAATAATTTGTTTGTTTCAAATTTTCTTGGAGGGGGAGTAAATATAGTGTTAACTACTTTGTACTCTTTACTTTAATTTTTAAAATTTTTATTGAGTTTTCGTGTTAACTTAAAATTTTTGAATAACTTCAAAAAAAGAAAATTCTAATTAGTTTTGAAAATATCTGAACTCAAAAATAAACAAAATATAAATTTTTAAAAATAAAATAAATATTTGGTTAACCACTAAAGATGGTCATAGGCTAAACATAACTTCAATATAAAGAAAGGGAGTGGCAACTACCATACAAATTGAATGTTGATACAACATAACTCTGGAAGTATTCCAAGAACATTGAAATCCAGTAAAGAGTTAAATTGGATTAATCCCTAACACCACTAAGAAAATAAGGGGTGAGTAAGAAAGAGCGTGGCACCTCCCATACAAATGGTATAATGAAATTTGGTATGGAGCTCTATGACGTTAAGACCTAACAGCACCAGTAATATATGGAATTAAAAAAATACAAGACAAATGGGACTTTCAGAACTATGACTGCCTTAAAAAATCTGGTTATTTCAACACGTAAAGTTTGATTGCAGAGTTGGGTATGGCTGTTATTCCTTTAGTATTCTTTTATGTTATCTTTAGGGTTGGTATTTTTGGAGACGCCTGGAGGAACTGGAAGAAAACATTTCACTATATTAACACAGTCGTGGAAGAGTCCCAAGCTGTGCATATCAGATTGAGTTTATTAGCTCTTTTGAGCCATCAGAAATATATCCTCATCGATTGATCCTTAGAAGAGGGCCCATAATATCATAATATTTATGCTTCGTTATTTCGATTCTCCACGCTTATGTAGTGGGAAGGATAAGGCTTTTCATCACAAAACTTTTACGAATGTCATTGATTCATTTTATCGGAAAATTTCGAAAACAAAAAAGTTTAAAACAAAGCATCCCATTGATACCGATTGATTTGTCTTTTCAATTTTAAATGCCTCAAATTTCCTATTCAATGAAGCTCAAGGACGATAATTAGCTGCGAATCAACGGATTGATGAGCGCAATACAAACTTTTATAGTTTCAGAGCTTCTGCAACTCAATTGTCAACCTCACCTACGCGAGGGGAATCCTGTTACAAATATGAATATATCATACAACAACAGTCATTAGCTGTAGCAGAAGTCAATGTTATCAACTCTTGTTTTACCTTTTACCTTTGTTTATCTGTTAACCACTAAAGATGGTCATAGGCTAAACATAACTTCAATATAAAGAAAGGGAGTGGCAACTACCATACAAATTGAATGTTGATACAACATAACTCTGGAAGTATTCCAAGAACATTGAAATCCAGTAAAGAGTTAAATTGGATTAATCCCTAACACCACTAAGAAAATAAGGGGTGAGTAAGAAAGAGCGTGGCACCTCCCATACAAATGGTATAATGAAATTTGGTATGGAGCTCTATGACGTTAAGACCTAACAGCACCAGTAATATATGGAATTAAAAAAATACAAGACAAATGGGACTTTCAGAACTATGACTGCCTTAAAAAATCTGGTTATTTCAACACGTAAAGTTTGATTGCAGAGTTGGGTATGGCTGTTATTCCTTTAGTATTCTTTTATGTTATCTTTAGGGTTGGTATTTTTGGAGACGCCTGGAGGAACTGGAAGAAAACATTTCACTATATTAACACAGTCGTGGAAGAGTCCCAAGCTGTGCATATCAGATTGAGTTTATTAGCTCTTTTGAGCCATCAGAAATATATCCTCATCGATTGATCCTTAGAAGAGGGCCCATAATATCATAATATTTATGCTTCGTTATTTCGATTCTCCACGCTTATGTAGTGGGAAGGATAAGGCTTTTCATCACAAAACTTTTACGAATGTCATTGATTCATTTTATCGGAAAATTTCGAAAACAAAAAAGTTTAAAACAAAGCATCCCATTGATACCGATTGATTTGTCTTTTCAATTTTAAATGCCTCAAATTTCCTATTCAATGAAGCTCAAGGACGATAATTAGCTGCGAATCAACGGATTGATGAGCGCAATACAAACTTTTATAGTTTCAGAGCTTCTGCAACTCAATTGTCAACCTCACCTACGCGAGGGGAATCCTGTTACAAATATGAATATATCATACAACAACAGTCATTAGCTGTAGCAGAAGTCAATGTTATCAACTCTTGTTTTACCCATGGCCAGTTACGAGTAGCCTGCATATTTTTATAGAAACGTGGGGTAAAACCCAAGGGTATAAGCTAGTGCATATATACAACTCAAAAGTTAACATTTAAATACATTGAAATTTCAACTATGATGTATTAGAACATAACAATAATATATATAACATTGCAGTTTAATTTCAAAACCTAATAGTAGGAAATAAGAGCAATAATAAGATCTTACACTGGCGGAATGCATCAGATTCTGCTCAGCATGCTTTCGAAATGCACAGGATTCCAATCGACATCCTGTTGGAATTCAACAAGATTCCAATCAGCATGTCTGTGTGAATGCGGTAGAGCTCCAAGTAGTTTAATGTGCTATGCCACCAGAATGCATAAAAAAGTAACATGACTTGCGTTGTTGGAATGCACTAGATTCAAATCAACTCGATGCCTGACCTCCCAAAATTATACTGCCTGAATGCATACGATTCCTGTTAGTAACTCGTGAGAAAGGATGATGTTAACGTTGTTGGAATGCACTAGATTCCAATCAACACAGGACTGTCTTATAATTGAGGTTAAAGAACCCATATATCCAATCCATCCTTATACGATATCGTGTCTGTTTTTTTTACGGAAGAAATAATGTCGGCATATTAAACAATGCATTAGCTTGTATCTCTTAGGTTAGACAGGCGAGTATTGCATTACGTCAAGTGGCAAAAGTACATTCAAAACTAATACAGCTATACAAGTCATTGTTGTACGAGCACCAGATAAGCAGATCATTATTTTTAACAAAGTTTCGACGGCAAATGGGTAAGTAAAAAGGAAAGTATTGTCTGGATAATCTAGGAGGAACCGCAAAATAAGCAGAATCAATTTCTACAATAATGAGCTTATGGATGAACGATACCCTAGTAATATTCTCCGGTTTTCCAGAGGGGGTAAGCTAATAAGATGAAGTCTACTTCTGTATGGATATACGCCGCCGCCGCCGATTTTCGTCGTTTTTCACACGCCGCCGCCGAATGGCAAAAATATCGGACTGGCAGCGGCGGCGTTCCGCTCATTACTATATTTTCTACTCATTTAAGACTGTCTAGGCCATTTATGTCGAAAATTGGTCCGATATATTCGAAATGGGTATCAACGAATGCGCATCACTGCTAGTTATACGAATCCAATTGCAAAATTTAGCTCTTTCTAACCGTTCAAAAGTTATTTAAAAAACAGGCGCTTTCCATGCCGGCTTAACACGGATTTTGCATCACCCAATTCACCAAGTCATACTATATTAAAACAAAACACTAAAAGAATATTTATATACAAAATTGTTATACTCACTTTGCATAATTTCTCAAAAAATTAATAAAGAACAATGAATTCAAATAAAATGACCGAAGTCGAACATGTTTTATGAAACTGTCCTCAAGTTGTCAAATAAGCAACCTACCCGAAAAAAGTGCCGATTTTTTCAAAAATTCAATAGTCCAATTGGCTTAAGAATAAGCGAAATCAGTGATGCAAAATCCTTTATTAGGTTCCAGGAGTTTAAACATTCCTTTGAAATGATGAAGATATATGTACGTATGAGAAGGGTTTGAAAAATCACTTGGCCTTATATTCAAACACCTGTTGTTTATTCGATAAACTTTAAAATAGCGTCTGAAATGTTAATTTTGATTTTCACACTTAATCATTTAACACCCAAGTCTCCCGGATTGATATTTCCTAAAGTTGTCGGTCCTATTCCAACTAGTCCCTTGGAGTGAATCACATTGATTAAAGCCTATCAACCAAGTTTAAATATCACCTACACGTTACGCCTTTTCTAATATTTTTTCTTGTATAGTGAGAATGTTTATAACAGTGCTTCGCGAAATTTCGGGTTTGAATTGGCAAGGCGAAATAAATTTCAATTGCTAAGTCTGAAGTTCCTTCATATTTACAAACTCAACATCTTGCGTGATTGTGCCGATGTTACTGGCATGCAAAATATTGCGTTGAACGTATCTATCATTGTGGCTCGTCCATTAGGCCTGATTCACGACAGCGGCTACAAAACGACATCTGTCAAATTATTTTTACACATGTTCTTATGAGAGTCGTTATTTTGGGTGCGACAGAGCAGCACGACAATCAATCAACTGCCGTGGTAGCCAGATAAAACTAATTATATTTTTGGGTCAATAAAAAATAAAATAGAAGTAAATAAGAGATAATAAAAGCTAAAATCATTCTTTTGGGCGTTTTTTAAAAATAATATTTTTGTTTCTAAGTTTTTCGCTACTGTTTGCTATTATTTATATTTGTAGCTGCCGCCTTCAAAGTAATCAAGTAGCCAATTCTTGGCTACGGTTGTCGTCAAGCTTTGCTTTATTGTGGTTATGGTATGTAGACACCGTGTTGAATGTAATCAGCCCTATTGTTAGTGATAATGATAAACTGAGAACTCAGATAATTCTCAGTGGTCTTGTCGGTTACCTCAAAAAATAATGATTAATGGTAAATATTTAAAAAATGTGTGTTTTAGTGTGGCCGAGTTATTTTTGGTCTTCGACCATATCATGAATTAACTTCGAGGCAGCTTAATAGTATTTGAAAACAAAATTAAGCTGATGAACTCCAATTCGAAAAAATTAACTCAACATTATAAGATTAGAAAACGCTATAGTTAATAGAAACATATCTTATCAATGAAAGTTACCTCATTTTCATACGGGCGAAAAACAGTTATCGGTCGCAAAGTACTTAGCTCAGTTATGATCAAACAACCCCAAGTTGTGCCAATATACAACTCATTTCCGTGTGAAGCCATCGCAGAGATCTGGCATTTAAGCAAACTTAAATGCTCATCGATGGAAATACTTTTTAAAGATTCCGAGCATGGCAAAAGTTTAGAACAATCTAGTTTGTTTTCAATGGTTTTGCTACGTACACTCCACTGATACACCACAAAGCCAGGATAAAGACAAGAAAATACAAAACTATCTGTCGCACACATACGTGCCACCTTTACATCTTCAATAATATTTGGTTCTTCACTATGACATAATGTCTGATGACCAGAAACGCCCGTTTTGCTCAGTGGAAATACATTGATTTTTCCAGCCATTTCACCACACCAAAGCTCATATTTGCTGAATGTCAAAAAATTTCAAGATTTTATCAGAATGTATTGATATAACTATTATAATTACAAAACTAAACTTACTCATCCACCAACGCAGAGCACGCACTATGTAGAATAAGACCAGAACAAATTTCGGTTAACACAAAAGAGCCTTCTGCAAATGCACAATTTGTTGGAATCTTCTTAGAGTCAACGAGGAAAACACGTCCATTTTCTAAGCCTATGGCTACACGTTCAATATTAGGCAAATAAATCAAAGTTATGACAGGTGATTTTATAGCTGGATCCAGCATGTACGCAAATAGGAGTGCCCAGTTAGTAGTACTATTGAAATAAAATTGTAAAGAAAAACAAGCCAATTAATGTACGAACAACTTTTGTTATGCATATTCTTAGGAATAGAACATACTTATATGAATGCAAAGTTCCAGCAGCATCCCCGATCCAAATGCAATCTTCAATTAAACAACAACATAGCATATTTATTTTGTATTGACGCGATACAGAATGAGAACGGGAACGGGTACCACTCTTTCCATTGCCAGTGTTCGAGCATGGCGAATTATCGATTTGCAGGCGATTTGCACACTTAATGCTGCTACCTTGAAGACAACTGCCCGATGGCGTAACATCTAGTATGTCGATACGTGAATTATAGGCAGGCAACCAAAGTTCAAATCCGGCAGCTTCATCTACATAATTAAAAATTTACATATACATACATAATTTGTATTCATGATTCAATTACTAGAAGTCCACTCAGCATTTCGGTGATTACATATCAATACAATTTGATTACCCTTTCTGACTAAATAATGAGTTATCATACAATTGCACAAAGGAAATAATCAAATATGTGTACTTTTGATGATCAAAAACTGAATATAGTTTTTCAATCACATTTTAGAATCATATTTGAATCATGTGTGTTTACTTTAGGTGATCAAAACTTTTTAATCATTTTTCATTCAGCTTTCTGAATCTTTTCTGACTATCTTTGTTTACTGAATAGTAAATTTTATACTTGTTAAGATTTTACTTTTCATTGAAGATCTTATTTTTTTCACATACACCATATGTGTAATACTCCTATATTGCTACAAAAAGCTAGGTACATTCCCAAACATCAGAGTTCCGATATATTGCTGTTTAAACGTTTTTGTTTTTGTATTCAATAATCGAATGTACGTAAATTTAAATTTTTTCTTGTCACACTTATGCTGCTACAATCACAAAAATTTTATAGGCTGCCTTATTTTGATTTCGAATTCAAAACATATTGCGAGCATTTTCTATTAGCAATATAGGAGTATTACATATAAGACATACACACATTTTTTCAATCGTGAAGTTCAGAAAAAATATATTAAAATTTTATTATTTATACAAAAGATATTCTTCAAGATAAGAAATAATGTAAATACTGCTCGTAACCGAAGATGTCCCCAACCATTTCTCCACCGTCGGCTTCCCAGAAAATCCAAATCCAACCATTCGATAATAGAAAGGTTGTGAACTATTTGAACCCAGGTAAGTGAAACTCTCTTGACATAATATGTACCTGGATATGGCTTCAACATCCCGTACCATATCGTATTTTAAGATATTGACGATCATAGCTGATGTTGGATGTTGTAGTCGCAGGTGTATATCGGTCGTTTGTTTGCGAATTACCTTTGGTTCAAATAGCTCATTTCAGCATGCATTATGTTATTTTGTATGAGATCATTCAAAAAACTCAACCAAAACGATTGAAGTATGTTCACGAATTATGATCAGAAAATGACTGTGAAAAGCAGTCAGATATTACTCTAAACAATTAAAGTTCAATTTTACAATGATATCAGTTATGATAAAAAGCGTTTCGAAATATTAATCATAAATGAATATTCAAGAATAATCACATTTAGGACACATTTTTCTACGGACGTTACATTAATTTTTGAATAGAAAATACTTTTAAATTTGAAAGTTTTTAATCATCTTGGGGTATGATATTTGAATATCTTTTTGATCAAAATTTTCAAAAATTCTGGCTGGGAGTTTGTTAACTTCTGACAGCAGAGCTTTGACTTTTCCCATTTGAAAAATTAGGACAGGTTGCTTTTACGAAGCAAGGAAAAGGGGAATAATTTAATCCTCTTCTGTGAAAATTGTAGTAGAAAAGTACCTAAAGTAGTATATACGTAAAAAAAAAGTAAGGGCCGATAACCTCCAGAGGTTTTAGGCCGAGCTTCTCTTCCAATTTGCACCGTGCTACATTTTAATTTTCCTACAAATTGGCGGGAAGGGACCATGATTGACTACGAATGGCATCTGCAAGGCAGAAGATTTTTCAATGAGAAGATTTTCATGGCAGAAATACACTCAGAGTGTTTGCGAAATGACTACCGAGCGGCAACCCTCTTAGAAAGACTTTTATCTAATTGAATTGTTTCTGACCTTTTAATGTTGCTTTGAACCACGACACCACGGCGGCCGCCTCAGTAGTACATACGTAGTGATGGTCGCTTTGCTATTGCCATTTGCTTTTCGGGAAAGCAGACTTCCCAGGGAGACGCGTATGGCTCTGGCCCCTTTCGATCTGGGAATTGTAACAGCTTAAACTCTTATGCAGGATAACATAACTTTATTACATTAATACGCCTGACAGATGGCTGCAATGTTTGGCTACACGTATATCTTGCTACACGAAGTTTTTGGAATGTAAAGCGGGGCATAAAGTTAAGATACTCTTAATTTAGAGCGCTGATATAGCGTGAGGGCGAAGCAAAGCGGCAAGTGTTTTATGTACATAATTTCGGTCTCACGTGTCCAGACTCAACCCAGACATACACCATATAGTCATGTGCCCTCATATGACACCAACCATGCTTTCAATTGCAATGTGGAACCAACACCTTTAACACCTATGTATCTTTGGTCCAACCCTATTGAAGCCCTAAGTGATGACAATTGGGAGTATCTCACCTATTGGATGGGACGAAGCATTGCTGCAAGAAGAATGAAAAGGACACCACTAATTTCACGCCATGTACTAACGGATTTTTGAATTTAAAAAAATAAATAAACTGGCAGGATCGATGTCGAAAATCGACACACCGAAATGTACGCCTTTATTCGTGAATTCAATGCCGCTTGAGGTTAATAAATGTAAATTCATGTCCCTCTCTCGGAGATCTTTGCCAGCAGCCTCTTATGTAATTAATAATTTTTGTCTTTCATCAGTAAACTATTTTGTGGACTTGGGAGTCACTATAGATACTAAACTTAGTTTCAACCTTCATATTAATGGTACTGTCAATAAGGCTAGAGGTGTTCTTTCATTCGTGAAACGGTGGTCCAAGGAATTTAGTGACCCTTATGTAACTAAAGCACTTCTCACCACTTTAGTTAGACCAATATTGGCATACGGATCAATAGTCTGGAATCCTAAATATCGAGTTCATGCAGATAGACTTGAATCAGTACAAAAGCAATTTCTACTTTTCTCTTTAAGAAATTTTCAGTGGGACTCTGCGTATAATCTTCCCCCTTATACTAGTCGGTTGAAGCTTATCAATCTTCCAACTCTTGCAAGTCGTAGGGAAATGCTAGGCGTAATATTTATGGCTAAACTACTGAATGCATTGATTTCTAGCCCAATTCTCTTAAACGAAGTAAACTTTAGAGTCCCTTCACGAGTGTCAAGTATTACAAACCTCTTCTTTTGAGGCAGTGTAGAACTAATTTCGAATTAAAAGAACCTTTTCGGTGTTTGTGTCATGATTTCAACACTCATTCTAGTTCATTTGATATAACGGATTCACTTTTTACCATAAAGAAAACTGTCCTATCCTATCTTAACTCGTGTCAAGGATGAACGTTGATCGTTTTATAAAAATTATTTATTGAAATCAGTAAATTCGCTTGAACATAAAAATTGAAATCAATTAAACTGAAAAATTATGACAAAACCTAAATTCATATTTCGTAGTCTACTTCATAGCCTGTGATACAGTATTTTATCAAATCCTGTCACACAGTATCTCCTGACTTCAATTAAGCGGCCTCGATTAATCGTCGGTTGAACTATCATCGCTGTTCTCTATCTCAAGTTCTGGACTAAGCTGGCACCAACGTTTCATTTGATCACTTGAAATAATTCCGCAGTAACGTCTTTGAGTTACAGGTACATCGGGAATATCTTCTACAATATATCGGTCATAATCCAAAACCTTTATAACCATATATGGGCCTTTGTATTTTACATCTAACTTGTGTGACTCCCCTGTGGCTGTTGATACATTGGTAACCATAACTAAGTCGCCTTTGTTATATCGTGTCGGTTGCTGATGGCGTTGATTAAATCGCTGCTGCCACTTTATTCTCTCTTTTCAATTTGCTCTTTCGTTTGTAAATATAAGTCACCTCGTTTGGTATTTGTTTCCTGGTTTTCTTCGTCGGGAATTGACTGTATAAGCCTATTCAAACTATAGTCACGCATGTCGTAGTTAAATATGACATCATTCGGACTCACTTTTGTCGTTGCAATTAGGTGTGAATTTAGACTCCATTGTACAGAGGGTAATATAGAGTTTCATTCTTTTGTAGTTTTCATCATAGTGCGTATGGCTGGCAAAATGGTCTTGTTTACACGTTCGGCTTGACCATTTCCTCGCGGAGTCCGTACTGCAATCTTAATATGTCGAATACCATATGTTTGTTTAAGAACGTCTCGAAATCTTTTGAAGTGAATGCTGTACCACGATCCGTAGTTATCTGAACTGGTTGACCAAACGTCGACATCACTTCTTGTAGCATGCCAATAACTGGAGCTGATTTAGAATTTCGCACCGCCTTCAAAATTGTATATTTTGAAAGAGCACATACCAAAACAATTATATGCTGATTCACTTTCTTGCTCTTGGGAAACGGCCCCAAATGGTCCATATGTATTGACCGAAACGGTATTGGTGTTATCTCTGTGAGATGCATTTGCCCCTCGGGTTTGCCTCCTCGTACCTTATATATGCAACATTCTGGACATGCCGCTATGTACCCTTTAACATAACGCCTCATACGATGAAACCAGAAATCTCGTTGAAGTCGTTGTAATGTCTTCTCAACACCAAAATGCCGGGAATCATCATGACAAGTCTTCGTGATACGCCATCTTACGGCCTGAGGAATTACCAAACGTCGTCCACCTCCAACTTTGCGGTATAACCTACCCTTGTGTACCTTATAATCTTGTTGAATTTGGTTTACTGATACTGAACTAGATTTCAATGCTTCCACGATATCCTGAAGTTTCTTATCTTGCATTTGCATTGTATACACCCAATCATGGCTTCCTTCTGTTGTGATAGCTAAAATATTATCTGCAACCGTCTGGCATTCGCTTGATGGTAAACTAGGTGATCTGCTCATACAGTCTACATGCCGCATTTTATGACCCTGTCGATGAATCGTTTTGAAGTCAAATTCTTGTGATCTCAACCACCATCTCGCAATACGCGGAAGAAGTGGTGTCGTAGCTTTCGTTGTAACAATAGCGTTGCAATCAGTTACTACTGTGAATGTTTTTCCCAAAAGATACATACGGAAGCGTGTTGACGTTTCAACTATCGCTAATACTTCCAACTCAGGCTCACTAAATTGCCTACTATAAAAGAAAACTGGTTTTATACCTTCATCTCCATATTGGAATAAAATTCCAGAAAGGCCCACATGACTAGCATCAGTGTGTATCTCGTGCTGCTTATGAGAATAGTATAACGCCAACACTGGCTTGCTTGATATAGCACCCTTCAACTGATCAAAAGCTTGTTGCTGTGAAGAACCCCACTCAAAACCGGCATCCTTCTTTAACAACATAGTGAGTGGAATTGCGATATGACTGTAGCCTTCAACAAATTTGCGAAAGAAATCTGTTAATCCAAGACATTGCCTTACCTGGGTAACAGGTTTCGGCTGAGGAAACTCTTCAACACATATCGTCTTTTTCCCCGGAGCTATACCTGCTTTAGACACCTCGTGACCCAAGAAAATAACATCGTTCGCCAAGAATTGGCACTTTGAAGGTCGGAACGTAAGACCATCTTGCTTAATCGCTTCCAACACCTCTCTTAAAACTATTATTCCTTCCTCGAATGACGGGGTAGCTATGATCACTTCATCCACATAACTGATTACATTGTCTCTGTGCTTCAATGACGACATTACTCGTACTACCATTTCATGAAATACCATCGGTGCATTGACTAACCCAAAAGGCATCACATTGTGTTCATATAATCCCTCATGCGTCAGAAACGGTGTAAGTTTCTTACAATCTTCTTGAATCGGGACTTGATAATATCCGCTAGTCATATCCAAAGTTTAAAAAATTGTCCGCCACTTAACTTAGCCAATTGCTCCTCAACCACTGGCATGGGAAAATGTTTCCTTACAGTAACTGTATTTAATGCACGGTAGTCTACGCACATCCTGCTCTCCCCATTGGCCTTTGCTACCATCACTACAGACGCGGCGTGTGGAGAAGAACTGCGTCGAATAATGTTATTGTCTAAGAGTTCTTTTAATATTCTTGAAAGTTCACATTGTTTTGCAAATGGTACTTGGTACCGTTTACCCACAATAGGGCTCTCAGTAGTAACACGTATGTCCATTAATGTAGTTTTTGATCTTCCCAGAGTAGATATGCCTTCTGCTAAACATTTGTCATAATCATTTAATAATTTGAGTACTTCCTGCTGTTGCTTCTGAACTAAATTATTGTTTACATTGAACTGTGTTCCGCTTTTAATTTCCAATACTATTGATGCAGAATCAATTATCAAACGACGATCTTGACCGCATAGCACATCCCTTCCTAGCAAAAAGTCATAATTGAGCATGTTATCTGGTACCTCATACAATTTGGCACTGATAACCTTGTCTGCAAATTTAATCTTAGTATTTACAACGTAAGTAACCTCAACTATAGAGCCACCAAAACCTTTCAATCGTTGATATGTTGGCATTCGATTTGCGCTAAACCACGCCGCTGACTTCTTTATAAGTGAATGATCACTACTAGTATCTATAAGGGCTTGGTACTTCCGTCCTTCACACTCGACCTCTTCGACAATTGGCAGAACCATTTGTTGTATATTTTCATTTCCATCTATCTTTGCAACAGTATGTTTAGATTCTGCTAAACAATTTTTTGCGTCCTGCCCAACTTTTGAACACTTAGTACATCGCTGCTCCTTTTGAGGTTGCGGACATTTCGCTGCCACATGACCATATACATTACAATTATAACATTTCACCTGTTTCTCTTTAGTGTCGACTGTTACCGGGCTGTACTCCGATGAACTGCTACATAGTATGTTTCAATGTCCGCTTCTTTCTGCCGTTGACCGTAAATTTTCAAGACATTGTCTCAACTCATTGCTGGTTCGTAAAATCATCGCTAATAGCGTTCTAGTAAGCCCACTGTCGTTTAAACCGTCGATGGTGTATGAGTTTATTGATTGCTCATCAACATCCCCTCGCCTTCCAATAGTCAGCATTATATAATAATACTCAGTAAGGGACTCACTTGGCTTACGTCGCCGTGCTGCTAACTCGCGATGAACATCAGCTGAGGTCAATGCATATGGAAAATCACGTAACAACATTTGGACAAACTCTGTCCAAGACTTGAACACTGGTTGAGCATCCAACCACATTTTTGCAACACCTGTAAGCTTATGCTGCACAGCGAGGAGCACAGTTTCATTTGTCCACAAGTACACCTTTTGTTACTGCTCAACTTTTACCACAAACTGATGCGCTGAAATTGTCTTCCGAACTGAATCAAATTCAGGAAGAACTGTTACCACTTCCTGAACATTCTGAGTATGCACTACATGCGTTGATAAACTACGCTGCGATAAAGGATCAGAAATTCGTCCACTTTCCTGTGCACTTGCCATTTCTACCGAATCGACTCCATCGTTGCTTATGCTGGCTTAATTGCAGCTTCAATAGCCTTCACCGAATTTGCCAAACTGCATACTAACTCCTGTAGCTGATTTAATGGCTGCTCCCATGGCTCCGCTGAAGAAATCTCCTCAATGTCTACCTCATCTGAACCCAACACTTCCAACAAAGACGCAACTTTATCTGTTTTAGTACCACTAATCGCGATATCGTTTTCATTTCATTTCATTTCGGATAATTTCACCATCATACTATACTGTTTACGTTGTATAAATGTTTAATGTGCGTTACGTGCACAATGTTTGAAACTCACGAATTATTCTTTTGAATACTCTGAATGTTCTCTGTCACGTTGAGCTTCGTCCAACGAATTCCCCGATGATTGCTGTTGGTTTTGCAACGCCGTTGGTCGTTTTTGCCTGAACGTACTACCTTCGTTGTACAATCGTAACCGTTTTATACGTTACACGTTAACCATTAACCGTTTTCCTTTAATAATACTTTTTCACGAGCGTTCGAACCACTTCTGATTCTGTCAAGGATGAACGTCCATCGTTTTATAAAAATTATTTATTGAAATCAGTAAATTCGCTTGAACATAAAAATTGAAATCAATTAAACTGAAAAATTATGACAAAACCTAAATTCATATTTCGTAGTCTACTTCATAGCCTGTGATACAGTATTTTATCAAATCCTGTGACACAGTATCGAACACTCGTAACAAAAATAAATAAAAAAAATAAAAATTTTACGTATTAAAAAGTTCACTTAAGAATGTAGTATATGCATAATTTCTAACTGTTATTTATAGTACTCAGCTGATGATTTTTATTATGTACGTGAGCAGTTTTAGATCTTAACGCTTAACAAACCTCCGCCTATCAACAACTCGGCAAAAGCAAAAACAAATCCGCGCGTCATGCGGATGTGCCCCTCACGTCGGTTGGGCGGGCTTTGGAGGGTATTAATCCGTTGGGTATTATTATTATTATTATTATTATTTTATTTTTTTTTTTGTTACGTGGAAGGAGGAAATGCTTTATGCACTAACCGGGTTGTTAAGCCTCGGTGCTACTCTCTGTAGCAGCGAGCATCTCCGAGTGTAGGACTCCCTTTCTTTTTCTTCATGGGCTACCCACTAAAACCTAACCTCCCACGGCCTGCGCATTTTCCGCACCTGGGACCGCGTTTAGCATAACTTCGGGCACGGAAGCGCGCTACGTGAGCTCTTTGGCTATTCTCACGTTATTGGGCTAAGCAACCATCTTGCCGTTTAGCGAGGAGAATATTCCTTGCATATCTGCTCGGGAATCAGTTCCCTGGTCCACTTGCCTGCAGTGCTGCAGCTCCATTGCTGTTGTTGTTGTAGCAATGCTCGCCCCACCTAATAGCCGCGACCGATCACAAATTGTCATCAATATCCTCTAACGGGAGTCCAAGGAAACTTGCCGTTTCAACAGGGGTGGACCATAAGGAAAGGGGTGTTAGAGGCGTTGGTTCCACATTACAATTAAAGAGATGGTTGGTGTCATGTGGGGACACATTGCAAGCAGGGCATACATTTTGTATGTCGGGGTTGATTCTGGATAGGTAAGAGTTGAACCTGTTACAGTATCCAGAACGAAGTTGAGCAAGAGTGACACGCGTTTCCCTGGGGAGTATGCGTTCCTCTTCTGCGAGTTCTGGATATTTTTCTTCAAGTACTGGATTCACCGGGCAATTCCCGACATAAAGGTCCGACGCCTGTCTATGGAGTTCACCAAGGACCTGCTTGTGTTTTTCCGCTTCATACGGCTGGGTTCTCAGGTGCCGTATTTCCTCAAAATGCTTACGGAGATGACTCCTTAGGCCCCTAGGCGGTGCTGGTTCGTCAATCAGATGTCTGTTGGGATGCCCAGGTTTCTGGGTATTCAACAGAAACTGTTTGGTCAGCATCTCATTTCTCTCCCTGATGGGGAGTATTCTCGCCTCATTATGCAGATGGTGTTCTGGGGACATAAGAAGACAGCCCGTGGCGATTCTGAGAGCAGTATTTTGGCAGGCCTGTAGTTTCTTCCAGTGGGTGGTTTTTAGGCTTGGCGACCATATGGGTGACGCGTAGCACGTAATCGGCTGGCTAATTGCTTTGTATGTGGTCAAGAGCGTTTCTTTATCTTTTCCCCAGGTACTGCCAGCAAGGGATTTGAGGATTTTATTACGGCTCTAAATTCTTGGAACAATTGCGGTTGCGTGCGCACCAAAATGTAGATCCTGATCAAACGTCACACACAAGATTTTGGGGTGTAGGACAGTCAGTAGCGTAGTGCCATCGACGTGGATGTTCAATATGGTCGACATTGCTGTTGCCAGCGTCGGATAGAATCTTTTAGCGCCTACGCGGCAGTAACATCTCTACGTACTTCTCCTCGGAGGTGGTAAATTGATTTCCTCTCCTCAGCGAGAAGATGTATCGGTATGGTTCCCGCAATAACAAGAACTGCGTCTGCGGATACCGTGCGGTAAGCTGAGGCAATTCTTAGCGCCCCTCTACGTTGGACAGAAGTAATAGCTGCTCGATACTTACGGAATTTCATTGCATCCGCCCAAATTTCTGCACCGTACAAGAGTATAGAATCCGAAGCGGAAGCAAGCAGCTTTCTTATACATGGCCTTGGCCCGCCTGTGTTTGCCATTAATCGGCTTAAGTATCCCATGGTCCGTGCAGTTTTCTGACAGGCTCCTTGAAAGTGTTCCGAGAAGGTAAGTTTGCTATCTAGCCTCACCCCACGGTATTTCGTGGAGCTGCGTGTTTGTACTTGTTGTTCTCCAACCGCCATATTCATAATGGTGGGAATTCGTCTCTTCGTAAGGATTACGATCTCAGTTTTCGCTGTCGCGAGCTGAAGTCCATGGTCACTCATCCATCTATTTACACTGCGCATTACTTGGTTTAATTTAAGCTGCGCCAGCTCACAGTTCCGTGCTGTAATTACGGCAGCCGCGTCGTCTGCGAAAGCGACAAGAAAAGCACTTTCTGGCATGTGCAAACGAAGGAGGCTGGCATACGAAGCATTCCAGAGTTCGGCACCTAGCACAGATCCCTGGGCTGCTCCGCCTGTTATCCTCACCTTTCTCTGACCTTGATTTGTTTCGTACGTGAGCCAGCGATCTTTTAGGTAGTCCCTTAATATGGCTAGTAGATAAGGAGGTACCTTGAAAGAGTGTTTCAGCGCATCGAGCATATCGTCCCACCTGACGGAATTGAAGGCATTTTTCACGTCCAGCGTGACCAGTAAGACAACCGGCCTAGGTTGGTGGCACGCGGTTTCGACTTTCCTTACCGCATTTATAACCTCGGCTATGGCATCTATTGTGGAGTGACCTTTCCGGAACCCATACTGCCGATGGGACAGACCACCTCCATCGTCAATGGCTGCTATCAGCCGTTGTTTAAGGAGGCTTTCCATCATTTTCCCGGCCGTGTCGAGCATGCATAATGGTCGAAAAGACGACGGGGAGTTCGGGTCTCCCTTGCTTTTCGGGATTAGCACGAGGTGCGCTGTCTTCCACCTTGTAGGAACGATCCTGGCTTCCAGGCATTTGTTATACATGTGCAAAAGCAACTCAGGACTGCTCTTAGCAGCCAGTCTTATTGCTTCAGCTGGTATCCCATCCGGTCCTGGCGCTTTACCGGGCTTCATTCTGTGTAGGGCCGCTTTTGGCTCACCTTCACTGAACGACTGCACGTTGTGGCCTTCGTGGGTGACGTGGTCACCCTCTCTGCTTGTGCGAGTGAGGAACAGAGCATCTACTATACTTCGCATCTTTCCCTCATCCATCGTTTGGTTCGGTGGGCGGGATTTCCCCATTACTATTTTATACCCTTGTCCCCAAGGATCACGATCAACTTCTTTGCAAAGCTTTTTCCAGCTATCATGTTTGCTTTGCTTTATGGCGGCACAGAGAACCTTTTTTGCTCTTTTGTATGCCTCCGCATGCTCTAGCCCGTCAGGCCTGCTGCGTGCGCGGGTTGCCAGCCTTCGCTTTCTGTGGCATACCCTGCGTAGTTCGGCGATTTCGCTACTCCACCAATGCACTTATTTTTTACCTCTCCTAGGCCCTTTTCGTGGCATTGGGGTTGTTGGAGAACATCAACCATTTGTATTTCTCATATTTCATATATAATATTACTACTATTACCGTACACTGCATATGTCCATATTTCATTTCGCTGTTGTATTTCATCTTTATAGCTCGCATGTAATTACTAACTTGTATCAAATGAATGCATAATCACAAGTGAAAGAATTGTATTAACGAGTTTCTTGAAGTAACCAAATTTGTATAAACGTATATCTGCACTCTATACATACCTTAAGTATTAAATTTTATACTTTTATATTTTATATGAATACATCTCTGCATACCCACCAGCAAAAAGTTTCAATACTGAAAAATATCAGCGAGTCTGTAATAGGTTGCGGGGCAGGCCACGAGGTAAATTCGAATTAAACGGCAAATATTTTTGTTCTTGTTCTTCTATAGAAATTTTAATGCTCAATTCAAAGGAAACAGCACAGTTCCCAACTGAATGACCCATATTCCATTTAAAATATTCGCAGAAATACGTTCGACTGATTTACCCATACCTCTAGGTAAGCGAGTTTCTCAGTTGTACATCTTCTTGGAGGATCGACTGATGGAATCATTTCCCCAGTTACGCGAGTTATTCAGTTTTTAGCTTTCTACGAACTTTCAGGCGGTGACACGTGTTTTTTTTTCTTTCTAGTGCCCGTTGTTCGTGTAAC
Source organism: Eurosta solidaginis (assembly GCF_040869045.1). Taxonomy (NCBI): domain Eukaryota; kingdom Metazoa; phylum Arthropoda; class Insecta; order Diptera; family Tephritidae; genus Eurosta; species Eurosta solidaginis. The sequence goes on from NC_090319.1 coordinate 395,991,243, forward strand.
TGCGGAGCCGAGCGTGGGCGTGCTTCAATTTTTGGTTTTCTTCTTTAGTATGATTTCAGAGTGCATTAGAAGTGGAAGCAAATAAAAATTGAAAGTTAACTGGAATATTATTAAAAGGTGAATTAAAAAAGTTACTTAATTTATTAATTGTGAAGTGTTGAGTGAATAAAAATTCAGGTATGTATAGTAAACGCCATGAAAGGCGTTTGATAAATGCAGAAAAAAAGAAAATTATTAGAAATGATAATTTAAATCAAAATAATTACGAACCTAATGAGTTGAATGTCGAGAACTGTAGTTCAGAAAATTCTAACGAACGTGAAGGCAGCTTGACAGTTGATTTACAACAATGGGCTGTGAGTAACAATATAACACGTGCAGCTTTTAATGGTTTATTGAGGGTTTTGAATAAGTGGCATTTGGATGTTCCAACTTGCTCCGAGTCATTGATTACCAGGCAGGCCACCCTTATCAGAAATGTTTTACCCGGGACATATTTACACCAAGGGATAGAAAATAAATTGCGTAGAATCAGTGATGTTATTAAAAACAAAGAGACAGTTGTGTTGGACATTGGTATTGACGGCGTTCCCTTGTACAAAAGCTCAGGACAATCGCTGTGGCCCATTTTAGGAAAGATTTTCCCTGACTTAAATACTGAGGTTATGTTATTTGGGGTTTATTTAGGCACCAAAAACTAGATGGTTTTTATCTAAAGGTTTTGCGTCTGAATTATCAAATTTACTAAAAAACGGGTCGAATATAAATGGAAAAATCCTTGAAATAAAAATCAGAGCTTTTATTTCTGATTCTCCTGCAAAAGCATTTTTGTGTCAAACCTTGGAAGGATGCACCCGGTGTTGTCAAGTAGGGAAACGAAAAGATAATAGAACAGTTTATAGCACATTAAAATCATCACCACGGACTGACGAAGGTTTTTTATTAAGAACGTACAAAAATTATCAAAAACATTTGACTGATGAAAGCTCTGTACTAGAAGATCTAGGTATAAAAATGGTGACACAGTTTTCCCTAGACGTGATGCACATGGTTGACTTGGGTGTTGTCAAGAAAATAACTCTTTGCATATGGAATGGGAAAACAAACTTTCCGAAACTTAATAAAAGAGAAAAGGAGAATTTGTCAAGTAAAATGCTTTCTTTAAAGTATTTCGTTCCCAGTGAATTTGCTCGCAAACCCAGATGTTTTGAAGAAATAAAGCGATGGAAGGCTGTAGAGTTCCGACAATTTATACTTTATACGGGCATTTTTGTCCTAAAAATTCTGTTAACGCAAATGTCTATAATCATTTTCTCCTGCTACACGCTGCATATAGGCTCCTTTTAACAGAAACAAAATATCGGGCAAATATCGGTGTTGCTCAAGATATTCTGCAATACTTTGTTAATCTCTTTCCCGTTATTTATCTCGAAGAGCAGTTATCTTTTAATGTCCATTCTCTCCTTCATTTGACAGAATGTGTACAAGAAATAGGATTTGTAAACTCTTTCACGGCATATAGTTTTGAAAACTATTTACAAAAATTGAAAAAAAGTGTAAGAAAACCTACTCAAATTCTCGAGCAAATAAATAACAAAGACCAACACTGTGAAACTATTAGAAAAGAAAAATTTATTGGTCCCAAAATTAATAAATTTGGGTACGTTAAAACGTACATTTCGACCTATTACACTTTAAAAACAAAACAGCCTGACAATATTTGTTTTGCTGGTGGTAGTCCACTTAAAATTATTCGCTTTTCAAGGGAAGAAAACGAAGTTTTTGTTATAGGTAAAAGATTTACTAACTGCAAAGCATTTTTTGAGAGGCCTTTAAATTCGCTAACTGATTTAGGCATTTTTGTTTCAGATAATACACCTATTGAAAATAAAGAAATGATCAACGTAAAACAGGTCGATTATAAATTTTTTTACTTTCCAATTAATGATAAGGAATATTTATTTATTCCCATTTTGCATACAGTTTAAGAATCAGAAGCACAAATCTCAAAGATGTCGGACGGCATATTTACACCAGTTTTTAGATGCAATGCCACACTAAATGACGAAAACATTTCTCCAGGCCCGGACAATATACAAATGGAGTTGAACAATATAAAAAAGCAAATAAGTGCAGCAACGGAAAAATTAGATGGTTATTATTAAAATAAATCATATTTTTAATTTGTATAATTTTAAACCATTTTTGTGAATTGCAGCCTTAATTAACATCCAGGCAAAAAATAATTTGCTTATGCAAAGGGTTCTGGAGAAAGTGGAGAAGAAAGTAAACTTTCCAGTTCTTGATGTGAGGAGTCTCGATGAAATTGAAAACGATGTTGCGAAAAATAAAGATGTATATGTGAGTATGAAATTGTGCTAATATGGTTTTTAATTTTTTTTTTTATTAATTTATTGTGCATATTTTTTAACCAGGTTTCCAATATTAGGAACATTATTGGGCAAGTTGGCATTGTAAATGGCATGAAAAAAATCCTCAGCGACAAAACCATGGCCCAGATGAATTATGATGGATTGCAAGACAAAATCCCCTTTAAAAAACAAGAGAACCTCAATGATGCCCTATACGGTAAAATTTACCCATTCGAAATTTTTTATACATATGTTTTATTATTTATTTTGTTTTATTTTTCAGAAGCAACACATACTGAAGGGTACACAAGACGGGAGTATGAACGGGACCTCAGAAGATCATTCAAAATGGCGAAAAATCGATACCATAAGGCAAACTCCTTGAAAAAATCAAAAACTGCAAAAGCAACAAAATAATTTTGATAAACTTTATTTAATACGCAAAAATGTTATTACATTTTATTATATTACTTTATTTAACGATTTAAAATGAATTGGAGTTAGTTTCTTCCTTTTTGGCGATAATTATTTTAATATTTAAGTATATTAATTTAATTTAATTAAAGTATTTTAATATTTAAGTATATTAATAATTTAAAATGAATTGAAGTTAGTTTCTTCTTTTTTGACTGTAATTGTATTAATATTTAAGTATATTAAAATTAAATATATTATACTTAAATTAACAGAAATAGATAAGCATGCATTTACAATCCTTTATAACTGGGTGTACAGACGAGTAATACATATAACTGACCGCTTCATATCTTCTGGTATATGAGCTCGCAACGCGCACAACTGATCACATCAAATAGTGGATATAATAGCCATTCTTAAGGATAATTGATTCTTCATATTTCTTGGTATATGGGATGGTATTGCGTAAAATTGATCAACCCATAGTCATGAGTATATGAGCACGTAATACGTGCAAATGATCACTACAAGGAATGGGTATGCGAGCAAGTATAAAGGTCAGACAATAAGTTCATATTCTTGCGTATATATTTAGGTAAGGCGCGAGCCTGACCTGTCATCACCTTTCAATATCCGAGTTATGTACACCATTGAAAAACTCATATTCTTAGGTATGCGATTTGGTAAGATATGAATTTCGTAGAACATCGCTGTGTTAAATTTCAGCAAAGAATTCAGCGGCCTTGCCCTCACTTTTGCTATTACCAACTCGTTTCCTAGTGATTACCTTTTGCTGCTGGGTAGTTACAATTACTTATACATTCATTCTCATGCAAATTCAAACACTCATTTTCTCATTTGAATTATATGTATTGATTTATTGAATTCGCTTTATGCTCATCAATCACAAATACACATATAGATGCGCTCATTACTGTCTTTATATTTAACCTATGTACATACATATGACATATGAACATATGCAAAGAAATAAATGTTTGCTGGTAAGCTTCCCAGCAGCAAAAGGTAATCACTAGGAAATGAGTTGGTAATAGCAAAAGTGAGGGCAATATCGCTGAATTCTATGCTGAAATTTAACACAGCGATGTCCTACGAAATTCATATCTTACCAAATCGCATACCTAAAAATATGAGTTTTTCAATGGTGTACATAACCGATTCGGATATTCAAAGGTGATGGCGGGTCAGGCTCGCGCCTTACCTTAACATATACCCAAGAATATGAACTTATTGTCTGACCTTTATACTTGCTCGCATACCCTTTCCTAGTAGTGATCATTTGCACGTATTACGTGCTCATATACTCATGACTATGGGTTGATCAATTTTACGCAATACCATCGCATATACCAAGAAATATGAAGAATCAATTATCTTTAAGAATTGCTATTATATCCACTATTTGATGTGATCAGTTGTGCGCGTTGCGAGCTCATGTACCAGAAGATATGAAGCGGTCAGTCATATGTATTATTCGTCTGTACACCCAGTTATAAAGGATAGTAAATGCATGCTTATCTATTTCTTTTAATTTAAGTATAATATATTTAATTTTAATATACTTAAATATTAATAAAATTACAGTCAAAAAAGAAGAAACTAACTTCAATTCATTTTAAATCGTTAAATAAAGTAATATAATAAAATATAATAACATATTTGCGTATTAAATAAAGTTTATCAAAATTATTTTGTTGCTTTCGCAGTTTGCCTTATGGTATCGATTTTTCGCCATTTTGAATGATCTTCTAAGGTCCCGTTCATAATCCCGTCTGGTGTACCCTTCAGTTTGTATTGCTTTTGAAAAAGATAACAAAATAGATAATAAAACATATGTATCAAAAATTTCGAATGGGTAAATTTTACCGTATAGGGCATCATGGAGGTTCTCATATTTTTTAAACGGGGTTTTTTTTGCAATCCATCATAATTAATCTGGGCCATGGTTTTGTCGCTGAGGATTTTTTGAAGCCGTTTACAATGTCAACTTGCCCAATAATGTTCCTAATATTGGAAACCTGGTTAAAATTATGCACAATAAATTAATAAAAAAAAATTAAAAACCATATTAGCGCAATTTCATACTCACATATACATCTTTGTTTTTCGCAACATAGTTTTCAATTTCATCGAGACTCCTCACATCAAGAACTGGAAATTTTACTTTCTTCTCCACTTTCTCCAGAACCCTTTGCATAAGAAAATTATTTTTTGCCTGGATGTTAATTAAGGCTGCAATTCACAAAAATGGTTTAAAATTATACAAATTAAAAATATGATTTATTTTTATAATAACCATTTAACTTTTCCGTTGCTGCACTTATTTGCTTTTTTATATTGTTCAACTCCATTTGTATATTGTCCGGGCCTGCAGAACTGTTTTCGCCATTTAGTGTGGCATTGCATCTAAAAACTGGTGTAAATATGCCGTCCGACATCTTTGAGATTTGTGCTTCTGATTCTTAAACTGTATGCAAAATGGGAATAAATAAATATTCCTTATCATTAATTGGAAAGTAAAAAAAATTATAATCTACCTCTTTTACGTTGATCATTTCTTGATTTTCAATAGGTGTAAAATGCTTTGCAGTTAGTAAATCTTTTACCTATAACTAAAACTTCGTTTCTTCCCTTGAAAAGCGAATAATTTTAAGTGGACTACTCCAGCAAAATAAATATTGTCAGGCTGTTTTGTTTTTAAAGTGTAATAGGTCGAAATGTACGTTTTAACGTACCCAAATTTATAAATTTTGCGACCAATAAATTTTTCTTTTCTAATAGTTTCACAGTGTTGGTCTTTGTTATTTATTTGCTCGAGAATTTGAGTAGGTTTTCTTATACATTTTTTCAATTTTTGTAAATAGTTTTCAAAACTATATTCCGTGAAAGAGTTTACAAATCCTATTTCTTGTACACATTCTGTCAAATGAAGGACAGAATGTGTACAGAATGTGTAAAAGATAACTGCTCTTCGAGATAAATAACGGGAAAGAGATTAACAAAGTATTGCAGAATATCTTGAGCAACACCGATATTTGCCCGATATTTTGTTTCTGTTAAAAGGAGCCTATATATGCAGCGTGTAGCAGGAGAAAATGATTATAAACATTTGCGCCAACAGAATCTTTTAGGACAAAAAAGTCCCTAATAGAGTATAAATTGTCGGAACTCTACAGCCTTCCATCGCTTTATTTCTTCAAAACATCTTAGTTTGCGAGCAAATTCACTGGGAACGAAATACTTTAAAGAAAGCATTTTACTTGACAAATTCTCCTTTTCTCTTTTATTAAGTTTCGGAAAGTTTGTTTTCCCATTCCTTATGCAAAGAATTATTTTCTTGACAACACCCAAGTCAACCATGTGCATCACGTCTAGGGGAAACGATGTCACCATTTTTATACTTAAATCTTCTAGTACAGAGCTTTCATCAGTCAAAGGTTTTTGATAGTTATCGTACGTTCTTAATAAAAAACCTTCGCCAGCCCGTGGTGATGATTTTAATGTGCTATAAACTGTTCTATTATTTTTTCGTTTCACTACTTGACAACACCGGGTGCATCCTTCCAAGGCATTGTGCCCCAAGGTTTGACACAAAAATGCTTTTGCAGGAGAATCACAAATAAAAGCTCTCATTTTTATTTCAAGGATTTTTCCATTTATATTCAACCCGTTTTTTAGTAAATTTGATAATTCAGACGCAAAATCTTTTAAATAATTATTACGCTGGATGGTTTTTTGTACAAGGGAACGCCGTCAATACCAATGTCCAACACTACTGTCTCTTTGTTTTTAATAACATCACTGATTCTACGCAATTTATTTTCTATCCCTAGGTGTAAATATGTACCGGGTAAAACATTTCCGATAAGGGTGGCCTGCCTGGTAATCAATGACTCGGAGCAAGTTGGAACATCCAAATGCCACTTATTCAAAACCCTCAATAAACCATTAAAAGCTGCACGTGTTATATTGTTACAGCCCATTGTTGTAAATCTACTGTCAAGCTGCCTTCACGTTCGTTAGAATTTTCTGAACTACAGTTCTCGACATTCAACTCATTTGGTTCGTCATTATTTTGATTTAAATTATCATTTCTAATAATTTTCTTTTTTTCTGCGTTTATAAAACGCCTTTCATGACGTTTACTATACATACCTGATTTTTATTCACTCAACACTTCACAATTAATAAATTAAGTAACTTTTTTAATTCACCTTTTAATAATATTCCAGTTAACTGTCAACTTTTATTTGCTTCCACTTCTAATGCACTCTGAAATCGTACTAAAGAAGAAAACAAAAAATTTAAGCACGCCAACGTTCGGCTCCGCAGTTACACGAGTAACGGGCACTAGAAACAAAAACAAACACGTGTTACCGCCTGAAAGTTCGTAGAAAGCTAAAAACTGAATAACTCGCGTAACTGGGGAAATGATTCAATCAGTCGATCCCCCAAGAAGATGTACAACTGTGCAACTCGCTTACCGAGAGTTATGATTAATTCAGTCGAACGTATTTCTGGGAATATTTTAAATGGAATATGGGTCATTCAGTTGGGAACTGTGCTGTTTCCTTTGAATCGAGCATTAAAATTTCTATAGAAGAACAAGAACAAAAATATTTGCCGATTAATTCGAATTTACCTCGTGCCCTGCCCCACAACCTATTACAGACTCGCTGATATTTTTCAGTAATGAAACTTTTTGCTGGTGGGTTCTAATTTGAATAAAATGAATAAGTATATGTTAAACCACCCACGCGGCACATTGATTTGATTGCGACGGCTTTGATAGTGACACTTTTTTTTTTTCTAGTTGCACAAACGAGTGCAAATACATTTTGGCGACCTTGACAGGACTGTACAGTGAAGTCCTAGTTTTTATAAAGAAAATACAAAGTGAAAGTGCCGTGCTTTAATAAAAACAAAAACAATAAATTGTTAAATTTATACGCATTGCTGCGGCAAAAACAAAATTATTAAATTTCTAATCACTGCTGCGTGGGTGTAACAAATAAATAAATAAAACATATAATAGTGATACTGTTGCTGGTTGCGGTGAAAAATAGATGCAGATTTGGTGGTACATGTGGAGTTGTTGTTGATTGCCTGGTCGACTCCTGCTGCTGAAAACAATTGAGTTGGGTTCTCGCTGGTTGATACGGCTGTTGCTGATTGCTGGGATTGGTGATCCGAATTGGCTGGTGTGGTGGCTTGTGGCCAAATTGTAGTGCATCTGTTGTTGCAGTTGGTTGGTGAACACGTAAGAAATGTGCATAGGTTTGGATGAGGTATGTAAATTTGAAACTTAAATATATTTCGGGCGTTAAAACAGAAAAATAAAGAATAAAAACGAAATTTCAGAGTTAAAAAAAAATGTGAGTAAAGGATTCATTAGGAAAAGGTCATAATAAAGACGGTGCATAAAAAGGGAAAATTAGTGGATTCTTCTAGAAACCCAAAGGGCCGAGCCATTAAAAATAGCGGCAGTTTTGTATATAGGTCCCGGTAACTTTTATATAACGCCACCAAAGAGTTAGCAACAGGTATACAAGAGAGCAGGAATATATATATATAAAGAGCGGTAAATGTATAAGGGCTGACTATGTAAAGAACGCATGATATTGCGGTGTTCAAAATTTGCACATATAATTTCAAAGGTATGCCTTAAAGTAGTATATGTACATATACATATACATAAATATATGTTTTTCAATAAAGACGAGTTAGCGGGATCATACGATTTTAATAAATATATGAGACTAATATGGTACTGTGAATGCAATTATGCTAGCAGTAAAACCCAATATTGAGTTGGTATACTAATGTGGCATTAGGGTGGTCATATATTTAACAAAATTGATTTTCAACTTCGATAAGTTGACAATGCGCTAATATTAGCATTCAATTAATAATTTGGTGGTTTAAAATTGAGTTATTGGAACCCATTTTTTACATCGGAAATTCTTGAGCAGTGTTGCTACTAAATTAAATCGAAAATTTGTTGATATTTTCGAGCCAAAGGTTTATTGCAAACCTTTTCATAAATTTGAGAATAAATCGAAACCAAATCAAACCGAAAAGTAAATTTCATACAGTTCGAGCTGGGTGTGGAACAAGGGTATATTGAATCCCTGTTCAATTGTTGCTTATTTGTACATTTCGTTTATTACATTAAAGTCACTTTGAGGCGATAACGCCGGTGATTCAGTAGTCAATTCTCTTGCTACTCTGAAACAACAGCGTGCTTCTTCTCGCAAAAATATAACTCGCATCAAGAATCTTCTTGATGCTTCTTCAGCTGCTTCGAACCCAATAGACCTTGAATGTAGGTTAGACATTCTAAGCTCGTATATGAAGCAAGTTATGGCATATCAAACGGAGATAGAAAAAATTTACTCTGAAGATGAGAAACGAGGTGAAATTGAGGAATTATGTGTTTCGACAAAATCCAAGTTGCTTTCGTTGTTGGGTAGAAACAGATTACATGATAACACAGCACTGGAAACTACGTTTAGTGCTACAATTGCACCTATAAATCGCTTGCCAAATTTAAAATTGCCAAATTTCAACGGCAAATATGCGGACTATAAAAATTTTATTGGAACTTTTACAACTTTGGTTCATGATGAAACGTCCCTCTCGAATATTGAAAAGTTTAATCATTTATTGAGCAGTTTATCTGGTGAAGCTCTACATACAGTAAAAGCGTTTCAGATTACTGCCGAAAATTAGCCGAAAGCATTAGAACGTTTAGCGGAAAGATATGACAAAAAGTGTCTAATTTTTTTTGACAGTGTAGAGCAAATGTTTAGCATACCTAAAATTTCTCAGCCAAACGCGTCCCTCCTCCGCAATGCCGTTGATACTATATCTGCCACATATGATTCATTGCATTCGTTGGGTAACAATAAGGACATAACAAATGCGCTACTTATTCATTTAGCCATGTCTAAAGTTGATGGTGCAACAAGGGCAAAATGGAATGATCAACTCGATTACTCTAAACTGCCAACATGGAATGATTGCGCTAAAGTTCTTATAAGGCGCTGTCAGTCTCTAGAAGTAAATGACCATAAAAATTATAAGCCCTCATCGCTCAAAGAAAATAAGCCATTGGAAAAGCGATCTGAAAGATCTACATTTAGTATTACCGAAGCTAAAGTTAACAAATGCGCATATTGCAAATTAAAAGGTCATTTTATCACTAATTGTGGATCATTTGCTAATTTAACGGTTACCGATCGATTTAATTTTGCAAAGAAAAATGCGCTTTGCATTAATTGTTTAAAAACAGGTCACAGCGTGTCTAGTTGTCGTGCTGGACGATGTCGGGTTTGCCAACGCCCACATAACTCACTGCTACACAAATACCAAGTGGAGTCCGTTTCTGCAGCAAGTAATGATGCACCCGTTACGTCTCAGGTTGCATCAAACACTGCTTCTGTAACCTATCCGACCAATGGTGCAGTCAGTCATGCTTCGGTCTCAGATGACGTAGTAGTATTAGCAACTGCAGTGATCCAAATTAGAAGCCAAAACGGTGAATACATGGTAGCTAGAGCGTTATTAGATTCAGGGTCGCAAATCAATTTAATCAGCGAAGAAACTGCCAAAAGACTAAAACTGAAAAAAGATCGCAAACAGTTGCAAATAGCGGGTGTTGGGCAAATCGAGGCAAATATCAAGGGCAGGGTGTCAACCTTTATTAAATCTCGTGTAAATGAATACAAAGCTACTGTTGATCTTTGGGTTATCAAGTCAATTTCAGGATATCAACCACAAGGCAATATTACCACGACAGATTGGAACATACCTTCAAATATAAAATTAGCCGACCCATTCTTCTTTAAACGACAAAAGGTTGATATTTTAATTGGAGCTGAAATTTTCTTTAGCCTCTTATCAGTGGGTCAAATAAAGCTGAACGATAAGTTACTGACTTTACAAAAGACCCAATTGGGATGGATTGTTTCAGGAAAATGTAAAGCTAGCCCAAAAATGATAAGAGCGGGTTGCGATCTAATAGTTGCCACTGTACAAGACCTTGATGAAAAAGATAACACCATAGGTGAGGCGCTTAAAAAATTTTGGGAAATAGAGGAGGTTGCAAGTTGCGCTTCAAAGTTAACGCCAGAACACATAGAATGTGAAGCCCACTTTAAAGAGAACGTAAAACTGTTGCCCAGCGGGAAATTTGAGGTAAAACTGCCATTCAAAAAAGACCCATCAAACCTCGGGTTTACATATAAAATTGCCCAAAAAAGATTCCTTTCATTAGAAAGACGATTACAAAAAACGCCTGAAGTTTATAAGATGTATAAAGAATTTATGAATGAATATATTAACTTAGGTCATATGACTCAAATCGAAGATATTGATATAAATTCACCACATTATTTTATTCCGCATCAATGCGTTTTAAGACCAGACGCCGCAACTACCAAACTACGAGTAGTTTTCGATGCGTCATGCAAAAGCTCCACAAAAGTTTCATTAAATGATACGTTAATGGTTGGCCCTACCATTCAACCAGAATTATTCAGCGCATTGATACGCTTTCGTTGTCGCAAATATGCAATTGCCGCTGATATTACGAAAATGTACCGGCAAGTAGCCATAAATGACGATGACAAAAGGTTCCAACTAATTTTATATAGAGAAAGCCCATTAGATTCAATCCAAACATTTTGCCTAAACACCGTCACATATGGTACAGCGCCAGCGCCATACCTAGCCATTCGATGTTTGAAAGAGTAAAGCGAAATGTACGCTCAACAATATCCGCTAGGATGTAAGGTAATACGCGAAGAATTTTACGTCGATGACATGTTATCGGGCGCTGACAACATAGATGATTTGCAACAAATTGAAAAAGAGGTCGTTACGATTTTAAGGGCCGGGATACAAATACAAATACAAATACAAAGAAAAATCGTTGGAAGTGGGTGACAGCGGCACAATCAAGGCCCTCGGAGTTACTTGGTCTCCGAAAAAAGATACAATAAAATTTAAAATCGACCGACATTCACTTAAAATAAAGGCCACAAAAAGAAATATACTGTCAGTGTCGTCACGAATATTTGACCCATTAGGTTTGCTCTGTCCAATTATTATCAAAGTTAAAATACTATTGCAAGAATTATGGCTATTAAAGTTGGCTTGGGATGAATCAATTCCCCAAAGTATTGAGACAATATGGCAAAAGCTATCAGAAGATTTGGCTCAAGTAGACAAGATGGAAGTATCTCGGTTTGTTAATATATCGCCAAATAATGGCATACAAGTTCATGGGTTTTGTGATGCTTCGCAACGCGCATATGGTTGTTGCATATATATTCGAAGCTCACATAATAACGTTGTAACATCACGGCTTTTAACAGCCAAATCTAAAGTAGCGCCTTTAAAAACCAAAAGCCTTCCGCGGCTTGAACTTTGCGCCGCGTTACTGCTCACAAGACTCTATAAAGTAATTGAGCCACTGTTCAAATCTTTATTAGTTCAAAGCGTTTATTTTTGGTCGGACTCAGAAATAGTGCTATATTGGTTGAAAAAGCACTCATCAACTCTATCAACATTCGTAGCGAACAGAGTAGCTGAGATCCAAGAAAAAACAGCCAATGTTGTATGGAAACATGTGCAAAGTAAACAAAATCCGGCTGACCTCGCCTCACGCGGATGTGACATTGATCAACTTATACAACCTCTGTGGCGTGAAGGGCCAAATTTTCTATTAACAGATTCGACGAATTGGCCAAAAAACCCAAAATTTGAACTAGCAGAGGGCAACGCACAGTTTGAAATTAAACAGGTTAAAACAACACTGAATCTAGGGTTAAAGGAAAATATAATATTAAATATTATTAACTCAATATCATCCTTTAACAAAATTTTGCGAATCGTGGCATATCTTTATAGATTCATAAGGCCGCAAATGCAACTGAATATAATTGGGCATTTTTAAAAATTGTAGAAATAGTTCAAAAATTCGAATTTACAGAAGTAACGGAGCAATTAAAGAAGGGCGAATATCCAAAAGCAAACATCCAAAAGCTGAACCCTTTCATAGAGGAGCATAGCGAAGAAAATCGAAGTTTGTCTCTGATTCGCGTTGGAGGCCGCCTCAAACATTCAGAGTTTCCAAACGATGTAAAATTCCCATTGTTGTTGTCAAAATCATCAACCTTTGTGCACAAATATATTGAACATTTGCATAAAAAGAATTGTCATGCAGGTCCAAAGATTTTAATCGGTTTGATGCGACAAAAGTTGTGGGTCATAAATGCCAGAGATGTGGCTAGGAAGGTAGTTCATGAATGCGTTCGCTGTTTTAAATACAGGCCTAAACTGATGAGCCAAATAATGGGTGACTTTCCACGAGATAGGTTGCGCTCCGTTAGACCGTTTCTTATTTGCGGAGTTGATTTTTGTGGGCCCTTTTATACCACACACAAGTTAAGAGGCCGACCACCTTATAAATCTTATGTTGCTATTTTTGTTTGTTTCAGTTCAAAAGCTGTACATATAGAACCCGTTTCTGATCTTTCAACTAATGCATTTTTATCTGTACTTAAAAGGTTCGTCGGACGTCGCGGAATACCGGAGAAGTTGTATTGCGACAACGCAACGAATTTCGTCGGCGCCAACGCACGCCTCAAAGAACTCAACAAACTAATCGAAGACGACGCCAAACGCAAAGAAATATACCTATTCGCAGCAGAGAAAGGCATGGAGTTCGTTTTTATACCCCCACGCACACCGCATTTCGGCGGACTATGGGAGGCAGCCGTGAAGAGCGCCAAGCACCTATTAGTGCGCGTAATCGGCGATACAGCACTAACCTTCGAAGAGCTAGGCACCGTGTTAATAGAGGTAGAGGCAATCCTCAATTCGCGTCCAATCGCAGGCGCATCCGACGATCCGGACGATGGTGAAGCAATAACTCCGGCACATATGCTCATCGGAGACTCGCTCACAGCAATGCCCGAAACCCACAAATCAACCGAGAAACTGCGCTTCTTAGATCGCTGGCAGCGGCTCTCGTCCCTGAAGGCACAGTTCTGGTCCGCCTTCCAACGGGACTACATACTGAGCCTGCAGGCGCGAACTCGATGGGACAAGCCGCAGCCCAATTTGGAATTTGGCACCCTCGTACTGCTGCACGAAGACAATTTGCCACCCCAAAAATGGATGGTGGGAAGAGAAATAAGTATCAAAACCGGCGCCGACGGTAAAGTGCGTGTGGAAGACGTAAAAACGGCAACCGGTGTGTTACGCCGCGCAATTCACAAACTAGCGATGCTCCCAACAAGCGTATATTAAAGACCGCAGATCGTTCAACGGGGCCGGAATGTTGGAGAACATAAACCATATGTATTTCTCATATTTCATATATAATATTACTACTATTATCGTACACTGCATATGTCCATATTTCATTTCGCTGTTGTATTTCATCTTTATAGCTCGCATGTAATTACTAACTTGTATCAAATGAATTCATAATCACAAGTGAAAGAATTGTATTAACGAGTTTCTTGAAGTAACCAAATTTGTATAAACGTATATCTGCACTCTATGCATACCTTAAGTATTAAATTTTATACTTTTATATTTTATATGAATGCATCTCTGCATAGTTACAATTACTTATACATTCAATCTCAGGCAAATTCATACACTCATTTTCTCATTTGAATTATATGTATTGATTTATTGAATTCGCTTTATGCTCATCAATCACAAATACACATATAGATGCGCTCATTACTGTCTTTATATTCAACCTATGTACATACATATTCCTATGAACATATGCAAAGAAACAAATGTTTGCTGGTAAGCTTCTAATTTGAATAAAATGAATAAGTATATGTTAAACCACCCCCGCGGCACATTGATTTGATTGCGACGGCAATTTGATAGTGACAGTTTTTTTTTTTTGTCTAGTTGCACAAACGAGTGCAAATACAGGGGTCTTGCATGCGTTGTTCAGGCAACGCGTGGTGGCTTCTACCGTAGCGTTCGCCGCTTCGGCACTGTCGGCTATATGTCGTGCGCTCGCTTTTACAACAGCGGAGAACTTTGCAGCGTCAACCTTAGAGGCGTCCCATTTTGTTTTCATACGGGGCGGTCTCCCTGTCCGACTTTGCCCTGAGTCATTAAGATGGAAGGTGATGTAGTTATGGTCACTACCCGTGAGGTCCTCCATCACCCTCCATCCAGCCGCCTTTGACAGCAGGTTTTCCGATACTAATGTAATATCAGGGATAGAGTGTCCAAAGCCTGGTCGCCGATATGTCGGGGTCGTGCCGTTATTCAGAGTGACCAATCCAAGTCGGGCAGCCATTTCTAGCACTAGCCTCCCTCTGGAGTTAGTCTGGGGCATTCCCCACTCAACAGCCCTAGCATTGAAATATCCAGCGACGACCACGTTATCGGTTTCATCACGCAAATCGTCTTCGAGTAGTTCTAGCTTATCTTTAAACCCTTGAATTGGATCGTTTGGGGACAGGTAGCAGCTCACTAGTGTGGTGTGCGCCACTGTTACGCGTACGTAGCCGTTTCCGACAACACGGCTTCGTACGTGGGTACCAGCGTCTAGATCCAGATCGCAGCAGCACCTGCTAAGTCTACGCGCCAGTCACTCCTGACTGTATAAGGTTCGCTGATGATGGCATAGCTGGCTCTGTTTTCAAGAACCAGTTGGTCCAACAGACTATCGGCTAACCTGCTTCGGTTCAGGTTGCCTTGGATGAACCTGGTCACTTGCGCGCATGTTTGGCCTTTGCGGAAGCGAGTGCCTACCTGAAGGTGCTGCATGCTCCAGACCCGGGAAGGTGGTCGACCTTCCCTGACTGGCATAAAAAGCACTTTAGAGTTTCCGCGCAGGCCGAGGCCTGGTGGTCACTCTGTCCGCACTTCCAGCAAGCACTGCTTCTATCAGGGCCTTTGCAGTTTGCTTTTTGGTGTCCGTAGCCAAGACACCTGAAGCATCGTTGCACGTCTACCCTCTGTCTAAGCCTGCATTGCAGCCAGCCGATACAGATCTTGCCCTTGGCTAGTAAAAGGACGCCAACAGCTTCGTCCACTTCAATGGCTGCCATCTTCTGTTCACGCTGGTTTGCCGAGAAAATAGACACACGGACCTGTCCCGTCATTTCCCCGCCAGCAGCTTTCCTAACAGCCTCGGCAACTTCTTCGGCGGTTGCCAGACAGTCCATGCCCAGCACCTCTATCCGCATTCGCCGTGTAAGCTGCTTGGTTTCGCCCGCTTCTCCAACAGCGCTTCCTATCGCTTGGATGAACGCTGATTTATCGCCGCAACGTGCAGTTTCGATAAGTACACTCCCGGATTTGGTTTTTCGGACGGAGCGTATGACGGTCCCTGTATCTTCAGGCCGAAGCTCGCCCCGGATGGCTCCTACGACTTCGGCGTAGTTCTTTCCCTGGGCTGGTCTAACTACGAAAGTTGCGGCCCGTCTGTTTCTGGGCTTGCCTTTTCTTTTTGCCTTCTTGGCTTGCCTAGGTGGTGTCCTCTGTTCTTTCTCAGAGCCTGGTTTGGCTCTCCGGTTCCTTACGGTCGTCCAGGCCTCGCCCGAGATTGTCTTCGCAGAATTATTATTATTATTATTATTATCATTATTATTATTATTATTATTATTATTATTATTATTATTATTATTATTATTATTATTATTATTATTATTATTATTATTATTATTATTATTATTGTGACCCCGGTGGAGCCCTGAGCTCAGCCTCCACCATTATTTTTTTTTTATTTACGTGGAAGGAGGAAATGCTTTATGCACTAACCGGGTTGTTAAGCCTCGGTGCTACTCTCTGTAGCAGCGAGCCTCTCCGAGTGTAGGACTCCCTTTCTTTTTCTTCATGGTCTACCCACTAAAACCTAACCTCCCACGGCCCGCGCATTTTCCGCACCTGGGACCGCGTTTAGCATAACTTCGGGCACGGAAGCGCGCTACGTGAGCTCTTTGGCTACTCTCACGTTATTGGGCTAAGCAACCATCTTGCCGTTTAGCGAGCAGAATATTCCTTGCATATCTGCTGACCATGTCCCATCTGTCATTTCCGCAGGTCATTTTATGGATGACACTGCCCGGGGATAGGTCGCCTAGTGTTACTTCCACTCTTCTTCGTTGCTGTGCGAAGTGATCGCATTCGAAAAAGGTGTGGCGTACGTCGTCTATGAGCCCACATTATAAGCAATTCGGATTTTCAGCCTTGCCCATCCTGTGGAGGTATTCCCGGAAGTAGCCGTGGCCACTTAAAAACTGTGTCAGGTAGAAGTCGACCTCTCCATGTGGCCGTTCTAACCATGGCTCCAGCTCGGGAATCAGTTCCCTGGTCCACTTGCCTGCAGTGCTGCAGCTCCATTGCTGTTGCCAGCGTCGGATAGAATCTTTTCGCGCCTGCGCGGCAGCAACATCTCTACGTACTTCTCCTCGGAGGTGGTAAATTGATTCCCTCTCCTCAGCAAGAAGATGTATCGGTATGGTTCCCGCAATAACAAGAACTGCGTCTGCGGATACCGTGCGGTAAGCTGAGGCAATTCGTAGCGCCCCTCTGCGTTGGACAGAAGTAATAGCTGCTCGATACTTTCGGAATTTCATTGCATCCGCCCAAATTTCTGCACCGTACAAGAGTATAGAATCCGAAGCGGAAGCAAGCAGTTTTCTTATACATGGCCTTGGCCCGCCTGTGTTTGCCATTAATCGACTTAAGTATCCTATGGTCCGTGCAGTTTTCTCACAGGCTCCTTGAAAGTGTTCCGAGAAGGTTAGTTTGCTATCTAGCCTCACCCCAAGGTATTTCGTGGAGCTGCGTGTTTGTACTTGTTGTTCTCCAACCATCATATTCGTAATGGTGGGAATTCGTCTCTTCGTGAGGATTACGATCTCAGTTTTCGCTGTCGCGAGCTGAAGTCCATGGTCACTCATCCATCTATTTACACTGCGCATTACTTGGTTTAATTTAAGCTGCGCCAGCTCGCAGTTCCGTGCTGTAATTACGGCAGCCACGTCGTCTGCGAAAGCGACAAGAAAAGCACTCTCTGGCATGTGCAAACGAAGGAGGCTGTCATACGAAGCATTCCAGAGGTCGGGACCTAACACCGATCCCTGGGCTGCTCCGCCTGTTATCCTCACCTTTCTCTGACCTTGGTTTGTTTCGTACGTGAGCCAGCGATCTTTTAGGTAGTCCCCTAATATGGCTAGTAGATAAGGAGGTACCACCATTATTATTATTATTATCATTATTATTATTATTATTATTATTATTATTAATATTGTTATTATTATTATTATTCCAGCACTATAACAACAAACTCCATACCGGTTACGGAAATGGCTAGCAACCTTTCTTGTTACCACGCAATTATGCGTGGGTGTTTAACAAATATATAATTGTTTGAACAGAGAAACCAACAGAATGTGTACCCATATAAAAATAATTTAAAAACAATATTAGCATTTGTTAGCCGTTATGTGAACTAATAGCAAAATCGATAGTAGTAAAATATTTTTTTATTATAATATACCTTCAGTCGTTGCAAGCACTTTAAAGGCACCGCACACTATTTTTTCATTATGAGGAATAACAATAGCATCCAACAAATGTATACACTCAGGAGCAGTGAGGATGGAAACGATTTGGCTTGCTGATGGACGTTTTTTCGGTTCGTCATCCCAGCAGAGAACCATTAAATCAAGGCAATATGTTGGAAATTGAATTTCACGCTGTGTAAGTGGCGGACGGCTTCCGTCAAGTATGCACTCTTTAATGGATTCTTGGCCTTCAAATGGCTGACGTAAGCTTATGTTTTCGTAAATGAACATACCAAAAGAGAAGCAATCAACCTTGAAAAAAAAAAATTTGGTTATAACATACATACTATAATGGTTAAAATTTTTTTTTCGACTAATCGGATAGTGTTTTTGAATTCGACGAGCATACAAAACAAAAAAATGGTATGTGAATTTCATATACATACCTGTATGCATTTCGACATAATAATTTTAATCCGTTCAGCTAAAAAGCCTAAAAATTATGTTACACACATATGTACATACGTGTGTCCTATAGAAAAGTTCCTAAATATTGATTCGCTTTCGTATGTAAATGACGTTACGTTTTAGGGGCACAGTTCTTTTCGAATTAGGCAAGTGCTACGTAACACATGGGATATATTTTTTTATTTTACCAGACCAACAAAAAATAGAAAAATTCAAAATATTTTTCTTTGATTTTAAAAAGGATGACTCAGAGTTTATAACGAATCACGACACTCTTGTAAACTGGTCAAAATCACTTTACAAATTTATTTCTTCAAAAATTCGAAAAGTGGAAAATTAAAATAAAGAAAGAACATATTACAAAGCTAAACAGAAATGGAAAACAAAAAACAGTTTGGTATTACCAGAATCTGGTACTTTTTAGCCGATTGGGGACGACTCAGGCGTTTGGAGCGGTTTCTGCTTCGTTCTTTCTCAGAATTCAGTATCATTACTTAACTGAATATAATAAGAATACAAGTGGAATTATCAAATTACAATTAAAAAGACTATCAGCACAATTTTAAATATACCCTCGGAATTTTGTTTTCGCGGATTTTTTTTATCCCCGCGGAAAAATTCATCCAATTATTTTCCCCTAGGGAGAACAATAATTGGGGAATAGGAATTTCGAATTTTTGAAGTCAGCTGATTTGGCAATAACAAATTGAAAAGTTTAGTTATTGTTGCGAATTTGTTTAAAATTGAGAAATAAAATATAAACAGTATTGCTTTTCATATGGTATTGACTGAAATGACTAACGAATTGGCGCCATAGCAACACCAACAGAGGAGCATCAGAAGAAGACTGCGCGATAACACAAATCCGCTGGGGTTGCCTGCTTCCATTTAGCAAAACAATATTCAGGGGGTTAAGCTGAGTTGAATCCTTGCGCAATTTCTGGATGACTGCATCAAATTTGCTAAGAACTCTTCCGTTTCTTATTTATATACTTTTGGACTGTAACAAAGTGTATTGTGGTAGAATGTACATATTTTAGCACAAATTTGTAAAAATTAGTGTTTTTCGTATAAGAAACAGTAAACTTAAACTATTTTGATGCATTCCCTTTAATTCAACATGTGAAAAAACTCCTAAAAAATGGCATAGAAATATCCCTTTCAATCACATTCATAATACCTACTTTTCTCCAGTAACCCTTTTTCAAACATTGTTCCGAATAAGAGGGAAGGGAGAAGTGAAACAAAAAAGGAAGTCTAAGTTCGGGTGAAACCGAACACTGAACAGTTATGTACACAATGCTGTTGTTGTTTGTTTTGTGTGCTTAATAGTGTTACAAGACTGCGCAATAATACTTATAAATATGATTCTATTCTGAACTAATTTTCGTTTAAAAGAAGCAAAAAGGATACAGAGGCCAACAGCAATGACCTTGAGCGGGTAATAATGCAGTTTTCCTTCAGATATGGGGATTTCCCTACTCTTTATTTTAAAATAAATATATAACCGAAGAATAAACATAAACACACAAGTGCCATTGTACTAAAAAGCGTTATTACAAAAAAAAGGGCAGGGTAATTAACGAAATTTTCTAACTTTTACTAGAAATAGCTTATTACCTGCATCTACGCACTTTTACAAAATCCTTTATATAAAAGAAGGCGATTTAACCAATATAGTCCATTTTTACTGAATATATTTTCTGTTAAAAGGAATTCATGTGCACCAAATTTTTCGTCGAGTTATGGCTCCAGAAACGTTGGGAAATGCATTGTAAGAAAGGGGCAGTGCCACGCCCAATTTTCAAGATTTCAATTTTTCCCATTTCTTATTATAATGGCACAAAATACGATTGGTACAAAACTATTTTTCGCTAAGATTTAACTTATTATTTTTGCCTACGACCCTTTTTAAAGTCATTTATATAAAAGTGGGCGTGGTCCTTAACCAATCTTATCCATTTTTACTAGGAATATTTCCTGCTATAAGGAAAATATGTTTACCCAATTTTGTTACGATATGTAAATTTTTCTTCGACTAAAAAGAGGCGGTGCCACACCCATTTTCAAAAATTTTAGTGTTTTCCAATTTAATGTTATAATTTAATTTAGAAAGTAAAATTCTATTGATACAAAGCTCTTTTTCGCTAAGACATAGCTTATTATTTTCGGCTACGACCCTTTTAAAAATCTTTTATATAAAAGTGGGCGTGATCTTTAACCGATTTCGTCCATTTTTTTTAGAAATATTTCCGGCCATAGGGAAAATTTGTGTACCCAATTTTATTACGATCCGTTAATTTTTCTTCGAGTTATGGCTCCCGAAACATAGAAAATTGCTTAGTCATAAAAGGGGCGGTGTCACGCCCATTTTTTAAAACTTAAAGTTTTTCCTATTTATTGTTATAAATCCACTTGGGAAATGAAATACCATTGATATAAAACTCTTTTTTGCAAAGATATAGCTTATTTTATTCGTCCACGACCCTTTTAAAAATCTTTTATATAAAAGGAGGTGTGGTCCTTGACCGATTTCGTTAATTTTTCTTCAAAGCATTCCTTATAGTAAAGGCAACCTCTCTGCCGAATTTTGTTACGATAGGTTTAACGATTTTTGATTAATAAAAAAATAAATAAATGTAAGGCGCGATAACATCCGAAGAGATTTTAGGCGGAGCTTATCTTCCAATTTACATCGTGCTCCTTTTTTTTTTTAATTTTTCCTACAAATTGGCGGGACGGGACCAACTTGTTTTATGTCGACTCCGAACGGCACCTGCGAGGCAGATGAGTTTTCACTGAGAGCTTTTCATGGCAGAAACACACTCGGAGTGCTTGCCAAACACTGCCGAGGGGCGACCCCGCTTAGAAAAATTTGCTTCTAAGTGAAAAAACTTGTTTCTAAAATTTTGATGTTGCTTTGGCCGGGGTGTGAACCCAGGGCATTCGGTGTGGTAGGCGGAGCACGCTACCATCACACCACGGTGGCCGATTAATAATATTTGTAAAATAGATTTTATCACAAGTGGGCGGTGCCACGCCCATTTAAAAAAAATTTTCAAATTTTTATCAAGAGTCTCAATATCAGTCCACACGTCAAATTTCAACATTCTAGGTGTATGATTTAGTAAATAAGCAGGTTTTTTGTGTTTTCCAAAATTTAATATATATAAAAAGTGGGCGTGATTATCATCCGATTTCGCTCATTTTCAATACCAATCTATTCTGGGTCCAGATAAGCTGGTGTACCAAACTTGGTGAAGATATTTCAATATTTACTCAAGTTATCGTGTTAATGGACGGGCGGACGGACATGGCTCAATCAAATTTTTTTTCGATAGTGATGATTTTGATATATGGAAGTCTATATCTATCTCGATTCCTTTATACCTGTACAACCAACCGTTATCCAATCAAATTTATAATACCCTGTATACAAGTACAGCTGGGTATAAAAACTCACAAGGATTTTTTATTTAGAATAGAAATGGGAGAAGGGAAAAAACTCGCAAGGAATTTGTGTATAGAATTGGCTGTATAATTATTGTCGCTTATAGTCCTGGTATATAACTTAAATTGCTCCCCCGTGGCCTTTCCTCCAAGGAAAAATGAGAGGTAGAAATATTTTTTAGAAGAGTTGACAGACAAAATTTTTTCTTGAACTTTTTGTATTATATATATACGCAGTGAATACAAATAGATTGTATAAAACACCACATTTAGTAATCAAATTAATTTAAACCCACCGCACGATTTTACGTAAAAAGTCTACGCATTGTGTGTACATTAAACCAGAGCCTTGAATAGAAAATCATATTCATTACAGGTTACCTTTTCAGTGTACTCTTCTTCTCCATTGTAGCGTATTATTTCTGGTGCCATAAAGCCCTCCGTACCACCAAAACCTTTTGACCCACTTGGAGCTGTCTGACGACTTATGCCATAATCAGCAACTTTTATATGTACGCAATTTTGTGGACTGTCTTCGCTAAATTAAAAAAAATATTAGTATTGTTTTAATCCAAATTTACTCATAGTTACCTATGCGGTTGCGGAAAGTCCCAAACAAGCACATTTTCTGATTTTAAATCACGATAAATAATACGTCTCCTATGTAGATACTCTATAGCTCGTGCTGCTTGTAAAACTAAAATCTGAAAGGTATGTGGACCAATATGAGCACCACTTCGGCGAAATTGACGTAATATTGAATCGAGGCCGCCCATTGGTGCAAGTTCTAATACTAAAGCTAGGGGCTTTATGCAAATGCCAACCAAGGGAACGATATTTGGATGCTTTAAAGTTAGAAGCACGGCTAGCTCTTGCCTCGCAGTGCAATAGGCTTTACAGGCATGCTGTAGCGGATCACGATCCCATTTACCCAATGCCACTTTAAAGGCTATTAAAGCGCTCTGTAGAAAACCATAACGTTACTATTAATACCAGTTCTAATGTTTAAAGTAAACAATTGGCATACTTCTTTTGCTCTAGGTCCTGGTGGCACCGGCTGTAACATTTTCATAGCCACTGCCTTAAAGCAGCGTGTAAATTTCACTTTGCAAGTTGCTTTGAATACAAAACCAAAAGCACCACGACCTAAAAGTGATCCTTTAATAATGTCATCGGAACTAATACTGTATTGATCGGGTATATCAGCAAATACTACATCTGGCGCCAACTTCGTCATTTGTATCTCCAAATGTACAGGGCAAATTATTTTTGTCTGATTATATACAGACAATATGCACTCTTCAACCATCCAGCAATAACAAATATTTAACAATTCTGGTTGATTGTGCGTAGGATGGCCATCGACAGATGTATTGTGAGACGAGTTAGCAGAATCAGGTCCAACTCCGGAATCAGCATCCGAAAGGCAGAGAGAATCCTGGAAAAATATCAAATGAATGAATACGTTCAAAAAATTGTTAATCATCCAATCCAAACACTAACTTCTGATCTTCGCTCTCGCCTCGCTGTTACATTAATATACGCCGAAAAAAAATTATTGGCTCCTTCGTCATACAAGTTACCAAATTTCATTGTGCTTGGGTTGGCACTTTTATTTTTATTGATGCCACCAAGGCATGCATCATTACCACCACAAGCAGAGTCCTTTATTCCTCCGCAATTGACTAATGCTAATTTTTGTAAACATTTTGGACATAAGACTAAACGGGTGATTAGAAATCTACCTTCTGAGGTATGAACAAATCGTGTGCCCAAAGCTGGATACCAATCTTCAAGCAATAAATCGATATGATCGACTGCAAGCGCCAATAACTTTGAAATTACATTCAAATTTGGTTCAATGCGTGCAATTATTTCCGAATCTCCATTTGACATTAGCCGATGAACAGCGACACTAATAAGTGGAAAATATATTTCCAATATACTGGAGGATGTCAAATTTATATCACTCCACAATCCATCCAATTTGAGTTTAAAACGATTTGTAGCATTACGAAAAGGTTGCGTTGTAGTGCTGGCTTGGAATGGAACTTCCCATATTTTAAAAAGTAAGATTGTACCGAAATACAGAGAAACGCCAGTTTGCCATAAATTCCATGTAGTGCCCTTCTCTAACGAGATACGCAAGTCGAATTCCAAACTTTTCTATATTAAAAAAATAAAAGTGTTGTTTAGGTTATTAATAGCCCGATAGCTGAAAATCGGTTTTGTTACACTGCACCATGGGCGGATCCAGAGAGGCATTTTGGACGGGGAACTTCACGAAAAAAACTCTGATTTTTTCGGTTGGCACTATCGACTTTATCGGTGGTAGTGCCTAGCGTTTTTCAGATATCCTACTTAAGTCAATAGAAAAAATCATTATTCTCAGCTGAAAAAAAATTTAAGTTAGCATTGCTTATATATTAATCCGTCTATCCGTCAGCCTATTTTTGCGTGGGGTCATCGTTTATAGAAAAGTGTTTTATAAATTTTAGCAAACTACTGTAAAAAAAACTGTATTAACTTTCTTGAAGAAAGTTGTGATTTTATTTATAACCATCTTTCCTTTTCAAAATCGGTTGATTACCGCGCCCACTTTTTATATAAAAATGAAAAATACAAACTCGAGATCTGAATTATTTACCGCTGGCGAAAGACAGAAGGTTTCTCTCACAACGAAAAGGGCGACCTGGTAACCAATGTTCAGAGAGAGCCTAAATTCTAGAGGGAAGTCGTTAACGGAGGCAGCTTAAAAGCACCCAGCGAAGGTGATAATGCTAAACCCGATCTTCAAAATAATTGCTACTAGAGCATACTATGGTTGGTACGGAACAAATCGAACACATTTTTTTCATTTTTAGACCTTAACTAAAGAAAAAATATAACTTTTTCAGACAAAGTAATTAATTCATTAGTACTGTGTGGTACATATCTAAATAAAAATATAAACATATTCTTAAAATATTTGAATATGTGTGTCAAAAATAGGAAAAAAGCATCCCTTTGTTTCGGAACACCAGTCAGTCAGGTGAAAATGCAGCGAAACTATTAATATTAAAAAAAAAAATGGAACAAATACTACATTTGGTAAAATTGTATCAAGGTTTGTTGAAATAACAAAACAATTTAAATACGTTTATTCGAAAACAAAATTTTGTTTTAAAATAAATTGTTTTTACGGGACACGTGCGGAATTCAGTTTCCAAATTTCGATTTTCCCTTATATTATATCGCGTAGCGTCCTCCGCCTACACACCGAAAATCCTGGCTTCAAGTCACGGGCAAAGCAACATCAAACATTTAGTAACAAGTTTTCGAATGTACTTCTGCCATAGCAAGATTCTCAGTCGGCGAAAAACATGTGAACCAGTCCCTCCAATTAGTAGGAAAAATTAAATTAAGCACGACGCCAATTGGAAGAGATGGTCGGTCTAAATTCTCTGCGGATATATATCGTGCCTCATATTTTATATAGAAAAATGTATGCAGTGGTTATTTAAGGCAACGTTTATACATGGAAATTTACTACAGTTCACTTATATTTACATACATATTCCAGGTACAGGCTTAGTCTATTTTCAGAAATTAACTTTCTGGGTTTTTTTCAGCTTATCAGTATGAAAGAATAAAAAAAATGTTTTTTGAGAATTGTTTGATTTTTAAAATGTTTTTTCTTTTTATTCTATACAAATTTTTATTTTTTATGCTTATTTTTAACTTTTTTCTTGGTACGTTGAAAACTAATAGCTAGAGCAATTTTAAGATCGGCGAAAATTAACGATTTTCCATTGATTGTTCGTACTACAGACTTTGTCGTTGTACTTCTAAGCTAGATTTTTATTCGCCACACGTAAGCAAAATACGTTAAAGTACTAGCGGTTAGAAGAAAAGATTGGAGGGATTTTTTCAATAGGCAAAGAAATTTTTTCCTCAATTTATTATATGAATTTTTATGATAGTGAAGAAAATTTCCATGCATACTATTAGATCGGTTTATCTTATCGTTTTAGAAAAATTTATATTTTTGATGAATTAAATTACTATGAAAAAAATGTATTTGAGTGTAGAATTGATATCTGTGTCACAGATTAACAGAGCTTCGATGGCTTTTGGGGGGGACTCTCCCCCAGTTACCACCCTCCCCCTCTGGATCCACCCCTACTCTAAACGAACTCAGGTGGTTTTAAACTGTATTATGAGCCCTCTGTGACGTCCAATAAATGAAAAGAAAGCCTTGTGGCTCTAAATGAATGGGTGACTTGGCATATTTAATAGGAATTTTATTGTAGACATTTTATTCTAAACAAATATGCGCTCTTCGCGCAATACTAATTTCAGACAGAGGCTTAGTGAAATAATTAGTCGGGTTTTCTACATTAAAGCCCTTATTGAACTAAATCTTCCATATAATATTCAAGTTCTTAATTATCTAATTATTACTGCTTTATTGAATGCCTAATTGAGTGAAAAATCTAGTCGGTTTGCTTGGTGTCTCGGATTCTGTTGTCAATGTTACAAATGACAATCAAAAATACATTATTTTCCATAATACAAAAAATGGAGATAGTTCCATTTAGTGTGACGTTAGCCACTTGACTTTTGCGGGAACAATGACAATTTCACCAAAAACGAGCTACCAGATTGAAAAATGTTACGAATTTTCCTAATTTTGATGGATTTCATATTAACGAATACGACTAAATTACTTTCATAGTTATTTTAAATAAAAAGGAAAAAACAATGAGCCCCATGCCTTGGGCATATTTTAATACGAAATGTCAGCCCACAAAAGAAGGTTTTTAATAAGTTTTTCGAGCTCCCTAAAATTGTTTTTGGTGGAAGAAACATGGATCGAAGTATATATAGCCCGAACGTTTGCTCAGAACATTTTGACAAAACATACACGTTTGTCAATTGCTTGCTCAAGGGAGGTCCTTATAAACCGACACCGTAATTTCTTGATAAATTGGCTGCAGGTCCACATTTTTTTATTTTTTTTTTTATTTATTGTATAATTCAAGCGTTGCGCTTTAGGAGGGAATTGTTAAACCATTTTTTAGGGAGAACATTACCCTGTCGCTCTGCAGGTTAGCCACTAGTTATGAGTGTTTTTGCCCGTTGTACCAGGGGTCACCTTGAGACAGCCCCGCCTATACACATTCTGTGCCCTTTAGCATTGACAGAGATTTGCAGACTTTGTAGGTACACTTTTTCTCAACATGCCTTGAGAAATATTCAATATAGGGGCATGATAATAGGGTCATGCTAGAACAACAGGGTTTTTCGTGTATTTTTTTTTGTCTAGGGTCAAGCTGCCATAAAGATATGAGTCATTAACCAATGTAAGATGGTAGTTCCACTCAAAATGTTTTGAAGTATTTGGGGATTTTTGAAGTTTCATAATGTTTGTGGTTTTGCCAGAAGCGTTGCCATACCGTTACTGTTTAAGGCGAAATTGTGGTTTTTCGGGATGGAAATTTCCTTCAGGATGAAAACGCAATGGTCATCTGACACAATATTAATATGCTTTAGCACGATTTAAGTGCATATATATCGATTGAGAATACAGTAAAACATGCAATTTTATTAAAAAATATTGGATAATGACTCATACATTGGTTAATGACTCATATCTTTATGGCAGCTTGACCCTAGACAAAAGAAAATACACGAAAAACCCTGTTGTTCTAGCATGACCCTATTATCATGCCCCTATATTGAATATTTCTCAAGGCATGTTGAGAAAAAGTGTACCTCCAAAGTCTGCAAATCTCTGCAAATGCTAAAAGCGCACAGAATGTGTATAGGCGGGGCTGTCCCAAGGTGACCCCTGGTACAACGGGCAAAAACACTCTCATAACTAGTGGCTAACCTGCAGAGCTACAGGGTAATGTTCTCCCTAAAAAATGGTTTAACAATTCCCTCCTAAAGCGCAACGCTTTAATTATACAATAAATACAAAAAAAAATAAAAAATGTTGACCTGCAGGCAATTTATCAAGAAATTACGGTGTCGGTTTATAAGGACCTCCCTTGAGCAAGCAATTGACAAACGTGTATGTTTTGTCAAAATGTTCTGAGCAAACGTTCGGGCTATATATACTTCGATCCATGTTTCTTCCACCAAAACAATTTTCGGGAGCTCGAAAAACTTATTAAAAACCTTCTTTTGTGGGCTGACATTTCGTATTAAAATATGTCCAAGGCATGAGGCTCGTTGGTTTTTCCTTTTTATTTAAAATAACTATGAAAGTAATTTAGTCGTATTCGTTAATATGAAATCCATCAAAACTAGGAAAATTCGTAACATTTTTCAATCTGGTAGCTTGTTTTTGGGGAAATTGTCATTGTCCCCGCAAAAGTCAAGTGGCTAACGTCACACTAAATGGAACTACCTCCATTTCTTGTATCATGATTTTAACTATTTTTTGTAAAAAGCATAATATTTTTTTTTTGCCTGCTGACAGATATTCGTTGATGAAGCAAAGTACCCTGTGTGAAAAAGAAAACTTAATTACTTCACTTTACTTTAAGTTTCTGTGTGAAATCGGTATTACGCCTTGGCGTTGCCAGAAATACCGATAGGAAGTCAGTTAAACTTGAATTACTCGGAAATACATCTGTGGCTTTTTCGGCAGAACTGAAAAAATTTCTCATAGCTGTTTTGTAGAATACCAATACGTTGCAAGATAAAATCTTAAAAAAAAATGATTTTAATACCGGGAAAACGCTGAGTTGTTGTTGCGTTAACAGTGATTCGCTCCATTCAATGGGTGCGGCCACTCACACATCAAAGTCTTCCAACGGAAGTCCAAGGAAACTTGCTGTTTCAACAGGGCTGGTCCAAAGGGAGATTGGTGTTAGATTGGTAGGATCCACATTTCAATTGAGAAGATGGTTGGTGTCATGTGGGGACACATCGCATGTAGAACCAACATTACGTATGTCGGGTTGATTTTGGACCTGGAACAGTATCCAGAACGAAGTTGGACCAGGGTGACTCGTGACTCGTCCCTTGATAGTGTGCTTTCTTCTTCTGCAAGAGTAGGATATTGTATATTGATAACAGGGTTCACCGGACGCATCCTGGCAAAGGCGTTTACCGATTCGTATGTGAGTATCAGTAGACCAGAAGCCTTTATGAAATTTTTGGTATTATATAGTGGTGGCTATGAATGAGTGACTGCGACGCAAAACGTCGCAGCGTTATACATAATCTGCCTTTAGATACAATTTCGGTGGCATACGCCTTGAAGGTCAGAATATTATCGAACGTGACCCCTAAGATCTTTGGGTTATTGACAGTCGGTAGCGTAACAGCGTAATCTGCTCCTTCCACGTCATAAACCGAGCGGTCGTGGATTTTGTCGATGACAATGCCACGTTGCGCGAGCTGAAGAAACTAGAAAGACCGGGGAAATAGCTGCTTATTTTAGAAACTAATTCATACATTGGAGGGTCGGGTCCCGTTGAAATTATCGTGCAGCAGTTGTCATAGGAAATGATTGTAACTCCTTCTGGTGGGGAAGCGAGCTTTGACTGTGCAAAGGTAGTTTATGACTTTAAACGCGAGTGCCGGGATAGGAAGGTGGTGCTTGTAGCCTGATCTGCATCCGGCAAAGGACCATCAACATCGATTACACTCCCCAGAACCTTCGGGGAGTGTCTCCTTATTGCTACAACAACAACAGCAGGGAGCCACAAAAGTTTTATAGAACGTTGGGTTCTAACCCACGTGACCCCCTGGCAAAAGGATAACCGTCTGAGGAAGATCCTTTTCCGGCATATGCAGCAGAACCACAGCCTGTGACCGGAGCAAGATGGTATGGAGCAGTCCAGCTGCAAAGAGCTGCTCCGAGGTTGACAATTTGTGGGAGGGAGGAAACAAAATAAATGGGGTAACACTGAAATTACAGCCCTTGGTCGGGTAAAAAAATCCTGAGTCTATCCGGTATATAGAACCGGCTGCCGCGGGAAACGGGAAAATGAGTTGTTCGGTTATGCGGGAAAAATGCAGTTGTTTGGCTGAGAGAAGTTGATATTATGAACTGAGTGTTGGATATTACAGTGTAAACTGATATTTTCTGGAATGATTAACATTTAGAAAAAAAAATTGACTTTTTCGGAAGCCAGAGACATATGTATCTGACGCTTTACCCAGCGCTTCACTTTATCATATGAGGTCAACTTTTTTTCTTACTCTTAAATTACTAGCAACAAAAAACACAAGAAAACAGAATTTAAAAAAAACAAAAACAATAAAACCACATTCTGATAAATGGGGACAACCTTTGTTCATGTGACCGTCCGCGAGAAAAAGCCCGTAACTCGATTGCCGTTGATTTTACTGTAGCTTTGGCATGATTTTATTTTATTTTTTGGCATGATGGCCCCTATGCGGCACAGTTAATGTCGACTTTGACTGCTCATAAATCAAAAAGTAATAAATTCCCGATATTCGGTTCTTACCAATTTCTAGAACGACTTTCATTTGTAATAAATCGTTCAACAAAATTAATTTTTTCGGGTTAGGGGTCGTTTCTCGCGGAACGTCACAAATAAGGACTGACTATTTTATAAGATACAAATAATTTGTAGACATCCTCATTTCAATTCGATATCGCATCAAGTACAATAATTAATAGGAAGAACATCACAACAGGGAAGGCATTTGCAAAAATTCTTACACAGCTTTCAGGCAAGTAAATATATTTGATTGCTTCAGTTATTTGGTCATCAGCCAGTAATCTTGTTAATATACGAGACCAGAATCCAGAAGGAAAATAGGTCATTAAAAGAATGCGCCGCAAGCCCACATCAAATCCAAACTCCTCATTTGTATCACATTTAATTGGTTTAAATGCGAAGTTATCCAAGTTAATTTCATTTGAAGTGCCTGAATTCAAGTTTCGTGCACGTGAACGTTGAAAAACCTATAAATGTTTATAAACTTCAGTAAACATATAATTAAAAAAGTAGCTACCCACACAGCATTTGGATGATTAAATTTCCAATATTTCTCCATAACAATACAATTTGATTACTTTTATAATTTAATACTGCTCTAACAGTAATAAACAAATATCATTCCTTTCGATGATAAAACCCTGAAATTCATTATTCAATCGTTTTTGGGAGCATTTTTGAGTACCTTTGCTGATTAAATTTTAAGTTTTTTTAAAACTCAACAAAAAAAATAATCAAATTTGTTTGCTTTAGATTATCAAAAATGTATCATGATTTTAAAATCAACTCTGAGAATCTAATCTAACTAATTTTGTTGGTTAAACATAATGTAACGAATTTTGGGAAATTCCGCTTATTTGATACCTTCTGCTAACGTTCGAATCGCTGTACTGTTGAATATTCTGCATTGCAAAATGTTATTTATTGGTCTACTTCAGGAGTAGTACAATTACACTTCACAACCAATAGCACGTTTAAATCAAAGCTGATTACTTCTTTTATACTCTCGGTTTCCTCGTTCACCCATTTCTCCTAAAGTCTAGTAGTTTCGCGAACAGTTGTAGCTCATGCTTGGTTAGTTACCAGCTATAAACATGTATATCTGTAGTCCAAGCCTCTCCCATAGCCATATGCGTGTGTATGTGTGATTAACTACTTCGGCTGATGACTGCATATTTGTGTGTGTGAGATATCTCTTCGTCGCCTTCCACATAAGAGTGGCTGCTTTATTGTTGTTGTGCATTTATTTAGTAGCAGCTTAGTGATGCTAATATTCTTCACAATATGTATACATGTTTTTCATAACTAAAAATTTTTTTCTCATTGTTTACAAATTGTTTACTTAATGTACATATCAAATCCTGAAGATTTCGCCCTTTCTCTGCGCAAGTCATCCAGAGGACGGAATGAGAGCTGATTGATTGTAAGTGACAATAGAGAGCTTGCCCGCATGCGTCAACTTCTGCACACAACTTCAACTTCTCTCATGAGTTATGGTCAAAAACAATAAATTACCATTAATAAATGGTGCAAAACAATAAAAATATGATTTCTGGCGGAATTTTTCAATTTACTTAAGAATTTCATTATAACAGATACTGGATGTTGAAGTCGTGTGCAAATATTTTCGTATGATGGGAAAGATCTCACTGTAATTTACCTGTGGTTTAAGCAGCTCACGACCTCCGGACGCTTTCATTACATGATCAAAACATCATTTCTAAAAATTATCAAATAATGTATCACATTGGTGGCCGCCGTGGTGTGATAGTAGCGTACTCCGCCTACCACACCGATCCTGGGTTTACGCCCCGGGCAAAGCACCATCCAAATTTTAGAAACAAGTTTTTCAAGTAGAAGAAACTGTTTCTAAGCGGGGTCGCCCCTCGGCAGTGTTTGGCAAGCACTCCGAGTGTATTTCTGCCATGAAAAGCTCTCAGTGAAAACTCATCTGCCTTGCAGCCAATTAGTAGGAAAAATTAAAACGCAAATTGGAAGTGCAGCTCGGCCTAAAATCTTTTCGGAGTTTATCGCGCCTTACATTTATTTTTATTTATATCAAATATCATGAAAAAATGCATGGCACTGGTAATCAAAAATGATAGCAAAAAACCACTAAATATGATTAAAAAATGTTAACACAAAATTATCAAACATGTTCATAAAATAATATTAAATATGATTACTGAAAAGCAATCCAAAGTTATTCCAAAACAAGCTAAGTACAATCTCTCGTTGATATCAAATATGATTAAAAGATGATTCGAAAGTGTTAAAAAATATGATTATTCAAGAAGAATCACATTTAGGGTACATTTTTCACCCGACGATAGATTAATTTTCGAATACTTCTAAATTTGAATGTTTTTAATCATCTGGAGCATGGTATAAAAAAGAAGGTAGTTCCACTCAAAATTTTTTGACGTATTTGGGATTTTTTAAGTTTCATAATGTTTGTTGTTTTGCCATACCGTTACTGTTTAAGGCGAAATTGTGGTTCTTCGGGATGGAAATTTCCTTCTGGATGAAAACGAAATGGTCACCTGAGGCAATAGTAATATGCTTTAGCATGATTTATGTGCATAAATATCGATTGAGAATACAGTAAAACATGCCATTTTATTGAAAAATAGTGGATAATGACTCATATCTTTATGGCAGCTTGAACCCTAGACAGAAAAAAATACACGAAAAATCCTGTTGTTCTAGCATGGCCCTATTATCATACCTCTACAGGCACGTTGAGAAAAAGTGAACCTCCAAAGTTTGCAGTGAGTGGTAGGTGTTTAATTTGTTACGTTTGTGGGACGCTACATCCGTGTCAATGCTAAAAGGGCACAGAATGTGTATAAGCGGGCTTGCCCCAAGGCGATCCCTGGTACAATAGGCAAAACACCTCTCATCACTAGTGGCTAACCTGCAGAGCTACAGGGAAATGTTCTCCCTAAAAATGGTTTAATAATTCCCTCCTCAAGCGCTACGCTTGAATTATACAATAAATAAAAAATGTGGACTTGTCGCCAATTTATCACCATTCAATTTCATAAAAATTGCGTTAAGTATGTTAAACTCTTTAAAGATTGCGCTGTCGGTTTATAAGGACCTCCATTGGGCAATCAATAGACAAACGTGTATGTTTTGTCAACATATTCTGAGCAAATGTACGGACACTTAGAAGGCTATATTCCCTTGCTTTGTATATTTCAAACTGTCTTTCTTCCACCAAAGCATATTTGCGGAGCTCGAAAAACTTATTAAAAACATTATTTTTAGGCTGAATACGAAATGTATTAAAATATTTCCACGCATATGGCTCATTTTTCTTTTTTATTTAAAATAACTTTGAAAGTAATTTAGTCGTTTCCGTTAATATGAAATCCATCAAAAGTAGAAAAATTCTTAACATTTTTCAATATGGTAGCTTGTTTTTGTTGAAATTGTCATTGTCCCCGCAAAAGTCAAGAGGCTAACGTCACACTAAATGGAACTACCTCCATTTTTTGTATAATGATGTGGAATATGATATTTGATTATTTTTTTATCAAAATTTTCAAAAAATGATGTCTGGGTGTGATTGTGTATAAACTATGTGTGTATGTACCTTAACAATAGTGCTCGCATTAAGTGTGGCATTCTCCTCATTGGGTAACAACGATGGTATTAGTAAAGTTCGTGAATCCCATGTCAATGCTACTTCAAACTTATTTAACAGACATACTATGTAGCTAAAGTAAAGGTATACAAATAAAAATAAAAAATTTATATATATACATATACATATAGGTATATTCATTTGAGCATATCTACATTGGAGTGCCTTCCAATAAAAATGCATCGATGGTTAAATGTCCACTTGTATTAAGTTCACATATCGAAAATATGGTGAGTTTCCTGACGCTTTGGCATCATACCTACCCTCAAGAACACTGACAGTGATTTGTCTCAATATAAGAGTTAGGCTAGGGTTTATTCGAACCGAATGGAAACCGATTTTTACTTAATTTTTTGGTCGGTTTGTTTTAAATTTTAAAATTCCGAATTTCGAATAATCCGGTTTTTTGATTTTTTGAATTCGGTTAACCGTTTATTCACAAGGACTAAAAATTCTTTAAAAGTCTATCGAAATATGGCAACGTCAACTAATTACATAGTAATCTTGTTTTATTGAAGAGGTAACCGCAATATACATATGGCTTTATTTGTTTGTATGGCAGCACTGAAAAACAGCTGTTTACCATATACTTATTGGAAAGCGAAATGCTAAATCAAAAGTTAACTAAAATGAGATACAGTGCTTACAAAGGCGAATAATAGAATGCCGAGGTAAAGTTCTCCAAACTTGTCTTAGTACTTGTATTCGTACTTTTATTAATTTACATAGTTTTTCAAAAATGTCTGAAATCCAAAAATTTGGGGTTGGGATTGAAAAGAGCACATATGTACATATAGAACTCGATTTGCGTCATATCTGACTGATCTATAAATTCGAAATTTTGCCACCAATATGGAAACTAACAGTTATTCATTCGGCGGTATGCTTAGCCGAGAATTTAAGATAAGGTGTCTTAAATATTCGAAGCCGTATGGTTAAGAGATGGAGGAAACCAATTTTCTTTTGTTTTTGTTGAGGCTATGTACATTATGTTGCCTGTATGCTACAAATTTAATATAAAGTTCATAAATTCATTACTCTAATTCTTCCCACCTTCGATTATTGTTGCATTGACCTTCCGTTCCCCGAAATAATTGCCCCAAATCATCCATTTTCATAATACCATTGCGAGCGAAAGGATTAATTTCGCGTACTGTAACCACGTGTGCTAACATATCGCATAACCATTGTGGATCAAGAAAATAGTAGTCACGTAACGTAGCATCATCGTAATGCAAGATTACTCCATTATCATGTAGAAACATTGTTGCCTGATTTAATTCGGCGGCATCACGAAAATGTTTGTAGTTATGTAAGCGCATTTCTTCCGTGACGAGTTTACGATATTCATCTGCATTAAGAACAGGATCAACACCAGCAGAACGAAGATTGCAGGCAATTACATTGACTATGTCTTCGAGGGCTATGTAGCTAGCTGGTATCTTTTGTAATAGGAGTGGTTCTTTGGAACCAGGTGATCTCAACATAAATGCGGCATCGTAAATTATATTGGCCAACAAACGTATGTTATGCATAGTCCTATAAACATAATTAGCAATATATATATATATACATAAATGTTAAAATTATATCACAAATGAAAGATTTTAAAACGCGTTAACTTAATTTTTGGTCGTATATAATGAATGTACAGGTTCTCATTGCTCAACAGTTTTTAACAGTCAAATTTATTGGTTAAATCGCCAATTATAGTGTTGTCGATTTTACGTATTAGAAATCAAATTTTTAATTTTTAGAGTATTCAAAGATATATCCTAACTATGACCCTTGTGCGACACCCTTTAACCAATCGGGACCCAAATTTATGTGATATTTTTGGCCTTAGTATTACCAAATTAAGGAGTGAAACTGGAAAAAATCGTTTATTTGATTTATAAGGACCACCCTAGTATATACATATATATAAATATTATATCTTAATATAGAAATACATATGCATATATCCCTAATGAACAACGAAAAATTAAGTTAATTTTTTGACAGTAGTATAGGACTTCTTATTGTTTTTGTATTATTTAGGTTTTCGAAGTATAATATTTAATATTAATAAATAATAACATAAATATTTAGGCTTATGGCTAAATAATATTTCGGAAGCGGCCCACAGCAATCTTCTATCAGGCAACTTTATAATTTTCTCTTTTTTAGAAATACTCGCTCATGAACTTACAGAATATGATAATATATAGCTCTCAAATTTGATATCCTTTTATTACCTACTAGATATTACCTGTTGCGTTATCCGTTCCCTGACAAAACAACGTCCCGCTCCACTTATCACGCCCTCTCTCTGTCGCCTTCCCGATCCCTTTGAATCAGCCATTTCCTCTTCCACTGCCTCTCATTCTCAAACTATAAATACCGAATAGGTCGGTCCTCGATTTACTACCCCGAGAATCGTATCCCAAATATTAACCTAGGAAAAAGCTTCTTTAGTATTTGCCAAATTTTTAGAAAATCGCATCATAAGTAGTTCAGTCTCTAATCCAGTTTTACTGAACAGGTTAACTCATGATTAGGTCTAGGTAACAAGGTACTTACTTATCAGCTTTGAAGTAAATCGGATAATTAGTTTCGGAGTAGTCAACAGAGTTTTTAAGGAATTCAATCCATGCATTCCCATTCCGGGACTAAAACTTTTCCTTTTTTTTGGAATAATGAATAAAAATTTTTAGTCATTATTCCTTTTTGTTAGTCCTGGCTAATTACTCCTTTTAGCATTCCTCTTTTGGAATGAACCTCATTCCTCAAGTAAATAATGGTATTATAATCATATATTTCTATTTAAATAATTCGACCTTTACAACCAAAAGAGGCCCATTAAGGCCCAGTTTTTTAGTGCGAATTTAAGCTAAAGTTAAAAGAAACGTAAACTTTACTCTGCCAGTTTGGCCGTTTAAACTAATATGAGCAGTTAAATTCTCTAAAATTTTTAACTCCTAATTTGCCTGTTTGGTTACGCGATTTTATTTTATGTTTTGTTATTTCATTATTAAAAGAAGCAAAAAAGCGCATTCGACTGTAGTTGTTGGTAGGTACTATAGAATTTTTGTCATCACAGAAATGCAAAAGATTTACTGCAATTTCAGTAAAGTTTTTAACCTGCACCAAGTTGTAATTAGTCTATTTTCAAGTTTATTTGATGTTGGAAAAAATCAGGAATATAGTATGTACATAAGTACTTCTCACGACCTCTTATAAGTAGTACAGATATTTAAAAAAAAATTGTATTTAGTGTATCTTTTACAACAAACAAACATATATGAATGAAATTTAGTATTTTTCAAATTTCCGAACTAATAAAATCAGTTCTATCACTAAACAAGACAAACATAAGTGTAGTTTAAGTCATACAAAGAAATGCAAAGGTTTGCGGTATGCATGATGAATACAAAAATCAATAAATTAGTCTGAGGAAGAACGAGCAAAAGCCCTGCCAGAAGCGCTCTTTATCGATGCCTCCCCGGAAGTACCGGTACCTGTATGCCCCATAATCAGACCAACCCCATCGGACTTGAACTTGGCCAATAGGCTTTTTTCGGAGGCCAGAGTCAGATGGGCAGTGGAATCTCCGAGGGTGGATGGCATCTATCAAGCACTAATGCAGCAAGGGCCTCAGCTCCCCCAGGGGGTTAGGGGGTCAGAATATACCCGCGGTAGGTATGCCTGTCGTAAGAGGCGACTAAAATACCAGATCACATCGATAACACTCCCCAAAGCCTTCGGGGAGCAACCTTATCGCTACAGCAACAACAACAGGGGCTTCAGCTTATCCCACACCTCGCCAGATTATTGAAGATAGCCTGGCGCTGGGTTACATACCCACGGTGTAGAGGAGAGCAAAATTGGTATTTATACCAAAAAAAGGAAAAAGGAACTACTCCCAAGCGAAGTCCTTCAGACCAATAAGTCTAACCTACTTTGTCTTGAAGGCAATGGACAAGATAACAGACCACGAAATCAGGTCGAATACCCTAAGATCTGGCCACTACAGAGCGGGAAGGCCCACGGACACAGCTCTCTATCAACTGTCGAACGAAATCTATAGGGCGTTCGAAGCAGAGAAAAAAGTGCTTTGCGCTTTCCTTGATATAAAGGATGCTTCAACAACACGTCTCATGAAAGCGTAAATAAAGCACACAGAGAAGAGAAATTCAAAGGCCTATCCAAAGATGGATAGATACTCTAGTTCGAGCGACAATCGCTGAAGCCCAAGTGGGGAACAGCGCAGTTCAGGTCAATACCACCGTGTCCCAAGGAGGTGTTCTATCACCCCTTCTGTGGAGTCTAGTAGTGGATGAACACCCGCAAATACTGTCAAACAATTGCATCATATGCCAGGATTACACGCTTTGTGTGATAATTCATAGAACATTGAACATAACAAAGAGTTGGTGAGCCTACACCGATGAGTGCACGATAATGGCTATAGGCGCCGGCCATTCTAGCTCACTCTGCTTGCAACATGTACCCATATGACACCAACCATCTTTTCAATCGCAATGTTAAACAACATGGTGCGCCATTGTGGGGCTTAACATCAACCCATCCAAGACGGTATCATTCATTTCGCCAGCCCCAAGAACAATTACTATAGATGGCGTAGCTCTAGAATATGGAACCGATGTAAAATACTTGGGGGTCACCTTTGACACCAAGCTCATGTGGAAGCAACACTTCGAATCCATTGCAACTAGGGCCACGAAGTCCATCATGGTACGCAAACGACTAGCAGGCAAATCATGGGGTGCAGCCCGCATGTCTACCATGTCTACGCATGTATACCATGATAGTAAAACCCATGATAACTTATGGCTTGGTAGCCTGGGCATCAAGAACAACTCAAGCGACAACCAGGCAAGCGCTAACAAAACTTCAACGATTTGCGTGTATATGCATCACGGGTCATTCTCGGTTGTTGCTGCTTTTGTTGTTGTAGCAGTACTTCTCCCCATCCAATAGTTGTGACCGATCACAAATTGTCATCAATATCCTCTAACGGGAGTCCAAGGAAACTTGCTGTTTCAATAGGGGTGGCCCATAATGAGAAGGTGTTAGAGGCGTTGGTTCCACAATACAGTTGAATGGTTCGTGTCATGTGGGGACACGTTAAAAGCAGGACATATGTTTTGTATGTCGGGGCTGATTCTGGATAGGTAAGAGTTGAACCTGTTACAGTATCCAGATCGAAGTTGAGCTATAGTGATTCGCGTTTCCCTAGGGAGTGTGCGTTCCTCTTCTGCAAGTTTTAGGTATTGTTCTTTGAGTACAGGATTCATCGGGCAATTCCTGGCATAGAGGTCCGACGCCTGTTTGTGGAATTCACCGAGGACATGCTAGTGTTTTTGGCTTCATACGGCTCAGTATTATGGCAGGCCTGTAGCTTCTTCCAGTGAGTAGTCTTTAGGCTTTTCGACCATATCGGGGACGCGTAGCATGCAATCGGCTGGCCAATTGCTTTGTAATTGGTAATGAACGTTTATTTATCTTCTCCCCAAGTACTGCCAGCAAGAGATTTGAGGATTTTATTACGGCTCTGAATTTTCTGAAAAATTGCGGCTGCGTGCTCACCAAAATGTAGATCCTGACAAACGTCACACCCAAGATTTTGGGGTGTAAGACAGTCGGTAGCGTAGTGCCTTTGACGTGGATGTTCAAAATGGTCGACATCAAGGACGTCCATGTTTTAAATAGAGTGGTCGATTATTTAGTCTGTGATAATGTCAGGTTTCGCGAGGTGAAAGAAACTGGAGAGATCAGGGAAGTAGCCGTTTATTTATTTGCAAACATCATCGATCTGTGGGCCTAGGCCTGTGGCCATTATTGTGCAGTCATCGGCTTAGGAAAGGATAGTGACTTCTTCTGGTGGCGAAGGTAGCTTTGATATGTAGAAGTTAAACAAAATGGGGATAGGACACCACCCTGCGACACCCCTTGTTTAATTCTTCTTGGTTTTGATGTTGCGTTTCTAAATTGCACAGATACCTGCCGACCACCCAAATAATTTGCGGTCCACCTTTTGAGACTTGGGGGAAGGGTAGACCCTTCCAGGTCTTGCAGTAACGTGCCATGGTTGACCATATCAAAAGCTTTTGATAGGTCTAGCGCAACGAGTACTGTTCTATGGTGGGGGTTTTGATTTAAACCGCAATTTATCTGGATGCTAATGGCATTTAGCGCGGTGGTTGTGCTATGAAGTTTTCTAAAGCCATGCTGATGACACTCTAGTTGCAAATTTGCTTTGCAATAGGGGAGCAAAATGGCTTCAAGCGTCTTGGCTACTGGCGATAGGAGAGATATCGGGCGATATTTTTCGGGGATAACAAAGGTGGAAAGGGACAGGTTGAAGACATGTGCTAAATATTTGAAACCCTCTTTACCTAGGCTTTTAAGCATCGGCATGGCTATGCCGTCTGGGCCCACTGCTTTAAATGG
Organism: Eurosta solidaginis; assembly: GCF_040869045.1. Taxonomy (NCBI): domain Eukaryota; kingdom Metazoa; phylum Arthropoda; class Insecta; order Diptera; family Tephritidae; genus Eurosta; species Eurosta solidaginis. The sequence continues at coordinate 396,032,113 of NC_090319.1, forward strand.
TTTAGCATGACCGATGGCATCCTCAACCTCTTTGCCGGTGATGGCAATTGGGGACGCGCTGAATTTATGTTTATGTGCGCGTCTGTTGGCCCGCCGTCTGACTTTGTTATTGTGCTTAGACGGATTCGATAGGGTTTTTACGGTGGGCCAAAGCTTACCCACACCGGCAGAGAGGTTACAACCACTTAGATGCTCCTCCCATTTCGCCCGCTTGCCTTCATCCACAACCAATCTGATGCGTTGGCTTATGTCCCTCATTTGGGGATCGCCGGGATCGGGCTGTCTCATAAGGCCACGCTCTTTCGCTAAAATTGCGTTTGTATGACATGGGTATCAAATGTAAGGTATTAACGAGCATTTTAGAAGGGAGTGGGCCGTAGTTCTATAGGTGGACGCCTTTTCGAGATATTTTCATAAAGGAGGACCAGGGGTGACTCTAGAATGCGTTTGTACGATATGGGTATCAAAGGTATTAATGAGGGTTTTAAAAGAGAGTGGCCCTTAGTTGTATATGTGAATGCGTTTTCGAGATATCGACCAAAATTTGGACCAGGATGACCCAGAACATCATCTGTCGGGTACCGCTAATTTATTTATATATGTAATACTGTAAAGTGGCATTTCGATGCTACTTAATTTTGGGCATACAGTCCCACGCGCCCCCACACGTGCAAAATAAATTAAACGCCGCACTTGCTTTAATTTTAGTTACTTTTTATTAAAATTCTCTTGTGGTTGTTTGTTAAGTTGCTTTAAGTTTTATTTGCACAATAAATGTTTAATTTTAATAAACCTAGTCCTTAGTTATTTTAGTCTTAGTTTTGTTAACTACGCCGTTCTTTCTCGCGTGTATTGCGGCAGCCGGTTCCCTTCAAACTCTACTCAAAAACTGAAGCTGAAAGCTGCTGACGCTTCAAAGCAGCCCTGCCAGTATGCATTTTCGCATAACGGGAAAATCGTATGATGCGATGGCGTGATAGAGTCGAGTAACGGGAGATTCAACCAATGGGGTTGAATCTCCGCATCATTCCACTCTAACATTTTAAGTGATGCCAAGTGTTAATATGAGGGTTGCATCTTTTTATATATTTGATGGGGAGTTGCCAGATTTAAATGCAGTGACCCAATTTGACACTACATCATCCCCCTTTAGAAAAGAATTTGGCAAGGTGATCAGTCTTGCCACATTCTTCTTTAGGCTATATCAAAAAGAATTAAAATTTAAATTTGCAAAAAGAAATATGTAGAAAAAGTTAATTTTTAGATTTTGATAATTTAGTTTGGTTTGAAGTGAGCCGATATTTTATTTTGTATGGTAAGCTTCTTGTATAGGCTACTACTATTACTACTACTTAACGTAAGTTTTATGTATTATTTAGGTGACATATATTTAGTAAATTAACCCGTATCGAAATTAAACTTAAAAAAAATTTTTTTTTTAACATTCTTTGGCGCATTCCTAAAATATGTTTATATTTAAAGATTAATTAGTAAAATTTAAAAGTACTATCAATTTTAATTAAACTTTTGGATACGGTTTTTATGTACAGTTTTTTCAATTTTATTAATTTCATCGTAAATTGTTACATTTGGTCCATCGATATTCTTTATTATGTAGGGACCTTGATATAGAACCCTATCATTAATTTTAATTTCTAAAGGCTTAGCCGTTTATCGGATAATTCTTTGTTTCTAATTTTATGTTTATTAATCAAATTTGTTGCCATTTTATGAGGTTTTTGCATTCTATATTTTAGCTATTTTTAATTTTCTACATTATAAATCGGATCGATTTGTTCCTTTTGTAATTCATGTGGCATTGTAGATTTTCTGCCAAATATTAATTCGAAAGGAGTAAATTTATTATCAAAAATCGAACTACTTGTAGTATTATGTAAAAATGTAAAGTATTTCAAATATGTATCCCAATCTGAATACGTTTCATCTAGATATGCACGTAAGTATTCGTTAAAGACTCTATGGTTTCTTTCAACAGTACCAACAGTTTCCTGGTGATAAGCTGTTGAGAAATAATGCCTAATTTTTAAAAGTTTTGTTAATTCCGAGAATAATTCATTTTTGTATTCCGTCCCTAAATCGGATCTAATGGCTTTCATTGTGCCATATGTTAATATAAAGGTTTCAAAAATAGCACAAGCAATAGTTTTTGCTGATTTATCTGGTACGGCTACCGTTACTAAATACCTGGTATTTAGAAAAGTCACAAATCATAGTAACAGCGAACTTGTTACCATAGTTTGATTCTGGAAGTGGACCTATTGTATCGACAATTACTATGTTAAATGGTTTACAGGGTGTTGGAGTAAGGACATGATTTTCTTTTGTTTTTGGTCTCACTTTATTTAAAAGACATTTATTGCAATTTTGTACAAATTTCGCTATATCACGTGTCATGTTTTTCCAGTAATATTTAGTTCTAAATTGGCATATAACCTTTTTGTTCCGCAATGACCTCCTAACAGTGGATCTTCGTGATAAATTGTGATAAGTTTTTGTTTCTGTTCATTGTCTGTTACGGTCTCTACAGGGTCCGTCAATATTATTTGTAATGATTTTAAAATTTCATTTCCGCGGATTTTAAAATTTGTAATTGTAAAATTATTGAAAAATATATCGCCTTTTTGGCCATTCTAATTGTTTAATATTGTGATTGTCGGCTGCTTTTTCCAGCCTCGAAAGTAGCTCATCTAAATTCGTTATTTCGTTACCAGTCACGAGATTAAGTAAATTATATTTTTTATGTTTTAAATGCGCATAAATTTGTAAATTGGTGATCTCCTTATTTTTAGTATTTTGTATATTTGATTTTACTCGCGGTAACTTTTTTGGAAAATCGTTTTGAAGTCGTATCATTTAAAAATTTTTTTTTTCGTATTGTAATTCTTGTTTAGTTTGTGATCGCGTTTTCACGGCTAAAACGTGTTTTGTCGAATCTTTAATTTCGTCTATACTTATACGCGAAAGTGCATCAGCCACAACATTCGATTTTCCTTTAATATATTCAATTGTAAAGTTGTATTCTGATAAATCTAATCTGATTCTAGAGAGTTTCGAGGAAGGATCTTTCAAATTAAATAAATAAACTAATGGTCTATGGTCTGATTTTACCGTGAAATGTGTACCGTAAACATACGGCCGAAAATGTTTTATAGCAAAATGTATTGCTAAAAGTTCTAATTCTATGATTGCCTTTTTCTGTTCGGCTTTATTGAAAGATTTTGATGCAAAGCAAATCGGTAAATCATTATCTCCATGTTTTTGGCTTAATATAGCGCCACAACCACTCTTAGATGCATATACAGTGATAATAAATTCTTTTGAAAAATCAGGGTATTGTAATAGTTGAGGAGACATTAATGATAATCTTAATTTTTCGAAAGCATTTTCAACTTTTTTTCGATTTAGACGATTTAAAGGGGCTGCCAGTGACGCAAAGTTAGGTATAAAACGCCTATAATAATTTGCAAATGCAACGAATCGCCTAACAGCGTCCTTGTCTTTAGGCTTAGTGTATTTTTTAATTGCGTCTATTTTTTAGTCATCTGGCAGCAGGCCGTTTGAGGTGCATTTATGGCCTAAAAAAGTTACTTCAGAACGAAGGAAATTTCATTTCTGGGATTTAACTTTAAATTGAATTTTCTACAAGTATCGAAAACTTTTTCTAAATTTTTGAGGTGATGTGTCTCGCTACAACCGATGACGATAACATCGTCAATGTACATAAAAGCTTGATTTGGCGAAATGCCTGAAAATGCTAACGACATCATACGTGAAAAAGAGTTTGGTGCTATATTTAAACCGAAAGGTAAAACTTTCCAACGAAAAGCTCCTCGATCTGTACTGAAAGATGTAACGTCTCTAGAATTGACATGAAGTGGTATTTGGTGAAAACCAGAAAAAAGATCTAAAGTCGAAAAATATTTGGCTCTGCCAAGATTGTCGAGTATGTCGTCTACGCGTGCCAACGGAAATTTGTTTGCGATAAGCTTTTTGTTGACTGCTCTGAAATCAACGCACATACGCCTGAAGGATCTTTTTTCGGCACCAAAATTAAAGGACTGTTATAATTAGAAAAGCTGGGTTCTATTAAATCATTTTGCATTAAATTTTCGACTTGTTTATTAATTTCTTCACGTTGTGTATATGGTAAACGATAATTTTTTATATAGACTGGATTTTTATCAGTTAAATGTATCTTTTGTTCGTAAAAGTTATTTAAAGTCATACGATCAGTTTTTAAAGCGAATACATCGGCATATTTTAAGCATAAATATAGTAATTGTTATTGAGCATAACCCGGCATTTGATTTTTCAAAATTTTCGTTAATTCCTCTAAGCGTTTTTGATCTTTTGAAGTTTCATTGATTTTGTAGACATTGTAGTTGGTGATATCTTCCGTTACGATATTGCAATTGTTGACATGTTTTACTTCGTCAGTAACATTTAAAATTTTTAGAACTGGATTATTTGTGTCAACAATGCACTTTGCCGTAAAAACACCACTACAGATTTCTTGTGAGTCTACAAAAACGGGATTGTCGCATTTTGGTAATTTAAATAACCGATAAACTTCAAATCTCGGAGGAATAACTAAAGAATCGGTACTTGTGCTGTGCAAAATTGGAATATTTAGTGTTTTTAAGCCGGTATTAATAGTTATGCTATCGCTTGCATAATTAATAATGCATTTATTTAATTTTAAAAAGTCTTTGCCGAGTATTCCGTCTGAGTTTTAAGGTTCCTAAAGTTGAAATTGTTTCAGGTGTTACGCCTGTTATGTTGGTTATTTCGTTACTATTAAAGTTACAATTTTGCGATAAACTTGAAATTTTGATTAAAGAAATATCTGCTTGAGAATCTACTAGAAAAGTATATGGTTTGTAGGAATCGCTACATTGAAGTTCAATAAAATCCGAATAATTAAGGTTCAAGCAGTAGATGGATTTTAATATTTTTGAAGAAGATTCGTTTAATTGTCTAAATCGTGATCCGGATCCCCCAGTGTTCGCTCCTGAGGGTCGTTCACGTTTAAAGCGCGTACATTGGCATTACTTCGCGAATTTGAACGTCTATTATTATTATTAGCATTATTGTTACTACTACTAGGCTGATTGTTTCTATTAGTGCTATATTTGTCATTATTACCCCTATTAGAATTATTGTACCCGTAATTATTATTGTTGTAGTTATTTCTATTGTTATTGTTGAATCTTGCATTTGGATTGTTGTACCTATTATTGAAATTATTACCTCTATAATTTCCTCGAAAACTACTTTGCCAATTACCACGAGTACGGAATGCTAGTACTTGTCTTTCTTTTACCTCATTATTACGTTCGACTATCATTTTTGCAACTACGTCTTTTGAATCACTGAAGGTAGTTGAAGCCAGGATGGATTTGACCAATTCTGAACGAGTGTTCAACCTGCTTACATTCACTGTTTGCTCTACGGCCATTTCATGTGCCTTGGCTTGTGTCATACCTTCAATAATCAAAGAACGTTCCAATGCGTCGGATAGTTCTTCAACGCGACTTCAACAACTTTCGAGTTGTCCTTATTTTATTTTTTTTTTTCAAGGCAGTCTTTATGTCCTCAACTGGGTTTATCACGGTTGGCAATGCTTCGCGTGCTTTTCCCTCAAGTTTGGATTTCAAAAATGCAATAAAAGTGCTATTTAAATTTTCATCTGAGAAGACTTCAATTAATTTTATTTTGTCGATAAAAGATTCTAATGCCAGCGGATCGCCGCTGTAGTTTTCCCTAATAATTGAGGCGCAACTGGAAATGAACAACTTTTTCTGTTCTGAGGTTGCCATGATTGAAATATTGTTATTCGATTGTAAATCTGAAGAATAATTTGTCGAGGGCAAAAAATTAGAAAAATTTGAAATAGAACAAGAATTGGAAAAGTCAGCTTCTGACTGAAAATTGGAAGTGCTAGTTAGTAGGTTGTCTGAATTATTAGACGAATTTGCTGAAGGCTGAGTGTTTACAATATTAGTTACTGACTGAAAATTTGAATTATTATTTTCTGCGATATCTGAGTCATTTAATCCAAAAAAATCTTCTTGACGAGCTAGTGAACAACTACCTTTAGAGCTTGATTGATCGCTGGAATTGCCCTCAGAATCGGACATGTGTTTGAAACAGGGTAATTTTATTGAAAATAATTATTTTAAAAGAAAACAATTTTGTAAATCAGGTAAATATTTTGTAAATCCGAGTATGTTTTGAAAGTCCGGTATATAATTGTTGCGTTTGGTATAAATGTTATAAAATGGTAAGTCTGGTTAAGATAATTATATAAATTGTGTTTTTGAAACAAAGGAACATCCGGTCTGCAGATTTTCTCTAAATTATAGGCTAGAGAAATGCCTACCGCCCTTCCGTGCCGAACTTAGTCGGTCTTACCGACTGTCCCCCACTAGGTTAGCCCCGCTAGCTAACCAATGGACAGGCTGTCCTAAAAAGGACACTTGGTCTGTGGTTTCTCGCCCCGTAGAATTGGCTTTGCAAAAGGAAATAGGCAAGTGTGCTCCGGTTTTATTTATTTTGTGGAAAACCGAAACAGGCCTTTTTTTTTTCCAAACTGTTTCACGAGAACATGTATATACATATATAATTTCTACAGCAAACGAAACGCTTTATTTAAAGTTGTAGTTAATGAAAACATTTTAATTTTTTTTCATATTAAATTCATGTGTTATATAAAGGCAAAAATGTCATTTTATGACATATCATTATATATGTATTAGTGTATGTAATGTATTAAGACATTTTTTTTTTTTGTATTGAGGGTATATGTTTCTACGTATTTAAACTGTGAAATGTTACTTGTAAATGTTTACAAAAAATACTATTCATGGTTTGAAACCATTTGAGAAATATTTGGAAAAAGTTATATTTATTTAATTTTTGAAAACCGCAATCGGTTGATTTTCAGCATTTCTTGTAGGCTACATAAAAATAGTACATATACCTTTGTATGGCGCTTACGATTAAAACAAGTATTTGAAAATAAAATACATACTTTGCTCCTTCCCTTGATATTTCGTGGTTCATCTGCAGGTTGATATCTTCACCTGTACCTTTTAATTGTATGGCTAATGGGTGTTCCACGCCTTTCGAAGTGTGATGATAATCTGCCTTTATGTAATTTTCATTTGTTTCCAGGCAAGTGATGAATTTTGGATGATTTTTTTTTGTTGAAAAATTTTAGAATCCATGTATGTGTTTTGTAGATTTGTTTTAAATGTAAATGTTTATTGTTTTTGTTTTTATCGGTCTATTGATAAATCATTCAAGGTTCGAATCGAGCCCAAGGCCAGAACAATAATTTTTTCTAATGATAATTATTGTTATTTTTTAATTTATCTAAATTTGAAAAATTGTATTTTGTTTTTGGAATAGTAAGTAGAAAATTTTTCAGACAACCTGCCATAGCTGCGCAGATAGATCCATTTCAAAGGGTGATAAGCCTTCATCATCAGTACGCTTTAGGCATGCTGCGCTAACCATTTAGCTATACAGCGGTGGTTTGTTTGACTGGCAAATTTGCTACTTCTATTCCTTTTTACCAACTATATTTATTCAGTGTTGCGCCATCTGGTGCAAATCACTGATAATGCTGGATTTTTGTTTATTGTCAATTACTTTGTTTGACATTCCCAAGTGCTCATGGTTTATTAACAATTGTTTTTGTTTTTATCGGCCTATTGATAAATCATTCAAGGTTCGAATCGAGCTCAAGGCCAGAACAATAATTTTTTCTAATGATAATTATTGTTATTTTTAAATTTTTCTAAATTTGAAAAATTGTATTTTTGTTTTTGGAATAGTAAGTAGAAAATTTTTCAGACAACCTGCCATAGCTGCGCAGATAGATCCATTTCGAAGGGTGTTAAGCCTTCATCATCAGTACGCTTTAGGCATGCTGCGCTAACCATTTAGCTATACAGCGGTGGTTTGTTTGACTGGCAAATTTGCTACTTCTATTCCTTTTTACCAACTATATTTATTCAGTGTTGCACCATCTGGTGCAAATCACTGATAATGCTGGATGAAACAAAAACAATTGCTAATAAACCATGAGCACTTGGGAATGTCAAACTAAGTAATTGACAATAAACAAAAATCCAGCATTATCAGTGATTTGCACCAGATGGCGCAACACTGAATAAATATAGTTGGTAAAAAGGAATAGAAGTAGCAAATTTGCCAGTCAAACAAACCACCGCTGTATAGCTAAATGGTTAGCGCAGCATGCCTAAAGCGTACTGATGATGAAGGCTTAGCACCCTTCGAAATGGATCTATCTGCGCAGCTATGGCAGGTTGTCTGAAAAATTGTCTACTTACTATTCCAAAAACAAAATACAATTTTTCAAATTTAGAAAAATTAAAAAATAACAATAATTATCATTAGAAAAATTATTGTTCTGGCCTTGAGCTCGATTCGAACCTTGAATGATTTATCAATAGGCCGATAAAAACAAAAACAATTGTTAATAAACCATGAGCACTTGCGAATGTCAAACAAAGTAATTGACAATAAACAAAAATCCAGCATTATCAGTGATTTGCACCAGATGGCGCAACACTGAATAAATATAGTTGGTAAAAAGGAATAGAAGTAGCAAATTTGCCAGTCAAACAAACCACCGCTGTATAGCTAAATGGTTAGCGCAGCATGCCTAAAGCGGCTTAGCACCCTTCGAAATGGATCTATCTGCTATGGCAGGTTGTCTGAAAAATTTTCTACTTACTATTCCAAAAACAAAATACAATTTTTCAAATTTAGAAAAATTAAAAAATAACAATAATTATCATTAGAAAAAATTATTGTTCTGGCCTTGAGCTCGATGCGAACCGTAAATGTTTATTGTTGCAATTAATTCAGTTTCTTCGCTTTAAAATCTGTTTTTTTTTTTTAGTGTGATTGTGTAATTTTGAAAATTTTTTTTTTTTTTGCTTTAATTTTTCAGTTTTTGTTTTTTTGTATTATTTCCAGTTTTTTCAATTTCTAGATTTTGTACTTTTTTGTAGATTTTATATATAGTATATATACATATGTGTTTTTTTTTTTTTTGGGATTATTTTTGTAGTTTTAGTTCAGTTCACCCATATCTTTGTATATTTTGTTGATTTAAGCATATTTTGTGTAATTGTGTAGTTTACAAATTTTTTTTGTAGGTTTTGTATTTTTTGAAGATTTTCCTTTTTAACACTTGAGTTCGTTTAAACTGTATTATGTATGTACAATGTTGCGCAGTAATTTCGGAGCTCTAAAACGACACCGCAATTTCCAATTTTTTCCTTTGCAAAATTTTTCCATCGACGCCGCAACTTAGGAATTGAAACGTCATTTTTCCCATATTAACGTAGCAAACTCTCACCACCTTCACTTTTATTCGGTGAAAAACTATCACTGTGATAATGTTGATATTTAAAAAATGTTCAACATATTTTTATGGCAAAAATTATTTTTGGAAATCTTTTGTTTCTGCGATTCGCAATAAATTAACGTTTTTCCACGCCTACTTTTTGGTATTAAACGGTATCAACTCCCTATGGGACTGTACTACGTTAGGCACAATAATTTTCACTGCTACTGTCTTCTGATATCCCGTTTCGTGGATTTTTGGCACGGTCATTCCGTTATTAACGCTAGTTTTAGCGAAGCGTAGAAAATTAGTATATATATTAAAATATGCTGGACTTTGAAATAAAAAGTTTTGGCGATTTTCTTACACAAACGTTTTTATTTTTTCCGAGTTAAAACATGGAAAAGAATCGCATTATTCTAACAAAAAAAATTCTTTCGTTGCGAACGAATGTCACGGTCGCCATGTAAAGTGGCATTTCGATGCCACTTAATTTTGGGCATACAGCCCCGCGCGCGTCCACACACGCAAAATAAATTAAACACCGCACTTGCTTTAATTTTAGTTACTTTTTATTAAAGTTCTCTTATGTTTGTTTGTTAAGTTGCTTTAAGTTTTATTTGCACAATAAATGTTTAGTTTTAATAAACCTAGTCCTTAGTTATTTTATTATTAGTTTTGTTAACTACGCCGTTCTTTCTCGCGTGTATTGCGGCAGCCGGTTCACTTCAAACTTTACTCAAAAACTGAAGCTGCTGACGCTTCAAAGCAGCCCTGCCGGTATGCATTTTCACATAATGGGAAAATCGTATGATGCGATGGCGTGATAGAGTTGAGTAACGGGAGATTCAACCAATGGGGTTGAATCTCCGCATCATTCCACTCTAACATTTTAAGTGATGCCAAGTGTTAATATGAGGGTTGCATCTTTTTATATATTTGATGGGGAGTTGCCAGATTTAAATACAGTGACCCAATTTGACACTAAAATACCACGAACAGCATCCCTGCCATGATTCCAAGGGCTTTTGATTTCGCCCTGCAGAACTTTTTCATTTTCTTCTACTTAATCTGGTGAGTGTCACACCCATTTTACAAAGTTTTTTCCAAAGTTATATTTTGCGTCTAAAAACCAATCCAATTACCATGTTTCATCCCTTTTTTCGTATTTGCTGTAGAATTATGCCATTTTTTTCATTTTTCGAAATTTTCGATATCGAAAAAGTGGTCGTGGTTATAGTCGGATTTCGCCCATTTTTATTACCAAGATAAAGTGCGTTGAGATCAGTACGTGAACTAAGTTTAGTAAAGATATATCGATTTTTGCTCAAGGTAGTTTCATCAAGTTTCATCGCTTTATCCGTCCTTGGTAATGAATTATCGCAGTTTTTCGGTTTATCGAAATTTTCGATATCGAAAAAGTGGCCCTGGTTGTAGTCCGATTTCGTTCATTTTAAATAGCGATCTGAGATGAGTGCCCAGGAACCTACATACCTTATTTCATCAAGATACCTCAAAATTTACTCAAGTTATCGTGTTAACGGACAGACGAACGGACGGACATGGCTAAATGAATTTATTTTTTCGCCCAGATCATTTTGATATATAGAAGTCTATTTCTATCTCGATTAGTTTATGCCGTTACGGATTACCGTTATGCGAACAAAATTAATATACTCTGTGAGCTCTGCTCAGCTGAGTATAAAAACAGCAAGCATCCACACTTATGTACAAGGCAACGAGGAATGTTCCGCACACATAACCGGCAGCTCGAAGTGAAGAGATATCTCACATACACATATGTAGGCATCAGCTAAGAACAGGAGTTGTTACTCACACATACACACGCATATAGCTAAATAACCAAGTATGCGATACAATGTTCCATACAATATATATTATGAATAATAATGCACAAAAAATTGGTCCTTACGGGACTCCTATATTCACTTTTTGGTATTCGGATTCATATCCTTTCACTACTGTGCGCTGCGTTTTATTCGTCAGGTATGACGTAAACAATTTTAGTTCACTGTTTTGGACCCCATACATATGTAATATTCGCAATAGTATATCTCTGTCTATTGTTTCAAAAGCTCGCTTGAAGTCTAGAAAAAGGCCATCATTTTCTTATTTTCATAACTTTTCCACTCACTAACTACATGGTTTACAGCTGTTTCACAAGAGTATTTCTTTCGGAATCCCGATTGGTATGTCATAAACAATTTATTCGATTCAAAATATTTTTCTAACTGTATTTTGACAGTTTTCTCAAGAACTTTGCCTAACGTCTTTAATGAGATTAGGGGTCTAAATTCACACAGTTTACTGCCTTCTTAATCTCTGCAATTGGACTAATCATGGCTTCTTTCCAGATATCATTTTGGCTTTAACTCTTACAAAATCTATTTCATTTTTTATTGATTTACATATACTTTGTGACCTGAGCTTTGGTGGTATTATCAACATATTGCACATGATCAATCGAATCTCTAATATACTTTCGACGAAAAATTTATTGAACTCATTAGACAAGGTCATTTAATCACAGTATTTTCTATCATTGAATATCACAGAATCAATTTGCTTTTTATTATACTCAGCTGAGCAGAGCTCACAGAGTATATTAATTTTGTTCGCATAACGGTAATCCGTAACGCCAAAAACTAATCGAGATAGATATAGACTTCTATATATCAAAATGATCTGAGCGAAAAAATAAATTCATTTAGCCATGTCCGTCCGTCCCACAGTGGCGCCTCTGCCGTTAAAGCATGGCAAAAATCAAAAAAATCATGAAAGCGTTCGCTAAATCTAATAATGTTTCTAATAGAGAATTTTCCGGGGATCAAGAATATACAACTGTTTTTTCATAGAAAATTATAGTTTACCAGGTAGAGCCAATTCAGTTGACCAATTTTCAACATTGGGAAAAATTTGAAATTTTTCTTTTTTTCGTTGTGTTTAAAATGGTTTTGTGAGTAAATAAAGATAATTTAATTTAGGATTGAAACAAAAAAAAAAAATTGGCGGATATACCTGTTTTTCGAAATGCCTCTTTTTAGGCCCTTTTTAAAACTTTGATGGAAAAAAAATGTTAAAATATGTCCTCCGTCAAATTAACAGTAGTTATTTGTGAAATATTCAGTTATCTAAATTCATAAAGTCTACCTGCGTCCAGCTGCAACTTCACTTTTTACATCAAATAAAGTTAAACAACCTTGGGCATAAATACGCGCCTGAGCAGGTATATATAATTCAGTACGGCCGTAAGGTCGTTTTTGTTGTTGAACTTGTTAACAACATACATTTTTTTAGTTACGAATTGTATACCTGAAATTCATTTTAATAATTTGAGTAGGTATATAAAGCTATCCATCATACAATGCACATTATCATTCGTTTTTTGGAGATTAAGGAACTAAGTATTCTGTTTACTTAAATTAAGTGAATAGTATTTTTAAATATAGTTCACAGTTTAATATTTAGTCAGATACACTCGAAGCCAATTCTAATATGTATCTAGAAAACTCGAAACTATTTGCGGTGTTTAAATCTACAAAGTCAAGACGGGACTTCGTTGAGGCTATTATGAGAGAATTAGCGAGTGAAACAAGCATTAAAGAAAAGGAAGGCCCGCAAGAAAAAATTGGTTTACAATGATAGAAAGAAAATGGAAGGATGTCTATCGTAACAATTCAAAATTTCTAAGTAAGCATGAAGTGGCTAGCTGACAAAACTTTTTTGGACGAAGAAACGCCTAGCACGCCAACCAATCCAACTAGAGGAAGACCAACAAAACCCATAGAAGAGTGTTCTACCTACACAAGGAAAAGGAAGCTGTTTGATACCACAAAAGCTATGGCCACGACTCATCTCTCAGAAGTACTGGCTATTAAATATAAAAAAGACGAAGAAAACGTGAAGTCTCATATAACAAAAGCAGTTGCGGTAGCAAGTCCAGAGCGACTGATGAGGATCAAAAACAGCATTCCCACACCACCAAATGCGCTACCTAGGAAATACACTCCCGAAGAAGCTTTGGCGCTGTTTATAGATCTCGGCTTAACGAAAAAAAAAATATATTATATTGCGTAAGTCATTATTGCAACGTAAAGCCGATATTTTACCTGGATACAAAAAAATTACTCAAGCCAACAAAGAAGCAGTTCCTCTAAGTCCCAAAATGACCGAAGTATCAGCTGAAATTGAGCTACAAAACTTAATGGATCATACGTCTACACGACTCCTTCAAAGTTTTACTGAAGGAAAGTTGAAATCACTGCCAAAGGAGCTAGAATTGATAACTAAGTGGGGCTGTGATGGATCATCAGTACAAAGCGCATATAAACAAAGAATAAATGTAGACAATGAAACAATTACAGATGGTAATATGTTTATGGCTTCTATTGTTCCATTACGACTGAAAGATGAAGCTTCAGAATATTGAAAAATCCACTTCCGTCATCAACTATATTGTGCCGCCCGATATTATTTAAATAAGAGAAGGAGTCTTCGGAACTCATAAAAGCTACAGTGAGTGATATAAAAAATCAAATTGCCAAATTAGAACGAACAATAATTGAAATTGAAGAGGGGAATGTCATTACAATGAAGCATGATTTTCTTCTAACAATGGTCGATGGAATAGTTTTGAACTTAATAACAAATACGACATCTACAATGAAATGTCCAATTTGTAAGAAGAGCCAAAACGACTTGAAAATCTTGATGATTCAATAACTGACGAACTAAATTATGAGTATGGAATATCCCCTTTGCATGCTAGGATAAGATGTATGTAATTTGTTTTGAAGCTGGCTTATACACTACCACAACAAGGAGAAGTTTTCGCCGACAATACAACATGTAAGGAGAAACAAAACAGGAGACAAAAATAATTCAGGATGCATTCTATAAAGAGATTGGCCTTAGAGTTGACTGTCCAAAGTATGGATACGGAAATACAAATGATGGTAACTCCTCAAGAAGATTTTTTGAAAACGATGAAGTAACTGCTCGCATAACAGGAGTTGATAGAGATATTGTGAAAAGATTGGGAGTAATTTTAAATAATTTAAACTGCCATGAACCAGTTAATGGACCCAAATTTGGAGAATATGCATCTAAAACTACAGAGTTGCTGCATCAAAAGTATCCTGAGAAGAAACTTACACCAACGGTACATAAAATTTTAGCACATGGAAAAGATTTAATAGAGTACCAGTGCTTACCATTAGGAGAATTGTCTGAAGAAGCTCAAGAATCTAAGAACAAGGACTACAAAAGATATAGATGTATGAACACCTGCAAAGTATCACGAGTTAGACAAAACGAAGACCTTTTCAACATGTTAGCTATCTCTTCTGATCCAGTCATATCATCTATGAGGTATGTAGGAACACAAAAAGATCTTACAGATGCGTATAGCTCAGAAATGGTTGCTTTGTTAGATATATGTTCCAGTGACGATGACTATGTTAAGATAAAATAAGTTTCTCACTTCTTATCGCAACAATGAAAAAGAGATTTACTAATCAATTTTGTTACTTTATTGAAAAATAAGATATCTATGTACAAGTTAATTTTTTATTTCAAATAAAAGAATTAATTAATTTAGTAATTTATAAATATATACTTTTCGTTATTGCATTTCTCTAAAGTTTATCAAATTTATTTTAAAGCTTAGGCATTTCCCCTTCAAACGAGTATTAAATTTTTATAGAAATCAATACGTCTATCGAGTTTGGTACAAATGGGTAAAGCGGTTACTAAGATCAAACTTTTTAGCATAAATGGGCAGTGCCACTCCCCTTTTCCAAAATTCGTTGGCTGTTTAATCTTTAGCTCAAATAAAATTTCATTGAACCACTTTCAATAACTTTTAGTTATTAATAAAATACATATTTAGCTTGTAAATTAAAAAAAAAAACCTAAAATTTTACGATGAATTTTGAAGCACCTTGTTATTGTGGCACCAAAAACGGACATTTAAGTTTTAAAAGAGTATTGCCATTTAAAAGAAACAATACGTCTATCGATTTTGGTAGTTATTGATTACGTGACTACTTAGATACAACTTTTTATCATAAGTGCGCAGTGCCACGCTATCTTATCAAAATCATTAGTTTATCTTATTTAATGCTTAAATACGTCATTATAAGACAAATCTCATTTTATTTTTTTTTATTTTTTACTAAAAACATTTTGTTTTTGCAATTTTCTAACAATTTTCGACTTTGACGAATTTTTTTTGAAGCACCCTGTATCTGTGACATTCTGAGCTTTCACACAATAAAACTTGAAATAATTAGCTTTCATTTTCATTTAAAATTTTTAAACTATCTTCATTGGTTCAAAAGTTATGATTTTTGCAAAGAAAAAACTCAAAAGGCGCCACTGTGCGTCCGTCCATAAACACGATAACTTGAGTAAATTTTGACGTATCTTAATAAAATTTGGTATGTAGGTTCCTCATCATCTCTGATCGCTATTTAAAATGAACGAAATCGGACTATACCACGCCCATTTTCTCGATATCGAAAATTTCGAAAAACCGAAAAACTGCGATAATTCATTAGCAAGGACGGATAAAGCGATGAAACTTGGTAGGTGGGTTTACCTTATAACACAGGATAGAAAGTTAGTAAAATTTTGGACAATGGGCGTGGCACCGCCTACTTTTAAAAGAAGGTAATTTAAAACTTTTGCAAGCTGTAATTTGGCAGTCGTTGAAGATATCATGATGGAATTTGGCAGGAATGTTACTCCTGTTACTATATATGTATGTGCCAAATAAAAATTAGCAAAATCGGATGACGAACACGCCAACTTAAAAAAAAATTTGTATGTCAAATTTTAACAAAAAATTTAATATCTTTACAGTATATAAGTAAATTATGTCAACATTCAGCTCCAGTAATGATATGGTGCAACAAAATACAAAAATAAAAGAAAATTTCAAAATGGGCGTGGCTCCGCTCTTTTTCATTTAATTTGTCTAGAATACTTTTAATGCCATAAGTCGAACAAAAATTTACCAATCCTAGCTTCTATGCCGGTAACTGTTTTCTGTGAAAATGGGCGAAATCGGCTGAAGCCACGCCCAGTTTTTATACACCGTCGACCGTCTGTCCTTCCTCTTGGCCGCTAACACGATACCTTGAGCAAAAATCGATATATCTTTACTAAACTTAGTTCCCGTACTGATCTCCGCTCTTTTTCATTTAATTTGTCTAGAATACTTTTAATGCCATAAGTCGAACAAAAATTTACCAATCCTAGCTTCTATGCCGGTAACTGTTTTCTGTGAAAATGGGCGAAATCGGCTGAAGCCACGCCCAGTTTTTATACACCGTCGACCGTCTGTCCTTCCTCTTGGCCGCTAACACGATACCTTGAGCAAAAATCGATATATCTTTACTAAACTTAGTTCCCGTACTGATCTCCGCTCTTTTTCATTTAATTTGTCTAGAATACTTTTAATGCCATAAGTCGAACAAAAATTTACCAATCCTAGCTTCTATGCCGGTAACTGTTTTCTGTGAAAATGGGCGAAATCGGCTGAAGCCACGCCCAGTTTTTATACACCGTCGACCGTCTGTCCTTCCTCTTGGCCGCTAACACGATACCTTGAGCAAAAATCGATATATCTTTACTAAACTTAGTTCCCGTACTGATCTGAACGCAATTTATCTTGGTATTAAAAATGGGCGAAATCCGACTATGACCACGCCCACTTTTTCGATATCGAAAATTTCGAAAAATTAAAAAAATGGCATAATTCTATACCAAATATGAAAAAAGTGATGAAACATGGTAATTGGATTGGTATTTTGACGCAAAATATAACTTTGGAAAAAAACTTTGTAAAATGGGTGTGACACCTACCAGATTAAGTAGGAGAAAATGAAAAAGTTCTGCAGGGCGAAATCAAAAGCCTTTGGAATCATGGCAGGAATACTGTTCGTGGTATTACATATATAAATAAATTAGCGGTACACGACAGATGATGTTCTGGGTCACCCTGGTCCAAATTTTGGTCGATATCTCGAAAACGCATTCACATATACAACTAAGGGTCACTCCCTTTTAAAACCCTCATCAATATCTTCAATTTGATACCCATATCGTAAAAACACATTTTAGAGTCACCCCTTACTTACTTAATTGGCGCTTAACCGTCTAAACGGTTATGGCCGTCCAACAAGGCGCGCCAGTCGCTCCTTCGCTCCGCCAACCGGCGCCAATTGGTCACACCAAGGGAGTTTAAATCGTTTTCCACCTGGTCCTTCCAACGGAGTGGGGGCCGCCCTCTACCTCTGCTTCCATAGGCGGGTTCCGATAGAAACACTTTCTTGGCCGGAGCATCATCTTTCATTCGCATAACATGGCCTAGCCAGCGCAGCCGCTGCGTTTTAATTCGCTGGACTATGTTGATGTCTGCGTATAGCTCGTACAGCTCATCATTAAATCTTCTTCGGTACTCGCCATCACCAACGCGTAGAGGTCCATAAATCTTTCGAAGAACTTTTCTCTCGAACACTCCCAAAGCCGCTTCATCTGCTGCTGTCATGGTCCATGCTTCTGCCCCATATAGCAGGACGGGTACGATAAGTGACTTGTAGACTATGATTTTCGTTCGCCGAGAGAGGACTTTACTTTTCAATTGCCTACCTAGTCCAAAGTAGCATTTATTGGCAAGATTGATTCTTCGCTGGATTTCAGTGCTGATGTTGTTGCTAGTGTTGATGCTGGTTCCCAAATAAACGAAGTCTTTTACTATTTCGAAATTATGGCTGCCAACAGTAGCGTGGTTGCCAAGGCACATATGCGCTGACTCTTTGCTCGATGACAGCAGGTACTTCGTTTTGTCCTCATTCACCATCAAACCCATCTTTACCGCTTCTTTTTCCAGTTTGGAGTAAGCAGAACTAACAGCGCGGGTGTTTAGGCCGATGATATAAATGTCATCAGCATATGCCAGTAATTGTCAAGTAAAGTCGCCCCTGGTCCGCCTTTATGGGGATATCTCGAAAAGGCGTCCACCTATAGAACTATGACCCACTCCCTTCTAAAATACTCTTTAATACCTTCCATTTGATACCTATGTCATACAAACACATTCCACGGTTACCCTAGGTTAATTTTCCTACATGGTGATTTTCCCTTATTTTGTCTCTAAAGCTCTCAGCTGAGTATGTATTGTTCCGTTACATCCGAAGTTAGCCTTCCTTACTTGTTGTTGTGATTATTTACTAACAGCATAATGATGTCGCGCGAGCAGCGGAAAGAATTGGGTGTAGCAGACAAAGAAATAAACAAAACAATAAACAATAATGCAAACGAAAGTAAAGTAACTCTTCAGCTTTTATATGATGAGATACTGAAAACAAATGAACGTTGACTTTCTCGCTACCATGGTTCAACTATATACAGCTTGGCTCATCTGTAAAGCAACAAAATATGTCTGTTCAAATTGTCAAAATCTGTGTATTGGTGTTGGTGCGAATGGTATGGAATGGAAACATAAAACTTGGCAGATTTTGTATGTGTAAGTAAAATGTTGCCAATGTGTTGGTTTCATTTTGAGTTTGCCATCTCCTTTTGACAATCCCTTCGACCAGGGATGCACCTTAACGTTAAGCTAATCGTTTATCAAAAAATTTCCACCGTTTCCGTTGAAACACTTCGAAATATTATCGATAAAGAAATTATCAAGATAAATTGTATCTCGTTTTTAACCGAAACGAAAAGCTTTCGTTAAGGTTAAAAACGTTAACAAAAACGTGATACTTTATGTTTGAATTGTGCTGGCAATGCTATAGCCATGGTGAAGCCGTAAGGTGGTAACAACGAGCGCACATACACACACAAACTCTATGTAATTTGTTTGTGTAATTTGTTGGTGGTAATGTCAAAAATACTCTGAGAAATGTTCGTACTGTCAAAATTAATGAGAAAAGTTGCAATCAGCTCAGCTAATGCTTTCACCTTTAATGACTCCGCCATCAATCAGCTTTGCCAGCATAGTTTGAAATTAATAATCAACATAAACGATTTGATTTCGTTTTGATATGGCAGAAAACGAAACGAAATCATTTCGTTAATTTGACGTTCTTAACGTTAATAAACGAAACGAAATGACTTTGTTTCGTTTATTAACGTTAACTATCGTAACGAAATGATATCGGTTCGTTGGTTAAGCATGCCTGCCTTCGACCATGCAATGACATAAATAAAATCAGCTGATGAGATGAGCCAACCTGTACATAATTGAACCATGCTCGCTACAATACATCAAATAAAAGAAGAAAGCAAAGAACTTAAAATCAAAGTGTGTAAGCTTGAGAGTAAACTTAGTTATGAGGCTCAGAAGCAACTTGAAAATATAATTGAAGTTGTGGGTGTGCCAACTACTAACTATAAAAATGCGAAGGTGTGTGTAATGAAAATTTTCAGTGATGCATTAAATGTGGCAGTTTCGGAGGATGAAATTGAGGAATTCTCCATGAAGCGTGTTAACGTAAAAGCATCTTCTTCTTCGGCTAACGGCGTAAAGCATAATATTTGGGTAAAACTTAAATCAAATGACAAAAAGAAGGAAATTATGATGGCCAAAAGATCTGCAAAGAAAAAACTTAATACTTCACTATTTTCGGATACTAGCTCTAGCATAAAAAAAATATCTTTATTAATAATTGTTTAACAAGATAAACCCGTGCATTATATCTAGCTGCGAAGAAGGTTAAAAAGGAAAAGCACTTAAAGTATTTATGGTTTAGCAAGTCAATACTACTTATGAAAAAGAAAATGATAAAGCTGTTGTCATTAAAACGTTTGAAGATCTAAGAGATATTTCTGCCTAGCATTTAATAATCCTATTGTATTTAATTTTTAATAAATGAATAATATTTCATGTTTTATAGACGACAGCTCTTCCATTAATATCATAAATGATTTAAATCATTTAGCATTTGAGTCTAATACTTTAACTGTTGTACATCAAAATGTAAGAGGTCTACGTTAGTTCATTATGTTTGAACCTTGAAGCCTTTAATTATCTGCCGGATATTGTTTTTGTTTCAGAGATTTGGATTTTCTCTTATGAAGTAAACGATTACCATATTCCTGGTTACAAATTTTTCGAGAACGCTAATGATTCATACTCTGTGGGTGGCGTAGGAGTTTTTATAAATAATAAATGCGAGTGTAAAGTTACACGTATTTGCCTGACAAGTGCTGATATTTTAAAAATAGATTTAAATATAAAAATGGAACTTGTTAGCTTCGTTTGTGTTTATAGATTTCACTCGAAATCAAATTTCTCATGAAGAATTTTCAACTTTTTTAGATGAGGAAAAATCATCTAATCCTGTTATACTAGGCGATTTCAATGTTGATTTATTAGGAAGCACTACTGCAGTAGATAGTCAGCTCGAACTGTTAGCTAGTCATGGCTTAACATCGTATGTTAATTGCATTACCCGGCCTGATTCCGGCACTTGCATAGACCATATTTATGGACGTTTCAATTATACTAAATTTAGCCAATTAGTTGGTATGAACTTTGATCTTGGAGTTTCTGACCACTGTATGATCGGTGTGCAAATAACTTGTCCAAATAATGAATGTATTTGTAAAAGCAGGAGAATGACTGTCACTAAAAAAATTAATTTTAACGCCCTGTGCGAATCGCTTCGGTACGAAAAATGGGAAACTGTTTACGCAGAAAAGGATGTATCTAGAGCATATAGCTTATTTATGACTACGCTTAACCCTTTCGTCCCTGAATTCGAATTTCTTCTCTCCAACAAAAATAGTGAACTTAAAACCCTGGGTTCGATTAATATACACTATATCAGATGAAAAAGCAAGAACATATGTTTGTGGGAGGCCGTAGAGGGAAGGGAAGGTGTGGTACTTCTATGTACCAATAGCATTTTTAAAAGGCTCACATATGTACCAACAGGTACAACCAGTTAGTGTTATCGTTATAATATAAAGAAATATTTTTTTTATTTTGTGTGATACAGCTTGACACAATCTTTACATAATGGAGCATTACATTCTTCGCAAATAATTTTTGTTCTCGTTTGAATTTTTACTAACGCGCAACGACTACAATGTCTTCCTGTAACAACTTCGACAGGCAGAGCCAAAATATTTTCTCTTCTTGGAAAGAGTACCTCTTCTTGGTAATGGCAATCCTGCAGTCTTCTTCCCTTCTGCAATCAATTATTCAGCAAGACTCAAAACATATGTAAGAAAAGGAACTTTCTCATTTTTACGCATCGGATCGTTGTAAGGTATCCATGCGTTGCTGTAAGCATACCAAGGGAAGTATAAATGACTTTCTTCCACCATTTGGAAGACTTTCCATCATAACTTGTCCAAATAATGAATGTATTTGTAATAGCAGGAGAATGACTGTCACTAAAAAAATTAATTTTAACGCCCTGTGCGAATCGCTTCGGTACGAAAAATGGGAAACTGTTTACGCAGAAAAGGATGTATCTAGAGCATATAGCTTATTTATGACTACGCTTAACCCTTTCGTCCCTGAATTCGAATTTCTTCTCTCCAACAAAAATAGTGAACTTAAAACCCTGGGTTCGATTAATATACACTATATCAGATGAAAAAGCAAGAACATATGTTTGTGGGAGGCCGTAGAGGGAAGGGAAGGTGTGGTACTTCTATGTACCAATAGCATTTTTAAAAGGCACACATATGTACCAACAGGTACAACCAGTTAGTGTTATCGTTATAATATAAAGAAATATTTGTTTATTTTGTGTGATACAGCTTGACACAATCTTTACATAATGGAGCATTACATTCTTCGCAAATAGTTTTTGTTCTCGTTTGAATTTTTACTAACGCGCAACGACTACAATGTCTTCCAGTAACAACTTCGACAGGCAGAGCCAAAATGTTTTCTCTTCTTGGAAAGAGTACCTCTTCTTGGTAATGGCAATCCTGCAGTCTTCTTCCCTTCTGCAATCAATTATTCAGCAAGATTCAAAACATATGTAAGATAAGGAACTTTCTCATTTTTACGCCTCGGATCGTTGTAAGGTAGCCATGCGTTGCTGTACGCATACCAAGGGAAGTATAAATGACTTTCTTCCACCATTTGGAAGACTTTCCATCATGGTTGTAGAGACTTGTGAATTGATCAGCCGGATCAACTCCGCCCATTTTCTGTCGATACAATGCAATTTCTTTGGACAGCATTTTTCATTTGATGACCTGACTTATCTTTTTTGTAATTTTAGTCATATAAGGTTTATAACCATTAGTCATTATCAACACTTCTTTTGTGTCTTGCCACTTCGACATAGTAAGACTTTGATGCATTTTGAGGCTTACTAGGTGCTGAAAAATATAATTTGGACATAGGGACCATATATATGTCACAAATACAATTTCTGGTGGAATAGTTTTGGCAGTGAAGCATGAGTCGTTTGGCATTATTCAATCAAGAATGCGATTATTATCAGTCTCAGATTGAGTCACACAATTTCTAGACTGCTGCAGACTCAGATGGGGAAGGTTGCTCAAAATCATTTTGGTTGTGGTCACTCTCGCTTTTAGTTTCAAGGTCCATTTCGTCGTCACTTTCATTAAATAGAAGAATCTGTTGTATCTCCATTTGGTTAGTAGTCGTCTGATGAATCGGCAGAAAAATCTGGCATACTTTCAATTATGCTTTCTAGCTCCTTTTAGCTCAACGACCTCTTATGCATTTTCGGCCTGGATTGAAAGAGACTTTGTCAACATACCATCGTTTCTGCTGGTACCCAATAAATTTTCAATACGAATCAGATACAGCATCAAATTTAGATACCTTTATTCTGGTAGGTTCAAGCAGCTCACTACTGGCGGTCGCTTGCGGCCAAGTATCCTCTGGGTAGCCGCTAAACGAATGTGAGAAGGCGACAACCTGGCTAGGCCACTCTGACATAATCGGTTTAAGGGCTAGCCGGGGAGATTTCATCGGCAGCGTCTTTACACCTCTCGGTGCGTCTGCAAGCGGGCGTCTGTCTTGGAGCAAGCGGCTCGCTATATAAACGTGCCAAGTAATATTTTCACCCCCGCTGAGCGGGTTGTGCGCTGGGCTTGGGACCCGCCACGTAAAACCATACTCCAAAGAAATATATGTAACAACAAGCCTCGGGTAATTCCCCTCTCTATTGATGACGACCATGGCAAACGTTTGAAGGACAATGAATTGAGGGCATGCGCCTGGAACGTCCGCTCCCTGAATGAGATTGGTGCAGATGCCCGGCTGGTTGATGTCCTCGTCAAAGCAAAATCTGAAATCACCGCCATCCAAGAAATGCGTTGGACGAAGCAAGGAAGAAAGAAGATCAAAAATTGTGACATATATTGGAGTGGCCATACAAATAAGCGCAGTTTCGGCGTCGGATTCGTGGTGGGAGAGAGACTTTGTCGCCAAGTTCTGGCGTTCACACCTGTGGACGAACGTCTCGCCGCTATCCGAATAAAAGCAACATTTTTTAATATATCATTCATCTGCGCCCATGCGCCGACAGAGGAGAAAGACGATGAGGTGAAAGACACTTTTTATGAACAATTAGAACGCACATACGAGCGCTGCCCCCGTCACGATATAAAAGTCGTGCTTGGTGACTTTAACGCCAGGGTGGGCAAAGGTGTTTTTGGCCCTACAGTCGGAAAGTTCAGCCTACATAATGAAACTTCTCCTAGCGGACTGAGGCTGATTGACTTTGCCGGTCCTCGAAACATGGTCATATCCAGCACGGGGTTCATGCATAAAAAGATACATCAAGCTACATGACTGTCTCCTTATCGAAATACTCGCAATCAGATCTATCACGTTGTGATAGACGGACGGCATGCCTCCAGTGTTTTAGATGTGCGCACGATCCGAGGACCTAACATCGACTCGGACCAAAATACGCACCCACCTCAACGCGGCTAAAACCAAGGAACAAAAAACACAAGGAAAGCTAGACGTCGAAAAGCTTTTCAATCACAACAGACTGCCAATGATTTTGCAACTCGACTCTCACACCTGCTCTCTGAGAGCACAACTCATCCTGAAGGAATATAGGAGCAATGGGAGCATATTTCCAAAGCACTTCGTACTACCGCCGAGGAAAAAATTGGTTACCGGCGACCACGAAAAACAACTGGTACGATGAAGAATGCCGCGTTGCAACTGAAAGAAAAGACGCTGCCTACAGGGCTACGTTAAAAACGAGCGCTTGAGCTGCTAGCCACCAGGAATAACGCTCGAAAATTTTACCAAAAAGTACGGCGACAGACAGAAGGTTTTAAGACCGGGCAAACTCCTGTAGGAACGAAAACGGCGACCTTGTAACTGATGTCCAGAGAGTGCTTAGATTATGGAGGGAACACTTCTCTGTTCTGCTAAATGGAGGCAGCAATTCACCGCGCAGAAATGAAGAACCCGATCCCGCAATCGATGATGATGGAATATATGTCCCCCCGCCCGATTATGACGGAGTTAGAATAGCAATAACCAGATTGAAAAACAACAAGGCCGTGGGCGCTGATGGATTGCCTGCGGAGCTATTCAAGTACGGCGGCGAGGAGTTGGTAAGGCGCATGCAGCAGCTTCTTAGCAAAATATGGGCGGAAGAGTACATGCCCGATGGTTGGAATCTAAGTGTTCTTTGCCCAATCCACAAGAAGGGGGATACTGTAAAATGCACCAACTATCGTGGAATAAGCCTTCTTAATATCGCATATAAGGTCCTTTCAAGTGTATTGTGCGAAAGATTGAAGCCCACCGTGAACCGGCTGATTGGACCTTATCAGTGCAGCTTCAGGCCTGGTAAATCTACCATCGACCAGATTTTCACAATGCGCCAAATCTTGGAAAAAACCCGTGAAAAAAGAATCGACACACGTCACCTCTTCGTCGACTTTAAAGCCGCCTTCGATAGCACGAAAAGGAGCTGCCTGTATGCCGTTATGTCTGAATTTGGTTTCCCCGCAAAACTTATACGGCCGTGCAAAATGACGTTGAGCAACACCATCAGCTCAGTCAGAATTGGGAAGGACCTCTCCGAGCCGTTCGAAACTAAATGAGGTTTCAGACAGGGTGACCCCCTATCGTGCGATTTCTTTAATTTGATGCTGGAGAAAATTATACTAGCTGCAGAACTTAACAGCACTGGAACAATATACTACAAAAGCGTGCAATTACTGGCATTTGCTGATAACATTGATATCATCGCACAGTGTTTCGTGTAGAACAAGCTAGCTGGACAAAATTATTTTATGAGATTTTCCGTTTCATATGCAGTCATTTATTACAACTACGTCATTTTTTCAGCCATATGTCCCTTTTTTTATTTTTTTCCAAAATTTTACTTCATATGCATACATTTGCTTGGTTCATATACAGTAACTCATGTGAATAAGTGACATAGATCCAAAAAAATTTAAAGGACTTAAGAATATTACTTTATTGTACTTAAATTGAATGGAATACAAATCTCAATACTCTAAAAAATTCTAAAAATTCGGAAAAAAAAAATGAAAATTTTTTATGAAAATTCGTCGAATTTTTTAAATATAATTTAGTTTTTGTTATAGATCGTGACAAATTTTCTTATAGGAAATTAGTTAAAATAAATTTGCGAAAGCGAAAATTGTAAGAATTATCCAAAAAGGGGTGTCTACTTATTTATTTGAGTGACTGTACATATGTACATACATATTTTGTATTTATTTGAGTATTTGTCCTGGCACTACAATTTTTACAGAATTATTTTATAGTACCAGTCAGGAATGTAAAAGTGAATTACAATAATAATAATAACAATGTAAATAATTAAATTAATTATGTGAAAATTGCTTATTACAAAAACTTAAAAGTAAAGTATCATATAAAGTAGAAAAGACAATAGATTTAAATTGAATAAAACCTGATCCAACAAAAAGTTATAGGGTAGGTTATCTTTTATAATTATGTTATTATTCGCTATCATCACTTTCATTGGATGAGTCACTTGTGTAATAGTCATGAACATCAGCAACACTACTGTGAAAGCTTGAAACAACTGGGGTATTTATTGACTCCTCAACATTATCGGGGGACAGTAAGTTTAAGACTTCTGAAGTCAGACTTTTAAATTTTTTCTTAGGTATCTCCCTAAAACTGTTAACTAAAGGATCCGATGTTATAAGCAACATATTCATAAGATCTCTATTCGTGGCTTCACGAGACTGCTTTTGTGTGTTATCAGCCCTGAATCGTCTCAAATCTTTGTTACGGGCTTCCTGTGCTTCCTCGGAAAGTTGACCAATAGGTAAAATTGCTGATTTTATAATATCAGTACTATGCACTAAGAATTTATGAACTGTAACAGGCATATTAAACCATGGATAGAGATCTATGTATAGTTTTTTAGTCTCGACCGTAAATATTTCAAATTTTTGGATATTTATATTGTACCCAGATGCTAATGCGCGAAGAAGAGTGTCGAATATTTTGACGAGCGTTACATCCAATCCCGTAATCTCAGCACTAGCCTCAGAATTTTCGAAAAACCTACGAGCAGTGTTGCCGTCATTGGTATTGCCGAAACCTGGTTTTGGTTTATCTTCATCAATCCATTGTATGTACCTGTTTTTATGCCTTGGTGACTGGTGCGGTAGGTTGTGACAGGTTGAAGTCAATGATCTTCGCCTTTTTGCTTTTGGTGTGATCTTGTTGACCTTGCGCGTTTATTTTTGTATGTTTTATGGCTACGTGTTTGTTCCCTGTACCAGGGAATTGGTTTTGCCGTTTGTAGATCAGCTTTAAAGGTTCAAATATCTCGTAGGAGCTGGTACGTACATACATCCTAATTGATATGTAGAGATAACTAAATCTACAAAAAAAAAAAATTTAAAATAGATGTGCAAAGAATTCGCAATGGTTTTTTCTTTCGACTATTAGAGAATACTTGCGACTATAACATATGTAAAATTTAGCCCGGATGTCCGCGGATGTATGTAACTTTTTTGTTCCTAAAGTTAAAAATATAGAGAAAAAATACCTTTTCTTCTTAATAACGGAATGTTAAATATATTGAAAATACTCTTATTGTGAAAGAATTACTATTAAAATTTTTTACTTACCTTCGAGCTTAGAATCCATCAAAAAAATTATGTAAAAGTGTTCACTTAAAAGAAATATGAATCTTAATATTCAACAAGAATTTTGCAAATTAATCAATGCATTTTACGGCCACTCCTGTCTTCTTACTCCAATTACTCAATATATATGAGCAAAAATATCAAAAAAAAGCAAAAATCCCGTTATTTTGTTTGTTTTCTTTCATTTCTCATTACACTTTTCTTCGAATAAGAACTTTGTTTTTGTCCAGCTAGCTTGTTCTACACGAAACACTGTGCATCGGCCTAAACACCCGCGCTGTTAGTTCTGCTTACTCCAAACTGGGAAAAGAAGCGGTAAAGATGGGTTTCATGGTGAATGAGGACAAAACGAAGTACCTGCTGTCATCGAGCAAAGAGTCAGTGCATATGCGCCTTGGCAATAATTTCGAAATAGTAAAGGACCTCGTTTATTTGGGAACCAGCATCAACACTAACAACAACATCAGCACTGAAATCCAGCGAAGAATCAATCTTGGCAATAAATGCTACTTTGTACTAGGTAGGCAATTGAAAAATAAAGTCCTCTCTCGGCGAACGAAAATCATACTCTACAAGTCACTTATCGTACCCGTCCTGCTATATGGGGCAGAAGCATGGACCATGACAACAGCAGATGAATGTGTTTTTGAGAGAAAAGTTCTTCGAAAGATATATGGACCTCTACGCGTTGGCGATGGCGAGTACCGAAGAAGATTTAATGATGAGCTGTACGAGCTATACGCAGACATCAACATAGTCCAGCGAATTAAAACGCAGCGGCTGCGCTGGCTAGGCCATGTTATGCGAATGAAAGATGATGCTCCGGCCAAGAAAGTGTTTCTATCGGAACCCGCCTATGGAAGCAGAGGTAGAGGGCGGCCCCCACTCCGTTGGAAGGACCAGGTGGAAAACGACTTAAACTCCCTTGGTGTGACCAATTGGCGCCGGTTGGCGGAGCGAAGGAGCGACTGCCGCGCCTTGTAGACGGTTAAGCGCCAATTAAGTAAGTAAGTAAGTATTCTGGTAGGATTTTTGATCCAAAATATTATGAAAGTTTGCAGTTACACTTCTAGTTTACCACTTTTTTTGATAAAAAATACTAAACAAGGCACACTCCGCAACATAAACACGTGCATGAAAAGGCAGCCGTTAAACTTTTACTAACCACACTTTCATCAACATTCAAGGTTACCGGAAGGTACAATTATATACCGTTTTTACTGTATTTAAAAGCTTTTAGGGTATATTGAGGTGCTGGTACATATGTGTACCACTCGGGACGAAAGGGTTAAAGCCCACTTAGCTAAATACAGTTTCGCCACTTCCTCAAAAATAGCGAAAGTTAAACTTAAACCCTGGATAACACGAGATCTACTTATGAAAATTAAGATTAAAAATAAATTGCATAAAAAGTGTCGCAAACATCCAACAAATATCCGTTTGAAGAAGCGTGTGACTTGCAATCTAACTAAAGAAACTCGAGCAAAGCATGATACCTTTTATAAAAACAGATTGATTGCTGCGAATGGTGACCTCAAGAGAGAATGGAATGTGGTTAATAATATTCTGAATCGAAATACAGAAAGACGAGTTGAATCAATTATTTTAGATATCGGCGGGGTGAATGTTTCTAACCCCTTAGACGTTGCTAACCAGTTCAATGATTTTTTCGTTACCTTGGGAAAAGGTTCCGTGCCAACTGCTATAAACTGCTCTTGTAACAATAGTTCAATGTTCCCCGAAGTCACTACTCCTGGTGGCAGTTTCTTCTTTGAGCCAAGCTCCGGCTCAGAGTTTTTAAGATTGATAAATTCATTGAAAAATACTGATTCCTCTGGTAATGATGATATATCGAACCGTATTTAAAAAAAAATTGCTCTCTATGTTGTAGACATTTTAAGGCACATATTTAATTGTAGTATAGTCGCAGGTGTATTTCCAGCTGATCTAAAATATGCTATAGTTATACCACTTTATAAAAAAGGGAATAGAAAAGATATAAATAATTACAGACCTATCCCTCTTCTGCCTTCTTTCTCGAAAGTTTTTGAGAAAGCTGTGAAGTGTAGAGTCTTGGCTTATTTAGAAAAAAATCATTATTTCAGTCCAATGCAATTTGGATTTCGGGCAGGAGCTTCTACTGAAGATGCTCTGCTTGAATTCTGCTCTTTTATATATAAGGCTATGGATGGCAAAAAAATTGTACAAGCCTCTTTGTGGATATAACAAAAGGTTTTGATATTGTCGAACATAATATTCTTTTAAATAAATTAAATTCTGCGGGTTTCCGGGGTAAAGTTTTGGAGTGGTTTAAGTCTTATTTAACTTTAAGAAGGCAACGAGTGAAAGTAGCTAATATTCTAAGCTCAACTAGACTAACGGACTTGGGTGTCCCTCAAGGTTCAGTGCTTGGGCCAATATTATTTTTGATTTATATTAACTCACTATTCTCACTGCTTTTCAAAGGAAAAGTTACAGCATTTGCTGATGATTTGGCGATTGCATATGGATCGGGTAATAATTTTAATCTTTTAGTGGATATTAATCACGACGTGCACTTGCTAAGAGAGTGGTTTGCTAATCATAAGCTCATTGTGAGTAATAAGACAAAATTAATGTATTTTAGTCTTGGCAAGGCGATTAATATTTTTCACTCTGAAAGCTGTATGCGTCAGAAACTATATAGTCATAAATGTGTTGAGCAAGAGCCTCATGTTAAGTATCGCATATCTCTGCAATTAAGCTGTATCTGCTATCAGCTGTTCGTTTATTTTATCGTCTAAAAGAATTATGTTCAAACAGTGTTCTGAAGGTCGTGTACTACGGGCTAATACAGTCTAAATTACAATATGGTATTAGTTGTTGGGGGAGTCCATATACTGCTAAAATTCGTCCACTTTTAATGTTGTAACGCTGGCCGTCTTTCGCACTCCATGAACCTTTTTCAGTAACTTAATATTCTTCCTGTGAGACACTTATACTACTATAAAGTTTTAAAAAAAATTTGTATGAGGTGTGGATATTTAAATAGTCCAATATATACCTCACACACGTTAAGAAGCGGGGTTCCCGTTCAAATGTAGTAGTTCCTTCCTCTCGAACTACCCTGTATCGTAACTTCTATACCATAGTATCTTGTATGGTTTTCAATAAACTTCCTATAGAAATCCAAATCATTAGAAAGATAACCGTTTTTTAACGGAGGTGAAATTGTGGCTTTTCGGTTTAAAGCATGATGATATTGATGTTCTGTTGCGGCCTATCATATAAACTGCTTTTTTTTAATCAGTGGAAGGTATTTACTTACTAGTTTTGTATTAGTTTAATGAATCATTTGATTAATGTTTAATCTACTTACAACTTTTATTTCAAATTTAATTTTATATTTTAACTTTAATTTCATTTTCTTTATTTTTTATACGATTTGTGTTTTGCGCCCCACAATATGCAATAATTGATTATATGTGTTTTAGGAAATGGTGTTATCTCTGTTATTCTGTTCTCATATAGGAACACTAACACCATTAACTATTATCTTATTGAAACTTTTATTTATGTATACATAGGAATTTCTTTAATCATGTAAGTTTCAAAAGATAATAATGAATAAAGATAATAAAATAAAAATAAAAAAAATTTAAACATTCGCCACAATATAAACGATTTAGGCAATGTGTTAAAATACAGCGAAGCTATGTTATATGCCGGTGAAACTCCGAGAGAGTGTAAGAATAAATTAGCCCAAGGCATTGCCGAAGTATGTACATGGTTAAAAATGAATAAACTTAAATTAAAAGACCAAAAAACGAAACTGATGGAAATTAATATGAACAGTGAGGAGAATATCGAAATTAACGGGTAACTGATTGAGAAAGTAGATACCATTAAATGCTTCGATGTAATGATCGACAAAGGTCTTAAATTTTCCTCTCACATGGAAAACGCGTGCAAAAAAATAGGAAAATTTTTTGTTTTTTGAGAAGGATTAGAAAAAACTTATCTGTGTTAAATACAATAAAAATGTATAACACAATAGTTCAACTATACTGTATTCATGTTGCAGTAATTCGCAAATTGATAGAATGCAAAAACTACAGAGTAGAGCTATGCGAATAATATTAAAATGTAGTAGATATACATCTGCACAGCCGATGCTTGATACACTCAAATGGTTGAATATGGTTGATATGATTGGATCTGAATACAATTATGTTTGTATACCTGACTACTACCGGAAAATACCAGACTACATATCAGAGAAGGTCCTCTATGTTGGAGAAGTGCAATCATATCGGCTGAAAAACGTTGAAGACCTAAGATTACAGAAGTATAGCAAAATATCATCGCCAAATTATCTATTTTATAAAGGTTTTGGAATATTCAATACATTAAGCGAAGACATCAAACAAGAGCAAAATATAAAATCATTCAAAAGAAAACGTACAGATTTTGTAATGCAGATCCCTAAAATTTTGTAAATATCATCAATGTAATTACAAGTAATCCATTTATTAAATAAATATATCAATCAATCAATAAAAAATAATATGTCAAATAAATCTTCAGTGGAGAAAGTGCAGGTTGAAATATGAGATTTAGTAAATATTTACAGTTAAAGCTCTAGGTGGAGATATGCTATAAAACGCAAAACCAAAATTTCTGAATTTGAATTATTTTTTATTAATTATCACGATCATTGAGTCATTTTATATAAAGGATAAACCCGGTAAAATATTCGCACATACATGTGTAAATCTAGTTTTCATTGGTTTTCTTTATTGCCGAAGACGTCATTCAGTTAAGTATAGATACAGGAAGAATAAAAAAACCATAGTACAGGTCTACAAGTAGGATATGTAGCAGCAAGCACATACACAGCCACGCTCACCTGATAAAATGCTTGTTCTTGTTCGTTTTTTGTGGATGCTATTTGGCACTGTTGTACTTCTTAGGTCCAAGAAAAGTGTAGTAGCTGCTAACGAAAACTGCGCAAAATATTTATCGTAAAATTAGAATAGAAGAAATATCCTTATTTACTTCCAAACGAGCACTTAATTACATCTCTCTTTAAAATCCATATGTTTTGGACAATTTTAATTAACAAACTGTGATACTTTATTACCGGGGACGATTGCACGACCAAAACCCTCGGGGGAGGTATTATAATTCCAATAATTCGAATACTTTTTCGCCTTTGGACTACTGATAACAGGACAAAACGCGTTTTTCATTTCTCTTTCCACATTTTTGGACGGATTATTGCAGTCGAACTCGGTTTCAAACTTTCCACTACAGCAACCCCGGTAATTTTGACACTTCGTTCAGTGTCAAAGGCATGTTCCACGCAGGTTCCACTGAGTTCCACAATAGTTTGACACTGACCGAAGTGTCAAACGGCAGTGTGTTAGAAAGAGAAAGGAATTGTTTCCTTCTCATACATATCATACTTGTAAACCTGTACTATGTAAAAAAACCCTTGTGATCTTCAAATTATTCACTTACCGGCAACTAATTTCTATTGAGTCAATTACTCTGGGTAGACCAATTTTCTCTGCATCTGGTATGGCTATAAATTTTTCTCGGATTAATTGCTGCAGCTCTTCTGCATGTTGTGCGGAAATCGTTTCACCAACGGCATCGAAATGTGTACCAACAATTATTACGGCTGAATTAGGAGCGCGGGCCTGCTCAAAAATTAGAAATAAAATAAACTTCGAAAAAATTTTGCTTGTCATGCAGTCTTGTTTTTAAAAACCGGCAGCCAATATACATACATATATATGTGAAAAGCGTTCTAGGTAAGTTAGAAGTGCATATCGGGCGAAAACAGAAGTTTCGATAATCGGCGTAAAAATGGTGTAACCCCAGCGCAAAAAAAAATAGAAAATTTAAGTTTTGAAATTCTTAGTATATGACTGAAAATGCAAAATCTTCTGAACTCCATCTTTTTATGTCCATCAAGAGGTTGCATGATACAAAAAATGGAGGTTTTGGTCGAAGAAACATGCAAAGCAAGGGAATATAGCCCGTACGTTTGCTCAGAGCATTTTGACAAAACATACACGTTTGTCAATTGCTTGCTCAAAGGAGGTCCTTATAAACCGACACTGCAATTTTTGATAAATTGGCTGCAGGTCCACTTTTTTTATTTTTTTATTTATTGCATAACTCAAGCGTTGCGCCTTAGGAGGGAATTATTAAACCATTTTTAGGGAGAACATTGCGCTGTAGCTCTGCAGGTTAGTCACTAGTTATAAGAGTGTTTTTGCCCGTTGTACCAGGGGTCACCTTGGGGCAGCCCCGCATATACACATTCTGTGCCCTTTTAGCATTGACATACATAGATGTGCAGATTTTGGAGGTACACTTTTTCTCAACATGCCTTGAGAAATATTCACTGTAGGGGCATAGTAATAGGACCATGCTAGAACAACAGGATTTTTCGTGTACTTTTTTCTGTCTAGGGGTCAAGCTGCCATAAAGATATGAGTTATTAACCAATGTATGAGTAATTGTCCACTAATTTTCAATAAAATTGCATGTTTTACTGTATTCTCAATCGATATATATGCACATAAATCGTGCTAAAGCATATTATTATTGTCTCATTGGGTTTTCATCCTAAAGGAAATTTCCATCCCGAAAAACCACAATTTCGCCTTAAACAGTAACGGTATGGCAACGCTTCTGGCAAAACAACAAACATTATGAAACTTCAAAAATCCAAAAAAACGTGGAACTACATCCTTTTTTGTATCATGGTTTACACCATAAACGAAAACTAAATTAAATTTTTTCCATAAATCAACTTTCACAGTACATCTCCACAAATAGCAAAACTTCAACAGCATGGAGAGTTCTGCTTCTACTTTAGCTGCAAAAATTCCGTCATTAATACATCATCGAATGTGAATTTATATATTTTTAGGCCAGCTTTCCAGAAAAAAGAACGTCGAATAAACCACAGAAGGAGTTTGTCTTTATTTCGCGTTGCATAACCAGTATAAATGCTTGTAATACTTTACTTTAAAAGTTTTTTAATATCAACAGCAAATCAACACTTTCCCAACTTTAACAATTTTTCTAAATTTTCTATTCACTTATTATTGTTGCAATTTGGTACAATGGTGAGTAGCCAAAAAAAAATTTGCTAACTCCTTTTATCCACTAGGAATCCTTTTTTTCTTAAGTTTTTTAATGTTTATCAACGATTAAATTAATATTTACAGTTAAGTAACAAATTAAATTTATTCACACTCACAAACATCAAAATGCCGATATAGTGCTATTTAAATGTTTTTGTTTTTGTATTTAATAATCGAATGTACCTAAATTAAAATTTTTTCTTGTCACACTTATGCTGCTTTTTGAAGGCTGCCTTGTTTTGATTTCGAATTCAAAACTCATTGCGAGCATTTTGTATTAGCAATATAGGAGTAAAGCTGCACACATTGGTGCTTTATCGGTAACCGTATCGGTAACCTTATAACAGCTGATTCCACCAACCTTATGGGAATCAATGTAATCGATTATTGGTGCCGCTAAGGTCGTAACCGTATCGTGGCCAACCAATTGATTTTTGGTTTACCGTCGTAACGATAAACAGCTGATTACGTTAGGGATACGACTACAGCGATACGACAAACGGCACCAATGACTCCAGCTTAATACATACATATATGTTCCAATGCAACTCAACCAGTCACAAGCTAAAATGTGGAGGTCCACACTAAAATGAAACTTTTACATCGTGAGTAGCTTCGAGAAAATTGGGAAAAATGATTTTGCCATTGATACCAAAAGAAAACGGTTTTTTTTTATCGGTAGTAAGTTTTCCTTATTAAGCATAAAACGAATGGGTTCCTTGGGTTTTAAATTATGTCCCTTTAACCATTATAAACTGTTTTAAGGCCGGGACACATAAGAGGCAGCATCGTGCGTTGACAGATGAGTACGCTATTTTGCGCTCCGCATACAAACACATGCAATTCATATGATTGCGTAAACACATCTATATGAAAAACTGCTTATGTGACGGGGCTTTTAGAAACATAAATAAAAATTCCAAGTACTTTGTTTTTGTAAATTCGATGGACAAATGTCAAAATCGTCCTGCGCCGGAAGTTGATGTATCAAATCAAATAAAAAAGTTTATATTCAGCTGTCGTATGCTGCCACTTTGTATCGTTCCGCCATGGGTAAAGTGACGAAAACCAACTTTTAAATTTCACCACAGACATTGGTGAGTTTTTCAGTGATGACAGCGTTACCACTTTGGCCAGAATCGCGAATAAAAGAACTGGTAACGATTTTCGGTTACATAATGTTCTGGGTACTATTTTACCGGTAACGCTCAGAATCGGCCCGTTAAAGGCGAATACTTATTTGATACAAAGCTAATGAAATATGAAACTTAGGTGTGTAACTCACACAAACAAATTATTCCGGGAGGGCCTAGGAAATCACCCTCATAGGTATGATGATTTCGCTTTCTTTAGACAAACGATAAAAAATCGTTTCTTTATATTTTGACGAGAAATTTAGATCCAATTTATACTTTAATCTAAGTTGTGTATTTTACAAAGAAGAAATATAAGCTCATTTGTGGAGGTCCACGCCAAAACGCAACATTTACATATTTTGAAAAAATGTATCCCTTAATGCAGATCCCTTCCACTTGCAGATTTCTATCGAAATTTCGAAAGGCGTACTTACAAAATGCAACCAAGTCTTCATTACGTTGACTTGAAACCATCATGTAGGACTATTTCTCCCTAGGTTCCAATTTGTTTTACTGCGATATTAATAATAAAACTAGTGCAGTCGCTAAAGTGGAGGTTATATAAACATTTTATTCTACAAGTTAAAGAGAAGTTACTTAAAGTTTGAGTGAATTTTGAATCCGAAAAGTCCCATTGGTCACTTTGGAATACCCGATGCGTAATAATTCTATATTGGCAAGAAGAGCCCAGTACCGATGAAAACACGCTTCCCAAGGCAGCCAGTTCTATGTACCGGCCAAGGGCTGTCATTTCAGTGTAACCCCATTTAATTTGTTGCGTCCCTCCCACAAATTTCATCCTCCCAGCAGATCATTGCAGCGGGACTGCGCCATATTCTCCTGCTCCGCGAAGGTATCGAACCCAAAACAAAGAATCTAAATAGAATCCAAATAGAAGAAACGACGTTCAACACGACAAACTGAAACGGCCCCACTCGTATGGTAGGAAGCTGTCACAGGTCGCCAGATATATAAATCGTGAACGCAGAACGCGTATACTGTGTCAACTGCCAGTCGATGGTAAAAATGGCATTCGACCACCTACCCATACTCCTTTTGCTCGAGCGATCTGCCGACTTCATCACTACTGAAAAACGCACTTTCATCAATTTTAAAAAAGGAAAAGTGGGAAGATTATAAAATTCATACTGACAACCGTTTTGTTGTGCTTCCCTATCCCGACTGATGCCCGTCAAGGGGAGCGTGCTTTCCGCAAGGTCATTGAATCCGCTTCGTCGATTTTCGCGATAAAGTGCTGTCGGATGCGAGAAAATGCGCGAGCGCTTTCTGCCGGCAATATGTACTGTATTCTCCGGTTGACAAAGCCAGACGGCGGCCTACCAGACCCGCACACAAGCATAAACAAAGAGCGTCCCCAATTACTACCACGGCCAATTAGGTTGCCATCGTTCATGCTAAACCATCTTACAAAACTAGGCAAATATGGATTTAATTATCTAGCGCATGTCTTCAACCTGTCCCTGTCCACCTTCGTCATCCCCGAAAAATGAAAAATGGCCAGTGTGGTTCCACTACTAAAACCTGGGAAACCAGCTAGCATAGAGATTCTCATCGTCCGATATCTCTCCTATCGCCAGTAGCCAAGACACTTGAAGCCATTCTGCTTCCATATTTCAATGCAAATCTGCGTCTGACTTCCGAAAACTAAATAGCAATACCACCGCGCTAAACGGGGTTAACACGCAAATAAATTACGGATTAAATCAAAAACCCCACCATAGGACAGTACTCGTTGCGCTAGACCTATCACAAGCTTTTGATACGGTCAACAACGACACGTTACTGCAAGACTTGGAAGGGTCCTTTCTTCCTCGAAGTCTCATAAGGTGGCCGCAAACTATCTGTCTAGTCAGCAAACATCGGTGCAATTCATGAACATACATATCGAAGCTACCTTAAACACCACAAGGAGTCACTATTGTGTCCTACGCCGATGCCTGCAAAGGCCCAGGCCACCACATCGATGAGCTTTGTAATAAAATAAACAGCTATCTCCCTGATCTCTGAAGTTTTTTCGCCTCGTGAAACCTGACATTGTCACCGACCAAATCATTGGCGACCTTATCTACAACATGGACACAGCAAATGTCGACCATATTGGACATTCACGTCGATGGCAATACGCTACCGACTGTTTTACACCCAAAAATCTTAGTTGGAGAGCATGCAACCGCAATTGTACCTAAAATCCAGAGCCGTAATAAAATCCTCAAATCTCTTACCGCCAGCACTTGGAGTAAAGACAAAGAAACGCTCATTACCACTTATAAAGCAATTGGCCGGCCGATTACATGCTACACGTCCCAGAAACGATCGCCAAGCCTAAAGGTTACTGACTCGAAGAAAATACAGACCTGCCAAAACACTGCCCTCAGAACCGCTACGGTGTGTATTCTTATATCCCCAGAACACCACCTGCACAATGAGGCGAGAGTACTCCCCATTAGGGAGAGAAATGAAAAAACTGAACAAACAGCTTCTATTGAATACCCAGAAACCTGGGAATACCAACAGACATCTGAATGAAGAGGCCACACCTCCCAGGGGCCTAAGAAGCCATTTCCGTAAGCATTATGAGGTAATACGGCACCTGAAAACACAGCCGTATGAAGCAAAAAAAGCACAAGCAGGTCCTGGGTGATATCCACAAACAGGCATCGGACCTCTATGCCATAAATTGTCCGACGAATCCGGTACTGAAAGAACAATACCCAGAACTCGCAGAAGAGGAACGCACTCTCCCTAGGGAAACGCGCGTCACTCTAACTCTATTTCGATCTGGGTACAGTAACACGTTAAACTCTTACCCATCCAGAATCAACCCTGACATACAAAATCTATGTCCTGCCTGCAATGTGTCCCCACATGACACCAACCATTCAATTGTAATGTGGAACCAACGTCTCTAGCACCCCTCTCACTATGGTCCACCCCTGTTGAAACTGCAAGTTTCCTCGGACTTCCGTTAGATTGCATTGATGACAATTTGTGATTGGTCGCACCTATTGCATGGGGCGAAGCACTGCTACAACAACAACCGATGTAAACATTACAAGCATATGTTTATCACTTGAGTCCCAGCGGGTTAGGCGGATTATAGATCCATTACTCAAACTTACCATAGACTTGACTTGACTTGGCAACTTAGCCTTGGTTATACTTCACTTAGCACATACGATCTGCATTGTACTTGATTTTTCCCAAAATAAAAAGAAAAACCGCAATAAACGTATTTGCTCTAAAATAAATGCCAAATCATTGTGGATAAAACAAGTGTGATATTTTATCCGTCAACTGTCTGACAGGATGTTCAAAATGGACTACGACAACAACATTACAACAATAACAACATGTTCAAGATGGCCACTTTTTAGCGTTTGGCAGCGTTTTGACAGGATGTTCAATATGGCGGCGCATAGGGCCGGCTATCTTTTTTATCTCGGACTTTGTGGCAGCGCACTGTCCTCAAGTGACCGGATGAAACCAGGCTAAACCTGTTCATTTCTTTTTTTTTTTTGTATTTTTTAATACATAATTTTTTATTTTTATTCCGATTTTTCTTTATGTTTTAATTTATAATTATTAATTATTATTATTATATATTATTATTATTATTAATTATTACATTATTATTTAATTATTAAGAAAATATAGAACCGTTTTTTTTCCACACAAACATCGAAAATGTTCGTTTAGTTGGAAATTGCTTCTGCATTGTTTAAGAATTATAGGTTTATAATGCCATGAAACTCGGCATGGAACATTCAAGTTTACTTCGTTCAAAAAAATGGCTTTGAAATCGATCCATTTAATAGTTTAACCATAAATATTACACCTAGCATTTCTCTACGACTAGGGAAGGAAGATTTATTAGTTTTAACCGATTAGTGTAAGGAGGAAGATTACACGAAGAGTCCCATTGAATATTTCTTAATGCGAAAAGTAAAAACAATTTTTGAATTAATTCTAGCCTATCCACATAAACTTGATAACGCGGATTCCAAATTGTCGATCCATATTCTAATATCGGCCTCACCAATGATGTAAGAAGGGTTTTTGTAACGTAAGGATCACTAAAATCCATCTGACCATCACTAAAATCCATCTGAGCATCTTTTCACAAATGCTAAAACTCTTCTCGCTTTATTGACTGTGGTATTAACAGGGGTTTAAACTAAGTTTGCAATTCATTGTAACTCCCAAGTCGACAAAAACATCAAGGCTTTGCAGAGTTTGGCCATTAATTGTGCAAGAAGCTGGCTGTACGTTCCCACGTGAAAAACACATGAATTTACATTTTTCTATGTTGAGCGGCATAAAGTTCGCATTACATCAAGTAACTAAACAACTTAAATCCGACTGGAGTACAGAACGTTCTTCAACCGACGCGTATGCCTTAAAAAGTTTTACGTCGTCGGCATACATACATTAAAATTTTAGAATATTTTATAGTTGTGGAAACATCGTTTATAAAGAGCAAAAACAGAATCGGACCAAGATAGCTGCCCTGAGATCCAGCGATTTACGCCAGGTTGAATACTTGGCTTCGAGTTTATAGACAAGTAATGAGTGGCATACTTTGTCGAGTGCTTTGATGAAATCAGTGTATATAACGTCGGTATGATCATTGTTTCTAAACCCATTAAAGACGTGAGTTGTAATGTAGAAATCAAAAATGTAAGGTGATTAGTAACGATTGCTTCGAAAAGCTTAGGGATAGCGGAGAGCTTTGCTGTTCCACGATAGTTTTCAATAGACGACTTGCTTCCTTTTTTATGGAATGGGATAAGAAAAGATTCCTTACAAGCCATCGGGAAAATGCCATTTTTTAAAGAGATGTTAAACAGATCAGTAAGGGGTTGGTAAATGTATTCCGCACATTTTTTAAGAAAACATGTTGGGGTCAAATCGGGACCGTGTTTGAAGGATTCTTTTAGAGTCTTTAGATGTAATAGAACATCTCAGGAAACAAATGTGTATATTGAGTCACTAGAATGGAGGTCTTATGGATAATTTGGAGGTGATGAAACAACCACAGCAGAGTAATTAGAGTGAAAGAATTGAGCGAAGAACTTTGCAATCTCTTGATTGTCGCTGGAAATGCTATTTCTAAACTTCATGGCAGAAGGAAACCTGTTAGTTCTGCGTTTAGAATTTAAGAAATCATAAATAGACTTCGGGTTGCAAGTACTGTTTCTTTTAATTTTACATATAAATTTTATAACACTTTTTATTAAGTTCAAAATACTTATAACGGAAAATAGTGTACTGTGTATAATCATAATGTAAACCGGTTTTCTTATATAATTTGAATAAAAGTGATTTTTTTATTTTTAAAGCTTTTAGCTCTTTAGTAAACCAGGCTTGCGCTGGTTCAATGTATCAGCATGTGGGTTTGGGCACATGTTTTTCAAATAAAGTATAAATGGTTTTATTCAAATGTAAAACGTTTTGCTCTACATCCTCTTTATATCGAAGCCACGTTATCTCAGAAAGTTCTTTATTTAAATTGTTAAAATTAGTTTTGGAAAAATTTAAAGCACCTGGTAGAAACACGTGTTCTGTTAGTGCAGCCGAGTTCGTTGCTTATGATTTCGTAAGTTAAGTAGGATGGTAAACGGCTTCTGGCAAAACAAGAGGTTCACACCGATTTATAGAGAATTTACAGATGTCGTCAACAAATGCTAAGTGTAACAATTTTCCATACTTATTCGGAAAGAATTTAATCTGATTAAGGCAAAGATCAGTAATTCCATCCAAAAAGGTATTGTTATGCACCTTG
The DNA here is from genome assembly GCF_040869045.1 of Eurosta solidaginis. Taxonomy (NCBI): domain Eukaryota; kingdom Metazoa; phylum Arthropoda; class Insecta; order Diptera; family Tephritidae; genus Eurosta; species Eurosta solidaginis. Next base: position 396,073,768 of record NC_090319.1, read on the forward strand.
GATGGTACGGGGACAATATTGGGATCAACGGTGTTCCAAGATATATGTGGCAGGTTAAAGTCGCCTAATACAATCATTGAGTCCGTGGGCTTTATCATCGAATTGACTCTTTGTAACAGTGAAATATGGTGCTATACACTTATATATCAGAAGACGGTGGGATATAGCAAACGGCTAAGTAAATATGACCCCGGCCTAGTAAGATTCGGATGCATTTAAACTCGATGGAATTGAAGAATGTACAGCTAGCAAGACACCACCCCCTGTTCTATTTAAACGGTCATTTCTATAGGTCTGGTACTCACCGCACAAAATTTCGGAATTAAAAAAGTAGGTTTCAGCCATGTTTCGGTAAAAGCAATAATATTATAGTTACAGTGAATGGTTTTCAAATATAAGTCAGTGAATTTAGTATTTAATCCTCTAACGTTCTGATAGTAAATGCGTAAACAAGGTTTTAAATAAAGTTTTTTGTATCGGAACTTTGAGGAGGAATTTTTGCTACATTTTGAGTCATCTCAATAGTCTTGGGCACAAATTCGCGAACAAAGGCCCCGTGGATGATAGAGACACAGAATGAGACCACGATAGTCAATTAAAAATCAGGTGATCGGTTCTATTTGTAATTTTGACGTCTACGCGGAAGTTATCACACTTATCTAATGCTTCTTACTTGTATATTTCCTAGCCATTGCAATATCTCAACAAGTCCTTTGTGTCCATCGGTTATCTTCCATAGCACTAAATACAAGCTCCGTTTAGATAGAAAGTACTGATGTGTTGCATAATATCTACGATAAGAAACATAAACTTAAAATATAACACACTTTATTTCTGTTCATAAACAGCATGTATCTATGTATGTATATACAAGTATTATTCTACCCACTCTGTTTGACCGCCAAAGTCCCAAGTTCGAAAGGTTACTGGTCCATAAGAACCGGGCGCTTTCTTCCGTTTCTCACATATCCAAATGCCAATATCAACACCAACAGTCGATATGTTCCCAAATCGAGACCCTTTCGGAATATTTCGCACATGTCCCATCCGCTTTGCCCAGTTATTTTCCGATGCTCGTGTTTTTTGTGAACCACCACCCTGTCGCAACAGATCTAAAAGCGTGGTCTTACCAATACCTTGGACACCTACAACCATTAACTTCATGCGAGCATAGGTTACGGAATTTTCATAAATCGACTTCAAATAACCAATAATATCCATAGTTTTATATTTTTTACTTTCAATCATCGATTTAAGTGGCTCTTGCAACAAACACCCGCGTGTGTTCAAATTCCACAAACGTGAGAGAAGACCAATATGTGGTGGAAGATCAGTGATGTTCACATTGCCACTAATATTTAACACACTAAGACTGCTTAACTCGTGTAGCGAAGTAGGAATTTCCTAAAACGATTCAAAATCAATAATGATGTTATATGTTTAAATGCCTACTAGGGATGCCGAGCCCGGGATCCCGGTCTTTTGAAAAATTTTAAGCACAAAAACAAATTATTACAAGTTTTCGAATATTTTCAGCAGTTGGGCGTTTGAACATTTTATACTAAAATTTAAACCTTATATGTGCATAGTTGAAAATTCCCTAAGAATTCTAATTAAAAAGTTGAAACATTTTATGCAAATTTTTTGAACTTTGAACAAGTTCGCCTATAGTTTTAAATTCTAAATATGTTATACAAATATTATACATATATTTTTTTAAATTAACCAAAAGCATTTTGCATTAGAAAATATTGCTTCGTTCTGCAGTGTTTTGTTTTTTTAATTAAAGTAAGTCACTTAGCTACTTGTGAACGAAAGCAATGAAATACACAAAATATTTTATAGAAAAAAGCATATTCAATGAATTAAATTTTTTTTTGCGTTTTTTGCATAGGGCTTTCTTTAGAGTATGTACCTTATATTCTTTTATCAACAAATAGATATGTACAAATTAGTATGCCTGTATTCTTTGGTTTTGTTACTAAAGAAATAATTTCATTTTTAATTTAAAAAATTGTTTGCTTATTAATCAATTTGTAGTTGGGGAGTTTTACAAGCAGTTTTGATTCACTTTTTTTCAAGTTAAGCTGTTACAAAGTAGTGAATATCTAAATCCCGGGACGGATTCCGGCATTCGGGGATTGCAATACTGAGATTCCAAAAACACCAAGACTAAAAAAACCAAAAAAATTGGCATCCCTAATATTTACCAACTCAAATTATGGCAAAAGTGGTCCTTACTTTTAAGCAATTATTACTTATATCTAGCATAGATAAGTTTGGAAATATTAATTTCGACTTTGTCACACCAACAACACTCCAATCAGCATCATCGGACTCGTTAAAAAGTGTGGATATATCATCAGTGGAGAGTTGTATACGCGTAAAAAGATTATCGGCAAGTATAAGGGTGCGCAACGACTCCAACCTTAAATGACGACGATGCCGACAAACACTTTTCAGCACTGTGCTGCGAAATGAGGTTGCTTTTCCAGTTACAACCGGCTTAGAAAACGAAAGAGCTTCCTCGGCTTTATCATTGCAAATAATATCAACAAAACTGTAACAAAGCAAATGTGGATCAAAATCAGTGGTAATTCGAGGTAAACTTGGCCAACAAGAAATTTCATTGTGACTTAAATCGAGTTGTTTGAGTGTTGAGGGATAGCTCGTTACATGACCCATTGATCTAAAAGAATGCTTATAAAATATTAATAATTTAAAAAAAAAGATAAACATAAATTCACCTCAAACTGTTGTACGACATGTTGAGCCGAGTCAAATTTGCCGCCAAACAAGGTAGCGCAGCCGGTATGCTAGTAAACAGATTGTTCGCAATGTTTAGGCTATTTAAATTTGAGACGCCCTCCTCTTTTTTCGCTCTGTTCCATTTCATATCGTTATCAATTATTTCCAATGACTTTGACCAAATATTACAATGAATAAGCTGATGAAAACTTAAATTTCGAGGTTTTATATTACATATATCGGTGGAATCACTCCCCGAAAACGTTTCCAGTTCCAATTTGTCTAAGCTAAGCTGAGAGGTTGAGGTCTTCAAAAGACATATAATTCCCATATCAAATATTAAATACAACAAAATATAATATCTACCTGCATTGGTGGCACTGGCAAGTCTTTTAACAAATTGAAAGCTATATTCAATTCCCTCAATTTTGGCGTTTTCCACATGTCGAATGGCAACTCCTGCAATTTGTTGTTAGATATGTCGAATATTGTAAGCGATGGCAAGTGAAATATTTCTACAGGTATTGAAATTAGCCGATTATCCTGTATAAAAAGCTCTTCAAGGGCAGGACAACTATATGCACATTTGCTAAAAGATGTTTGTGAAGGCGTAGGCAAACTTGTGATTTTATTCTGTGCAATATTAAGATATCTATATTATCAAATATTAAAAAAGATTAAAATATCTATGACCCAACGCAAAACTTACAATATACTTACTTTAAGCTAACTAATTTAAAAATTTCCGATGGAAGGGTATTTAGATTATTGTGTGAGAGATCAATACGTGTTATAGCAGTAAGAGCAACATCATTGACCATGGGATGTCTCTGTAGTTTGGGATTCAATTGTAGCACACCATTAACCATCCAATTGATACTACGTAAAATACAATAATTAGATTAAGTTATATAAAAAGTTACACATTTAAAACATATGCTTAGACGCTGTTTACACACGAAAAGTTTTGATGCCGATTTTCGGCAATTTCCCCTGGAGTTATGTATCATATTTACAAACGTCGACTCTTTCCATGCAACAATTTGCTATTTAATTTTAATTCTTTCTAAACATTTTTTTCATTTATTGAATCTTTAGAAAACGTAGAAGCTTTTCATTTTACTGTTAATAGTTTCTAACATGTACTTAAATTTTCTCGGCTATATGTACACATGGCTCAACTATATGGTTGGCTCATCTCATCAGCTGATTTTATTTTTTTCATTTCACTGGATAAGGGTTTGTCAGAACAAAGGTACACTGAAAGAAATGGTGCTAGTAAAATCAACAAATCTGTTATGTTGTTCTTGACTTAACGGAGATTCGGTGAAATTGATTGAATTACGGTTAATTCGACAGAGTTCTTTGTTAAGCGAACAAATTAGTTTAGTCATTTAAGCAGAAGAGAAATTGTCGCTCTTAAGTTAACAAAATTCTGTAAAATTGACAGATTCCTAATCAATCTAACTGATTTTTTTTTAACACAACTGATCTCACTGGTTATTTTAACAGCTATCAACAGTCAATACATGAACAAATTTCAAAGAGAATTTTACTCTCACTGCTTTCTCTACTTTGTACTTGTTAAAAAACACCAAAATAAGAAAACCACCAAATCGAAAAAACACACAAAATGGGAAAACAACAGAAAACTAGTTTTTCAGTAATCAATACAAAACGAAAAACCCTTTTTTGAATTTAATGTGCAAAAATTTTTGGGGTACAATTTTGCAACTTCTCCTTCAAGCGAAATGCAAAATTGCGCCCTCTTGTTGCACAATTTTTGTTTGAACGAACAGCATTTTTCCAAAGTTCGTAACATTTTGTTCAAGTTTTTACGAATTTTCACTCACGCGGACGTATCTATTAAGATAATAAGAAACATCCTTTTTTAATGTTGATGTTTCCGACAACATAAAAGTTTGAGTTGTTTTGGAATCGTTTCAACTTAAAGTGTTACGAAAATTAAACTTGCCGAATTACATGTAAAGTTACTCCAGTGGTGAATTACCTTCCTGCGATTTGATTCTTTACTTTTCTATAACTTACAAGTTCTCTATTTAAAATGTTATGTCAAACATTTATACTAAAAGTTTTGTTCGAAACAATCAAGTGTGGTAACTACATGCGAGAGAGGAAATTGAGAATGAGCTGAGCTGCAACTGAAAGAATTGAGAATCAGTTTTGTGACTACTATTTTCATTTCTATTTGCAAAGCTAACTATAAATTTAAAAAATTATAAAATATAAAATTTGGTGAAAGTGTGTTTAATAAAAAAAAATGATGTGCGCCCAATTGAAGTTCAGTTAGTAAGTGGCACTGTGGTGTGACGGTAGCGTGCTCCCGCCTACCACACAGAATGCCCTCGGTTCGCACCCCGGGCAAAGCAACATCAAAATTTTAGAAATAAGGTTTTTCAATTAGTAAAAAATTTTTCTTAGCGGAGTCGTCCCTCGGCAGTGTTTGGCAAGCACTCCGAGTGTATTTCTGCCATGAAAAGCTCTCCGTGAAAACTCATCTGCCTCGCAGATGCCTTTCGGAGTCGGCATAAAACAAGTAGGTCCCGTCCCGCCAATTTGTAGGAAAAATTAAAAAGGAGCACGATGCAAATTGGGAGAGAAGCTCGGCCTTAGATCTCTTCGGAGGTTATCGCCCTTACATTTATTTTTTTTTGTCGCATCAACTTTTTTTGTTCATTTGACTACTACAACGGTCAATTACGAATCAACGATTTGTGCGCAGTTGATTCAACATCTTGTCGCGATGGATAAAAATTGACAGAAATTTCGATTGAATTGACCCGTATTTCGGTTGATTTTACTAGTCTTTTTCTTTTAGTGTATGTTGTTGCTGTAAAGATGAGACAACCATAGGTACATATGTATATTGCGCCAAGAATTTATTTATTTATTATTATTAAAGATCGACACTCGCAATTAAAGGGTTTATATGATGTAAACGGTTATCTGTTTCACTAGCTTTTAGGCTTCTATGGATCATATTATTTTTCACTCACCGCACGAATGACAGCTGAACATTTGAATTGTTATGCCAATCAATAATAGTTGGTGTATTAGGAAACATTTCGCTATATGAAATATTATTTATTGATGGTGAAAACATATTTACTTCAACTGGTGTTGGCAGACATTTTTTGTTAATTTTATAATCTGAATCAGGATGAACTCGCTTTGCTAACAATCTGCTTAAAATTGCCTCATCGTTGGAAACTACGGCAACACCCAACGCACTACCATTATCATCACGAGCACCATACCTTAACATGAAATATTAAAACATATATTTGGACTATTATGTATTCTTGATTATACATATACATAGTATTTACATATTTTACTAACAAAACTTACTTCAACAGCAGTTCCAGTATCGGAAGAGATCGTTGCTTGCATGCCTCTGCAATAGGTATATTACTTAGTCCATAAATTCCTTCAGTACACTTTGGATCATTATGATCCTCCACCGGCTTAGCCATAATATTTGGATCGGCTCCATGTTGCAGTAGTAAGGATGCAACATCCACAAATCCACCTCGAACTGCTGCCAGGAGCGCAGTTTCGCGAGCTGCTCCACATAGCAAGTTCAAATTTACAGGACATTTTTCGCATTCGTTGACTTCCTACAAAAAGAAAATTGAATAAAAATGTATCTGAAAAAATTTAAATATCGTCGATATCTTTGCAAAACCATCTATCGACAAATTGCAAAATCACCCAAATACCACCATGTGGCAAACTTGAGATTGCTTAGACCTGAGCTTAGGACATCCAGCTCCATCCAAAAAATATCATAACTTTCATATTTGAATATCAATTTTGTAAAATAACGGTTAAATGCAAATTCGACTCCAAAATTGCATTTGAGCTCTTTCACTACCGGTAAGTTTTTGTGCGCTCCTGCAAAATTCATGTGGCGTCAGATAGACGGTTTTGCCATTGGTCGATAGATGGCATCGACGATATGTATTGTGCAAATATTCGCCTTCTGTTTCACATAAACAAAAAAAATACAAGGCGCAATAATCTCCAGAGAGATTTTAGGCCGAGTTTTTCTTCCAATTATCGTCGTGCTCCTTTTAATTTTTCTTACAAATTGGCGAGACGGGGCCTACATGATTTACGTGACTCCAATCGGCATCTGCAAGGCAGATGAATTTTCACTGGGAATTTGATGACAGAAATATACTAGTAGTGTTTGCCAAATCAGAAAGAAAAATTGTACCTAATTGAAAAACCTTTTTTTTTTTTAATTTTGGTGTTACTTTGCCTGCGACTTGAACCCAGAACCATCGGTGTGGTAGGCGAATTACGCTACTATCAAACCACGGAGACCTCACATATCCTGGCAAAATTCAGGCTAGTGCTCTAGAGCACCATTAAATTGTTGTTGTTATATGTAGATAGCAAATGGTAATTTTTATGCTTTACTAAACGCGCGGCTCCGCCTGTCTACAATCACTCTACAAAATCAAAGTTTTAATTGCCCAAACGGACAGACATTGAATTTTATAGATATAAGAAGAAGATATATAGGGCTGAATTGTTTTCCCGCCTGGAAATATGCGCAAAGTATTAATTTCTTTTATTTTTTAGTTGTTTATTGTGTAAAGACTTTAAACAATTAAGCACAAATGCATATTGTAAAAGCTGCAAATCTTCATAAATATGGGAACGTTACATTTCAAGATGACGTTTTACATGTGAATGCTTGCAAGGGTTTACTTGGTAAGAAAAAACCTAGAGCTTAAGCGAAATATTATAAGGTCTTGGGTGAAAATGAAAGATGTTTATCCAAAACTGTATGGCATTTGCAAAGAATTTTGCCCTTTAGTTGGTACTCCGGTAACTGCTTAGAGCATTTTTCATCTAGAAACGCAATGACTTAGCCACAAAAAGTTTTTAAAATCTTTTGTTTTTGCTGCTTGTATATATGTAGATGGATTTTAAAAATTCCATATATAAGGATGCGTTTGTGTGGCACTGCTCCAGTACAGCTTGATTACCTGCGAGTTCAACAATTTTGCAGAACGCCAGGCAACCTGGTACAAGAGTTTCAATTTAGGAGTGATAAATAAGGGGGAAACACGTTTTTTAGAAATTAAAACATCAAAAGTTCCAATAAAACTTACGACGAACTAATAATACTTAAAACAAAACAGAATTAGATATAGTAGATATGGGCGAATCCAAAATTAGGTGTATCACCAACCGAAAACTGGTGAGACTTTATTTCTATCACTTCGCATTAAAGGTTAGATATTTGTATGATAGATTTCCCTTGAAATATGATTTTTAAAAGAGGCTTTTTCGGTATTTATTCTCTGTTATTTTGTTTTTTAGATTTTTATTTGTCATTGGAAAAAGTAGAAGAAACTTTGGAAAATGGAGTTTTTATATATTGATCATACGCTTATCCCTGTGTCGCATTCAAGACTTTAAGACTTACTTTTATTAAATTTTCTCCTTCGCTAGATATATGTAATTTAGACATAATTGCTTGAATGCCAAATGAAATACGTTTGCGTGTAGGCGTAATAGGGGTGCTACAACTACTACTATTTCCATTTATGATTTCCTCATTAATAGCATCCCGTAATGAACTGTCGCTGCCTCCAATTCCAATGCACAAGGTTTTGTGGCATTTCACCCGCCAATTAAGTAGTACATTTACTAAAGATTTGTTACCCAAGATGCTGGAAATGTAAAGGCTTGTTTGCCCAGTCACATCAAGTGCATTTGGATCGAATGGCAACCTCCACTCCCATTCACCATTTTCGTCGCGGTATGCGTTATATAAATAATCTGGATATTTGTAATATATAAGTAACTCAAGCAATGGAATGTGGCCGTTAATGCAGGCGGCATGAAGGGGCAGCCAATGTTCCACGGTTGGTTGCTAAAAAAGATCAATTTCACAATTACTTACACTTCAACTATTACAACATTAAAACATTACATTAACATTAAGGCCGCGGCACAATGATATTTTTCATATAACTAGATGCGTTTAACACAAGCTTTTGCATTCCAATAACATCGCCACAATCAACCAAGATGTTGCGTTTGTAAATATGAAGGAACTTCAGACTTGGCAATTGAAGTTTATTTCGCCTTCCCCATTCACGTAAAAAGTTTGGCGAAGCACTGTTATAAGCATTCTCACTATACAAGAAATATACTTGCTAACGTACATATGTTAGACAAGTTACCAACGATTGGGTAAAATAATTTTACTTGCAAATTGTGAAAGCACCTTAGCCAAATCAAATGTCAAATTCTTTTCCTTATGCATTGCTTGCAACAAAAGTAGCAAGTTGGCAACTTTTTCATGTCAGATGGCGCCAGTGTCGCTCAATCTACCGTTCTCCAAATAAAAATACGTACAATCTACTCAAAATGCATATGATTGAGTTAAACGCATCTATATGAAAAACTGCTTATGTGACGAGGCTAATATAGTGTTCATGCTCATTTTTAGCATTTTCGAAATAGGATTCAAAGAAGTGTTGGGGCCTCATTCTGCAACTAGATTCGAATGGAAATGCCATTCGAAAGCTGTAAAATTATAGATATGTACATATATTAGTTCTGCGAAACAAATTTGTTTCGAATGAAGTTACTTAATAAGGCCCCGGGCCAATTTTGCAAAGTTTGAATCATATGTTTTTTTTCACCAACTTTCGAATCATGTGATTTTTCTTAACATAATAATTCTTAATTTATTATTGATTTGCTTTATTTCAATAATAAGCAACAAAAATAAAATCTCAAACGATTGCCGCCCTTCCCGTGAATTATTCGAAGTATGCGGGGTTGATTTCCACATTTATAATGCTAATGCTAAAAACACATTTTGCTCTAAAAAGGTGTATGGCTAATCCGAAAGTAAAAGATGCATTTTGGGCTAAATGATAAAATACGTTCAAAACGCTAAATGCAAGCTGAGCATGGAGAGCCTACAACTAAAAATATAATGCAATGAAGTATAACAGTTTTCGAGATCAACAACAAAAACCATGTTACTCAGGCTACATATTTTTATATTTATATTTATTCAATACTGTCTATGAAAGAAAATTTCTTACAGACTAATAACAATGGTGTAGGTTACAAAATAAAACATACCTACTTAAAATAAGGGAGTATAATATTCAAAAAAGCTTGTTTTCCCATGGAAAAATCAAGGGAAATACTCTGAGATAGAATATTAAATTGGCGCATAGATCTTGCAAGAGGAGCATTACTGGCAAATTTAGTTTTCACTTTTTTCTAGTAAAAAGGATAGGTGACGCGAAGATTTCGCCTTGAAATGTTAAAAGTAATTCTTTCCAGAAGATAAGGACAATATATGGTACCATGAATGCCATTAAACATTAAAGTCAATGATAAAACTGACCTACGGGTTTCGAGAGATTTTAGGTCAAGTAGCATAATACGGGATGCATAGGGTGGAATGGGAGTATCAAATTTGAAAGACCGTAAAGCGAAATTAATGAACACCTTTTGAATACGTTCTATTATTTTTATTGATACCTGGTTATACGGCCTCCAGATGACAACTGCATATTCAGGGTGTGAGCGAACAAAAGTTATATACAACATTTTAAGAGTATAAGGGTCTGAGAACTTGGTGCAGTTCCGACGAATAAATCCTAGAAGAGAGTAGGCCTGGAAATCAACATGTTTATTAAAAGACAGTTTCGGGTCAAAAAAAACTCCTAGGTCCTTTACCTCCACAACATTCTGAAGGACAGTATTAGAAATGTGGTATACTCCACTATATGCCCTTGTGCATCCGTGGCTTTGTGCATATTGAGTTCGTCATATTGAATAGCGTACTGTGGTTTAGGTTATAGTGACAAGCGGAAAAAACTCAGCATGTCTTTACGAACCTGCCCCACTCTTTACGAACCTACCCTACTCCTCGACCTGCCCTATATCGCACACCTGAATCGAAACAGCGATCAACTCAAAAAATTGCAATGTTCAGAAAACGCAAAAACGGTCTGCCTTCCCCATAGACACCCATACAATTTTTATTTTTAACAAAGCATTTTCTCACTGTATAAAGGCGGTATTAATAATTAGAGTATACAGTTCGGTAGCTATTGAAGCCTAGCGGGTCAAAAAGCGTGCTTGCGTATGATAAGAATGCCCTTTTCGTCAAAACTGTGGGTGGTGTAATGATTGGGGAATGAAAATAAATTAGATTCTGTTGTAATGCCCATTTAGCGGCACCAGATAGAATTGAGTTCTTTATTAAAAAGCTGTTTCTTTTATACAAAAATACCTACTTACACTAATACTTACAAACTAAGTGTATTACATACATATACATTCAGTTCAGTTCCATAGGAACTGCATTCTAAGCATAAATAAAATTAGCTGTGGAATCTGCAACGCAAGCATAAGTAAATCATGTTAATAATTTGTATACAGGTAAAGGCTTGTGGCGAGCAAGCTTTGACCAGTAGCATACCAAGGTTTAAGTTACCAGATGATGCACGGTGTACAAAATATATGTTTGTACAAATGAATGAATGTGTCAATTTAATCTCAGCCCGTACCAAGGCCTGTATATATTAGAGGTTTACGCCGATCACTTTATCGGCGGCGCGGCGTAGGCTCTATTATACACCGGCGGCGGCGGCGTGGGCGGCGCGCCGGCGTACGCCGGTATTCTTACTTTAAAAAGCTTAATTTTTCTATTTAAAAAAATAGTATTTAGGAAAGGTTTTGTTTGTATGTATTTAATGAAATCAACGTGTTGGCCATTTCGGTAAGATCCGGGGTTTTTGCCTCAAGATCTCGCAGACCGTTCAAAAATTTTCAGGAGTAGCTCCTTGCGGAGGGATTGCCCCTCCTTCACTTACTCCAGAGAGGCTTCGAACCTAACCCCGGTCTTTCGAATTGGTAGTGCTGTGCCTGCTGAAAAGAAATATAGATACATAAAATAGCCACACTTTTGTTTGCATATCTCGTGCAAAGCGTAGTTTCGCCTAGGGTTAACTCCTAATAATCGTCGCGAACACTATTTCTTAAAATCATTTGTGGCTCCTTTGCGGTCACGCACAAAGGCGACTTACGGTTGCTATTAATGGTCTATTAATACTCATGACTCCCGTGGCACAGGGCGCCTCCAGTTTTTCGGCTGTTTTTAAGAGCTACAATTCCCGATGTGCGAACAATAGCATTCCCGACCACCAGTCGCTACCACGCCTCCTGACCCTCACATCATATGACAGCTATAGAACTGCGACTTCGAACTCATCCCTTCGTCGACGTCACTTTCCTAGAAGCTCTAGGTGTAGCTCCGAAGACTTTCCAACGGATGCTTTTGTCGCGCTATGCTGCCGAGCTACACCAGAGAAACACCTTGAAACATTAGGGAGTGGCTATTCGGCCAAGGACGCCGCCTTCGAAATCATAAGCAATCTAAGTGGAAGTCATTGCGTAATCGGTGAAAATCGTAAAATACTCGGCGCATCTACATAATTAAAATTTTACAAGGACGCTGGATAAAATTTTTAAAATTCAGACCAATGTTTGCAGACGTTTGTGTTCACATCATTTATTTCAATAGTCTTCGTTAAATCAAAACGATATTTTAGAATGAAAGTCGACCGATTTTAAGTTGAAAGATGTTTACTGCTGTTTTCCGGCCTTATAATATAAGAGCTCATTATGGATGACCGCGTAGCTTCATTTTTCAGACTAGTTCGACTGTCCACTACGTTAGGGTAATAGCACACACAGTCATTAGTTCGACTGTCTTGGGAAAGCTTTTTCTTCACCACTATGAGTGTTCTTGCGAAGGACAAAGCCTGACCTGGTAAATATATGTGCCTACGTATTCACATTTGTAAAAGGAGCCGTAACGTGTAGGTGATATTTAAACTTGGTTGATAGGCTATAATCAATGTGATTCACTCCAAAGGACTAGTTTTGGATAGGGCCGCCAACTTTATGTCAAACCGGGAGACTTGGGTGTTGAAGGATGAAGTTTGAAAATTAAAATTAACATTTCAGACGCTATTTTATAGTTTCGCAAATAAAAAATAGATTTTTGAATGTAAGCCCAAATGATTTTTCAAAACCTTCTCATTCGTACGTATATCCTCAACTTAAGTATGAGGTAAGAATAAGTATGTTTATGCCCCTAGAACCTACAAAAGGATTTTGCATCACTGATTTGGCTTATTCTTTCAGCCAATCGCAATATACAATTTTTTTAAAAAATCGGCACCTTTCTTGCTTTTTTAACAACTTGAGGGCAATTTGAAAACAATTTGAAACGCCTTGGGCCAGTTTATTTGAATTCATTGTTCATTATTAATTTTTTGAAAAAAAAAAATGCAAAGTGAGCATATAAATCTCTACTATATATTTGTGAAAGTATGTCTGTATGTATGTTTGGACTTGCTACTCAAGTTATGCTATTAATTTTTGAATCCGTTTGTGCTTACTTTGTTTGTTGGGTGTTTTTTGTGTGTGTCAGTATTTTATGACATTTGTTTTTTTTTTTTTTTATTATTGTATTTTTCTTTTGCATACGATAAACATTTTCTTTGTGTTTGCAAAATTAAAGTGCTCTTATTCTATGAGTTTAAGTCTATTTTTGTGTATTACACTTTTCTTATTTTTATTATTTTGATTTATGTTTTCTATGTTTCTATTTTCTACATTGCTTTTATCGATCCTTACTACTCTAAATGGAATTATAGTAAAATTATTATTTTTATCGATTTTTCTACCTTATAGGGTATTAGAGTAAAATTATTATTTTTATCGATTTTTTCTACCTTATGGGGTATTAATACAATTATTTTTCCTATTCTACCGGTCATAGTAAAATTAGTTTTTCTATTCTAAAATTATTTTTCCTATCGGTATTTTATATTCTGCAGGGCCCTATATGTATGTCTACTATCTACCTTATGACCTCTCTAAAAGGCGAGGTTTTCCTATCATAACTAATTCTTTGTTTTTCCTTAGCCTGTTTTACTAATTTATATGCTCTATCTTGCGCTATTTGTAACCTATACTTAATTTCTTTGTCGTAAGCCTCATAATTGTATAATGGGCTTACTGTATTTTCTCTTAAAAATTCGTAAGTCTGGGGTTTTTTGGCATATACTAATTCGTATGGACAATAATTATGAACTGTAGATGGGGTAGTATTGTAACAATACGCAAAATATTTAAGATATTCATCCCAATCGTTTTTGCTAATGGATATGTAGGAACGTACGTACATATTCATTGAATGTTCTATGACTACGATCAACTATGCATAAAGTTTGATGGTGGTAAGGTGTTGACGTGTTATGGTTTATTTTTAGAAGCTTGATTAATTCCTCAAATAAGCTATTTTTATATTCGCTTCCCATATATGTTATAATTGTCTTCATGCAACCATAAACTAGGATACAATTTTCGAATATCGCTTTGGCTATTGTGTTTGCGTGTTTGCTGGGTATTGGTATTGCAACTAAATACTTAGTCAAGTCACATACTATAGTAACTGCATATTCATTTCCATTTTCCGACCTGGGAAGAGGGCCTATCTATCGTGTCTATTTGTACTGTGTCGAACGCTTTTGTGGGCGTTTCGGTTATAATCATAGGCTCTTTCAAGTTTTTTATTATTTTATTTTTATTACAGTGAACGCATTTTTTTATATATTTTCTGATATCGTTTTTCATTCCCTTCCAGTAATATTTTTGTTTTATTTGATTTGTCATGCGATTTATTCCTGGGTGGCCACAAAAACAGGATCGTCATGAAATTTGTGAAGAATTTCTTTAATTTTTACATTATTTGTCACATGCATAACTTCTGGGGTTAATGCAATAATTAGATTTTTGAGAACTTTGGTAGCAATTTCTTTAAATGTGTCTACCCGGGTATAATTATTCTTAAACAATTTGTCTCCTAAGGACAACTTATTTTTCTAATCCCTAAATTGCCGGCTTCTTTCATAAGCCTGGCAAAGAATTGACCTAAGTCAATCTTCGCCTCAACAATTAGATTTTTTATATTAATTTCGCTACAAATTATCTTTCCTTTTTTGAAACGTAATTTCGGAGGATCGAAAACGAGCTGGACTAGTCTCATTACTTCACATTTATTTAGCGCTTCAAATATTATTGGGTTCTCTTTGTGACTTTTTATTTCTTCATTTTTACTACTGGAATCTTTATTCTTATAATTTTTCTTAGTTTCCGCTCTAGTCGTAACTTTTAATATTTTACACGCTTCTACCGATATTTGTTTTAGGTCTTTAATATCTATGCGTGATAATGCGTCGGCTACATAGTTTTCTTTACCTGCGATATACTCCACCTCGAAATCATATTCTTCCAGATCTTATCTGATTCGAGTTATCTTTGATGACGGATTTTTCATCGAAAATAGAAATGTTAAGGGTCTGTGGTCTGTTTTGACCAAACATTTTCTACCGTAAATGTATGGTCTAAAGTATGTTATGGCCCAATGAATGGGCGCTAATTCTTTCTCAATTGTTGCTTTATTAATTTCTCCTTTAGCAAATGATCTTGATGCATAGGCAATTGGCAATTGTTTTCCTTCATACTCTTGGCTTAATACTGCTCCGCAAGCATATCCACTTGCGTCAGTTGTTATACAAAATTTTTTATTGAAATCGGGATATTGTAGATTATTAGGGCTTATTAACGCAGCTTTCAAATAGTCAAAGGATTTTTTGCAATCCTCTGTCCAGTCGAAAACTACATTTTTCTTGCAAAGTCTTGTTATTATTCTAGAATATTCTGCAAAATTTGGGATAAATCTTCTGTAATAATTGCAAAATGCGACGAATCTTTTCGCGTCATCCGCATTCTTAGGGGTTCGGAAATTTTTAACAATTTCGAATTTATTGGGGTCTGGCAAAATTCCTTTGCTTGTGCATTTATGACCAAAGTAAGTTACTTCTTGGTTGAAAAATAAACATTTACCCGGATGTAATTTTAAATTATATTTTCTACAAGTTGCGAAAACATCTAGTAAATTTTAATCATATGATTTTCGGAGCATCCCAATACGACTAAATCGTCCATGTATATGAATGCTTGTGAAGGTTTTAAGCTTGCAAATGCTAATGTCATCATTCTTTGGAATGAGTTCGGTGTTACTTTAAGGCCATACGGTAATCTTTTAAAACGATAAGTACCATTATCTGCTGTAAAGGATGCAATATCTCTTAATTCTTCGCTGAGTTCAATCTGGTGAAATCCAGACATTAAATCTAAGCATGAACAAGTAAGAACAGGACTGTCTTCGGCTGTGCCGAAGACTTCATACCTTTCATGAATGGGGCTCAACAATAATCTTATCCCGTTCGTAATCTCCGAATAATCGGATGTATAAGATAAGAAATATATAGTGAACAGATCTAAATACCTAAACGATTTTTAAGATAAACAAAATAAAAAATAGGTAGGTACTTTGTGTGAGAATGCAAAGCTTCACGTTTTTTGTGGTCTGCATGTAAAAACTATGACTACGAATCACGCATTTCAAAAATATATGACGTAAACGTAACTATTT
Organism: Eurosta solidaginis; assembly: GCF_040869045.1. Classification (NCBI taxonomy): domain Eukaryota; kingdom Metazoa; phylum Arthropoda; class Insecta; order Diptera; family Tephritidae; genus Eurosta; species Eurosta solidaginis. The sequence goes on from NC_090319.1 coordinate 396,090,107, forward strand.
GATGAAATTTGATGAATTTTGAAGCTTCTATCCGTAAAAAAGGGGCAAAAATGACAGTTTATATGAAGTATATAATATATATACCACCGATCTCTATGAATTTTTCAGACAACAATATATGCTATATACGTAAGCATTTGGTGAAATTTGAAGCTTCTAGCTGTTAAAACGGGGCAGAAATTGCGCAAACTTTCTTATCTGAACAATCGGTTGTATGAGATATATATAATATATGTACCACCGATCTCAAAGATTTTTTCAGACATCAAAATATGCTATACACGTAAGCATTTGGTGAAATTTGAAGCTTCTAGCTGTTAAAATGGGGCCGAAATAGCAAAAAAAATATATATATACCATCATATATATATTATATATATCACCGATCTCTATGATTTTTTGACACAACAATATATGCCATATACGTAAGCATTCGGTGAAATTTGAAGCTTCTAGCTGTTAAAATGGGGCTAAAATTGCGAAAATATATATATATACTATATATATATATTATATATATATAGTATATATATATATAGTATAATATATATAGTATATATATATGTAGGATGCCGATCAAATTATACCACTTTATTGCAATTTAGTTCATGTTTTATTTAAGAATTCAATTATTCAGTTACATGTATTTACATGTATGTTTGCTTAGCTTATGTTTTAATTATAGTTTATTAATAAAATATGGTGATTCACACACAAAGTTTATGCACGAGATAAGTTTAGTGCGCGTTCGGTATGGCCTTCGGTTTTCAACTAACTTTAAAATATCGTCCGTTGAGAAATGTATGTATCTACTTTACTTTGTTTCGTCTAGTTCGTTTAGGTCAAGCCTACAAGGTTGCATTTAGTTAGTACTGTCGTCCACTCCTGGTTGCCATTCCCACATTCGGCCCTCCTGACGATTCATTCGGCTCGAATGATGGCTCGGGTTGAGTCGAAGGCTCCCAACTTTTTATATACTCCGCCACCGAGACTGTGTGGCCGGGTCCTTCGTGGTCTCCTACCTTTACCAACTCATACCTGCCGTGAGGCAAAACCTTGCTGATTTTATATGGCCCTAAAAATTTCGGCTTCAATTTAAGACCCGCCCCAAATTGTGTTCGCTTGATGGCTACTAACTCGTTTGGTTGGTATTTCTTCTCCCTTTTCCGGTTCCTATTAAAGGATTTACGGTTTTCCTCCTGTATTTTCCTGATATTTTCTTGTGCATTCTTACGCATGTTTTCCCGCTCTTCATCCAACTCTCTTATGCCTTCTTCATCCAACAACTCAGCTAATCTAGTATCGCTAACTACTCGCATCTCAACGCCGGTCAATAATTGAAACGGAGAGAACTTTGTGCTTCTTGGTGGTGTACTATTTATTGCTTGCTGAACTTTTTGAATATGTTTATACCACTGACCAGGACTTTCAGAACATAGCTTTGACAACATTGGGATGATGATCTTGTGGATTCGTTCCACCTGCCCGTTCCCGCGCGGAACACCGGTGGCTATAGTAAGATGCTCTATTCTTTCCTTCTCGCAATATTCCCTAAAACTATTTGAAATAAACGCAGCACCTCTGTCTGAAATAATGCGTTTGGAATTTCCAAATACTGAAGCCTGCGATTTCAATTTGTCTATGACTGGATCTGCTGCAGTGGTTCTGGTGGGATACAGCCAGACAAATTTTGAAAACGCATCAATTACTACAAATAAATAACTGTACGACTTAGCGGTCTGGTCCATTGGGCCCACATGATCTATATGATAGGTGCCCAGTGGCCTGTCTTCCTTGTCTATTGGCGCAAGAAAACCCTCCTTTTTCCCAGTTTTACTCTCACTAATTATACACTCTACACAACCTCGAACTACCTTGGTCACTTTTGCAGTTAATTGTGGAATATAAAATGTCTTTTCTACAGCATCCTTGGTTTTGGCAATCGAAAAATGAGCCTTTTTGTGAGCAATTTTTATTATCTCGTCCTCCATAGACGATGGAACGACTACGAGTTCCTTAAAGGGATCTTTGTGTAGGACTCCATGTTTAAGATAAAAATCCTCATAACTACTATTTTCTAATACTGCACATACTGCCTTCACCCACTGATCACTTCGCTGCGCTTCCCTCAGTCTGTGTATTAGAGAATCTTCTAGCATCATGCAAGAGACTCTACTCAGCGCGTCTACATGCCTCATCTTTGACCCACTTCTGTGCTCTATCTCATAATTATAATCCTGCAGAAACATAGCCCAACGAGACACTCTTAGTGGAATATCTTGTTTCTTCATTGTCATGGTAAACGCGTTACAATCCGTAATAATCTTAAATTTTATCCCATGAGATAAACCCGCCACTTCTTAAGTGCTTCTACAATAGCTAATACTTCGTGCTCGTAAGAATGGTACTTTTCTTCAGCCGGTTTGCACTTACGGCTCATATACTGTACCGGGTGGAATTGTTGATCATCTACGTCTTTCTGCATTAGCACAGCCCCATACCCTGACGTAGAAGCGTCTGCATGAACCTCCGTGATTGCTTTTGGGTTGTACATTTTCAAAACGGGTGCTTTTATCAAAGCCGACTTTAGTTGGAGGAAAGCGGTAACGTGCTCGTCTCCTAACTGGAATTTTGCGTCCTTCCTGAGCAGGTCGGTAAGTGGTTTAGCTACCACGGCGTACCCTTCGATAAATCTGCGGAAGTAGGACGTTAAACCCAGAAATCTTTGCAATGCTTTTTTATCCCGAGGGAGGGGGAAATCCGTCACAGCCCTTGTTTTTGTCTCCGATGGTTTTATTGTACTATCTTTAATGATATAACCTAAAAAGTCCACTTGCCGCACAAGTATTTTACACTTACTCCATTTGATTTTTAGGTTATAGTCTGACGCCCTACTAAGCACACGTTCAAGCTTCTGGATACCATCACTTATATCCTTGGAGGGAATAATAAGGTCATCCATGTAAGCTATCACGGTACCGTCTTGTATCATATCCCTCAATACAGCAAAAACAAATCGCGAAAAAACAGCTGGAGAGTTCGATATTCCAAATGGAACATATCGGAACTCAAACTGATCGTCGTGCGTAACGAAAGCCGTGTACTTCCTCGAATCCTTGTCAACTGGTACGTGGAAAAAGCCATTAGCCAGGTCCAGCGTGATATAAACTTGAGCTCCTTGTAATCTTTCTATTACATCGTCCAGCAACGGCATAGGAAAGTTGTCTCGAACTATTTTAGCATTGAGGCGCCTGTAGTCGCAACAGAGCCTCTTGCTACCATCCTTCTTAGCAACGAGCACTATGGGAGATGCATATTCGGACGTACTACGCTGAATTACACCCTCGTCTAACCACTTGGCTACCTGCTCATCCACTACCTTTTTGTCCACGTGCGACATACGTCTCGGCCGTTCGTATACTGGAATATCATCCGTAAGTAAAATTTTCATGGTTATTGGGGACTCTTTTATCTTCATTGGTTTATAACCGGTAATCAAATATTCGACTGTATTTCTCTCAGGTGTCTGCAAATGCGACAGATCTACCTCTGGAGCTATGATCACTTCTTCTTCTTGTGCCAAGCACAATCCCTCAAACTCTTTTAAAAGGTCTAACTCAACTCCTTTCTTTTTATACCCTACTGTCTCCTCCCGATTTAGTACTGTGATTTGTTCCTTTGATTCGTTTGCATTTTTACCCTTCTTATTTCCTTCAACTTTCTCCACTTTCAATTTAAATACTACTAAATCTTCAGAGAAATTTAAGTCAACATTCTTCAGGATACTATTGCCGATTATGGCAGAATAATGCATATCCTTTTCACGAACAGCATGGAAAGTAATATTGACCTTCAACCCGTCCACTTGAGCCTGAATATCGAAACTACCCAATGTGTTTAGGACACTATTACAAACACCAATTAGTCGACGCTTGTCGTGACTTAGTTCTATTTCTTCGCCTAGCATCAGCAAAACATCGTATCGAATTAAACAAAGATCGCAACCAGTATCGATTAATGCCGAAAAGGTTACACCATTGCATGTCAAATCTTTAAATATACACCTTCCCATGCCACTTGTTTTCGAAAACAAGCCCTCTCCCAACGTATTAACGTTACCTTTTTCAGTTTTAATATGGGTTGATGGACTTTTACACTCAGCTGCACGATGCCCTGACTGACCACACTTAAAACATTTAAATTGCACTTGCTTACATTCCTTTGCTAAATGCGCAGAATCTCCACATTTAAAACATTTTTTATCTTTCTGGACTTGTTTCTGAACACCCTCAAATTTAGAAACAGTTTGACTAAAGCTTGAGTTAGCCGCTTGCTGGCGACCACTTCGCACTTTTTCATACACCTTTATCTGATCCTTGAGGTCAGAAAGCGTCTTAGCCTGATAGAGATTCCCTTTGTTTTGCCTAGAATCTGGAATACCCTCTATGAAATATTCAATCAAGCTCAAATCGTCAAGCTTAATTGGTTTACCCAGTTCCATAAGACTATAAAGATATTCTCTGTGATCTTCATTGTTACGTTTTTTCCGGTTGCGCAACAATCGGTGCACCTCGATTGATGATACCACTGTACCAAATTCTAACTTTAAAGCCTGTGCTAGAGTATCCCAACTACTAATGCCTCGCTGACTGCGTATAAATAACTTTGCTGCCCCTTTGAGCAGCTGCTTTGCATATATAAATTTTTGCAGGGCGTTCCAATTAACTGCCTCCGCATTTTCAACAAATTCTTCGATCCACTCTTCGACCGACGGAGAGCCCACTCCACTAAAAGAAGTTAATGAGTCTTGAATATCTCGCAATGTGAATGGCGTACGACTATGTGTCTGGTAATTTATTTCACTTCGTGGTGATGTACCAGCATCGCCATATTCTGAGCCCTCATCACCGTTGCCATCATCATCACCATCGACAGTAAGACCGAAATGTTCCAGGAGTCTGTCCTGTAACGTCGTCTTACGTCCAGTAGTGTCAAGCCCTAACTCACTTAGCTTCGTTTTCAAATCATTAACTGTCAATATCAAAATATCAGAACGTTCCATTGTAATAGCTTTTAATAGAGAAAACAAGAATCACCGGCACTGCAAACTTTGTATGTGTATTAATCAAGAAATATTTTGTGAAACTTTCTTACAACGCACCGTACTCAATAAATTACGACAACCGAAAAGAACTTCAAAAACAAGTATGCGATTAGTTTCATTCACGGTTAGGAACACAAAATCTCAAAATATTTCTTGAGCCTTCCCTGAAATATTTTTTCTTATCTACAAACAACTAGAGTACTTAAAATGCGTGCTATAAAATTGGTAATTATGAAAGTATTCTGCATATGTTTTATTCTTGCGTATTTCGACAACTTTTGATTTTAATTTTCCATGAAAACATTAATTTGTACATTCGTTTTAGCTTTATTCAATACAAAACTATTTTGCTACCGATTTCCACCATTCGAAAATTCACCACTATTTCTATACGAATTTTACATTTACATTGAAACAGAAATATTCAATATTTATAAAATTTTTGCATGAATAAAATAAAGACTATTCTTTGTGTTTTCCTCCAAAGAATACATTAATCAAAGCAAGATAGGCATACTTATGACTTTAGTTGGAGTTTCTGATATTTGCAAAATGAATACTATTAAATTTCTTTCTTTCTGTTTTCTTATGATAACACATTGATTGAACTGAGATGGAAATGTTTGTACTATTAATTTCGGTTTTAATTTAAACACTAGTGTCTACTTCTTTCCTCCGGTTGGTTATGCTATTCTACATACATTACTACTCTACTCTACTCATCTGCGTTTGTTATCTGCTGCCGCTGCCCACAATACTTCTTTGAACAATTCTGCTGCTACTCGCTCCGTTTCGTTTCGGCCAACGCCACTCCAACTTGTTGCACAAAAACTCCAACACAATTGTTTCGATACAATCACTTAGCAACTGATTCGTTTCGCTCGTGTTTACAGCCTTTGCCACACGATCTCTTTCAAAATTTACGCTCTTCGGCCACCGCCACGTAATTACTTTGCCAACAACAACTTTGCTTTGTGCTATTCGGCCAACGCCACACAAAGTTCGTTTACAACAACAAATTCAAATACTTTACGATATTCGGCCACCGCCACGTAAGTACACTGCCAACAACAACTTTGCTTTGTGCTATTCGGCCAACGCCACACAAAGTTCGTTTACAACAACAAATTCAAATACTTTACGATATTCGGCCACCGCCACGTAAGTACACTGCCAACAACAACTTCAGTACATGAATATGCAAGCAATCATCCCTTAGACGAGTGGATGATGCAATTTTACAATATATTTGCCATCGAAAATTTTTGTTTCTAAATTTTTTCACTAGCGCATGTGAGAATTAAACGAATCTCGTTTTATTACGCACAATGCTCAAATTTTGCAACAACTGAATGTACAGGCGCTAGCGCTTCGCACAATAACGAACTTTCGCGTCGATTCTATCTCACGTATGACACCATTTGTAGGATGCCGATCAAATTATACCACTTTATTGCAATTTAGTTCATGTTTTATTTAAGAATTCAATTATTCAGTTACATGTATTTACATGTATGTTTGCTTAGCTTATGTTTTAATTATAGTTTATTAATAAAATATGGTGATTCACACACAAAGTTTATGCACGAGATAAGTTTAGTGCGCGTTCGGTATGGCCTTCGGTTTTCAACTAACTTTAAAATATCGTCCGTTGAGAAATGTATGTATCTACTTTACTTTGTTTCGTCTAGTTCGTTTAGGTCAAGCCTACAAGGTTGCATTTAGTTAGTACTGTCGTCCACTCCTGGTTGCCATTCCCACATATATAGTATATGTATATAGTATATATATATATTTTCGCAATTTTAGCCCCATTTTAACAGCTAGAAGCTTCAAATTTCACCGAATGCTTACGTATATGGCATATATTGTTGTGTCAAAAAATCATAGAGATCGGTCATATATATACTATATATACCAACGATCTTTACGATTTTTTCAGACAACAATATATGCTATATGCTCTAGCTCTGAAAATAGGGCAGTAATTACAAAGAGTTTCTTATCGGAACAATCGGTTGTGGGGGATATATACTATATATACGACCGATCTCATCAATTTTCTTAGGCAACAATATGTGCAATATACGAAAGTATATGGTGAAGTTTGAAGCTTCAATCTGTTAAATTGAGTAAGATATTACAAAAATCATCTTTTTCTGAAAAATCGGTTGTATGGAGGATATATGCTATAGTGGTCCGATCCGGCCGGTTCCGACAAATGTCTAATCGGACACCCAAATACACCCGCTCACCAAATTTTATCAAGATATCTCAAAAATTGAGGGACTAGTTTGCATACAAACAGACATACGGACAGACGGACATGGCTAAATCAACTCAGCTCTTCAACCTGATTATTCCGGTATACTTAATGGTGGGTCTATCTATTTTCCTTTAAGGACTTACAATTTTGGGTTTCGTGACGAAATTAATATACCATTTCATTTTCATGAAAGGTATAAAAATAGGTAGGTACTTTGTGTGAGGATGCAAAGCTTCACGTTTTTTGTGGTCTGCATGTAAAAACTATGACTACGAATCATGTATTTCAAAAATATATGACGTAAACGTAACTATTTGATGAAATTTGATGAATTTTGAACCTTCTAGCCTTAAAAAAGGGGCAAAAATGACAGTTTATATGAATTATATAATATTGTTACGAATCTTAGCAAAACTAAGGGGTGATGCTATTTCTAAGCCGATACTAAGCAGTGACGTGAATTCACTTCAATAATTCAATCATTATGTATCTACATAAACGAATCAATAATTGCGTCTACACATATGTACGTATACGAGCAGCGGAGAACCAATGCACAAACACATGCATATATCTTATCTGAGTTGTCACAAGAGAGGGCAATAATTTGTGCAAGTATTACTCAAATGAGAAGTTATAAACGTAGATGTGGCTGGCGATTTTGTAGCTGAAACAAACTAGTAAGTTCTGGAATAGAAAAGCCTGGAAGTATGCAATGAGAAATCAAAAAGTATAAAAGGCGCGACAGTAGAGGCGAAGAGGAGTTTCATTTGAGCTATCAATCAGTTGGGTTATTAAGCAAGCTATTCGTTGCAAAGTTTGAGTGTTATTGTGAAGTACTTTAATAAAGGCCATTTTGCATTATTAAATATTGGATTTATTTATTCAACTGTTTAGTGATTCGAACTCAGCAGAAGATTGCAAATAAGGGGAATTGCAAGTAACCTCGTTACAATTGGTGTCAGAAGAGGAATTGTTGAATAAATTCCGAAGTTTGGGAGTACAAACGGCAATAATATCGAACTTCAAGCACGGCTACGAGGGGTAATGGAGTCGCAAGGAATTGATGTGGACGAGTTTGTCTTTTATCCTGATGGGGACGAAACAACAACAAAAATTGAAGAGAAAAACGAAACATCGCAGACAGTTACGAGCACAGACTTGAACATGATATTGGCTGCAATAACTGCTCAAAAATCGACAGTGGCATCTCAGCTGGAATCGCAGGAGACACGTTTAACATCCAAGATGGAAGAACAGAAAACGTATATGTCATCACAATTGGAATCGCAGGAGACACGCATAACATCGAAGAACACAGGAAACACAAATTTCTACACAGCTCGAAGAACAGAAGACATATATGGCATCCCAACTGGAGTCGCAAGATACACGTATAACATCTAAGATGCAAGCACAAGAGGAGCGCTTATCATTGCAGGTGGCGCAAATGTCTTCGCAGTTGGAAGCACAGGAAGCAAGGGTAACATTAAAGCTGGAAGCACAGGATACAAAAATTGTGCAGCTCGAGGACAAAATTGATGCTGAGATAGAAGCTTTGAGGTCGTATACAGGAGTTGCAATTAAATCGCCCAACAGTTTCAGTGAGTAATCCAAAGGTAAAGACACCATCCTTTGACAGTTCTGTTCCTTTCCAGGTCTTTAAGCTACAGTTTGAGAAGACCGCAACAGTGAACAACTGGAATGCTGAAGATAAAGTTGCTGCACTCTTCGTAGCATTGAAATGACCAGCTGCCGAAATCTTACAGACAATTCCAGAGTACGAACGGAACAGCTATGAAGCATTGATGGCCGCTGTCGAGAGACGTTATGGAAGCCACCATAGAAAACAGATATTCCAAATTGAGTTGCAAAACCGTCACCAAAGATCCAATGAGACTTTGCAGGAGTTTGCCTCGGATGTTGAAAGGTTGGCACATTTGGCAAATGCGGACGCACCTGTGGAGTACAACGAGAGGGTAAAAATCCAGAGTTTTATAAATGGCATACGGGACGTAGAAACGAAGCGAGCGACATATGCAAACCCAAAAACTACATTCGCAGAAACGGTATCCCATGCACTGACTCAAGAAACAGCGTCACTTTTGAGTAAGCCAGCGTACAAAGCTCATCGCGTGGAAGTGGAAAGGCCAGACTGGGTAGACGCAATTTTGGAAGCATTGAAGGGTACGCAGCAGAAGAATAGTGATGCAGTCAAATGCTTTAAGTGTGGAAAGCCAGGGCATATTGCGCGTTATTGCAACACCAACCCTAACAGTTCCAATAATGTGGGTGGTCGTAAACGCAGAGCAGAAGGAGATGAGCAAATCTCCAAGACCACTCAATCGTTAAACTAAATCGAGTCAGCCGCAAGGGGCGGCAACTGGCTCCCGCAATTGAATGCCCCATAATCTCTATCGCGCAGATTGGAAGAAGATCGAGCAATCTTACTGTTGGAGGATATGTGGATGGAAAGGAACGTTTACTGACTGTAAATACCGGTGCATCCCATTCCATCATTCGATCAGATTTAGTCAACAAAAAGATAAGACCATTGCTTGGAGCAAGATTACGTACAGCCACGGGAGAGGACACCCAGGTAATTGGAGAAGTAGAATGTGAAGTAGCAATTGGGAACGTCACGGTATTACACAATTTTATAGTGGTAGGTATTGTTGATGAAATCATAATTGGAGTGGACTTCTTAATCAACCAAGGCATCAAAATCGATATGCAAAGCAAGACTATGCGATATAAGAACATGGATGGGCCACTTAATTTCGGCTACGAGAGAGGCTACAGCAGTAAACGAGTGCTGGTGGAAGAACCACCAAAATCAGAAACAGTCATCTGGGCAAAGGTTGATGGAGATTGTGGGACAAACAAATTGTGGGTTGTCAAAGCAGCAAAGAAATCAGCACCGAACATACTTGTAGGAAAACCCTGGCTATGACAAAACAAGATGGACGTATTCCGGTAAGAGTACTCAATGAGTTCAAGTCACCACTCAAACTGACCAAAGGAGCTATTTTGGGAAGATGCCAAGAGGCTGAAATAATTATTAACGGTGAACAGCTCCAGGAACACGTTTCATCTAGTAATACTGATCTTTCAAATGACATCACGGCATGGACGGAGGGGCTAGAGGAAGATTGTCGGAGTAAGGCAAAGCAACTGCTCCTAAAGTACGCAAACATATTTGACCAGGATGGTTCCAAACCAGGCCGCACCAATGTTGTGAAACATCAAATTGACACTGGAGACGCGAGGCCGATTCGTCAAGCTCCACGTAGTGTTCCACTGGCGAAGCGGGAAGTTGTAAGTCAAATTATACAAGAAATGAGCGACAGCGGCGTCATCGAACCATCAGCTAGTCCCTGGAGCTCACCGGTAGTACTTGTAAAGAAGAAGGATGGAAAAATGAGGTTTTGCGTGGACTACCGGAAGTTGAATGACGTTACGAAAAAGGATAGCTACCCATTGCCAAGACACTCTGGACTCGCTATCTGGTACGGAATGGTTTTCCACACTGGACTTGAAAAGCGGCTACTGGCAAGTGGAGGTGAAGACAAAGAGAAAACAGCCTTCAGCGTCGGAGATGGTCTTTGGCAATTTACAGTAATGCCCTTTGGACTATGTAATGCACCAGCTACTTTCGAGAGCCTCATGGATCAGGTATTGAAAGGACTTCATTGGAAAACATGCTTGGTGTACCTGGACGACATCATCATATTGGGCAAGAACTTTGATGAACATCTTAAAAACTTAGATGAAGTTTTCCAGAGAACAGCTGGCGCTGGTCTGAAATTAAGTCCCAAAAAATGTGCGCTGTTTAAAAAGGAAGTAAATTATTTGGGTCACAAGGTAACGACAGAAGGTATCCGTACAGCGAATGAAAAGATAGAGGCAGAAAGGATTCGCCAAGACCACAGAATCTGCATGAATTGAGAAGTTTCCTTGGGCTGTGCACATATTACCGCCGATTTGTACCAAATTTTTCCAGCGTAGCCCATAGCCTCCATGAGCTTACAAGAAAAAACAAAGCTTTTGAATGGAAGAAGGAGCAAGAAGTGGCTTTCCAAACATTGAAGGAGCGTTTGTGCACTGCCCCAATGTTAGCATATCCGATTCCAGGAGCAACATTTATTTTAGATACAGATGCGAGTGGATGTGCTATAGGAGGCGTTTTATGACAACTGGTCGATGGACAGGAGAAGGTAGTTGCATATTACAGCCGTTCGATTGGAAAACCAGAGAGGAACTACTGTGTTACGCGGAGAGAGCTATTGGCATTGGTAGAGTGCATTAAACATTTTCACAAATACCTCTACGGCCAGCGATTCCGTGTAAGGACAGATCACGCAGCGTTGAAATGGCTTCTGCAGTTCCGTAATCCGGAAGGACAATTGACACGGTGGATCGAGCGACTACAAAGCTATGACTTTTCCATTGAGCATCGAAAAGGTAGTACCCATGGAAATGCCGATGCAATGTCACGAAGACCATGTAGTTTGGAATGCAAGCACTGTTCAAAGGCCGAGGCTAAAGAAGACATTATAGATGTCCGGCTGACTATAACGTGTACGGATGAATGGGACAAGGAACAACTAAGAAAGTGTCAGCTAGAAGATATAGATCTGTCACATGTTATGCAAGGACTCGAACGAAACGAAAGACCAAGCAGAGAGGAGATGTCAGCAGTGAGTCCCATTGCGAAGTCATATTGGCCACAGTGGAACAGTTTAGAATTGATATCCGGTTGCTTGCATCGAGTATGGGAGAGTGAGGATGGTCAATGCAAGAAGAAACTGATAGTTGTTCCCAGAAAGAGGATTCCTGACGTGCTCAGCGAGCTGCACAATGGTACAAGTGGAGGTCATCTTGGAATCACGAAGACACTCGAGAAAATTAAGCAGAGATTCTATTGGGTTGGTTGCCGTCAGTCGGTCACCGAGTGGATTGCCAACTGCGAGGTATGCAACAGAGCGAAAGGGCCCAAAACCCGAAGTCATGGCCAGATGAAGCAGTATATTTCAGGTGCACCATTTGAAAGGATCGCCATGGATGTCGCAGGTCCATGTCCTACTAGCAACCGCGGAAACAAATACGTACTGGTGGTTATGGATTATTTCAGTAAATGGCCAGAGGTATACCCAATCCCAAACCAAGAAGCAGAAACAGTAGCAGATGTGGTTAAAAACGAATGGGGTGCAAGGTATGGTGTACCAATGGAGTTACATTCTGACCAAGGCAGGAATTTTGAATCAGCTGTGTTCCAAGAAATGTGCAAGAAATTGGGCATTCGAAAAACACGGACAACTGCATTGCATCCTCAGTCCGATGGTATGGTGGAACGTTTCAATAGAACATTGGAGGAGCATTTACGTAGTAGACAAGTACCATAAGGACTGGGATACACACATATCATTATTCTTGATGGCCTACCGATCGGCAGTACATGACACAACGGGCCAAACTCCCGCAAAGGTAATTTTGGCAATGACCTTCGACTGCCAGCTGATTTGAAGTATGGGATAGATGCCGATGCGGAGAGGAATGTCAAGAAATCCACTGGTGTCTTGGAAGAAGAGCTGAGAGAGATACACGATCTGGTAAGGCAACGAGCAAAGATTATGAAAGCGAGGTACGATAAAGCAATTAATTCGGAAGGGTTTCAGGAAGGAGATTTGGTGCTGCTATACAACCCACAACGAAAAAAAGGTTTGTCCCCGAAATTGCAGTGTAACTGGGAAGGCCCATACAAAGTTGTAAAACGGATCAACGATGTAGTGTACCGCATACAAACCACTACCAAACCACGAACCAAAATGAAAGTGGTTCATTTGGAGAGGTTAGCAGCGTTTAGATCGAGAGATTTGTCTGATCGGGACGACTAGACTTAGGTGGAGGGCAGTGTTACGAATATTAGCAAAACTAAGGGGTGCTGCTATCTCTAAGCCGATGCTAAGCAGTGACGTGAATTCACATCATACAATAACGTAACCCACTGTATTTCCTTATTCACTTAAACCTGAACCTCCCTGTACTTATTTTTCTATAGCATAACCAGCAACCACTTGTACTTATTCTTATATAGCATAGTCAACAACCACTGATATCAAACCAATGAAAATCACAATAGTGGTGTGTTGACTTCTCAACCAGTTTGCGGCACCACCCATATAAACATCAAATTTGCATTTTTGCAATTCAGTCCTCACAGGTGAACCAGCGGGAGTGGTTGTCTTTTTAAAGACAAAATAACCACTTCGGCTAGCTAGCTGAGTGGAGGGGGCGCTGTCATGGCACGGGTCACCCTCCACCAGGGCTGGACGACGCGAGTGGTGTCTTCGGACTACTTTTCCCTCCGTCGCCCACCTTGGTGCTTGAGCGGCCCGCTGCCTCAATGACGAAATACCCCCTTCCGCCCTCAGCTCGGGCTGCGTGGCAGGGACGCCGTCATGGCGCGGGTCACCCTCCAACAGGGATGGACGACGCGAGTGGTGTCTTCGGACTACTTTTCCCTCCGTCGCCCACCTTGGTGTTTGAGCGGCCCGCCGCCTCAATGACCCGCTGCCCGAACGACCGCACGACCCCTCTCCATAGCTCTGGTTTCAGCCGTGAGCCGATGCGTGCGCACAGGAGCTACCGCTGTGCCGTTAAGGTACACTTCCGCTCCGGCCACGGGTCGACCCACGGTGTCTCGGCTGGTACAACTCCGCCCCCTTGCGCACCTTCTACTAGTGCGCAAGTAGGGAGGCGGGGGTGTCCAGCGGTGAAACCAGCACTAACGAGTCCTCACAGTCTCTTCCCCAGGTGACCGACCGGTCTACTATCGATTCTGCCGAAGACTGCCGACCAATCCGATCCCTCCGATACTGTCAACCGACCCCGCCCGGAACGAGCCGCCGCTGCCCAGGCAAACACCATCGCTAGCCTACTTCCCCTCTCTCCCCGGCCCTGGCACGCGCGGTGCTACGCCGACCGTTGGCCGTCCGCCATACTACTGCCGTGCCCATCCCGCCTTGCTGATGCCGCCGCTGCCCAACTAACCGTTGGCCGTTCGCCATCCTACCGCCGTTAAGCCGCTGCATCCGTCACGCCGCTGCTACGACGACCGTTGGCCGTTTGCCATCCTACCGCCGTTCAGCCGCTGCATCCGTCACGCCGCTGCTACGACGACCGTTGGCCGTCTGCCATCCTACCGCCGTTAAGCCGCTGCATCCATCCCGCCGCTGCTACGACGACCGTTGGTCGTTCGCCGTCCTACCGCCGTTAAGCTGCTGCATCCGTCACGCCGCTGCCACGACGACCGTTGGCCGCTTGCCAGCCTACCGCCGTTAAGCCGCTGCTTCTATCCCGCCGCTGCTTTCGAACCGCCGTACGAGTCCGTCCGTTACCCGACCGTTCAACCGCCCTACCGAACCTCCTCTACTCCAACGACCGTTAGCCGCCGCTCCGCCCCCTCGCCATCTTGCGACGGAAAACTGCTGTCCGCTTAATTTTGACAGCCGTGTGTGCGTGTGTTCGTAACACATAAATAGTGTGTATTTATTCAGTAGGGGTTTGTGGGACCTCTACTCGACTCTGGATTGACTGAGCGTTACCCCAGCCTTAGACAAAACCCACCTCATAAATTCAATCATTATGTATCTACCTAAGGGCTCTTCATTTCATTGCGAAAATATATATATATACTATATATATATACTATATATACCACCATATATATATTATATATAATTCATTATGTATAATTCATTAGTGCGATCTAAATTAGAGTACGCCTCTATCATATGGAATCCCATTTACAGCACTTACTCTGCTAGAATTGAAAGGGTTCAACGTAAATTCATTCGATTCGCCCTCCTACCCCTTCATTTTGTTAATCCCCTACCACCTTATATAAACAGGTGCATGCTTATAAATGTTATGCCACTGCATGTCAGACGCTCAGTACAACATTTAATGTTTATTTACGATATTATCTCTGGTACTATTGATTGCTCAGCTCTGTTGGAGCAGTTAAATTTTCTAGTTCCTAGTAGATCTCTACGCTCTCATAATATATTCTACGGTGAAGTTCTGAGAACCAATTACCTTAGCTTTGCCCCTCTCACAAGAGGTCTCGAAGAGTGTAATAAAATTTCCAGAATGTTAAATCTTGACTTTGCAATGCCCAGGCCTTTGTTTAAGTTACGGATTGAGTCTTACTATCGAGAAAATTTATCTCATCCTTGAATTAATTAATTTTAGTTGCTTAGTTTGAAGTTAATTTGCAAACTTGTAAATCTAGTCAGTAAGATTTCTGCCATTGACTCAATAAATATGAATATGAATATGAATATGAATATATATACCACCATATATATACTATATATACCACCGATCTGTATGATTTTTTCAGACAACAATATATGCTATATACGTAAGCATTTGGTGAAATTTGAAGCTTCTAGCTGTTAAAATGGGGCCGAAATCGCAAAAAAAAAAATATATATACTATATATACCATCATATATATATTATATATATCACCGATCTCTATGATTTTTTGACACAACAATATATACTATATACGTAAGCAATCGGTGCAATTTGGAGCTTATAGCTGTTAAAATGGGGTAGAAATTGCGAAAAGTTTCTTATCTGAACAATCGGTTGTATGAGATATATACTATATGTACAACAATATATGCCATATACTTAAGCATTCGGTGAAATTTGAAGCTTCTAGCTGTTAAAATGGGGCTAAAATTGCGAAAATATATATATATACTATATATATATACTATATATATATACTATATATATATACTATATATACCACCATATATATACTATATATACCACCGATCTGTATGATTTTTTCAGACAACAATATATGCTATATACGTAAGCACTCGTTGAAATTTGAAGCCTCTAGCTCTTAAAATAGGGCAGTAATTACGAAAAGTTTCTTATCTGAACAATCGGTTGTGGGGGATATATACTATATATACGACCGATCTCATCAATTTTTTTAGGCAACAATATGTGCAATATACGAAAGTATATGGTGAAGTTTGAAGCTTCAATCTGTTAAATTGAGTAAGATATTACAAAAATCCTCTTTTTCTGAAAAATCGGTTGTATGGAGGATATATGCTATAGTGGTCCGATCCGGCCGGTTCCGACAAATGTCTAATCGGACACCCAAATACACCCGCTCACCAAATTTTATCAAGATATCTCAAAAATTGAGGGACTAGTTTGCATACAAATAGACATACGGACAGACGGACATGGCTAAATCAACTCAGCTCTTCAACCTGATTATTCCGGTATACTTAATGGTGGGTCTATCTATTTTCCTTTAAGGACTTACAATTTTGGGTTTCGTGACGAAATTAATATACCATTTCATTTTCATGAAAGGTATAAAAATAGGTAGGTACTTTGTGTGAGGATTCAAAGCTTCACGTTTTTTGTGGTCTGCATGTAAAAACTATGACTACGAATCATGTATTTCAAAAATATATGACGTAACTATTTGATGAAATTTGATGAATTTTGAATCTTCTAGCCTTAAAAAAGGGGCAAAAATGACAGTTTATATGAATTATATAATATTGTTACGAATATTAGCAAAACTAAGGGGTGCTGCTATTTCTAAGCCGATGCCAAGCAGTGACGTGAATTCACTTCAATAATTCAATCATTATGTATCTACATAAACGAATCAATAATTGCGTCTACACATATGTACGTATACGAGCAGCGGAGAACCAATGCACAAACACATGCATATATCTTATCTGAGTTGTCACAAGAGAGGGCAATAATTTGTGCAAGTATGACTCAAATGAGAAGTTATAAACGTAGATGTGGCTGGCGATTTTGTAGCTGAAACAAACTAGTAAGTTCTGGAATAGAAAAGCCTGGAAGTATGCAATGAGAAATCAAAAAGTATAAAAGGCGCGACAGTAGAGGCGAAGAGGAGTTTTATTTGAGCTATCAATCAGTTTGGTTACTAAGCAAGCTATTCGTTGCAAAGTTTGAGTGTTATTGTGAAGTACTTTAATAAAGGCCATTTTGCATTATTAAATATTGGATTTATTTATTCAACTGTTTAGTGATTCGAACTCAGCAGAAGATTGCAAATAAGGGGAATTGCAAGTCACCTCGTTACAATTGGTGTCAGAAGAGGAATTGTTGAATAAATTCCGAAGTTTGGGAGTACAACCGGCAATAAGATCGAACTTCAAGCACGGCTACGAGGGGTAATGGAGTCGCAAGGAATTGATGTGGACGAGTTTGTCTTTTATCCTGATGGGGACGAAACAACAACAAAAATTTAAGAGAAAAACGAAACATCGCAGACAGTTACGAGCACAGACTTGAACATGATATTGGCTGCAATAACTGCTCAAACATCGACAGTGGCATCTCAGCTGGAATCGCAGGAGACACGTTTAACATCCAAGATGGAAGAACAGAAAACGTATATGTCATCACAATTGGAATCGCAGGAGACACGCATAACATCGAAGAACACAGGAAACACAAATTTCTACACAGCTCGAAGAACAGAAGACATATATGGCATCCCAAATGGAGTCGCAAGATACACGTATAACATCTAAGATGCAAGCACAAGAGGAGCGCTTATCATTGCAGGTGGCGCAAATGTCTTCGCAGTTGGAAGCACAGGAAGCAAGGGTAACATCAATGCTGGAAGCACAGGATACAAAAATTGTGCAGCTCGAGGACAAAATTGATGCTGAGATAGAAGCTTTGAGGTCGTATACGTTGCAATTAAATCGCCCAACAGTTTCAGTGAGTAATTCAAAGGTAAAGACACCATCCTTTGACAGTTCTGTTCCTTTCCAGGTCTTTAAGCTACAGTTTGAGAAGACCGCAACAGTGAACAACTGGAATGCTGAAGATAAAGTTGCTGCACTCTTCGTAGCATTGAAATGACCAGCTGCCGAAATCTTACAGACAATTCCAGAGTACGAACGGAACAGCTATGAAGCATTGATGGCCGCTGTCCAGAGACGTTATGGAAGCCACCATAGAAAACAGATATTCCAAATTGAGTTGCAAAACCGTCACCAAAGATCGAATGAGACTTTGCAGGAGTTTGCCTCGGATGTTGAAAGGTTGGCACATTTGGCAAATGCGGACGCACCCGTGGAGTACACCGAGAGGGTAAAAATCCAGAGTTTTATAAATGGCATACGGGACGTAGAAACGAAGCGAGCGACATATGCAAACCCAAAACCTACATTCGCAGAAACGGTATCCCATGCACTGACTCAAGAATCAGCGTCACTTTTGAGTAAGCCAGCGTACAAAGCTCATCGCGTGGAAGTGGAAAGGCCAGACTGGGTAGACGCAATTTTGGAAGCATTGAAGGGTACGCAGCAGAAGAATAGTGATGCAGTCAAATGCTTTAAGTGTGGAAAGCCAGGGCATATTGCGCGTTATTGCAACACCAACCCTAACAGTTCCAATAATGTGGGTGGTCGTAAACGCAGAGCAGAAGGAGATGAGCAAATCTCCAAGACCACTCAATCGTTAAACTAAATCGAGTAAGCCGCAAGGGGCGGCAGCTGGCTCCCGCAATTGAATGCCCCATAATCTCTATCGCGCAGATTGGAAGAAGATCGAGCAATCTTACTGTTGGAGGACATGTTGATGGAAAGGAACGTTTACTGACTGTACATACCGGTGCATCCCATTCCATCATTCGATCAGATTTAGTCAACAAAAAGATAAGACCATTGCTTGGAGCAAGATTACGTGCAGCCACGGGAGAGGACACCCAGGTAATTGGAGAAGTAGAATGTGCGATATAAGAACATGGATAGCCTCCATTAGCTTACAAGAAAAAACAAAGCTTTTGAATGGAAGAAGGAGCAAGAAGTGGCTTTCCAAACATTGAAGGAGCGTTTGTGCACTGCCCCAATGTTAGCATATCCGATTCCAGGAGCAACATTTATTTTAGATACAGATGCGAGTGGATGTGCTATAGGAGGCGTTTTATGACAACTGGTCGATGGACAGGAGAAGGTAGTTGCATATTACAGCCGTTCGATTGGAAAACCAGAGAGGAACTACTGTGTTACGCGGAGAGAGCTGTTGGCATTGGTAGAGTGCATTAAACATTTTCACAAATACCTCTACGGCCAGCGATTCCGTGTCAGGACAGATCACGCAGCGTTGAAATGGCTTCTGCAGTTCCGTCATCCGGAAGGACAATTGGCACGGTGGATCGAGCGACTACAAAGCTATGACTTTTCCATTGAGCATCGAAAAGGTAGTACCCATGGAAATGCCGATGCAATGTCACGAAGACCATGTAGTTTGGAATGCAAGCACTGTTCAAAGGCCGAGGCTAAAGAAGACTTTATAGATGTCCGGCTAATGACTATAACGTGTATGGATGAATGGGACAAGGAACAACTAAGAAAGTGTCAGCTAGAAGATACAGATCTGTAGAGATCAAGCAGAGAGGAGATGTCAGCAGAGAGTCCCATTGCGAAGTCATATTGGCCACAGTGGAACAGTTTAGAATTGATATCCGGTTGCTTGCATCGAGTATGGGAGAGTGAGGATGGTCAATGCAAGAAGAAACTGATAGTTGTTCCCAGAAAGAGGATTCCTGACGTGCTCAGCGAGCTGCACAATGGTCCAAGTGGAGGTCATCTTGGAATCACGAAGACACTCGAGAAAATTAAGCAGAGATTCTATTGGGTTGGTTGCCGTCAGTCGGTCACCGAGTGGATTGCCAACTGCGAGGTATGCAACAGAGCGAAAGGGCCCAAAACCCGAAGTCATGGCCAGATGAAGCAGTATATTTCAGGTGCACCATTTGAAAGGATCGCCATGGATGTCGCAGGTCCATTTCCTACTAGCATTCGCGGAAACAAATATGTACGTACTGGTGGTTATGGATTATTTCAGTAAATGGCCAGAGGTATACCCAATCCCAAACCAAGAAGCAGAAACAGTAGCAGATGTGGTTAAAAACGAATGGGGTGCAAGGTATGGTGTACCAATGGAGTTACATTCTGACCAAGGCAGGAATTTTGAATCAGCTGTGTTCCAAGAAATGTGCAAGAAATTGGGCATTCGAAAAACACGGACAACTGCATTGCATCCTCAGTCCGATGGTATGGTGGAACGTTTCAATAGAACATTGGAGAAGCATTTAAGGAAAGTAGTAGACAAGTACCATAAGGACTGGGATACACACATATCATTATTCTTGATGGCCTACCGATCGGCAGTACATGACACAACGGGCCAAACTCCCGCAAAGGTAATTTTGGCAATGACCTTCGACTGCCAGCTGATTTGAAGTATGGGATAGATGCCGATGCGGAGAGGAATGTCAAGAAATCCACTGGTGTCTTGGAAGAAGAGCTGAGAGAGATACACGATCTGGTAAGGCAACGAGCAAAGATTATGAGTGACAAGATGAAAGCGAGGTACGATAAAGCAATTAATTCGGAAGGGTTTCAGGAAGGATATTTGGTGCTGCTATACAACCCACAACGAAAAAAAGGTTTGTCCCCGAAATTGCAGTGTAACTGGGAAGGCCCATACAAAGTTGTAAAACGGATCAACGATGTAGTGTACCGCATACAAACCACTACCAAACCACGAACCAAAATGAAAGTGGTTCATTTGGAGAGGTTAGCAGCGTTTAGATCGAGAGATTTGTCTGATCGGGACGACCAGACTTAGGTGGAGGGCAGTGTTACGAATATTAGCAAAACTAAGGGGTGCTGCTATCTCCAAGCCGATGCTAAGCAGTGACGTGAATTCACATCATACAATAACGTAACCCACTGTATTTCCTTATTCACTTAAACCTGAACCTCCCTGTACTTATTTTTCTATAGCATAACCAACAACCACTTGTACTTATTCTTATATAGCATAGTCAACAACCACTGATATCAAACCAATGAAAATCACAATAATGGTGTGTTGACTTCTCAACCAGTTTGCGGCACCACCCATATAAACATCAAATTTGCATTTTTGCAATTCAGTCCTCACAGGTGAGCCAGCGGGAGTGGTTGTCTTTTTAAAGACAAAATAACCACTTGGGCTAGCTAGCTGAGTGGAAGGGGCGCTGTCATGGCGCGGGTCACCCTCTACCAGGGCTGGACGACGCGAGTGGTGTCTTCGGACTACTTTTCCCTCCGTCGCCCACCTTGGTGCTTGAGCGGCCCGCTGCCTCAATGACCAATTACCCCCTTCCCCCCTCAGCTCGGGCTGCGTGGCAGGGGCGCCGTCATGGCGCGGGTCACCCTCCAACAGGGATGGACGACGCGAGTGGTGTCTTCGGACTACTTTTCCCTCCGTCGCCCACCTTGGTGTTTGAGCGGCCCGCCGCCTCAATGACCCAAAACACCCCTCCCCCTCAGCTCTGGTTTAATAGGCTGGCCGGAGCGGTTGGACCACTCCCACTAGTTAGCTAGGGAGAAGAGGGTGCGGCCTTGCTGCACCAGGACGACGAGAGTGGTGTCTTCGGGCTACTTTTCCCTCCGTCGCCATGGTCTGGTAAGGAATGACCCGCTGCCCGAACGACCGCACGACCCCTCTCCATAGCTCTGGTTTCAGCCGTGAGCCGATGCGTGCGCACAGGAGCTACCGCTGTGCGGTTAAGGTGCACTTCCGCTCCGGCCACGGGTCGACCCACGGTGTCTCGGCTGGTACAACTCCGCCCCCTTGCGCACCTTCTACTAGTGTGCAAGTAGGGAGGCGGGGGTGTCCAGTGGTGAAACCAGCACTAACGAGTCCTCACAGTCTCTTCCCCAGGTGACCGACCGGCCTACTATCGATTCTGCCGAAGACTGCCGACCAATCCGATCCCTCCGATACCGTCAACCGACCCCGCCCGGAACGAGCCGCCGCTGCCCAGGCAAACACCATCGCTAGCCTACTTCCCCTCTCTCCCCGGCCCTGGCACGCGCGGTGCTACGCCGACCGTTGGCCGTCCGCCATACTACTGCCGTGCCCATCCCGCCTTGCTGGTGCCGCCGCTGCCCAACTAACCGTTGGCCGTTCGCCATCCTACCGCCGTTAAGCCGCTGCATCCGTCACGCCGCTGCTACGACGACCGTTGGCCGTTTGCCATCCTACCGCCGTTCAGCCGCTGCATCTGTCACGCCGCTGCTACGACGACCGTTGGCCGTCTGCCATCCTACCGCCGTTAAGCCGCTGCATCCGTCCCGCCGCTGCTACGACGACCGTTGGTCGTTCGCCGTCCTACCGCCGTTAAGCTGCTGCATCCGTCACGCCGCTGCCACGACGACCGTTGGCCGCTTGCCAGCCTACCGCCGTTAAGCCGCTGCTTCTATCCCGCCGCTGCTTTCGTACCGCCGTACGAGTCCGTCCGTTACCCGACCGTTCAACCGCCCTACCGAACCTCCTCTACTCCAACGACCGTTAGCCGCCGCTCCGCCCCCTCGCCATCTTGCGACGGAAAACTGCTGTCCGCCTAATTTTGCCAGCCGTGTGTGCGTGTGTTCGTAACACATAAATATTGTGTATTTGTTCAGTAGGGGTTTGTGGGACCTCTACTCGACTCTGGATTGACTGAGCGTTACCCCAGCCTTAGACAAAACCCACCTCATAAATTCAATCATTATGTATCTACCTAAGGGCTCTTCATTTCATAGCACAATTGTGCCCTCTCAATTCGAACGCATATGATTCGCTCTGTCGTCGTTAATTGAGTTGGTCGTCGCTTGGCACTTGGCGTAGCAACATCGGTGACGGGTATTGGCTGATCGGTATCAATATATGTATGAAAAATTATGCGCGATACATATACTTGTTGTTAGCTCGTTGCTTGCTAGTAAGAGACTAAATGAAAAATCAATTCACCCGCACGATCATCGCGACGATTGCGCTCTCACTAATACAGGTGCACTTTCAGTTTTGAATAGCCCTGATCTACATAAACGAATCAATAATTGCGTCTACACATATGTACGTATACGAGCAGCGGAGAACCAATGCACAAACAGATGCATATATCTTATCTGAGTTGTCACAAGAGAGGGCAATAATTTGTGCAAGTATTACTCAAATGAGAAGTTATAAACGTAGTTGTGGCTGGCGATTTTGTAGCTGAAACAAACTAGTAAGTTCTGGAATAGAAAAGCCTGGAAGTATGCAATGAGAAATCAAAAAGTATAAAAGGCGCGACAGTAGATGCAAAAAGGAGTTTCATTTGAGCTATCAATCAGTTTGGTTATTAAGCAAGCTATTCGTTGCAAAGTTTGAGTGTTATTGTGAAGTAATTTAATAAAGGCCATTTTGCATTATTAAATATTGGAGTTATTTATTCACTGTTTAGTGATTCGAACTCAGCAGGAGATTGCAAATAAGGGGAATTGCAAGTAAATTCGTTACAATATATATACCACCGATCTCTATGATTTTTTCAGACAATAATATATGCTATATACGTAAGCATTTGGTGAAATTTGAAGCTTCTAGCTGTTAAAATGGGGAAGAAATTGCGGAAAGTTTCTTATCTGAACAAGCGGTTGTATGAGATATATACTATATATACCACCGGTCTCTTTGATTTTTCCAGACAACAATATATGCTATACACGTAAGCATTTGGTGAAATTTGAACATATCTAAACGATTTTTAAGATAAATATAAAATAAAAAATAGGTAGGTACTTTGTGTGAGGATGCAAAGCTTCACACTTTTTGTGGTCTGCATGTAAAAACTATGACTACGAATCACGTATTTCAAAAATATATGACGTAAACGTAACTATTTGATGAATTTTGAAGCTTCTAGCCTTAAAAAAGGGCCAAAAATTACAGTTTATATGAAGTATATAATATATATACCACCGATCTCTATGATTTTTTCAGACAACAATATATGCTATATACGGAAGCATTTGGTGAAATTTGAAGCTTCTAGCTGTTAAAATTGGGCCGAAATCGCAAAAAAAATATATATATACTATATATACCATCATATATATATTATATATACCATCATATATATTTTATATATATCACCGATCTCTATGATTTTTTAACACAACAATATATACTATATACGAAAGTAATCGGTGAAATTTGAGGCTTATAGCTATTAGAATGGGGTAGAAATTGCGAAGAGTTTCTTATCTGAACAATCGGTTGTATGAGATATATACTATATATACAACCGATCGCTATGATTTTATCAGACAACAATATATGCTATACACGTAAGCATTTGGTGAAATTTGAAGTTTCTAGCTGTTAAGATGGGCCCGAAATCGCAAAAAAATATATATATTATATATATCACCGATCTCTATGATTTTTTGACACAACAATATATACTATATACGTAAGCAATCGGTGAAATTTGAAGGTTATAGCTATTAGAATGGGGTAGAAATTACGAAAAGTTTCTTATCTGAACAATCGGTTGTATGAGATATATACTATATATACAACCGATCGCTATGATTTTTCAGACAACAATATATGCTATATACGTAAGCAGTCGGTGAAATTTGAAGCTTCCAGCTTTTAAAATGGGGCTAAAATTGCGAAAATATATATATATATATATACTATATATACCACCATATATATACTATATATACCACCGATCTTTATGATTTTTCAGACAACAATATATGCTATATGCGTAAGCATTCGTTGAAATTTGAGGCCTGTAGCTCTTAAAATAGGGCAGTAATTAAGAAAAGTTTCTTATGTGAGCAATCGGTTGTGGGGGATATATACTATATACGATCGATCTCATCAATTTTTTCAGGCAACAATATGTGCAATATACGAAATTATATGGTGAAGTTTAAAGCTTCAATCTGTTATATTGAGTAAGATATGACAAAAATCTTCTTTTTCTGAAAAATCGGTTGTATGGAGGATATATGCTATAGCGGTCCGATCTGGCCGGTTCCGACAAATGTCTAATCGGACACCCAAACACACCCGCTCACCAAATTTTATCAAGATATCTCAAAAATTGAGGGACTAGTTTGCATACAAACAGACAGACGGACAGACGGACATACGGACATGGCTAAATCAACTCAGCTCTTCATCCTGAATATTTCGGTATACTTAATGGCGGGTCTATCTATTTTCATTTAAGGACTTACAATTTTGGGTTTCGTGACGAAATTAATATACCATTTCATTTTCATGAAAGGTATAAAAATATTTAGCTCTTCCTAATTGATCTAGCATGTCATCAATTCTTGGTAAAGGGAATTTATCTGCGGTTAATTTTTTATTTACCTGTCTGTAATCTACAACCATTCTCCATCTTTTTTCTTGGTTATTCGGGGGTGTGTTTTTCGGTACTAATAAAATTGGACTATTAAATGCTGAGATTGAGGGTTCTATTATGTCATCTTTAATTAATTAGTTACTTGTTTATTAATTTCACTCTTATGAGCTTCCGGTATTCTATAATTTTTTACGTAGACAGGGTTATTGTCTTTCATATGAAGTTTTTCTTTGTAAAAATTATTAGTGGTAGTTGGTTCTGTTTCCAATGAAAAAATGTCAATGAATTCTGCACATAATGCATTAAGTGATTTATTTACAAAGTTTGGAAAATGTTTATTTACTCTCTAATTTTTCCTTAGGCCAACAATCACTTTCGAGTTTTTTATTTTTAACTATTGTATAATCATTAGGCCGGGTCGATTTGTGGGGAGGCAAAAAAATCGCCCATTGCTCTGTGAAAATCATATTCTAGGGATCAAAATAAGAAACTTTGCCGAAGGAACCATACCTCTAAAACGAATTCGGATGTCCCCCCTTTGGGTCGTAGGGGCAAATTTTGAAAAATCCCACTTTGAAATGCCTATGTTTTTTTCTTTTTGGGGTTTATTTTTCTCTTTATAAATTTATTTAGTCAGAACATATGTAAATGAAAAAATTAATTTAACTTAGTAATAGAAAATAAATTTAAAAAAATTATTAGAAATTAGCGTTTTTACAACCCCCTTTTAAAACCAAGGCATCGCTGTGATGCATTTGCATGTCGTAAACATAGTTGTGTGGGTTTTTTATTCAACCGAAAATGAAGGTATCACTGTCACACAATTGCAGATCGTAAAATTGCTTGTGTTTTTTTTTTAAGCCACCACAAGACACAGCAGGTAGAATTGAAATTTCCCCTACCCAAAAGTTCTACCAAAGGGGGGGACATCAGAATTCGTTTTAGAGGTATGGTTCCTTGGGCAAAGTTTCTTATTTTGATCTCTAGAATACGATTTTCACAGAGCAATGAGCGATTTTTAAATCGATCCGCCCTAATAATCATTCAAATTTTCTGTACGTATATTAAAATCTTGAAGTGTTGCATTTTTATTTATTGTATTTATAATTCTAACCAATGTTTGTTTTGAATTTTCTAGTGTGTTTGCAATAAAAATACCTTCATACCATTCTTTTTGTGGGATTAGTAAATCTGAATTGTTATTTTCTATGTGAATTTGTCGAACTAATTCTGATCGTGCGGGAATTGAAATACTATTGATTGTTGGTTTGTTAGTCATCTGAATTATTATGTTTTCTGGGTAGTCATATGGTCTCAATATTAGAGTGTCTCCTTCTGTTTGATAATCTAAAACGCGGTTATATTTTTTAATGAAATCTAATCCTAGTATTTCATCGCATGGGATTGGGAAATTGTCTCATGTTATGGCCGTCCAACAAGGCGCGTCAGTTGCTTCTTCGCTCTGCCAATTGGTCACGCCAAGGAAGTTTAATTCGCTCTCCACCTGGGCCTTCCAGCGGAGTGGGGCCGCCCTCTTCCTCTGCTTCCACAGGCGGATTCGGGAGCGTCATCTTTCATTCGCATAATATGGCCTAGCCAGCGTAGTCGCTGCGTTTTAATTCGTTGGACTATGTTGATATCTGCGTAAAGCTCGTACAGCTGATCATTAAATCTTCTTCGGTACTCGCCATTGCCAACGCGTAGGGGTTATTTAATCTTACGAACAGGCAGGCAGGGTAAGATAAGTGACTTGTAGAGCATGATTTTCGTTTGTCGAGAGAGGACTTTACGTTTAAATTGCCTACCTAGTCCAAAATAGCATTTATTGGTAAGAGTGGTTCATCGCTGGATTTCAAAGCTGCTGTTGTTGTTAGTGTTAATGCTGGTTCACAAATATACCAAGTCTTTTACTATTTCGAAATTATGACTGCCAACAGTAGCGTGGTTGAAAAGGCGCATAAGCGATTACTCTTTGCTAGATGACAGCAGGTACTTCGTTTTTCCCTCATTCACCATCAAACTCATCTTTATCACTTCTTTTTCCAGTTTGGAGTAAGCAGAACTTAAGGCGCGGGTGTTCAGGCCGATAGTATCAATGACATCAGAATACGCCAGTAATTACACGCTTTTATAGAATATTGTTCCAGAGCGGTTAAGTTCTGCAGCTAGTATAATTTTCCTCAGCATCAAATTAAAGAAATCGCACGATAGGGGGTCACCCTGTCTGAAACCTCGTTTAGTTTCGAATGGCTCGGAGAGCCTGAGCTGATGGTGTTGCTCAACGTCATTTTGCACAGCCGTATTAGTTTTGCGGGGAAGCCTAATTCAGAGATAGATGCATATAGGCAGCTCGTTTTCGTGCTGTCAAAGGCGGCTTTAAAATCGACGTAGAGGTCATCTGTGTCGATTCTTTTTTGCGGTTTTTTCCAAGATGCGCGAAAATCTGGTCGATGGTAGATGTACCAGGTCTGAAACCGCTCGGATAAGGTCCAACCGGCCGATTCACGATGGGCTTCAATATTTCGCACAATACACCTGATAAGACCTTATATGAGATATTAAAAATGCTGATTCCGCGATAGTTGGCGCAGTTTGCAGTATCGTCTTTCTTGTGGACTGGGTAAAGAACTCTTAGATTCCAGTCGTCGGGCATGCACTCGTCCGACCATATTTTCCAAAGAAGCTGATGCGTTCGCCTTACCAACTCCTCGCCGCCGTATTTGAATAGCTCCGCAGGCAATCCATCAGCGCCCACGACTTTGCTGTTTTTTTGTCTGGTTATTGCTATTCTCCTAACTCCTGTAGGAATGAAAACGGCGACCTTGTAACTGATGTCCAGAGAGTGCTTAGATTATGGAGGGAACACTTCTCTGCTCTCCTAAATGGAGGCAGCAATTCACCGCGCAGAGATGAAGAACCCGATCCCGCAATCGATGATGATGGAATATATGTCCCCCCGCCCGATTATGACGAAGTTAGAATAGCAATAACCAGATTGAAAAACAACAAGGCCGTGGGCGCTGATGGATTGCCTGCGGAGCTATTCAAGTTCGGCGGCGAGGAGTTGGTAAGGCGCATGCAGCAGCTTCTTAGCAAAATATGGGCGGACGAAAGCATGCCCGACGGTTGGAATCTAAGTGTTCTTTGCCCAGTCCACAAGAAGGGGGATACTGCAAAATGCACCAACTATCGTGGAATCAGCCTTCTTAATATCGCATATAAGGTCCTTTCAAGTGTATTGTGCGAAGGATTGAAGCCCACCGTGAACCGGCTGATTGGACCTTATCAGTGCGGCTTCAGACCTGGTAAATCTACCATCGACCAGATTTTCACAATGCGCCAAATCTTGGAAAAAACCCGTGAAAAGAGAATCGACACACATCACCTCTTCGTCGACTTTAAAGCCGCCTTCGACAGCACGAAAAGGAGCTGCCTATATGCCGCTATGTCTGAATTTGGTTTCCCCGCAAAACTTATACGGCTGTGCAAAATGACGTTGAGCAACACCATCAGCTCAGTCAGAATTGGGAAGGACCTCTCCGAGCCGTTCGAAACTAAACGAGGTTTCAGACAGGGTGACCCCCTATCGTGCGATTTCTTTAATTTGATGCTGGAGAAAATTATACTAGCTGCAGAACTTAACCGCACTGGAACAATATACTATAAAAGCGTGCAATTACTGGCATATGCTGATGACATTGATATCATCGGCCTAAACACCCGCGCTGTTAGTTCTGCTTACTCCAAGCTGGAAAAAGAAGCGGTAAAGATAGGTTTGATGGTGAATGAGGACAAAACGAAGTACCTGCTGTCATCGAGCAAAGAGTCAGCGCATATGCGCCTTGGCAACCACGCTACTGTTGGCAGCCATAATTTCGAAATAGTAAAAGACTTCGTTTATTTGGGAACCAGCATCAACATTAGCAACAACATCAGCACTGAAATCCAGCGAAGAATCAATCTTGCCAATAAATGCTACTTTGGACTAGGTAGGCAATTGAAAAGTAAAGTCCTCTCTCGGCGAACGAAAATCATTCTCTACAAGTCACTTATCGTACCCGTCCTGCTATATGGGGCAGAAGCATGGACCATGACAACAGCAGATGAAGCGGCTTTGGGAGTGTTCGAGAGAAAAGTTCTTCGAAAGATTTATGGACCTCTACGCGTTGGCGATGGCGAGTACCGAAGAAGATTTAATGATGAGCTGTACGAGCTATACGCAGACATCAACATATTCCAGCGAATTAAAACGCAGCGGCTGCGCTGGCTAGGCCATGTTATACGAATGAAAGATGATGCTCCGGCCAAGAAAGTGTTTCTATCGGAACCCGCCTATGGAAGCAGAGGTAGAGGGCGGCCCCCACTCCGTTGGAAGGACCAGGTGGAAAACGATTTAAACTCCCTTGGTGTGACCAATTGGCGCCGGTTGGCGGAGCGAAGGAGCGACTGGCGCGCCTTGTTGGACGGCCATAACCGCTTAGACGGTTAAGCGCCAATTAAGTAAGTAAGTAAGTAAGTAAGTATTGCTATTCTTACTTCGTCATTAATTCCATCATCATCGATTGCGGGATCGGGCACGTCATCCCTGTGCGGTAAATCGATGTTTGCTATTTATGAGAGCAGAGAAGTGTTCCCTCCATAATCTAAGCACTCTCACATCGGTCATAAAGCATCAGATTTAGTTAAACGCATCTATATGAAAAACAGCTTATGTGACGGCGCCTTTAACTACTGCAATGCTTAAAACAATGAGTTCAAGTGACTACATAGCATAAACAATGTTGTATACCGGTGTAAAGCAAAAGACGTGCTCTTTATTGCAAGCTCGATTGGCAACTGTTTTTATTTAGTGAGATGAACTCCATACGAATATACGTCAATAGATGTATAAAGATAAGTCAATAGGCATATGTTTGTTAATAGGTATAGATAAACATAAGGGTGCGATTGCATAGGGCAGCACATAACACGCCTCTCTCCAAAAAAAATTGCCTTATTTTAATATTTGAATATAAACATATTTTGAAGTACAATAATATTTACATAGTTTTATTAATTCAAATGGCAATTATTAATTCAAATTTAAAAATTTTTTTTTTTTTTTTTTTTTTTGTTATTGTGATTTTGTGATTACTAATTCATTATTACCTCACAACTTGTACATTCTAAAACTTATATCTAACATCAATGTTTCGTGGACGTAATGACCTGTGTTCATGAGTATTTTCATTACCACTTTACATATTGTCCAACTTATTTTCATTCTCATTACATTCAGTTCCATGCAGAGATTCAGAAGATACGTTATTTTCCTCAGCAACCGCCGATTCATCTGCTTCAGGTCTTCTGGGTTCCTCATCCGGCAACTCAATATCAATGCCCCGTTCTGACGTTTTTTTAATTTGATCAGTATGTCTTTTAATTAATCGATTGTTATGATCAAATATACAATTATAAGACCGTGGACCAATTTGAGATTGAACTGTCGCAGGAGACCAACTTGCTTTGTTAGGATTTTTGTAATCTCTGATGTATACTTTATCTCCTGAACTAAACTCTGCAGATCTTTTTCCTGGATAATTTTTTTTACTATTTTCTTGACTATGTAATATATTTTCTTTGATTTTAGGTGGTTTGACAAAATCAAATCGAGTTTTTATAAATCTACCTAAAAAGAGCTTAGCTGGTGATTCGTTTGTAGTACAATGTTTCGTTACTCGATAATCCATTAAAAATCTATTCAGATACATATCGAAATTTTCTGCGCTGCCGCTGCTGAAGTTTGCCATTAAAGATTTCTTTAAAGTTTTTATAAAATTTTCAACCTGGCCATTCATTGATGGTTGTCCCGGCGAAGTAAGTACGTGTTTGATATTGTTAAATTTTAAAAAAGTTTTGAATTCCTCAGATACAAAATAACGACCGTTGTCACTAACATTTGTTTTGACAATACCGAAGCGGCAGAAAGTTTCGCGAAGTTTTTATATGACAAAGTTAGAAGTCATGTCTTTAGTTTTAAAAACTTCAACCCATTTCGAATAAGCATCAATGAGTACTAACAACTGAAAACCTTTTATAGGCCCCGCGAAATCTATGTGTATTCTACTCCAAACTGAGTCAGCCGGCTCCCATGGAATTAATACACTTTTCTTAGGACTCGGTAAAAGCTCCTGACATGGAATGCATTGCTTAATCAAATT
The DNA here is from genome assembly GCF_040869045.1 of Eurosta solidaginis. Taxonomy (NCBI): domain Eukaryota; kingdom Metazoa; phylum Arthropoda; class Insecta; order Diptera; family Tephritidae; genus Eurosta; species Eurosta solidaginis. The sequence continues at coordinate 396,121,969 of NC_090319.1, forward strand.
TTCTATGTCATTATCAATTTTTGGCCACCATACATATGATCTTGCCAGGGCTTTTGTTTTTACAACCCCTAAATGTGAGTCATGTAGCTGCTCCAGTAAGTACTTTCGCAATTTAGATGGAACTACTGCTCTGTAACCCCATAGCAAACACTCTTGGTCTACAGTTAGCTCAGTGCTTTTGTTAACAAATGGAGCAAACTCACTGCCTTTCAGGTTTTGCATTGTCCCCATTGTTACAGCAGTACATACTTTTGATAAAATCGGATCTCGACGTGCTTCACGCGCTATATCTTTGGAATTAATACTAAGAGCGTTTTCCGCTTTGATATGGCATATGTATGATTTTTCTTCATAATATTGTTCAAAGTCATGCTGTGGAAGTCGTGACAAATTGTCAGCTTCATTTAATGATCCTTTTATGTATTCAACTTAATAATTGAAACCAGATAATATGAATGCCCATCGTTGCATTCTCGCTGCAGCCATCAGAGGAAGTTCCTTGTTTTCCCCAAATATTGATAAAAGTGGCGTATGGTCCGTGCGCAACACGAAATTATGTCCAACTAAATATTGTTTTAGTTTGGTTATTGAAAAGATTATGGCAAGTGCCTCTTTTTCTAATGTGCTATAGTTCTTTTCACTTTTTGACAGGGCTCTTGATACATATGCAATAGGCTTTACGCTTCCGTCTTGAAATTTATGAGACAAAATTCCCGCCACTGCATTGTTAGAAGCATCCGTCGTAAGGAATATAGGGATTTCAGGGTTAAAATGAACCAGAACTGAATCAGAAGTGATATCCCTCTTAATATTTTCGTATGCCTCTTGACATTCACGAGACCAATTAAACTTTTCATCTTTTTGTAAGAGTTTTTACAAAGGTGCCATCTTTTCGGCAAAATTTTGTACAAATTTTGAGTAATAATTTACGTGCCCAACAAATGCTCTTAACTCCGAAACATTTTTGGGAATAGGTGCCTGCAAAACAGACCAAATTCTTTCTGTTGTCTTACTCAAACCATCTTTATTAATTTTGAATTCAAGATAAGACACTTGTGCTTTAAAAAATTCGCATTTCGAAATGTTTAAACGTAAACCTGCACTTTGCAGTTTACTCAAGACTGATCTTAAATTTCGAACGTGTTCGGCTAAGTCTTTGCCTGAAACTGTGATGTCGTCTTGATATACTACTACAAAGGGTACATTTCGCAACAAATTTTCCATAGTTTTCTGGAAAATTGCTGCTACCGGTTTAACCCCGAACGGCAAACGTTTCATTTTAAAACAACCTATGTGAGTAGACCAGGTACATTATCGTTGCGAGTCCTCGTCCAATAAAAGTTGGTTGTAAGCATTGGAAAGATCAAGTTTTGTGAACAATTGACCCCCTTGTAAAGATGCGAAAATGTCCTCTATCAAAGGGATAATGAAAATCAATGAGATGTTTGTTGATGGTAACTTTATAATCCCCACAAATTCGTAAATCACCATTGGGTTTAAGTATTGGCACCAAAGGTGTTCCCCAATCCGCATTATCTACCGGCTCTAAAACATCCATATTTATTAATTCTTGTAAGTTGGTTTCAACTTTTTTCTTCCAAGCTAAAGGAACCGATCTCGGTTTAAAAAATATAGGGTTTGCTTGTTTAGAAATTTGTAAGGAGACCTTACCTAGTTTGTAGGTACCAAGCTCATTTTTAAAAACTTCGCTATAATCGCTTTTTAAACTACTTGTAATATCCTCAATATTACACTTTAAATCAATAGCTTTCACAGTTTGCACTAAATCAAAATTAAATAATATTAAAAAATCACAACCAAGCAAGGGCATGTTATTTGTGTCCGTAACTACGATATTCAATTTTCTTATGGTACCATTATATTCAATAGTTGCTAAATATTCACCCATGATTTGTATTGCATTTCCGCCATAATCTACGTACGGTAATGAGCACTTAGTTAGACTTACATTTTTGTTTAATTTTTTAAATAACATTATTGATATTAAGCTGCAGGGTGAACCAGAGTCGCAAGCTATTTTCATTTGTCGGCCATCCAGTTTTACTGAGAGATAATAATAATCCGCTGAATTTCCACTTGAAATGATGTAAATACAAAAGTTTTGATTATTAGAATTTTCCTTGTTGTTATTCTGACTAATATTATCTGATACATAATTTACACTTTTATTTTTATCTCTGCATGTACTCGCCAAGTGACCAACTTTCTTGCAAATATTACATTTGCTTTATATCTGCATTCATTTGACTGGTGATTGCGCCACCCGCAATGTTTGCATGCCTTGCCTTTATTCTGCTGCTTATTCTTATTGCTGTTGTTGTTGTTGTGTTTCTTGCTATTCTTGCTTGATGACTTCGAATTTTGCATTTGCTTGTTGCCTGCTTTAGACTTGTTGATATAATTAACGCTAGTGTTGTCTTCTGCTTTATTATAGAGTTTCATTTCCATAATTAAAGCTTTGCGGAGAGCTTCATCTAGCTTGAGCTTTTCATCTTCTTCGCACAATTTCTCAAATATTTTGTCAGGTAAACCCATTATAAAACGATCAAGTAGGAAAGCCTCAAGATTCGTGCCAAATTTGCAGTTGAGAGCAAGCTTTTTTGTTCTTGCATACCATTCAGAGACGGTTTCACTGTCTTCCTTCTTTGCACTATAAAATAGCTTTCTCTCGCGAAAAATTATCATAGGTGGAGTATTATATGTGTGTAGCATTTCACATAATGCTTTAAATGTTTTGCTCACCGGAGATTCTGGAATACACAAACTATGCAACACTGCATACGGTGCAGCGCCAATAGATTTTAGTAAGATGGCTTTTTTAATATTGTCATCTGAGCAATTAATTTCGCAAAAGTGGATCTCAAGTTTCTCTTTCCATAATTGCCATGCCTCATTTTGCGGCGAAAATTGTTGTACATTTGTGGCTTGGTAAACGGTAACGGCATTATTGTCAGTTGGTGGTGTCATTTTGACCTTCACTTAATATGTAACCCTCAACTTTGTGTTTTGTATGTACTTTGTTTAAAGTGCATTTAATTTTGTTACAATATAACAATTTTGTGTATTTACACTGTCGTACAGTTTCTATAGGCACTCAATTGACGTATTTTTAATTTGTTTAATATACGCTAACTTGTATTTTGTTGCTTATTTAAAGTACCTTTACTTTAGTATGATACAATAGTTTTTTGTTTTTTTTTTTTTTTTGTTTCTTTTGGCACATATGTATGTATTTCTTATTTAAGAATTTAATATGTGCATTTAATTATTCGTATTTACGAATTTAATGCACTTCGATAATTTATTTTATTTTGCACAAATTTTTAATTATGTATGTACACTACTTTGCACACGTTTGGTTGACAGTCTCGTCGCCAATTGTTGTATACCGGTGTAAAGCAAAAGACGTGCTCTTTATTGCAAGCTCGATTGGCAACTGTTTTTATTTAGTGAGATGAACTCCATAGGAATATACGTCAATAGATGTATAAAGATAAGTCAATAGGTATAGGCATATGTTTGTTAATAGGTATAGATAACCATAAGGGTGCGTTTGCATAGGGCAGCACATAACAAATAAGAAAAGAGTAGACAAAATTATTTGACTGTTACTCTGATCATTTGCTGTAACTTTTGTACAAAATTAACAAAGTGATCGCTAGGAAATGATTTTATGAACACAAAAGCGATACTTGCTTGTAGCGAATTTACAAATAAAATGTTTTTTGCTTCAAAATTTTAAATTTGTTTCATTAGGGCCTTTGTGAGATAACGATATTCCCCTTACCAATATTTTCAAGATATTATCCTTTCTTCAATATCAAGCAACTGAAAAGTATAAGGATAATTGGTCTAGCCTACTTAGAATTCGCACTCAAATATGTATTTGTACAAGAACATTACATTTTTTGATCATATTGTGGCGGATATTAGCATTTCGGTTCATTACTAAATTTTTTTTTTTTTTGGTTTGGTTTATTCGCATGGACGTTAGTCCATAAAGCCAGGTTGTATATTAGATGGTTCTTACTTCAGACTGTTGTTACTATCAAAGTCTATAAGTAATTTTGGCGCCACTGGTACACAATGGTAATACCATAGAGGCCAGAACCATGTGTAACAGCTAGCGATATGGTATTAATTTTTGTAATTGCTCGTATTTTCAATTAAGATTGGTTTTTAAATGGCACCACGCCAGGTTATATTCAATTTGATTGGTTTTTAAATGGCACCACGCCAGGTTATATTCAATTTGATTAGTTTTTATATGGTACCACACCAGTCACAAATTTAAATTAATATTCAAAAACGAGCTACTTTTTCAGCATCAAGTATAGATGAGTTTAATTTTCTTTAACACTCCGTTAATTTGTCCCGCTAGTTATTTTTGAGCATTTTCTTTTATTTTAGTATGTATGTATATGAAAGTTAGTTTTCAATATGTGGCCTGTTGCCAAGTGTCTTTCATGACCCGTTACGATACATTATGTATGTATATAAAGCGAATTGGTTATTATATGGCACCACGCCAGTTGTTAAATTTGCACTAATTTTTGATTCCAATTAGGAATGCAAGAGCACCATCCTAACTTCAGGTCAGAGAGGCATCGCATCTCCTAACTCCGCCAAAACGTCAGAGGGAAGCACAGCAGCCAACCTTGAGGCCTATTTTAATTTTCCACTCAACGCAAAAAAAAAAACCGAAAATATTGCCGTGGAACCGAGGATGACACCGCACGGCCACTCACACGAAAACCGGAATGGTTCATTACTATGCTGCCACTAAATAAATGCACAAAAACAATAATGTGGCTGCTTGCTACACATATGTACATGTAAACATCAAAGATGAAGCCACACGTACATGTAAACAGCGAAGCGAACAGCTAAGAGAATATTTCACAGACATACGACTACATGTAGCAGGTCGGTGCAGAAGTTATTACTCCCATACACACGCATATAGCTAGAAGACAAAAGTGAATAGCAGATATATAAAGAGAAATAAATAAGCGGCTTTTCGAGAAGGTTGTTCTGGAAAAGTCTAGACCTTAGTAGAAATGGGCGAACGAGGTAACCGAGAGTATAAAAGCAACGCAAGCTGAGGAATAATCAATCAGTTTGATTTTAACACGCTTTAAGTAAAGCAAGCGGGTTATTAATCTGTGAAGTATTACTACTACGGTACAGTTGTACTGTACTGAATATTTAAGTTATTTATTCGACGTTCAGCGATTCGAACTTAAGAAGAAGGTGCATAACTATCAGGAATTTCCCAACATTCATTACAACATTTAAATTATTTTTTCTGCACACATACTGAATAACATGTAACAAGAATCGGGTTGATTAGTAGCAATAAATAACTTAAAAAGAAGTTAAAGAAGTTATAGCACTTCTTTGTTAATTGACTTAGGGGAATGATATAAGCATGGTCGGAGGATGGTCTAGCAAGGACCACCCAATCATACCTTGATATATCACGTTCAGGGCAAAGACCTCACTAGTGCCTCCCTTTGATTTCTCCCAAACAGATTGAGACATCCATCGTCGATTCAGCGAGCTTTGCCAACTCATCGACCTTTTCGTTACCTTCTATCCCTTTATGGCCGGGAACCCAGTATAGATGTATGGTACGGCCTAAGCGAAGTTTTTCTTGATGAAGCACTGTGTGAGATTATTACCTTAATCGCCGCCTCACTATCATATATATATTGACGCGACTGCAACTTAAGCACGTCCCTCCAGAATTTCTGCTGCTTTCTTCACGGCTAACTTCCAACTGAAAGACGCTGCTAAGATCTACTTATTTCTGGATCGGCACAGTAAACAGCGCCTCGCTGCCGTCATGCTAATCATTGGTAATATGCATTGTGGCGTAGTGAAGTTTTCTTGTGCCGGGGGGCAAAAGACTTCAAACTTAAGAGCATAAGACAAGCCGAATAAGAAGGGATGGGTTCTGAGAAGTTTAACAGCCGAAGGGCGCATTTAAGAAACTTTCTCTCAATTCTGTTTATAGCTGTAAGATTACTTGGTCTCCAAATAAAAACAGCATATTCTAAATGAGACCTGATAAAAGAGGTATAGAGCAGTTTGATGGTATAGGGGTCAGTATTTAATTTATATGCTTGTTAAAAGAAAACTTATTATCAAAGATTACGCCAAGGTCCTTAATCTGACTATTGGATTGAAGATCACAATTAGATATACTATATTTTGTATTCAAAATGTTAACGGGCATAGAAAAGGTGATTTGAAAACATTTAGACGTGTTCAAAGAGAGACGAGATTTCTCGCACCACAGATGTAGCTTATTGATATCGTTTTACAACTTCACGGCATCCTCTGGTGACCTAATTATTGAAAATAACTTAAAATCATCAGCATACAGTAAACATTTAGCAAATTCAAAACAACTAACAATAACATTAATAAATAAAATGAATAGAAGGGGACCTAAAGCACTTCCCTGGGAAACATCAGATGTCGCTTTGCAGGGACTGGAGGATATGCCGTCAATAGTAACAACACAATACCTGTTGCATTAGTAGGAACATATCCATACCAGAAATGTAGAATGAAAGCCGATATAGCGCAATTTGTTAATTAAAAACACTATGAGACACTCTATAGAAAGCTTTTGAAAAATCTGTGTAATTGCAATCCACCTGCGAACCACCTGAAAAGGAGTCAATGCAGTGTTCACTAACAGCAAAGCTCAATTTTTCATTGACCGCATGTTCAACAAGTTTCGAAATCGTGGAGAGCTTGGATATAGGTCTACAGTTTCGCACATTAATAATAATATGATTATAACACATTAGTAAAACTAATATCTATGTGCAAATTTCGCCTGCCTTTGAGGAAGCAAATATATCAATGATATCATTAAAGTTTACCATTTCAATTTGTCTTTTTCCACACTTAATAATGTTAGGTCACTTACGCGACCTTGCCCGTCGTTGATCGTAAATATGTCAAAATCAGTTTTAATTGGCCGAATGAACGTTCGCAGCTAGCAATTGATACTGAGATAGTCAAGAGTATTTGAAGTGCCACTCGCAAGTTTGGAAAAACATCTTCTCTTCATCTTCTTATGTATTTCTAACGGAGTTTTAGCCGATGCTCCGCACATTTTTATAATCAGGTAACGAGTTAAATATGTTAAGGCCCTTATATACGTGACCAAAAAAGATATATCCTTTCAATTATTCCACAATCTGCCGCAAGTGTTCGGGATATAAGCATGCATTTTTTTAGTATAGAAAATTTTTTCCAGAAATCAGTTATAATAAAATCCCCCCCCCCCCCCCCCCCCCCCCCCTACACCACTGACTCTGCATACAACTGACTCTGCATTTTTTGGTATACGTACGTTTGTGTGTTTTGTAAAGTATTGGAAATATTGGTTTGACAATTGCTGTAAATACCCAATGAGAGAGTTTGGGTGATAGGCCCGAAGTGCATCCTAGCATCCTCTTGTATGCTTACAGTGCCGCGGAGGCTTTCTTCACTCTCTCTTCCACATTGAGTTTCCACCTGAACTTACTATTTAGTATAATTCCTAGGTACTTTGTGCTATATTTTTCTTGTAGGGTTACCCTTACAAGCTTACGCTTAGTCCAATTAGGAACCTTGCTAGTAAATAATACTAGATCGGTTTTTTCCGCGTTGGTGGTTAACACTACTCCAGATGCCCAGGCATGTATATCCCGAGGTGCCTGATCCATCAGAGAGTTGATTGCTGTTAAATATCTGCCGCTTATGATGACAGAAACGTCATCAGCATGTGCCGTAAGTTTGACTGGTCCTCCGTCGAACCGCTTAGCAATTGATTTATAACCAGCGTCCACAGCATTGGTGATAAAACCCCACGCTGCGGCGTTCCTCTGTTTACAGATTTTGTTGCCACGCATACACCCCATTGGGATGTGATCATTCTGTAGCTGAACATGGAGCCGATCTAATTTGTTAAAGCTGAATGAAATTCAATTGAGTTGAGACTGTCCATGATTGCCCTTTTCAAGACATTGTTCAGATTAATTGATGAATCAAATATGAATGAGGAATTATTCTCTTCAGCACAACATGCTTAAACTAAAGGCAAGTCAGTCGATACTGCAACGCTTTTATTTAATTGTCTGATCAACGCCCTAGATTTAGCTTTTAGTATTATTATTACATAATGTAAGTATTATTTTCAATAAACCCGTTTAACTTTAAAAAAATTGTATTATTTTATTTTCAAGTTTTTAGTACTTGTTTAGTTGCCTATTATTTCACATTCTATTTAGTTCATTTAGTGACTCATTATTACAAGAACTATTTCCTGACAATTTGTTACAATCTAAGTCCTGAATACATAATCCTTCGCGAATTTGTGCATAAGACTATGGAGGTTACTCAAAATGTAGCAAAAATTCCTCCTCAAAGTTCCGATCCAAAAAAAATTTATTTAACATCTTACTTAAGCATTTACTATCAAAACGTTAGAGGCTTAAATACTAAATTAACTGACTTATATTTAAAAACCATTCACTGTAACTATAATATTATTTCCTTTACCGAAACATGGCTGAAACCCAATGTTTTAAATTCCGAAATTTTTTGCGGTAAGTACCAGACCTATAGAAATGACCGCTCAAATAGGACTGGAGGTGGTGTCTTGCTAGCTGTACATTCTTCAATTCCATCTGAAGATGTTAATTTACTCGAAGTTGATTCCATCGAGTTTAAATGCATCCAATTCTTACTAGGCCGGGGTCGTATTTACTTAGCCGTTTGCTATATTCCACCGTCTTCTGATATATCAGTGTATATGCACCATATTTCACTGTTACAAACAGTCAATTCGATGATAAAGCCCACGGACTCAATGATTGTATTAGGCGACTTTAACCTGCCCCATATATCTTGGCATACCATTGATCACAATATTGTCCCCGTATCATCCAAGATGCATAACAATGACTTTTTGGATGGAATTACTGATCTTTGCTTTAATCAGATCAACTTCTTTCCGAATAAGTATGGAAAATTCTTAGACTTAGCATTTGTTGACGACATAACTAAATTATCTATAAATCGAAGTGAACCTCTTGTTTTTCCAGAAGACGTTTACCATCCTTCTCTTGAGATAACTTACGAAATCATAAGCAACGAAGTCGGCTGCACTAACAAAACACGTGTCTCTACCAGGTGCTTTGATTTTTCCAAAACTAATTTTAACAATTTAAATAAAGAGCTCTCTGAGATAACGAGGCTTCGATATAAAGAGGATGTAGAACAAAACGTTTTACATTTTAATAAAACCATTTATACTTATTTGAAAAACATGTGCCCAAACGCACATGCTCGTACACTGAACCAGTGCAAGCCTGGTTCACTGAAGAGCTAAAAGCTTTAAAAAATAAGAAATCACGTTTATTCAAATTATATAAGAGAACCGGTTTACATTCTGATTATGCACAGTACGCTATTTTCCGTCAAAAGTATTTTGAACTTAATAAGTGTTATAAAGCTTATATATGTAAAATTAAAAGAAACATTATTTGCAACCCCAAGTCTTTTTATGATTTCGTAAATTCTAAACGCAGAACTAACGGGTTTCCTTCTACCATGAAGTTTAGAAATGGCATTTCCATCGACAATCAAGAGATTGCAAATTTCTTCGCTCAATTCTTTCACTCTAATTACTCTGCTGTGGTTGATTCATCACCTATAAATTATCCATATGAGCTCCATTCTAGTAACTCAATATATGCTCCACATTTGTTGCCTGAAGATGTTCTATTACATCTAAAGACCCTAAAAGAATGCTTCAAACACGGTCCCGATTTGATCCCAACATATTTTCTTAAAAAATGTGCGGAATACATTTACCAGCCCCTTACTGATCTGTTTAACCTCTCTTTAAAAAATGGCATTTTCCCGACGGCTTGGAAGGAATCTTTTCTTATCACACTCTATAAAAAAGGAAGCAAGTGGTCTATTGAAAACTGGAGTAGCAAAAATCTCCGCTATCCCTAATCTGTTCGAAGCAATCGTCACTAATCACCTTACACTTTCGATTTCAACATTACAACTCACGTCTTTAATGGGTTTAGAAACAATCATCATACCGACGTTATATACACTGATTTCATCAAAGCACTCGACAAAGTATGCCACTCATTACTTGTCTTTAAACTCGAAGCCAAGTATTCAACCTGGCCTAAATCGCTGGATCTCCCCCTATCTTTGCGGTAGAGCTCAAAGAGTCATTTTTAAAAACATTTGTTCGAATGTCATCGATGTTCCCTCCGGTGTGCCTCAGGGCAGCCATCTCGGTCCTAATATGTTTTTGCTCTTTATAAACGATATTTCCACAACTATAAAATAACCTAAAATTTTAATGTATGCCGACGACGTAAAACTTTTTAAGTCATACGCGTCGGTTTAAGAACGTTCTGTACTCCAGGCGGATTTAAATTGTTTAGTTACTTGGTGTAATGCGAATTTTATGCCGCTCAACATAGAAAAACGTAAATTCATGTGTTTTTCACGTGGGAACGTACAGCCAGCTTCTTACACAATTAATGGCCAAACTCTGGAAAGCGTTGATGTTTTTGTCGACTTGGGAGTTACAATGAATTGCAAACTTAGTTTCAACCCTCATATTAATGCCACAGTCAATAAAGCAAGAGGAGTTTTAGCATTTGTGAAAAGATGGGCAAAAGAGTTTAGTGATCCTTGCGTTACAAAAACCCTTTTTACATCATTGGTAAGGCCGATATTAGAATATGGATCGATAATTTGGAATCCACGTTATCAAGTTCATGTGGATAGACTAGAATCAATTCAAAAACAGTTTTTACTTTTCGCCTTGAGAAATCTTCAATGTATAATATATATATAATATATAATCTTCCTCCTTACACTAATCGGTTAAAACTAATAAATCTTCCTACCCTTGCAAGTCGTAGAGAATTGCTAGGTAGGTAGGTAGGTTGAACTGGCCGGTCCATGAGGACCTCACATAGACTGATTGAGTCCGTAGTGTTACCAGAAGTTTGTTTTAACGACCAAACTGAAAAACCCTATCAAAAACCAGGACCTATGTTATAAAATAACTCCGTCCTCTTGGCAAATACTAGAAGCTTCCTAGGACTTAAGCCACTTGCTGCTTCTAGATCTGACAGCTGTATCACTCCTAATAGCTGGAGTCTTAGCCTGGCAAGTGCAGGGCACGAGCACAGAACGTGCTCGATCGTTTCCTCCTCCAACCCGCACTTCCTACACCTGCTATCACTGACCAAGCCTAATTTGAAGGCATGTGACGCCAGAAGGCAGTGTCCAGTCAGAATACCCGTCATGAGTCTACAGTCCTCTCTTTTTAATGATAGAAGCAACTGTGTTAGTCTAAGGTTGTAAGACCTACACATAATCTTCGACACTTTACAGCCCCGCGCTTGAACCCACGCCTTTTCTGCTTGGTCGATCATGTGCACCTCTCGCCTTCGCTTAATCTCGCCCAATCTAATTGGGACGTCTACGGAGCAAGCTTCAAGGGATGCGCCCTTTTTAGCTAATTCGTCCGCTTTTTCATTCCCATCTATTCCCATATGCCCTGGGACCCAATATAGATGTATGCTTCTCCCTGTCCCGATTCTCTCCAGAGACTGCTTACACTCTAACACGCATTTAGATGCTGTGCTATGCGAGATTATTGCCTTAATTGCTGCTTGACTGTCAATATAAAAGTTAACACGGTTGCAGCTTAAGCTATTCTCTTCCAGGGTTTCTACTGCTTTGGTTACGGCTAATATTTCCGCTTGGAAAACGCTACAGTAATCCGGCAGCCTGTAGGATCTGCTTAATTCCGGATCAGCGCAGTATACCGCAGACCCTACTCCTTCCACTATTTTGGAACCATCGGTGTACACATGTATCGCCTCGTCCGCCATTTGCGCACCCTTGCGCCAACCGTCCACCTCTATTGTGGCCTTAAGATCTCCCTCAAAGTGCAGGTAGGGAATCATGTAGTCTGTTCGTCTTGTGACTGAGGACGCTATACTACTATGGCCATATGGTCGGCGCTCAAGCTGCCCCGAAGCATCGAGCCTGGTTGCGGTCGTTAACGCTTTGTTCTTTGCTACCAGGTCAGGAGAATTGCTAGGTGTACTATTTATGGCTAGACTTTTAAGTGGATCGATTTCCAGCCTATTTCTTTTGAACGAAGTAAACTTGAATGTTCCATGCCGAGTTTCAAGGCATGATGTCACTTAAACCGGACTGTATGTAATATTTGTTCCAAATATGAGCCAAATCGGACCGCAAATTCGATTTTTTTGAATATCTCGATCCTTGCGCCACCTAGCGGCGATTTTTTCATAGGTCGCTTTCTATTCATGTATGTTTATGTGTTCCAAATATGAACCAAATCGGACCACAAATACGATTTTTTGAAATATTTCGATCCATGCTCCACATATCCCGTTTTTTTCTTATTATTGCATTGTCATTGGGTTCTGAACTATACTCCAAGTTTCAAGCTTGTAGCTTATCGGGAAGTTACTTAAATTTTAATTACAAAACTCTGAAACAACGGCCGGCCGGCCGCTACACAGAGTCAGGCTAAATAAAACAGGAGCGTGTCATTATTCTGTATTACAAAATTCTGGGTGACAAAATTCTGCTTTTTCGAAATTCTGCATGTTTAATTCTGGAAGTCAAAATTCCGGAATCATCGCATGGCGTAGCCGGTGTTGGATCGGCTAAGGGTTATTTGTTTAAAGTGCGGCCGAAGGCCGCCTACGCAGAATGGTATAATACGCAGAAGGACATCACCGCGGCGGTAGCCACGGTTATACCACACACCCGGACATGGCGTAGGCTAGGGTTATTTTTTATAAGCGCGGCCGAAGGCCGCCTATGCAGAAAGGTATTCTACGCAGAATTCCTGTGCATGGCGCACTTTTTTAAAATAATTACATGACCTCTTTAAGATTGTTAACATTATATTTTAATACAGAATTTTGTAATACAGAATTTTGAAAGCAGAATTTTAGAAAGCAGAATTTTGGAAAAGCAGAATTATACATACATTATACATACAGAATTTCGACACCAACCCAAATAAAACCGTTTAAAAAGGGACTCACCTCTATCAATAATATCGTCCCCTCCTCAAACGCAGTGATGCGCATTCGCATCCGAGCCTATGACAAGCCGTCCTCTGCACCCTTCTTGATCCACGAGCTTTTTGAACTGCTCTGGTGGTTCTTTCACGTTATGGGCCATGTACCAGGATGCCAGTATAAGGGACGGTTTTTTCTTTCCCTCTATTGCGACAACCCCTAGGTCTGCGGTGCTGAAGTTAGATAGCATACACGAGTATATGTGTTTCCTTACCACGACTGCGGCTCTAAACCTGATTTTCGCCTTTGCGTAATAAACGCTGAATACGCGAGCGCTGAGCACAGAAACCTTTCCTCCGGATGAGAGCCAATGCTCCTGTACCAGGAGAAGTTCGCTCGATGCCACTTTACTGTGTTGGAGGTTTATCTGTGAGACTCGCGGTACCATTGAGCTGTTTGCCTCGCCACTGCGCTCACGCTGTTTCCGCTGTTGGTCCATTTCCAACACCTCCGCCTCTATGCCTATACTCTTGTTTTTTTCTACTACTTCGAGGTGTTTTCTCCTCTCCTGCTTTTAGCATATTTGTGGTTCTTCTTAAGGTTCTCAGCACCATTAATTGGCTTGTGCACCTCCGCGATTGCGCCTTTGTCCCCGTCATTTGCCTCTACTTTCAGGTTGTCGAGGTCCTTTCCCACCTCCCCTGCTTTTAGCGTATTGGGGTTATTGTACTGAGGAATCCTCTTTTTATGGCGCATACAAATACTACCTGCGCTCCAGGACAATTTCCCTAGCTGTGAGTGCAACAGATCCTCCGATTCCATATTAATTTGGAGGAGGTTCATGAAGTACCTTCCAATCCCGTGTTGGTATATTCGGGTTCTGCCGCTGAAGCATGTCTCTGCCTTCACCCCTCGGGGCATCAAAATCTTGGCTTTTAGTATGGGGGGGATTCAGTGCTCTATCCACTACCTTCAACCTTGCGCCTTCTTGTTTGTGAAGGTCTGAATTAACTCAGTCGTCTAAAGTCGCGTTATTGGCGCAGGTCATCAGATTAACACCATTGTGCCATCCAGCTGTTTCGAGGGCCGGTAGCGGTCTGTTTGGTTTAGCATGCGTCATTTTTATCATGATACTAATCTGCTCCCCTTCTACAGTTCTTCACCTTCGGTGGACATATACCCATTGGAAATGCTAGAACCTAGTAGTGCCACAATCCCGTTCTAGTAGACCGGGCTAGTAGACCGCTCCTTTGCCGAGCGCACTGACTACACACTATCATCTCTATCTGCGTCCGAATCATAGCTGTTAGCAATTTCCTCTTTCCCAACTTGCAACGGCACCGCCTTTTCATTCTCATACTTACTTTGTTTTAAAGTTTTTGATTTCATCTTGGTCGTACGACCACCTGCCCAAAAAGGCGGGTTCAGCAGTCTAATGTTAACAATTGGAAGTTCTTCGTGACCGACATCGCGCCGCTCTCTTATGAATCGAAACGGCGTAGATACAAGCCCTAAACCGCTCAGCCCCATAGGCTAAACCCTCACACCAACGACAAGATGCCTGCTAAAGTGAGGGTTCTTATATACTAAATAGTCAATGAAATTGTTTAGGTTGTTTTATGCTTCTTTCTATTATGCGAACAATATTATAACTAGTCGACAACAAGAAAAGTTGTCAATCATTTAAAAATAGGTTGTGTGTATATTAATAAGGCTTAATTTCGGAACGTGTGTCACTTTAAAAAATACTCAGCTTGTATCTCGAAAACTGTTTTAATTTCTAACATTCCGATTTTAATAATGCATAGTTGAACTTATCTAAAAATTATGATTGGAAAAGGAATGTACACAGCTATATTTCTTGGCGACTAATACTATTTCATCCTAATCCTATTTTTTTACCTTTACTAAATCGGGGAACTTTTCCAACAACAATTTTGCTATATTATAGTGACCATGGTGAACCGCAGCATATAATGGCGAATATTTGGTAACGGCATGTGAGCGACCATCTGCACCAGCATCCAGTAATCGATTCGTTATGCCTTCATGTCCCGCCTGCACAGCTCTAAGAAGAATGAAAAGAATATTATTGTTGTATACATTTATTATTAAATGTATTAGCAATGCAATATTTTTATAAGGTTAATACGACAGTTCAGAAACTTGGACGTTTGATAATGGAAATTCCGGCTGTGGTAAATACTACCTCGGAACAGTTTGTTGCACCTTACGTTTCTTGGACTCTTCACCAATCTTCAATGTTCTATCATGAATACTTCCTGGAGGATTTCCAGTGGGTTTTTTAAATTTGGTTGTGATCGGTTAAAGGAAATAACCTCCGCGGACGTTATTTTTTTTTTTGGAAACTTATGTTTTTTTGCTGTCTGATTACTTTCTATAACTTACTATAAACCATGGCAGCATGGTCACATACCTACAAACATAAATAAAAATTCCATATACTTTGTTTTTGTAACTCTCCCGGGCCCGGGGTTTATCAGGGGCCCGCGATTTAGAGGTACTAAGACATTTTTTTTTTAATTCAGGACAGTCTTTAGTTTTCTATGTGCAAATTTTAAGCCGAATTTCAAAAGCAACGAATATTGATATTGATTTTTTGCCTGGACCTGAGGAGACAATAAAAACATGAAACAAAAATGTATGTTTACATGTATCCGAAATCGTAAAGTTTTCGTGGCGACACTGATGAAGGTTCATCTTCAAAAAGTCTTCCAACAATACAACCAACTCTGCATCAAAGTCCAGATTATTTAAACGACTTCGATATCGGTACCGTCAATACTGAGTTTTTGCGATCTGAAGAAGTTAACGAAATAATTCGTCGAGGTCATCAAAAGTGTCCTGTTATTTTTCCACGTGATTGTCATGACGATGCATTTCCTACCTCGTTGTTAAACAGAATCTTGACAAATGGAGAGAAAGTGGAGCGTGACTGGTTAGTGTGGAGTGCCAGTAGCAATGTTTTTTTTTTATTGCCTACCATGTCGTCTATTAGGCACCAATACTCTAAGTCGACCTAAAATTTGTTGTCCTCGCGGATATTCGAAATTCCAGGTATGGAGGAAGTTATACGATAAACTACCATCACACGAAAATACTCAAGATCACATTAAATGTTATATTCAATGGCTATCTTTACAAAATCTAATTCAAAAGGAGGCTACAATTGATACACTTATCAATGAACAGCTAATCAGTGAATTTCAAAAGTGGAAAGAAATTTTATATAGAATTTTGGACACTATTTTATTTTTGGGTGAAAGAGGCCTAGCTTTCAAAGGCGAAAGTATATGTATATCTTGGTGAAGGAAACAATGGACATTTTTTGGGCATCTAAGATCTAATAAGCCATTATGATCCGATACTTAGAGATCATTTGGAGGAAGTTAGGATTTCACAACAGCAGCACAAATGTTTATAAGTTCACTATCTCTCCCCAGACATTCAGAACGAGTTTATAGAAAATTGTGCAAAGCATGTGAGGGAAACTATATTAGATCAAGACAAGAAATCCAATTATTTTGCTATTATCGTTGATGCTATGCCTGATGCTAGTCACGTTGACTACGTTTATTTTGCGCTAACTCCATTCAATTCGAAAACAAAAAACAAATTTTAAAATTCAAGAACGGTTTTTGGCTTTCGTGGATCGTAACCAAAAAACTGGTCAGGAAATCGCTGATCTAATTTGCCATACTCTAGGTAAACATGAAATCCCATTAAAAGATGGTCGTGCACAAGGGTACGATAACGACGCCAATGTGAAAGAAGCTTACAACGGAGCACTACGTCACATTCTCGACAAAAACTCGAATACTGATTACTCGCTTTGTGCAACCCACAGTCTCAATTTGTGTGTTGTTGGTGCTGCAGAATGTTGTGCGGCGGCAATGACTTTCTTCGGAGTTGTACAAAAATGTTTTACTATTTTCAGCAGCACTCCACAACGATGCGACATCCTAAAAAAAAATGTACCCAGCTTTCTTCAGTCTTTCAGACAAAAGCCAAATTTAACTGCGAAAGCATACGGAGATGTTACCGGCATTCTCAAGTACATCAACAAGTTCGAATATACCTTGCTGTCCTCAATTTGGTTCAAAATACTGACTACCATTAATGAAAGAAACGTGGTCCTCCAAGCTAGAGACGCCAACATAGATGTTGAAGTCCGACATCTAGATGCCTTATTAGCTGATTTGAAGTTGATCAGGAACCAATGAGGAACAATTTTAAACGAATGCAAAACAGTTGGTATTCAATTGAACATCTCGCCAAAGTTTCCGGACATTCGAAAGAGAAAGCCCAAAAGACGTTCTGAAGATAATTCCTGATGATCGTTGATTCGGTAATCACTGGCGCCCTTTCAAGAATCAAAAACTTTCATAGATCGTGTTCATCTCAAGAGCGAGTTTCAGGACTTGCCACGCTTTGTGTTGAATCCGTTTTGAAAAGACAGTTAAATTTTGATATTATTATAAAAATGTTGCAGCGAAAAAAGCAAGTAAAGCCACTCTTTGATATCCGAACTTTCTATATTGAATAACTAAAATTTATAAAAAAAAAATAAATGTAAGGCGCGATAACCTCCGAAGAGATTTTACGCCGAGCTTCTCTTCCAATTTGCGTCGTGCTTCTTTTTAATTTTTCCTACAAATTGGCGGGATGGGACCTACTTGTTTTATGCCGACTCCGAACGGCATCTGCGAGGCAGATGAGTTTTCACTGAGAGCTTTTCATGGCAGAAATACCCTCGAAGTGCTTGCCAAACACTGCCGAGGGGCGACCCCGCTTAGAAAAATTTTCTTCTAATTGAAAAACCTTATTTCAAAAATTTTGATGTTGCTTTGCGCGGGGTGAGAACCCAGGGCATTCGGTGTGGTAGGCGGAGCACGCTACTATCACACCACGGTGGCCGCATTAATTAAAATTTATAATCATCATTAAATTTATCAGAAATGTATTAAAATGTTACCAAATAACTAGAAAAGATTATTTAAAACAATATGTGGCTGTTAAAAGAGAATTTTATTTCTACGTTACAATAAAATAGTATAAACAGTAAATATACTGTGTTAATTTTATTGTCATTTATTAGTCCAAAAATCATTTAGTTGATGTGGCAAAAATTTGTTTTTGATGTAACCATCAATAATGATTCATGAATGAGACATCATTAATTCAAGTTAATCAAATGTATTAGTGGATTTTTTATAGGGGGCCCGTAAATTGTTTAGTCCCGGGCCCGGATTTTCTCTCTACGGCCCTGGGTATTACACCTGGTCACTGGGGGAAGCGGAGGGATTGAGACTTTGTCACGTAGTCAATAATCTCTAGAAAATCTTGTAATTTTTTTGTGGAATTTATTTCGCATCACAAATTTCCATGAAAAATCATCAGAAAAACGTGCACGGTAATGCAGTCGATAAAAATTTGTAGAAAATGGGTCACGTAGTTTGGGTACGTTCCCTAAGAATAACATAAGGATAAGATTAAGAACAATCGTAAAAGTAAGACTTAGCAGAGCAGGAGGAGTAAAAGGAAAAGCGGGAAGATCTACGGAAGAATGAAAGGGATAGGGAAATTGAGTGAGCCGAATAAGGTAAGCTCAAAAAAACGCAGAAGAAAATAAGAGAGGAAGAGGAGAGTGACCCAGATAAGAGGCGGGTGGATAAATAAAGAACAACGTTTGTCAGGATTGGTCATACGCATGAACCAATAAACAGATCACGCATTAAAAATGAGAGAGCAAAAAATCATAGTTAGCGGTGGAATAAATTTTCTCGGCGTGGCGTCACGCTTTTGACAACATGCTTCATTGCTGACGCAGTGTTCAGACTTTATTCCAATCGGAATATTTTGCTGCGCTCTTACCTCCTACTACATTTTTTATCAGGGATGCACCTTAACGTTAAGCTAATCGTTTATCAAAAAATTTCCACCGTTTCCGTTGAAACACTTCGAAATATTATCGATAAAGAAATTATCAAGATAAATTGTATCTCGATTTTAACCGAAACGAAAAGCTTTCGTTAACGGTAAAAACGTTAACAAAAACGTGATACTTAAAGTTTGAATTGTGCTGGCAATGCTATAGCCATGGTGAAGCCAGTAAGGTGCTAACAGCGAGCGGACATACACACGAACTCCATGTAATTTGTTTGTGTAATTCGTTGGTGGTAATGTCAAAATACTCTGAGAAATGTTCGTACTGTCAAAATTCATGAGAAAAGTTTCAATCAGCTTGGCTAATGCCTTCACCTTTAATGACTCCGCCATCAATCAGCTTTGCCAGCATAGTTTGAAATTAATAATCAACATAAACGATTTGATTTCGTTTTGATATGGCAGAAAACGAAGAAAAATCACTTCGTTAATTTGACGTTCTTAACGTTAATAAACGAAACGAAATGACTTTGTTTCGTTTATTAACGTTAATTATCGTAACGAAATGATATCGGTTCTTTGGTTAAGCATGCCTGTTTTTTATCTCAAAGGCTTGTTTGGGCCGATAAGAAAACTAAATATGATTACTACCTAATATATTTTGGTTGAAGTTTTCATTGCATATGTACGTATGAAAAGCTGATTGTTTACAAGTGACAATTGGACGAAATTTTTTTACGTGAATTCATTTTTCGTGTCTTAAGACATGTTTATTCACATTTAACTTACAGTATTTGTAGTTTTTCATACGGAATGAAAGGGAGTAAAATGTAAGCAAAAAATGTGTCCCGACGCGATCTCTAAGTCCTGCAAAAATTCAACATACAGCACTTCTGGAAGAGCGTATTCTGGCCGGAGCCTATTCGTCCATTCGCATAACATGGCCCAGCTAGTAAAGCTTTCTATTTTTATCGTCATATCTGCGTAGAGCTCATACAGCTCATCATTATACCTCCTTCGATACTCGCCGTCGACGTCACGGACAGGACTATAAACCTTCCGGAGAAATTTTCTCTCGAACACTCCAAGAGCAATCTCATCTTCTCTCGACACCTTCCATGATTCCGAGCCAAACATTAGGAAATGTATTATGAGCGACTTGTAGAGCGAGATTCGTCGAGACGGTATTTACTTTTCAGATGACTAAAGAAGTACTTGTTGGCAAGATTTATTCTCCGTTTGCGTGATATTGGCTCATTTGTTTATGGGTCATACGGCTTCATGCTTGTTTTAACGTTTCCACGGTTAGCCAGAACTATAAAATAAAAGAAGATCTGATAAGTTGCAGACTTATTTTTTGCCATCAAATAAATCTATAAGCTCGGGTTTTTTTTTTTTTTGAAGCGAGTATCGCCAAATGCCACACCATTTTGTAATAATGACTTACCCTGACTGGTGTTGTTGCATCATAAACTCAACTCAGTTGTGTAGTCCAATGGAGGCTTTTACATTTATAGTGTTTTAATTCGCTGGAATTATTCGGTACGTGCCGTCGCCAATGCGTAGAGCCTCATAAATCTTCCGAGGAACTTTTCTCTCGAACACTTCCAGAACCGCCTCATCTGATGTTGTCATGGTTAATGCTTCTATAGAGCACGGTCTTCGTTTACGAGAACTTTACTTTTCAATTGCCTACTCAGTCCAAAGTAGCATTTATTGGCACGAGTGACTCTTCGCTGGATTTAAAACCTGATGTGTTTTACTGTGTTAATGCTTCTTCCTAAATAAAATTAGCCTTTTTTATTTTCGAAATGCTGGCATTCGAACAATGACGTGGTTTTCAATGCGTAAGTGCGCTGACTTTTTGGCTAATAACAGCAGGTACTTCGTTTTGTCCCCATTCACCATTAAACCCATCTTTTCCGCTTCTTTCTACAGTGTTGAGGAAACAGTACTTACGTAGCAGGTGTTCAGTCCGATGATATCAATGTCGTGAGCATATGCCAGTAAGCCTGCTACTAAGTATCACAAATTTACTTATTTTTTTTATACTTACACTAGAAGACCCGGCAGACGTTGTTCTGCCCTAAATTTGGCCTACCTGCATACATTTTAATAAGCTTTTTCCGTCTGACTCTGCCCTCCCCCCCCCCTCCTCCTCTTCACTTTTTCCTAATCCTTTTATTCACTCCTCCCTCCATCTTTTTCGCTTCATCTATCTCCATCTTCGTCTCATTCTATCTCTTTCTCAATCTCCTTCTCTCTTTTCTCTTCGCTCAATTTCTTCTCATTCTTCTGCATCCCTTATTGCCTGTCCCAGAGGGTGGTATGTATTTTATTCCAGTCCCAGTCCCAGTCCCACTCCGAGTCTCAGTCCCAATCCTAGGCCTAATCCCAGTCCCAGTCCGTCTCTGGATAATATATTACTCTGTACTAAAGCACTCATCAACAGCTTTCATTTGATATCCATATTGTATAAACACTGTCTAGGCATTCACTGGCCCACGCTTTGGCCTATATCTCGAGACTCTATTCCCCCAGGGGTATGAAAATTACCCTCTACTAAAGCACTCATCAACAGCTTCCATTTGTTATCCATATTCTATAAACACATTCTAGGGGTACTCGGGTCCACGTTTCGGCCTATATCTCGAGACCCTGTACGTCGATCGCAACCAAACGTATGTAGTAACGACCGCGTGAGGTTTACGCAACTTGTGTGAAAGTTTGAACAAAATCGAAAGACGCATCTCTTCAAACACCGGCGACCAACTAACACACATTTTAGCCTTTCTTTTTATATATATAGATTATTTTTCACACTTCACTATAATATTAAAACGAAATAAAGATTTTCGTTGCTTTTGAAATTCCGGTTAAAAATTGCACATGGAACAACTAAAGACTCTCCTGAATTAAAGAAAAATGTCATAGTACCTCTAAATCGCGGACCCCCTCAGAAAACTCGGGCCCGGGGCTAATCCCCCCCCGCCTTCCTTCTCGGCGGGCCTGGTGATTTGCTATTCTTGATATCATTCGCTATAGAGTAACTTCGGGTATTATCGTATAGGCGGCAAATATGGTACACCTCTCTATCTTATGAGCTATTTGCACTATGGCAACGCCGGCTACGAAAACAGCTGTTAAATTACGAAAAAGAAAATTAAAACAAAAATTACAGCGCTGACAGCTGCCCAGTTCTCTCTCAGTTCTTTAAAACACGTGGTTGCACGTGTACGACTTTTTAAGACATTGTAGTAGAAACGGTTTTTTATTCCGCAACAATATACGGATAAGTACAAATATCTTTTAAATCGATAATATACAACCAATATTTTATTTTGAAAAGGTGAGTTATAAACTAGATAAAGTTTTTACTATAAAAAAGTCTAAAATTTGTGTAAATGAAAGAGGAGTATAATATGGTACACTCGTGACGGGGTAATATGGTATAGTGTAGTGGATAGTGGTATAGTGTACCATATTACCCCTCCCTATGTTCCGTAGGTCAGCATGTTAATTTAGTGGTGGAATTTTACAGCAAGAATGCCAAAAAAGGGTGTACGAAGGCTATGGACTGCAGAAAATATGCGCATGGCCATTGCAGCGGTGAGAAATGACGAAATGGGGATTTTGTTGGCATCAAAAAGGTTTGAAGTCCCACACACTACACTGCAACGCATGGCCAGAAGCCAAAAGCCGGTTGGGGGGCTTCTTTCAGCAAAGCTTGGCAGAAAACCAGTTTTCACCCAAGAAATCGAACGCGAACTTGTAAGATACTCTTTAGAGATGGAGTCTCGATTTTGGGGGCTAACAATATTCGACCTGCGATCGCTGGCATACCAAATTGCAATGAAAAACAACATTCCAAATAAATTTAGTATCTTGAAAAAATGCGCAGGAAAGGACTGGCTGTATGGATTTTGTAAACGGCATAGTGAAACACTAAGCTTGCGAACTCCAACCGGCACTTCTTTTGATCGAGCAAAAGGATTCACTCGCGAAAATGTGGCTTCGTTTTACAACTTGTTAAAAAATGATTATGTTAAACATAACTTTTCAGCAACACGCATTTGGAATGTGGATGAAACGGGTCTCTCAGTTGTGCAGTCTCGGCAGCCAAAGTTATTGCACAAAAAGGAAAAAGGCAAATAGGCGCTATGACTTCCGCAGAACGCGGATCTCTTATAACTGTCATTACGTGCATGAGCGCTGGTGGCTCTTTTATTCGGCCTTAGTTTATTTTCCCAAGAAAGAACAATCATCCACTCCTTATGAAGGATGCACCACCCGGACCGAAATCGTCATGCCATCTCTCTGGCTGGGTGCAAATACCGATCTTCACAAATTGGTTCAAACATTTTTTGGAGTTTACAAGGCCAAGAAAAGAAGAACCTATTCTACTTATTTTAGATGGGCATTATTCTCACACGCGAAATATCGAATTACTTGATCTAGCCCGTGATAACGGAGTTGTTATATTATCCTTGCCGCCTCACTCTACACATAAATTGCAGCCATTGGACAAAACTTTCATGGGCCCACTTAAAGTATATTATAGTGACGAAGTAAGGCGTTTTACTCGAGATCAAGGACGCAAAGTGACGCTATGTGATTTGGTCGGACTGTTTACAAAAGCATATTTGCGAGTTGAAAGTGGTCAAATAGCTATCAGTGGATTTAGAAACACTGAAATCTTTCCGTTGGATAAACATATTTTTTCTGAAGCTGATTTTATAGCAGGCGAAATGGAAAATGTGCAGGCAGAATCTGTCTCAGTCCAGGACATCGATAAGGAAAATTCTATGCCTGAAACTCAGAGTTTGTTGCCCACATTAAATGGCAACATGGCCACTACTAGCACCGGATTATCACCATGTATTTTTTCATCAACTGATTCTACGAAAACTGTGAATATAGGTAAGTATTTTATTTCCACAAACTTCCCCCAACAATTAATTTGTTTACCGGCGATATTTCTTTGCAAGCAGCTGAAAAATACCTTACACCTTGGGAGATTTCTCCTCCGCCAAAATTACGACGAATCGTAAGCAATAGAGGAAGGAAGTCTAAGCCAACAGTTTTAACCACGTCTCCGTATAAAGCCGAGCTACAAAGTAGCTTGTCAAAAATAGCCAAACGAAGCTCCTCCAAAAAAACTAAACCAGTTCAGCCTAAGAAAGTATTTCCTCATAAAAAGAAACGGCGGGAATCTAGTACCGACTCCGATCAAAGTGTAGTTCTAGAAGAATCGGATGGAAAGGAAGAGTTCTATGATGTTCCTCCCTCAAAAGGCAGTTTGTGTAATTTCTGCAATAAAAGCTGAGAGGACGATACTAAAGTTCAAACATGGACTTCATGTTTGCAGTGCGAAGTAATCTGGGCTCACGACATATGCATTCCGAAAAGAAGTGCCATATTTCTTTGCAACTCCTGTATATAAAGTAAATAGTTACCTACTTTGTCTTTCTTTACATTATTTTTAACGTAGATGCCAAGTAAATTATTATATTTTTTTTAATGAATTTGGTTTTTTGTTAGCCTTAAAGGCGTTTTTGAAATTGATATGATGCCAAGGAGGCTTTATTTGTAATTGCATTTCATGTTCTTAATAAAATTGTTTCCATTATATTTTGCTTTTTAATTGTATTATTATTTATGTAATTTATTTTTTAATTGTAACATTAGGCTGGTAATATGGTATAGTATACCATTTTAAACGAACCTATATACCAAATTACCCGCAAGTTTTTCAAAGTGACACTTTAAGACTGTTTTCAAATTTTCCCTCAAGATTTTTTTTTCATATGTTTTAGTGAACTAATTGTAAAATATCGTTGTAGCCCATATTTTAGCGATACTGTGTACGAAATTTTAAAAGCCCCCGGTATGTATTTTATGAGTTATGACATAAAAAGAAATAGGTATTTCATAATACCCGAAGTTACTCTACTATTTTTTATTGATAAGCACGTTGTTTAATTACACACCAACCAATTACACGGAAGTATATCCGCACCACCTGAAAATGTGAGTGCCGGTGCGTATACGTAACATTTTATTATTGCGTATAAACAAATAAAAAAATTTGCAATAAAATAATATTGCGACTATAAACCAGGCATGCTTAACCAACGAACCGATATCATTTCGTTACGATAATTAACGTTAATAAACGAAACAAAGTCATTTCGTTTCGTTTATTAACGTTAAGAACGTCAAATTAACGAAATGATTTCGTTTCGTTTTCTGCCGTATCAAAACGGAATCAAATCGTTTATGTTGATTATTAATTTCAAACTATGCTGGCAAAGCTGATTGATGGCGGAGTCATTAAAGGTGAAAGCATTAGCCAAGCTGATTGCAACTTTTCTCATGAATTTTGACAGTACGAACATTTCTCAGAGTGTTTTTGACATTACCACTAACGAATTACACAAACAAATTATATGGAGTTTGTGTGTGTATGTGCGCTCATTGTTACCACCTTACGGCTTCACCATGGCTATAGCATTGCCAGCACAATTCAAACATAAAGTATCACGTTTTTGTTAACGTTTTTAACGTTAACGAAAGCTTTTCGTTTCGGTTAAAAACGAGATACAATTTATCTTGATAATTTCTTTATCGATAATATTTCGAAGTGTTTCAACGGAAACGGTGGAAATTTTTTGATAAACGATTAGCTTAACGTTAAGGTGCATCTCTGCTATAAACTGAGATATAACCTATCCTATATTTCAAGTTAGATTGAACTACACACGGGGTGCAAAACAAATTCAAAATCGGTTCAGTAGTTTAGGAGTCCATCGGGAACAAACATAGTGGCACGTGATTTGTATATATTAGATAAGTCCTAGATTGAGAGAGCAATAATAATTGCCTGCAGTATGGCCACATATAATCACTTTTTGAATCGCAGAAATATTTTTACACTAAGATGTTTTCAATTACTTTTGCAATTCCTTTAATGCATGGGATATTCCTAATTAATTTTGGTATTCTTTGTCATTTACGTGGAAAAATGTCAGTTACATTTTCAATTTCTTTCGAAAATATTGGAGCAGAAATTACATTTGCGGAAAGTATGTTTTTTTTTTCAATTAGAAACAAAAAATATATTGTACTCTTTGGTATTTTTTTTTTTTTATGAGAAATTGAAATGTTATCAATTCCTTTGCTGTGGAGGGGAATTGACAGAGCTTTAATTCCTAAAGTAATCATTACTACTCAACTATGTCATGATATGAATATTTAAAGTAATTTCACTTGAGAAAAATTGTACGTTAAAAATAACAAACGCAGTATGTCTTACATGTTTTTTTTTGTCGACTCCGGCTTTTAAATTGCGAACCTAAACAACTGTGATCCAGAATACCAAAAGCTTTAGAGACTTAAGGCCATTTTCACCAACTTCGGTTACGCTAACGTTATTTGACAGAAATCGTTCGATGATCTGTCAGATAGTGGCAAGTAGTGTTTTCAGTTTCTTTTTTTAACTAAATATTTCCAACCTTCAGTGAAGATATGTCATAATTATACTTGAACGTAAAACGCTGGAAAAACATTGTTTATCGAAAAACTCATGACCTAATGACAACCAAACTACCTGGTGACCTCCCTGTAGAAATGTAAATAACCGAGATAATATCATTGTTTTAGGTGCCGATCTCGCCCTATATGTGGATCGAAAATTAATAATTTTTTATCAGACTATTGATTAAAGATTTTCGTTCGAATTCGAACCCAAGACCTTTTTCCATAAATGAAAAATTAAGTGGGAGTGGGAGGGAGATAAATGGAATAAGGTATGAGGAAAAATTAGATAAAGTAGAACAGAATGGGATATAGAGTGAAAAGAGGATGTTGAGCTCGCTTTTTAAATGTAAACCAAACCTAAATCGGCCGATTCAACACCAGTAACTTCAGTAACAATATTTTTTTATTGGTACTACAACATCAACATAAACGCTACTCAGTCTTTTTGCTCCTAGCACCTCTTTGTTGGGCGGTGACAAAGAATGTCAAAGCGTCAATTGTCACTGACGTTTTTTCGATTTCAGAAGAGAAATGATATCAATTTACTCGAATTTCATTGACATTATTGCGCCTTGTAGATCTCATAAGCAAAAAAGTACTTTCATGTGAAATGAAACAGGTGTCATTTAATTTGAAACAATTTTTCATTTGACCTGTAAATGATATATAAAATAATTTGTAAGATATGCATCTTAAAAAAATAGTAAGTTCGGCTTTAAAGTCAACGCAAAATATGCAACAACACATTTTGTATATGACTCATAACCACTAAACCAATCAAATATGCATACATTTCACAAAAAAATATGAAGTTTGAGCTATATTTTGTATGTATAGCATATTTTCGTATATTTTACCATAAATGCATATTTTGCTATTACTTATTTATAAGCATATTTCTGCAAACAAGTATTGTATTTCCTGCTTATTTCTAGCAGTCGGAGCTCAAATATGAATATGCAGCTAAAGCCATCGGTAAAAAGCAAGGGAAGGTATATAAAAAGCTCGAAAGTACATATGGGGTATTCCATCCCATTTCGACCAATTTTGAACCCGATCCCTTTAGAATTGGCTGAAAGTTTTTCTTCTTTTTCTAGCTTACGAAAGACGTTTTTCAGAATTTTTTCATCCAAATCAAAAAAAGTTATGAATTTAAAAAAAAAAAACACCGTTTTTGTTTTCAAAATTCTAGAACTTTTTCAAAAATTTACCGTTTGGGATCTTTTTTTTTTTTAATTTGTTTTTAAATGTACTTTTCGGAAAAAATACAAAAAAATTTTTAAAGTTTTTTTTTTTTGTAATTTTTCAGTTTTTCGAGGTTTTTCGAATTACGCCATTTTTTTTTTTCTCATTAAAAACTTCAATCAATTCTGCAATCATCCCCAATAATCCCGGAGTGGGCCGATTTTTTTTTTTATTTAATTGAAAAAAAAACTTTAAACATTTTTTTGTATTTTTTCCGAAACGTACATTTAAAAACAAATTTTTTTAAAAAAACACCGTTTTTTTTTAAATTCATAATTTATTTTGAGTTGGACACCGTTTTTGTTTTCAAAATGCTATAACTTTTTCAAAAATTGACCGTTTGGGATCTTTTTTTTTTTAATTTGTTTTTAAATGTACTTTTCGGAAAAAATACAAAAAATGTTTAGTTTTTTTTTCAATTAAATAAAAAAAAAAAAATCGGCCCACTCCGGGATTAGTGGGGATGATTGCAGAATTGATTGAAGTTTTTTATGAGAAAAAAAATAATTGGCGAAATTCGAAAAATCTCGAAAAACTGAAAAATTACAAAAAAAAACTTTAAAAATTTTTTTGTATTTTTTCCGAAAAGTACAATTGAAAACACAAAAACGGTCAATTTTTGAAAAAGTTATAGCATTTTGAAAACAAAAACGGTGTTTTTTTTTAAATTCATAACTTTTTTGAGTTGGATGAAAAAATTTGAAAAAATTCTGAAAAACGTCTTTCGTAAGCTAGAAAAAGAAGAAAAACTTTCAGCCAATTCTAAAGGGGTCGGGTTCAAAATTGGTCGAAATGGGATGGAATACCCCATATACATACATATAAAAAACATTAATATTTACAGGACTCATCCGATGATTTTCTTCTGTTATATCTTTAATGAAAAATTGTCATTCGGCTTGTGTATTGAGTTAATTTAATCCATTAGAATTTTTTCCATAAAGCCACGAAAATTACATCGACCAAGTGGTCGCCGCTAAAGATGACACGTTTTATGGTGATGATATCACCAATGATATAACTTAGGCGGTAGGTCTGCTCATCCCTGTAGAATAATTTTCTGAAGCCCCGACTTCAAAAAAAAACCATGAAAATATCACTGGGTCTTGAAATGTGGTAATCTGGCCGGCCTGGCACACCATCAAAGCAAGAGACTAAGCGCCGCGGGAATACCTCCTTAAGAATAATTCACATTCTTCAAGTTTATGCAGTTGTGTATTCTGAGTTTGTTTACTTCCAAAAATATTAAACCCAAAGTTGAATTTGGCGCCATTTGCAAAAGTTGTAGCGATTTCCAATAGCTTGATTACTTTTGGTCCACCCGGTACTTTTGAAATATAAAAGCATATTTTACGGCATATAAGGGCCTTAACTGCATATTTTAAGCATATGTTTAGATTTTAAAGGCATTTTATGAGCGCCTAAAATCGGTACTTTTTGCACTGATAGAAATGGTGCTAGTAAAATCAACAAAGCGGTTTCGTTGTTCTAGACTTAACGGAGATTCGTTGAAATTGACGAATTATGGTTAATTCGACTGAGTTCTTTGTCAAGCGAACAAATTAGTTTAGTTATTTCAACAGAAGAGAAATTGTCCCTCTTAAGTTAACAAAATTCTGTAAAATTGGCAGATTCCTAACCAATCTAACTAAAACAACATCCTTTTTTATTGTTGATGTTTCCGACAGCATAAAAGTTTGACTTGTTTTGGAATCATTTCAAAATAAAGTGTTACGAGAATTAAACTTGTCGAGTTACATTTAAAGTTACTACAGTGGTGAATTACCTTCCCGCGATTTGATTCTTTACTTTTCTATAACTTACTAGTTCTCTATTTAAAATGTTGTCAAACATATATACTACAAGTTTTGTTCGAAACAATCAAGTGTGGCAACTCTACATACGAGAGAAGAAATTGAGAATGAGCTGCAACTGAAACACTACTGACTACTACGAAGTTGTTGTTGTAGCAATGTTTCGCCCCACCTAATAGCTGCGATCGATCACAAATTTTCATCAATATCCTCTAACGGGAGTCCAAGGAAACTTGCTGTTTCGACAGGGGTGGACCATAATGAAAGGGGTGTTAGAGGCGTTGATTCCACATTACAATTAAAGAGATGGTTGGTGTCATGTGGGGACACATTGCAAGCGGGGCATACATTTTGTATGTCGGGGTTGATTCTGGATATGTAAGAGTTTAACCTGTTACAGTACCCAGAACGAAGTTGAGCCAGAGTGACTCGCGTTTCCCTGGGGACTATGCGTTCCTCTTCCGCAAGTTTTGGGTACTGTTCCCTAAGTACTGGATTCACCGGGCAATTCCCGGCATAAAGGTCCGACGCCCGTTTGTGGAGTTCACCAAGGACCTGCTTGTGTTTTTTTGCTTCATACGGCTGAGTTCTCAGGTGCCGTATTTCCTCAAAATGCTTACGGAGATGACTCCTTAAGTCCCTAGGCGGTTTTGGCTCATCAATCAGATATCTGTTGGGATGCCCAGGTTTCTGGGTATTCAACAGGAACTGTTTGGTTAGCATCTCATTTCTCTCCTTGATGGGGAGTATTCTCGCCTCATTATGTAGATGGTGTTCTGGCGACATAAGAAGACAGCCAGTGGCGGTTCTGAGCGCAGTATTTTGGCAGGCCTGTAGCCTCTTCCAGCGGGTAGTTTTTAGCGACCATATAGGGAACGCGTAGCACGCAAACGGCTGGCCAATTGCTTTGTATGCGGTAATGAGCGTTTGTTTGTCTTTTCCCCGGCTCTGCATTTTCGGAACAATTGCGCCTGCGTGCTCACAAAATGTAGATCCTGATCAAACGTCACAACCAAGATTTTGGGGTGTAGGACAGTCGGTAATGCCACGTTTCGCGAAGCGGAAAAATTGGAGAGATCAGGGAGGTAGCCGTTTATTCTGTTGCAAAGCTCATCGATCCCTGGGCCTGGGCCTGTGGCCATTATTGTGCAGTCATCGGCGTAGGAAACGATAGTAATTCCTTCTGGTGGCGAAGGTAGCTTAGATATATAGAAATTAAACAAAAGTGGGGATAGGGGTTTTGAAGTTTCATTTCTAAATTGCACCGATGCCTGCCGACCACCCAGATAATTTGCGGTCCACCTTTTAAGACATAGGGGAAGGGTATACTCTTCCAGGTCTTGCAGTAACGTGCCATGGTTGACCGTATCAAAAGCTTTTGATAGGTCTAGCGCTACGAGTACTGTTCTATGGTGGGGGTTTTGATTTAAACCGCAATTTATCTGGGTGCTGATGACATTTAGCGCGGAGGTAGTGCTATAGAGTTTTCTGAAGCCATGCTGATGAGGGGCTAGCTGCAAATGTGCTTGGAAATAAGGGAGCAAAATGGCTTCAAGCGTCTTGGCTACTGGCGATAGGAGATATATCGGGCGATATGACTCTCCTATGTTAGCTGGTTTCCTAGGCTTTAGTAGCGGGACCACCTTGGCCATTTTCCATTTTTCGGGTATGACAAAGGTGGAAAGAGACAGGTTGAAGACACGTGCTAAATATTTGAAACCCTCTTTCCCTAGGCTTTTAAGCATCGGCATGGCTATGCCGTCTGGGCCCACTGCTTTGGATGATTTAGCATGACCGATGGCATCCTCAACCTCTTTGGCGGTGATGGTAATTGGTGACGCGCTGAACTTATGTTTATGTGCGTGTCTGTTGGCCCCCCGTCTATTTTTGTCGACCGTAGAATGCATTATATATTGTCGGCAGAAAGCGCTCGCGCATTTTTTCCCATCCGACAGCACTTTGTCGCCAAAGGCGATGTAAACTTTGTCATTGTGACTAGACGGATTCGATAGGGACTTTACAGTGGACCAAAGTTTACCTACACCAGCAGAGAGGTTACAACCATTAGGTGCTCCTCCCATTTCGCCCGCTTGTGTTCATCCACAAGCAATCTGATGCGTTGCTTTATATCCCTTATTTGGGGGTCGCCGGGATCGAGCTGTCTTATAAGGTCACGTTCTCTCGCTAAACTTGCGGCCTCTGCCGGAAAGTGGGGCCGAATTTCGGGAATTCTACCGGCGGGAATGAAACGAGCCGAGGCAGATTCAATGACCTTGCGGAAAGCACGCTCCCCTTGGCGGGCATCAGTTGGGATAGGGAGGGCAGCAAAGCGGTTGTTTGTAAAGGATTTGTATTCGTCCCACTTTCCTTTTTTAAAGTTAATGAAAGTGCGTTTTTCTGCGACGATGAAGTCGGCGGAACGCTCGAGCGAAATAAGTATAGGCAGGTGGTCGGATGCCAATATTACCATCGGCTGCCAGTTGACGCAGTTTACGAGTTCTGCGCTCACGATTGAAATATCCGGCGAACTATGACAGCTTCCATACGTGGGGGGGTGTCTCCGTTTATTGTGCAGAACGTCGTTTCTTCTATTTGATCCGCTAACATCTCACCCCTACTGTCAACCCGCAAGTTTGAATGCCATATATCGTGATGGGCATTGAAATCGCCTAAAATAATGCGATCGTTTCCAGTGAGTACGGCGCTGATATCAGGGCGGTATCCACTGGGGCAACAGGTGACAGGAGGGATGTAGATGTTGACGATTTCTAGGTTTGCATCGCCCGACCAGACAGATAATCCTTGACGTTCTAACACACTGTCCCTGCGGTCGATGTCGGGATCAAATATATGATAAGGCGCAGACTACGAGACATCCTAGGGCGTGAACAGCAAGGAGCCACAAAAGATTCATAGAAGTTACGTGGATGTCTGGTTTTGGGGTCTAGCCCAGAACAACCTGTCCGATGCAACCATCCCTTACACGAGACACACTGACAAGAGTATGACCGTCCTAAAAAGATTATTTTCCGGCAGATACAGCAAAACCATTTCTCAGGACGCAACAAATTAAATGGGGTTACACTGAAATGGCAGTCCTTGGTCGGGAAAAATCCCGAGTCGCACCGGTACATAGAACCGACGGCCTTGGGAAGCGACTACTACGAAGTTCAAAACTATAAATTAAATAAATTATAATGCGTGCGTTTAATAAAACAAATTAATAAAGTGTATATATAAAGTTTAATGTATATAATGTTTAATGTGAAGTTCGGTTAGTAAGCACATACATACATACATATGTATGTACATAATATGTACTTATTTCTACGATTTTTGTTTTAAATTCAAAGAAAATGGAAACATTTTATATCAAATGTGCGTACACAAATATAAATATAATTATAATATAACAATATGGTAAAAAAATTTGAAAAAAAGTTGAAATAAAGTTTTTGAAACCGACGCCAATGTGGTTTAACAAACGGTGCAGTACCGTTGTTTTCGCTAGAGCATGTACTAACGCGTGTGTGAATATGTTTGTGGCAAATATATATGTAGCAAGCATGCGTATTTATGTATTCATATATTTACGTATATATATGGCAACATTTCGTGCAAAGCTGTTGATGGTAATACGGAACAAGTTTTGTTTATTTGAATTCAGATTTAAGTTAAATATAGCAATAAAATCATTAGAAATGAAATGTACTTATGTGTAATTTATACAAATAAAAAAAGACTACGTAAGTTTAAATATATCTTTATCCGGCTTTTATTTTTTCCACAGGTATTAATGCCATATGAACAGAAAACTCTGTTGATGTAAAGGTTTACGCTATTAATCTATAAAAAAACAAATATCTGTTATTTCAATAGATTTCACTGGTAGTGTCATTTCGACAATAAACTCTGTTAATCTAACAGTTTACGCTGGTTATTTCGAATGAACAAAAAATCTTTGTCATTTCTACGTCTTTCGCTGTTACTCTCATCTTAACATTAAATCTGTTAATTTTACAGTTTGCGCTGGTAATTTCAAAAGATAAGAAATCCCTTTCATATTGACAGTTTTGATTGGTATTCTTAGAGCGACAGTAATATTTGTTTTTGACTACTAAAACGGTAAATTACGGATCTACGATTTGTGCGCAGTTGATTCAACATCTTGTTGCGATGAATAAAAATCGACAGAAATTTCGGTTGAATTGACCGGTATTTCGGTTGATTTTACCAGTCTTTTTCTTTCAGTGTGGCGTATTTTGGCTGTCCTATTTATCCCTAATAGACCTATGAAAACTAACATAACAATAAATCACGTCCAGTAAGAACCGTTTGTATAAGCTTTCATCTATGTTGAAGATAAGCATGACTGAAGGTGTTGTCTCAAGTTTTTTTCGAAAAAAGCTCCCAGCTGATAATGTTCGGTCACATCCGAACTTAGACTCCCTTACTTGTTTCGAGTTATATGGGTAAGGGGCATGTCCTTTGTCACATTTTCTTTAATACTTACATAAATAGCAAGCTGTTTGCTCCAGCTGGCGCCATGTTGGCAATCACTTGCCTCTCGCTGCCTAAAGCTTCCAATAGTACGCGGACAGTACGCTCATCGCTACTAACTACTGCCTGGCGTAATTCGCGATGTTTTATCATACGGACTTGCTCACGTGCATCTGCAAAGATAGAAACAAATTTAATGGTGTGGGTTAGAAGTTTACGATCTTTCTTCTAAAGTTTTCTTTCAATTTTGTAGAAATATTGATATACCTAAGCATCGAGTTAATTCAATAACTTCATCAACAAAGTAGTCGCACGCATCCAAAGCAGTTTCAGTGCCAGACTTTGGCTTGCCCACAAAATTCCATGCCATATTGAATTCAAAGTGACAACTTAACTACACATTTAAAATACATTAAAAATTATGTGTATATATATGTAGTATGTGTGTATATTTAGTATAAGTATACATATATATTACACTATTTTTCTTCGTTTCAGTTTACTGA
The DNA here is from genome assembly GCF_040869045.1 of Eurosta solidaginis. Lineage (NCBI taxonomy): Eukaryota > Metazoa > Arthropoda > Insecta > Diptera > Tephritidae > Eurosta > Eurosta solidaginis. The sequence continues at coordinate 396,156,619 of NC_090319.1, forward strand.
ATTACGTACAGTAAAAGCATACATACATATGTATATGAAAGTTGTGTGAAAAATCAATACATAAACTACTTTTATGTTGTATCAAGCCGTTGTGTTACACAGGTTATTAAGTTCCATTTTCGTACATATCACAGTTTATTTAATTTTTTTTTGTATTTTGTTGACCGTCTAGCTTCAATGAAAAAAATTAACAATGAACTCTCATAAAAGCAGCAACTCACAAAACTTTGAGTCAAATCGTTACTGCCGAAGGCATTGTAATGTTAACATATTTACGGATAATCAATATTACAAGGTGTCCTTTAGTCCTGCAATATAAAATTATAAAAGCAATAAGACAGAAAAAACAAGTTGTGTAAAAGTGTTTGTAAAAAATTTTCCAACAGCCTAATTCATATTATCCCAATAATATGATTGCCGTTAAGTTGTTTTACTCTTATTATTACCGCGATTGTAGCGAAAACCGTAACATTCAGCGCTGTCACTTTAAAGTAGCCATATTTTTACAAACTGAGGTGAACAAATTGTTTATGGTGTAGGCATCAGAGAAACTAAATGGGATAAGAGGGCTGTTCCATCATCACACGTGGGTCAATTGAACGTAATATTTTATCTTTGTTGAAGCATTCTGATGAAAACAGCTGGGAATTTCCCATATATAAGTTGAAAAACTTAACATTATATTACACTAGCCTTTACCCGCGGCCTCGTCCACAAGGAGAAAATAAAATATATGGGCTATTAACCTGCTTATCAAGTTATTTGTTTTAAAATAATTGTCATTAAAATAATATACATAGATATTTTATTTTTGTAATAGAGTAAAAAAATTATTAAATGAGCTGATAACCTGATAGGATCCCCAAATGATCGAAATTATCCATAAAAAGGCACGAAATGACCCCGACGGGATCCCGGACGGATCCCGAAAACTATGCAGAAATGATTCCGGAAGAGTCCCAAAATGATCCCGAAAAAGTTCTCAAATGACCCCGACGGGTGGGAGAAAGGAAACGGAGGGTGTCACTGCTCACTTTGTAAACCATCGCATTATTTCACCTATTAATTTTCTGATATTGGGGAAGGTCAGTAAACGTAAAGTTATAATGTGTAAAAATTATTAAAAAGTAATTGTTCGAAAGGTCGTGGGACCGCCCCCCTTCCATTTTCGAAAAAAAAATCGCCAGTAGACTATTGTCACAAATTTCATCAAAATGCATTCAGTCACAAAGACGAAAAAATACAATAATTAAATTATAACTGTTCTTAGGGGGCGGGGACCTCCCCTTTTCAAAAAAATATAGCTAGAAGTTTATTATAGACTATTGGCTATATGTGTGCCAAACCTCTCCCGATATTTTTCGACGAGTTTTAGCAGTTGTGAGCTAAAGTAAAGGATTACCCTTAAGTAACTTGCTCATTGTATTGGTTCATAGCATAGAAGCAATTTGTTCCTGTGATGAGAGTTATGTTTGAGTATGTGACTGGTAACAGGAAATAATGCTGTCACAGGTAATCAGTCACGAATATTCCTTGTAAGCTGTCGCTGAAATGTACTGTGATATTTCAGTAGCTGTGACAAAATCACAGGTACACGGATATTTGCCAACTCTACTATGTAGGTGCGTCAACATACGTATTCGTAGACTTACACGGATAGTTTCAAGTATCACCTGATGAAGAAATGGCATTAGTGGCATAGTCGTTTATTTAAGAGCTGGGCTCACAAATCTCACGTCCGTGTCCATGAACAGTTCCAAGTTTCACGAGATGAAGAGATGGATTTGGTATAGCCGACTATTTTAGAGCTTGGCTCTATAGAGCACTAATTTGCGCATTTTATTATCGTAACGTCTGGGGTGTGAACGAGTTTTTCTAAGTAAAAATTTAATTTTAGTTTCAGGAAATTTTGGTTTAGGTTTGTTTAATTTTTTTGTTATGTATATATTTCATTTCATTGCGTTTCATTCCATTTCATTTGTTTAAAATTCATTTTATTTTACTTTATTTCATTTTGTCCTTTTTATTATCATTTTATTTTATTTTATTTCAGTTTATATTAGCCAATTTTTTTTTTTTTTTTTTTTGATTTTAGTTGTATTTATGTTATTTTATCTTATTTTAATTAATTTTAATAAAAATACAGTAAATTTTATTTAATCATATTTTTTTAATTTATTTCATTTAATTTTCCAATTTATTACCCAATTTTTTATCCACTCATGGCTGGCAGGGCTTCTTCACTATTAGCTTTGCTGTTTACATGTAAGTTAGCAACGCTTTTCTTCTCACGCCCAAAATTTCTGATGATAAGTCTACCATTGAAAGTGTGATCTGATACTTCCTATCGCTGGCTACTAGCACTAACTTTACAACATTATTCTCACGCCTAAACTGCTGACGATATGTCTACCATTGGGCGTGTGACCAAACACTCCACATAGCTTGCTATAAGCTTTAACTTTAGCAACAACAATACTGACTAAACCCGAAACTCACTTCAACGCGCAACAATAAGAATTCTCAAGCACCAAACTACAGCTACAGTGGCAACAACAACATCGGCTAACATCAGCGGCTAAACGCAAGCAGTTAGGTTAGGTTAGAGCTAAGTTATATTGTTAGAATTAATTCCGTCTATAAAGAATCGTAATAAAGAGCATACGGCTCAATATAATAAGTGTCGCGTGTTTTATTTACTGGCGCCCAACAAGGATTCACCAAGGTTGTTGTGTTGTGGGATTCAAGGGGTTGTGTAGCGCAATATATAGCTTCTCAAACCCAATTGTCAACCTCACCTTCGAGCGGTGAATCCCGTTTCACTAACAGACGAGGCTCTGGCGATCCCAAGCTCCTCATGGAACTTGGGGGTGGGGAGGGAGGGATGGCCTGAAGGTTTAATGTGGCCATATAAATCGTTCCCGAGATGGTCGGGCCAGCACCTTAATGGTGCTGTGTTACCGGAGCGTATCGGATCTGTATCCGACAAAGGATCATAACATCGATAACACTCCCCAAAGCCTTCGGGGAGTAACCTAATCGCTACAACAACAACAACAAGGATTCACCAAATTTTACCTCAACAGGTATTTAACTAATCAAAACAAGGAAGTATCCGATAATGATCTGGCTGCTAATAATTATATTGTAAGAACAAAATTTGTGAATATTGCTAGTGTTCTTTTAAATTTATTGATTTGTAGTGAAAATTTTAAAAATAAATTAGGAGAAGTGATACAAAAACAATTGCATACGAAAACAATTATAAAATCAATATTTGAAAATTTTAGTAAACGCAATTTCCTTTTATTAAACGCACAATTTTAATTAAATTTACCATCGAGTCGCCCTAGCGTACTATACTTTACCTGAACGGGTTTCGACCCTGCCTTGCTGTTTTTTTTTTTTTTGTTTTTGTGGTAAACTCTCATAGCCCTATAATGGATGCTGAAGCATTTCAACCTGCTATCGCGGAGCTCTTGAAAAATAATAATTCGCAATATGACGCAAAAATTTACGAGTTAACAAAAAAATTGAAAAGCTCGAAACGGGCCCAAAAATGGAGACTTATTCGGAGGTAAATATGGAAAATTCACTTCCAACGACTTTAGAGGCGGTAAAATACCTGCCAGAATTCAAATAGATGATAGATTAACATACCCTTCATGGAGACGATTAGCGTTGTATATGGACAAAGTGTATAAAAGATCAACAATCAATGTACAAGCCCTCCTTAAAGTTAGAACAAAGGTGACTGGCCATGCCGACCAGGTTCTATCCGAATATAATACTGTCCTCTATTTAAGACGCCATAGTGGCGAGGCTAGACCACGCATATGCAGAGAGAAGGCCGTTACACGTACTGGAGAAACAGCTTAGTACCATGAGGCAAGGAAAGTTGAGTATTAACGAATATTATGATAGAATAGAAAAACAGTTTACACTGATATCGTCGAAGATAATGATGGAAACCGAAAGGCAGGAAATAATAGATGTTTTGCTCAAAAAATATAGATCCGGCGCTCTTCGGACTTTTGTATCAGGTCTACAACCCTCAATAGGTAATATTATTTACTCAAAAGGTCCGCAGGACATGCCCACTGCGCTTGCGATGGCTCATGAAATAGAGAGCAACCGGTGGAGATACCAGTTTGCTAACTCCTTCGAAGAATTCACCTACAGGCACCCACAAAAAAACCCTTATTACAAACAGGCTTCCAGGGTAGAAAATAGAAGTCCCGAGGGACCTGTTCCAATGGTTGTAATCTATCGCTATCTCAGTACAAAAGAAATGTGCGAACAAACGACTTTAACCAATATCCTCGAAATCCCTCCCAACAGAGTAAAGGTCGAACCGCCGGTACAAGTGCGGGAAAGAATGAGGGGCCCCCGGATCATGTTCAAAAAAGAAGACTTGAGAGCTCGGGTAAATCGAACAACGCTATTCCTCATAAAGCACAAAAGATAAATACCATTTCCGAGGAATCGGAGGAAGAAGAGTGACGGCGAGGACAATTTTTTAGAGTAGGAGCCTTTTCCCTCCCTTATATAGAGAAGAGGCTGAACAATAAAACTGTTCTGAAAATTTTTTGGATACCGGCACTCCTAAAAATTACATAAATAATCTTTCAGTATTGAAAAACATTCAACAGGTATATAAACCTTTTAGAATTAAAACTGTCTTCGTGTCACAAATTATAACAAGGAAGTGCAAGGTACGAATTTTAGGACACATTTCTGAATTCTTTATTTTGTCCGGCCTGACTTCGTTTGATGCCATAGTGGGCTAGATTTTCTAAAAAACATAGGTGCACAAATTGATACGACGAGTAACACGCTGCAATATTTAGAGGGATCTGAAAACATAAAGTTGTTTAAATGTAGAGATGTGTCGCATTTATTTTTTGATTCCGAGAAAGTACCCTCTGAGGTTTTACCTGAATTTGAAGATATCATTAAGAAAAATAAAAGCGCGTTTGCAGACCCAAATTTAGGGTTGCCTTTCCATACTAAAGTAAAGGGACTACAACTGATGAGGCCATATACAGAAAGTCGTACCCCTACCCCATTGCATACACAAAATTCGTGAATGAAGAGATCCAGCGTCTTCTAAAGGATAAGATCATTCAACCATCGCGAAGTTCCTATAATAGCCCGATATGGGTTGTAAAAAAGAAAACAACAAATGAGAATGGTGACCGGGACTTGAGGTTGGTTATCGATTTTCAAAAATTAATTAAAGTAACCATCGCCGATAGATACCCGATGCCGGAAAACTCTGCAATTTTATCAAATCTGGGCACTGGGAAGTACTTTTCAACCTTAGATTTGAAGAGCGGGTTTCATCAAATTTTGCTTGACCCAAGTGACCGCGAGAAGACTGCGTTTTCTGTTAATAATAGAAAGTATGAGTTTTGTCGCCTACCTTTCGGATTAAAAAATGCCCCAAGTATATTCCAAAGGGCAATCGATGACGTTTTGAGAGACGTCATAGGAAGAATTTGTCATGTTTATATGGACGATGTGGTTATTTACTCAGCTACGAAAGAACAACACCTAAAGAATTTAAAAGAGGTCATTCAGAAATTGGAGAGAGCTAATATGCGCATCACTCCAAAAAAATCAAAGTTTTTTATGAAAGAAGTCGAGTTTTTGGGATTTATTATTAATGAAAATGGTATTAAAACATGTCCAAAAAAGGTTAATGATATCCTTCAATATAAGAGACTAGAATCTCTTCGGGCTCTTCGGTCATTCCTTGAACTATCTCGGTACTACAGACGGTTCATCCAAGACTACGCCCGTATTGCCAAACCGCTCTTCAAATATTTAAGGGGTGATAACGGAAATGCAAAAACAAAACAATCAAGAAATGTTAAAGTACAGTTAGATGAAGAGGCAGTAAATGCATTCGAACGTATTAAGATGATTCTAGGTTCGGAGGATGTTCTGTTGCAACATCCCGAGTTTGGGAAACCCTTTGAACTTTCCACTGATGCATCAAGTGTGGCAATAGGTGCTGTCTTGTCTCAGAATAAGAGACCCATAACCTTTATTTCAAGGACGTTATCAAAAAAAGTAAAAATGTATGCATCGGACCACGAAATCAAATACTTTGTGAAATTTCCTAAACTTAGTGAATCTTGTAACTTAGTTAAGATATACCCCGTTATTCATAGCGGTTCATTTTTAAATTTAGAAACTAATATTATGGGTAGGTGTATTGAAGCTGTGAAATCGCTTACCGCATGCCAATCAGCCGCAGACATGTTAGTGTGCATCGAATCCGTAGACTCGCCATGTGTAACCGCATTACTGAACAAAAATACAGCAACATGTCACACAATAACAGCAGTCGGAATACCCAAAATACAGCATGTTGATGATGGTCTCGTGATAATCAACGAAGCCTCGGCTGATGTGCGAGAAGATGGTAAAACTACAATGACACGAGTGAAAGGAACTTACTTGATTAACTTTAAAAACAGTTTATTGGTTAATGACTCAAAGTTTGAAACCAACCAAAGCCCAACACATATCGTTGAGCCGCCAAAAAAGATATCGATAAACATCTCCGAACATAAAGAGCCGCTTACTATTGAGTATTTAAACAACCTTCATATAATCAACACTAACGCCCTGATTCTAGTGTGGTAACAACATTCTTCACCACGGTAACGAAATCATGTGGCAACTTTTCGCCCTTTTGGTATTCTACCCGCGAAAGTAGCCGGATAATTTTTTACCCGCAAAAGTAGGTGGTTACATCGAAATAACCACACAACAGCTGTTGTTTAGAAAAAGGCAAAACTGAAAAATAACGAATTGCAAGCGCAAATAAGTAAAGATAATAGTAAAAAAGTGTTGCCTCTTGCTATACATATTTGTTTACATTATGTACTTTCACAGAATAAATTACAATATATACCTATGTAGAAACTTATCATACATAATATGCATATACACATCGTCCCGTTTATTCGTTAACCTCGTATCTACAAGTGAGATATTTTCGGTAAAGCGAACACGGTTGCCACACCATGTTTTCATGTGGGACCAAAATTCACCGAAAAAAGGACCAACTTTTTGTTTTATTTTATTAGTATAAAATACAAAACTTTAGGATATTTCCATATAAAATTTTACCAAAACATAGTGAAGACTTTTCTTTAATTCAAGCTGAACAAACAAATATATGTGCATGCAACCAAAAATGGTACTAAATTTTGACATATGATAAGTCTATGTCTTTCACCAACCAAACGTTGTGAACCTAGTTTTGGTCACAAATCTCTTGGTTCTAGCATTATGTTATTGATTGCAATGAAATAAAATGTAGAGTGCAGCTAGGTTCAAAACTTGCGTTCTGGTGTTGCCGAACTATGTATGTGGATATCTCAGTAAATCATAAATGAAACTAGGCAATTTTGTTAGTGCTATTTTTATAGATGCTTACTTTTTCCCTTAACGTTTAAACTTCATATCAGAGCCTAGATTCAGTAAGTGTGTTTTGATCCCAGGCCTCAGGGGTTCTGCTAGCACCTACGGGAATAATTTTATACAAAACATTTCTTCCGAAATCAAATCTCTTTTGCATTTGCTTCCTTCTGTCTTCGAGTTAAAATATTTCATGTGCCAAGATAATAGTTTTCAATTGCCTTGCGTGGCTTAACACCACAATAGTCCTGGAATTCCTTGAACTCATTGAGCTGGGTGAGAAAGATTTAAATATCATAGTGCCAAACGAGAAGTAATGCATAGAATTTCTTTGTATACGTTTTGAAAGTGGTAGGCTCACGGCAGAGTGCTCGCTATAAGCTATGCTAGGCGAGAAGCAATTTTTATTTTCATATATTTTACATAGTGTTGTATAACCGATCGAAATATCTAGCCGTTATTACTTAATATTGTTATAAAACAAAATTTTTTTTTTTGATTAGTCTGTTATTTCATCAACAATTAACGAAAATGTGTTTGCCAACACTTTTTTTTTTAATGCCTGGCATAAATTATATCCTAGGTGAAATGTTATTGTTCTGGTACATTTTATTGACTGAGCAATTTTTTATGTTGAGAGTTCCATTGAAGTAAATTCAAAATTATATGGGGGCTAACGAAAGTGTGGCAAATTTTTGGGCAATATTGTGAATTTTTACCTCAGTGAAAAGAAAGAAAAGTACCAATCGTGGCTACTGCCTAAAAAGGACCAAAATTGAAGAAAATGGACCAGCGGACCAAATGGGGTTGGAAGGGACCATTTTTGGTCCAAATGGACCAAAGTGGCAACCGTGAAAGCGAAGAAAACTACCTTTCAAATTTCTCCACAGACACTGGTGAGCTTTTCGGTGATGACAGCGTTACCACTTTGGCCAGAATCGCGGATAAAAGAACTGGTAACGATATTCGGTTACATAATGTTCTGGGTACTATTTTACCGGTAACGCTCAGAATCGGGGCGTAAAAGGCTAAATCATATCGCAGTCGTAGCTGAGCAGAAAAATGCCGTAACCTGGATATGGCTCGCACTTACGTTTATTTCAATATATTTCATTACATTTCTCCTGATTAAACTGAAACAAAACCCCAAAATAACTGTTAACAATAAAACCTACGGAGGAGGGCGTTCCGTTAGTGTGGAGGACATGCAAATAGCTACAATTAACGCTGTAAAACAAGTCAACCGAAACAGGGTCGTCTCAGTTTAAGAGGGGGAGAATTTAGCAACGTTTTTCTTCTCACGCCCAAAATTGCTGATGATAAGCCTACCATTGAAAGTGTGATCTGATACTTCCTATCGCTGGCTACTAGCACTAACTTTACAACATTATTCTCACGCCTAAACTGCTGACGATATATCTACCATTGGACGTGTGACCAAACACTCCACATAGCTTGCTATAAGCTTTAACTTTAGCAACAACAATATTGACTAAACCCGAAACTCACTTCCGTTCACTTCAACGCGCAACAATAAGAATTCTAAAGCACCAAACTACAGCTACAATGGCAACAACAACATCGGCTAACATCAGCGGCTAACCGCAAGCAGTTAGGTTAGGTTAGAGCTAAGTTATATTGTTAGAATTAATCTTAATATATAAAAAACACGTGTCACACAATTGAGGCCAATGGACTCCTAAACTACTGAACCGATTTTGAATTTGTTTTGCACCCCGTGTGTATTTTGATCTAACTTGAAATATAGGATAGGTGACTGGGTGACTAGGGTCTCGAGATATAGGCCAAAACGTGGACCCGGGTACCCCTAGAGTGTGTTTATAGAATATGGATATCAAATGAAAGCTGTTGATGAGTGCTCTAGCAGAGGGTAATTTTCATACCCCTGTGTGACTAGGGTCTCGAGATATAGGCAAAAACGTGGACCCGTGTACCCCTAGAATGTGTTTACAGAATATGGATATCAAATGAAAGCTGTTGATGAGTGCTTTAGTATAGGGTAATTTTCATACCCCTGGGTGACTAGGGTCTCGAGATATAGGCAAAAACGTGGACCCGGGTACCCCTAGAGTGTGTTTATAGAATATAGATATCAAATGAAAGCTGTTGATGAGTGCTTTAGTATAGGGTAATTTTCATACCCCTGGGTGACTAGGGTCTCGAGATATAGGCAAAAACGTGGACCCGTGTACCCCTAGAATGTGTTTACAGAATATGGATATCAAATGAAAGCTGTTGATGAGTGCTTTAGTAGAGGGTAATTTTCATACCCCTGAGTGACTAGGGTCTCGAGATATAGGCCAAAACGTGGACCCGGTACCCCTGGAGTGTGTTTATAGAATATGGATATGAAATGAAAGCTGTTGATGAGTGCTTTAGTAGAGGGTAATTTTCATACCCCTGGGTGACTAGGGTCTCGAGATATAGGCAAAAACGTGGACCCGGGTACCCCTAGAATGTGTTTATAGAATATGGATATCAAATGAAAGCTGTTGATGAGCGCTTTAGTAGAGGGTAATTTTCATACCCCTGAGTGACTATGGTCTCGAGATATATGCCAAAACGTGGACCCGGGTACCCCTAGAGTGTGTTTATAGAATATAGATATCAAATGAAAGCTGTTGATGAGTGCTTTAGTATAGGGTAATTTTCATACCCCTGGGTGACTAGGGTCTCGAGATATAGGCCAAAACGTGGACCCGAGTACCCCAAGAATGTGTTTATAGAATATGGATATCAAATGAAAGCTGTGGATGAGTGCTTTAGCAGAGGGTAATTATCATACCCCTGGGTGACTAGGGTCTCGAGATATAGGCAAGTGAATGTCTAGACAGTGTTTATACAATATGGATATCAAATGAAAGCTATGAGTGCTTTAGTACAGAGTAATATATTATCCCGAGACGGACTGGGACTGGAACTGGGATTAGGACTAGGACTGGGACTGAGACTCGGAGTGGGACTGGGACTGGAATAAAATACATACCATCCTCTGGGACAGGCAATAAGGGATGCAGAAGAATAAGAAGAAATTGAGAGAAGAGAAAAAAGATAGGGAGAAGGAGATTGAGAAAGAGAATGAGACGAAGATGGAGATAGATGAAGCGAAAAAGACTGGGGAAGGAATGAATAAAAGGATTAGGAAAAAGTGAAGAGGGGGGAGGGCAGATTCAGACGCAAAAAGCGTATTAAAATGTATGCAGATAGGCCAAATTCAGGGCAGGACAACGTCTGCCGGGTCTTCTAGTTCATTCTATAAAGAATCGTAATAAAGAGCACACGGCTCAATATAATAAGTGTCGCGTGTTTTATTTACTTGTATGTGGGACTGTTTAGTTTGCTGTTGTTGTGCATTTATATTTAATTTTTTATATATTAATTTTTTTTTTTAATATTCTGGTGCAAAAGTTCACCCGTAAACTGGAGAGGATCACGGAAATTAACTTTGTTATTTATTTGACATATGATTTTTTTATTATCATATTTTTCATCTTCAGAAGCTCTATAATTACTTCTAGTATCCTTTTCAGCTCTGTAGCCGTTTTTTCATAGTTTGGTTACCCTTTAGGGTGCTAGAACTGGTTTAACAGGCCAAACTGTAGGAAAACGACTTCAGAGCTCAAAAGAAAATTAGAAGTATTTAGTAATATTAAAAAAGTAATGTGTATTATAGAAGGTTCATAAAGTTGCTTCAATAACTTTCATAATTCTTAGAACGCGGTGATAACATTTTTTACGTGGACAGACAATATTTACAGCTAAGGTTATAGTTCGCAAGAATTCTGCTGATGTACCTGGTATACGCAAATAATTCGAAGTCAAAGTGTATTGATTAGGAGAAACCGTAGGGTGATACTCTAGCATAATAAGGGAGACGGCCATCATGGTGTAGAGGTAGCGTTCTCCACTTCGAAGATCCTCGGCAAAAGGACCATCAAACTCCTTTAGAAAACACTTTTCTAATGGGAGTACCCCTCGGTAGTGTTTTAGCAAACACTGCGAGTATATTTCTACCATGAAAAGGTTCTGTGCGAAAATTCATTTGCATTGCAGATGCCGTTAGGAGTCGGCATAAAATATGTAGGTCCCGTTCCACCATTTTGTAAGAAATACTTAAAAGTAACACGATCCAAATTGGAAGAAAGGATTGGCCTCAATCTTCTCGGAGGTAAATCTTACCAAATTATCATCATGGGATGAATTTTATACTTGATCAGAGGTTCCACCACAAGTGAAACTTCATGAACTTCTTATTTATTCTTTACTTATTTATTTGTTGACAGCCACATGGTCTATAATCATTCACTTTTGTATTACATTATTAAATATTTCTTTACATTATTAAAATTTTTTATATCCAACGGTTTTTCTTTAGGCCTTTGTAGAACAGATTTTTCTTGGTAGTTTCTGTCTGGCAAAATAAAATTAATAAATAAATGTAAGGCTCTCTTCCAATTTGCGTCGTGCTACTTTCAAATTTTCCTACAAATTAGCAGGATGGGACCTTCCTGGGTTTAAGCCGATTCCGAACGGCATCTGCAGTGCAAATGAATTTTCGCACAGATCCTTTTCATGGTAGAAATATAAGAGAAGCTCGGCCTAAAATATCTTCGGAGGTTATCACGTCTTACATTTATTATTTTTTTATCATACATCTATAGCTTTTGTAGTCCTTGTTTTTAGATGGTAAGTACTGATTATTCAATTAAATTTTTTCCATGTAAAAAAAATACATGTACCGTTGGCGTAAGTTTCTTTTCAGGATTCTTCTGAAGCAGCAGTCTTGCAGTTGTAGATGCATATTCGGGTACATTAACTTTTTCATGGGAATTTAAAACATTCAAAATAATTAGATTTGCCAACGTTTAGAAAAATAAACAGATTTAAATATTTGATTCCACCTAAAATAAAATTAACTTTCATTACAATATTGTATTTACAAGAAAGCAGCAACCGGCCCGGGTTTTGTTGCTTGTGTCTACAACCCTAATAGGTCCAATGACCTGGTAGTCCTATTTCAGAAATTGTCGGAATTTTCTATATATTATGAGCATGTGATTATATGCGGGGATTTTAATATAGATATTCTTAATATTGACTCCCGTAGTAAGTCCCTTATAAATAACTTTATAGCGTGTGATTTAAATATTATAAATCAATTAGCAACTCGCTTTGCTAATAACAGTAAGCCTACCTTGCTTGACCTAATTTGTGTTAACAATGCCAATTACGTAAATCATTTTGACCAACTCCCTATGGAAGGTATATCTGACAATGAAATGCTGTTCTTATCATATGATTTGCAATTCAATGTAAAAGAACCCGGCTTTGAAATAACGTATATGAATTACAATGGTGTAAACTTAGAAGCCCTTAGTGAAGAGGCTTCTCGACTTGACTGGAGTGGATGTTTGTCATTTTCTAAGTTAGACGAAAAATTACAATATTTTAATAACCACGTTAATTACCTGTTTAATACATATGTCCCGCTAAAGACCGTAAAAATCCAGAGCCATAAAAAACCGTGGTTTACATCAGAGATCTTGAAATTAATAAAAAAATGAGAGAGAGCTTACAGGGTTTGAAAGCGATGCCAGAATGATTACCACTGGGAAGCCTACCGTCTCTTACGGAACCAAACCAACCTCTGCATCCGAAATGCTAAGGTAGCTTACTTCAGCATTAAATTTGATCTAAAAATGATCATCTGCAATGCAACGTAGACTCCAATGTTTTGAATGCACATTTCTTGTGTGATCATACAAATCATAGTACACCTAATGCTAATTTCCATAAGGATAACGAAGATATGATTGCGGTAAAGAATAGACCGAATACCAATATTTTTGATTTCACAGTAGTAACAGAGGGTGATGTGGTGGATGCTATCTTGGCTATTAGGTCCAATGCAGTAGGAATCGATGGCATTAGCGTACGTTTTATCAAGCTTCTTCTTCCTTATGTAATCTCCTCGATAACGCATATATTTAATTTTTCAATCACATCCTGTGGGTTTCCTACTCAGTGGAAAAGGGCTAATGTCATTCCGGTTCCTAAATCAAAGACTCCGGTTTCATGCAAAGACTTTAGACCAATAAGCTTGCTACCTGCGCTATCCAAAGTATACGAGAAATTACTATCAAAACAGATAACTGACTATGTTTATAATAACCGTTTACTATCTGAGGCTCAATCTGGATTTAGAAGAGGGAATAGTTGTGCTACATCTATGTTAAAAATTCTTGAGGACATACGTCCAGCCAACGACCATAATGAACTCATAATTCTAGTTCTTTTAGATTTCTCAAGAGCTTTTGACATGGTTGATTATAAAATATTACTTCGCAAGCTTGAAACAGCATATAACTTCAGCCCTTTCGCAATTAAGTTAATGCAAAGCTATCTCACTGGCCGCTTTCAGCAAGTTCAGTGTGATGATAAGTTATCTTATTTGAAGCCCATAATGTCTTGTGTTCCGCAAGGATCCATCCTAGGCCCAATATTGTTTACTCTGTTTATTAACGATATAGTCACTTGCTGCCATGATGTGTCTATTCATCTTTATGCTGACGATACCCAAATTTATATACCTCGTCCGATCGGGCTTTCGGAAGATTTATTTATTAGGCTGAATGATGATTTAAGACGCATCGGGAACTGGGCTCTTTTAAATAACTTGTCCCTGAATGCTACAAAATCTAAGGCGATGGCAATATCGAACATAACATATGATTTAAGTAGCCTTCCTGAAATTATGCTTAATGGCGATAAAATATTTTTTCACGATGCTGTCACCAATTTAGGATTCAAAATCAATTCAAATCTGACCTGCACTGACCATATCAACTTTGTGGTTGGTAAAATCTATAATATCCTTCGTAACTTATACAGAACTGCCTATTTATTACCGCGAGACGCTAAAATGAAGCTAGTCAAAACTCTTATAATAAAAAATAAAAATAAATGTAAGGCGCGATAACCTCCGAAGAGATCTAAGGCCGAGCTCCTCTTCCAATTTGCGTCGTGCTCCTCTTGATTTTTTCCTACAAATTGGCCGGACGGGACCTACATGTTTTATGCCGACTCCGAACGGCATCTGCAAGGCAGATGAGTTTTCACTGAGAGCTTTTCATGGCAGAAATACAATCGGAGCGCTTGCCAGACACTGCCGAGGGGCGACCCCGCTTAGAAAAATTTTCTTCTAATTGAAAAATCTTATTTCTAAAATTTTGATGTTGCTTTGCCCGGGAGTTGAACCCAGGGCATACGGTGTGACAGGCGGAGCACGCTACCATCACACCACGGTGGCCGCCACTCTTATAATACCTCACATTTCTTATGGAGAACTTATTTATGGTAGCCTTGATTCGCTGTCGCTTAACAAATTGCAGCTAGCCATAAACAATACTGCTCGGTTCGTATTTTCTAAGAGGAAATTTGACCATATATCTTCGTACGCTGCCCAAATTCTCGGAAGCGACGTTTGTACTTTCCTAAAAATGAGAAATTTATGTTTCTTACACAAACTACTACATTTTCAATATCCGCCTTACTTATTTAATAAACTAACTTTGTGTCAGTCTACTCGGACTCTGAATCTATTGATCCCGAACTTTAAGTACGTGACATCCTCCAGAATGTTCTTTGTCAGTACAATCCGTCTTTGGAACTCACTACCCTCCAAGACGAAAGCAATCAGAAAAGCCAGATGTTTCAAACTAGCAGTAATATCCTTCCTTAATCCATAACTTATCTTAATTATATAATTCTATCAACTTACTTTAAATTATATAATTCTATCATTGATTATTCAACTAATGGGCCAAGGATGCTCCTTTCACACAATGTACAGATAAAAATTAATAGATTTTCTTTTTTAAATGTTATTATCTTCTTTACCTTTTATTCTTCAAGAAAACTCGTTTTTATATGTAATTTGTAGTTGTAAGATATGATTGATGTACTATCTAAAAGACATATGCCGTCTTTTAGTGAGTTTTACAGCTCCGGCTTACGCTCAATTCTCACGGGAATGCTCTGGATCATTGAGAGACTTGAGAAGCAGATGTCGTGAAATTTTCGCACACGTGAAATGTGATAGGCAGATGTCGCCGCTGTTTTTCATTTAACACATACGGCGAAAGGCTAAGCAGCGACATCTATTTTTGAAAAAGTAAGTATATTAAAGGCCGCGTTGCCAACCTAAAAAGAGGAAATTAACAAATTATCTGGCTCACAAATTGAACCAAACTTCTGTCTGGATTTATCTGGCTCAAATCGTTGTTGTTGCATTTACATGCAGAATTATTTATCTGGCTCAGGATTTTGCCACCGGATGATAGCTATATGCTGTCTTTCAGTGAGTTTTACAGCTCCGACTCACGCTCAATTCTCACGGGAATGCTCTGGATCATTGAGAGACTTGAGAAGTAGATGTCGTGAAATTTTCGCACACGTGAAATATGATAGGCAGATGTCGCCGCTGTTTTTCATTTAAATCATACGGCGAAAGGCTAAGCAGCGACATCTATTTTTGAAAAAGTAGGTATGTTAAAGGCTGCGTTGCCAAACTAAAAAGAAGTAATTAACAAATTATCTGGCTCACAAATTGAACCAGACTTCTATCTGGATTTATCTGGCTCAAATCGTTGTTATTGCATTTACATGCAAAATTATTTATCTGGCTCAGGATTTTGCCACCGGATGATAGCTATTGTCTTACTTGTACAAATAAGTTCAAATAAATAAATAAATAAATATCTCTTGACAGACCGAAACTATTTGACCTTTTCCGGATTCGCGATCCTGGATCCAAAATGCGCCTTTTGATACCCCCCCCCCCCCCCTTTATATTTTTAGGTAATTATAATTTGGGTAATAATTCGGAATTGAAAATTTTCATGTGGTTGTTGTAATTTTGATCATTTTGGAGTACCCACAAAAAAAAGTGTGGGTAAGTGTTTTGCGCGGATATAGTTTTTGTCTCCAGACCAGTGTTGGACACACCCAGGGTAATTTTTTATAAGCGCGGTCGAAGGCCACCAATGCAGAAAGGTGTTCTGCGCAAAAATACTATGTATCCCACCTCCGGTTTCGGAGCGCTCCAGGGCCATTTTTCGGTTTTTTAGAAATATCTTCTCACAGAAATAGCCTTTAATTTCCGCTTTCGGATTCGTGGTCCTGTGTTCAAAGCGCGTCTTTTGACACCTTTTCCGATATTTTTGGACGAGTTTCAGCAGTTGTGAGCTAAAGTAAACAATCACCTTCGATTTTTTGGCGTGTATTGCCTTGTCGTATAGAATTAACAAATTTTTATTTTCCGTTTTCGGATTCGCGATCCTGGTTCCTTTTTTTTTTTTTGATTATTAGTTTAATGGTTAAAGCTTAAGCTTAATAAAACACCAGGTTATCCCTCCATTAGTGTTTATCCATAACACCAGATTATATATTCAGAAGCCCCCAGTGGGTTAGGGGATCAGAATATACCCGCGGTAGGTATGCCTGTCGTAAGTGGCGACTAAAGTACCATATTCAAGGGGCTGTGTAGCGCAACCCTTCAGGTTGCCAGCGCAATATATAGCTTCTCCAAACCCAATTGTCAACCTCACCTATCCGCGGCGAATCCTGTTTCACTAACAGACGAGGCTCTGGCGACCCCAAGCTCCTCATGGAATTTGAGGGTAGGGAGGGAGGGAATGGCCTGAAGGTTTAATGTGGCCACATAATGGTGCTATGGTACCTTAATGGTGCTATGGTACCGGAGCGTACCGGATTTGTATCCGGCAAAGGACCATCACATCGATAACACTCCCCAAAGCCTTCGGGGAGCAACCTTATCGCTACAACAACAACAACAACAACAACAACAACATATATTCAGAAGTTTGCTGTATTTAAATTGCTGTACAGTTGCTCCACCAACGCACAGGTTAAGGCCAGAACCATGTGCGTGGGTTTCTGCGTAATTGAGGTTATTATATATTTAGATATATTCTGATTAAATGGTTTACTCCAAGTACGATAAATTTTTAGTTTTGTAATTCAATTTTTTGTCATTTCGATTCCCGCACTATCCGCCATTTTAGGTAATAGTCTAGTTGAGGGGTCGACTGCTAATACGCTACCAAAAATATCAATAGAGGTGTCAAAAGACGCGTATTAATCTCGAGAAAAATAATCCGAAGGCGGAAAAGAAAAATTTTATCTCTGTCCGGAGATATTTGCAGTTGAAGTCGGCGATTTTCATGTGGTTGTTGTTGTGTTGTAACCAGAAAAAAATTTGTGCGTCAGCGTGGTTGTACCACACACCCGGACTTGGCATGGCGTAGCCCAGGGTTATATTTTATAAGAGCGGCCGAAGGCCGCCAACGCAGAAAGGTGTTCTGCGCAAAAATACTATGGATCCACCCCCGGTTTCGGAGGTACCCGCGGGTCTCTTTTCGGTTTTTCGTTAATATCTTTTGAACGAGTTGAAATTTTTATTTTCCGCCTTCGGATTATTAAAACTGATGTCAAGACGCGTCATTTGACACCTCTCTCGGTATTTTTGGTAGCGTATTAGCAGTCGACCCCTCAACTACCTTGCAAAAATTTTTGGATTACGTGTTCCATTTTCTTCATGTTGGAGTACTCTAACAATACTCCTTTGCAATGCGTTTGCGGACCACCATCAGCTGATCATTGCTCGTTTTTTAACAACCGTGATCACGACACGATGACGATCGAAGAGCTGACAAAAGTAAAATATTGCATGCAAATAACTGGTAATAAAATTTTACTATGGCAACTCTGATAAAATGCAACCACGCACTGGTTTTCTGTATACATCCCTGCAAAAATCGTTGGATCATGTGGTCCACTGGAGTACCTACCATTGTACTCCACTCTAATGCAGCAATGGATCAACTCATATTTCTACACGAACATATTGTAAGCCGATCATTGCTCGTTTTTAACGATTGTAATCACTACACGATGTTTATTGGACTGTGGGTACTCCATGGTTTACTCTGATGTAATGCGGAGCTCGAGTATATGGTCCCGTCCTAGGACATCGCAATGTTAGTTGGACCATATTTTTTGTATGAATTGTGGTTAATTTTGGAGCATCCGGTTGATCCACAGCGAGTACTCCATACATGCATGCATGGAGTACCCGCGATTTTTGCAGGGATACTATAGTATGTATAGAGAAATATTAGTTTCTTTATTCACGCAAATGCTAAATATCATAAGAATATTCGTAGTATAAAATATAAAAGTTGCATTGCCCCTCTTCATTTATTTTCATTTTAAATTAAATTCACTTCGATAATTCTTTCCGACACAATTCCTCTTTAGTACTTTGGCATATGATCCTCTGTGGGTGCTCCATGGAGTCCTACAGTGAAAGTACTTTGGAAAGTACTCTCACGTATGTACTCTATGGAATACTCACAAACAAAGAGAGAGTGGGACCACCTACTCCTCTCCTAGGACATCGCAATGTTAATTGGAGCACATTTTGGTAATAGTCTAGTTGAGGGGTCGACTGCTAATACGCTACCAAAAATATCGAGAGAGGTGTCAAACGACGCGTCTTGACATCAGTATTAATAATCCGAAGGCGGAAAATAAAAATTTTAACGCGTTCAAAAGATATTAACGAAAAACCGAAAAAAGACCCGCGGGTACCTCCGAAACCGGGGGTCGGATCCATAGTATTTTTGCGCAGAACACCTTTCTGCGTTGGCGGCCTTCGGCCGCGATTATAAAAAATAACCCTGGGCTACGGCATGCCAAGTCCGGGTGTGTGGTATAACCGTGGCTACCGCCACGGTGATGCACAATTTTTTTTGGGGGTACAAACACAACAACAACCACATTGAAATCGCCAACTTCAAATGCAAATATCTCCGGACAGAGATAAAATTTTTCTTTTCCGCCATCGGATTATTGTTCTCGAGATTAATACGCGTCGTTTGACAACTCTCTCGATATTTTTGGTAGCGTATTAGCAGTCGACCCCTCAACTAGACTATTACCCACATTTTTTTTATGAATACAGTTTAGTTTTGGAACACTCCTATACTCCTAAAGGAGTATTCCCTACACTATTTATGGAGTACTCGCGTTTTTTGAAGGGTAGACTATTACCCCATTTTATTCTCTACCGCATGAATAGCGTCCTTTTATAGAACGCGGGTGAGTTGCGGAGAAAAACGAACTTGACGCGACGACGTTACAAAACAAAGTAGATCCTGGTTCCAAAACTCGTATTTTGACACCCTACCGACATTTTTGGGCGTGTATTAAGAGTGTCATTATGTCGTATATAATTACCAATGGTGCACCGTATTTTGTAAAACTGAACTTCTAAATTGGTTTAGGCAAACTAGGCGCTGGGCACTGAGTATGAAACTGTGCAAATTTAACAAACCTTTATCTGAATCAGATTCACTCATCTTCACCGGCTTGATTATATATATACAAAATCGCTGTTACTTATTTCCATTTAAGTATATGAGGTATGAAATACATTTTTAGTTTATCCCAAACAATTAAAAAGCGTCATTGTCAATCATAGTGTACCTATACAAGTGTGTTCACTAAGCGATAAACGTCAAAACTACAAACAGCCTCGCTCACCTGATGGAAATCTCTGGTCTAGAGCATAGTGTACCTATACAAGTGTGTTCACTAAGCGATAAACGTCAAAACTACAAACAGCCTCGCTCACCTGATGGAAATCTCTGGTCTAGAGTCGCATTTTTGGACTCAACGACAACATTTTTGACTACCAATCGTATCGACTTTTTCAATTTTTCAATCATTCGGCGCACTCGGTAATGGTATCCATTTTGAATTCGCTGTCATTCTGAATCCAGCGAGTGTCTGTCAGAATGCTTGACAGATAAGTCAACATACTTGTACTTGTACACTATGGTCTAGAGTCGCATTTTTGGACTCAACGACAACATTTTTGACTACCAATCGTATCGACTTTTTCAATTTTTCAATCATTCGGCGCACTCGGTAACGGTATCCATTTTGAATTCGCTGTCATTCTGAATCCAGCGAGTGTCTGTCAGAATGCTTGACAGATAAGTCAACACACTTGTACTTGTACACTATGTTGTCAATTAATGCTTCACTTTAGCGATTTATACCATTCATGGCGGAACGATACAAGGTGGCAGCATGGTGACATACCTACAAACATAAATAAAAATTTCATGCACTTTGTGTTTGTAAATTCGATGTACAAATGTCAAAATCGTACGGCACCGGAAGTTGATGTATCAAATCAAATAAAAAAAGTTTATAATCAGCTGTCCCATGCTGCCACCTTGTATCTTTGCGCCATGATACCATTGTAAACTTTACCAAGTAGCGCAACTAACAGCTGATCGCTCAAAATTTGCACACACACACAAACATCACTAATGGCCATATTACAGAAATCTTAGGGAAATTGAAGTTAAATTTTTAAACAGACATAAAATGTTATAATTTTGGAATATATAGCATCTAGGACACCTTAATTGCAGTAATTGAAATGTTTGCTTATACTCAAGTATTTAATTATTTTTTCTAAATTTATCGTTAATATTGATACAATGATTGATCCAATGCAACTCAGGTCTTTCTACTGTTCTTCATTCCACTCCATTCGAGTGCCTATTTTCACGGCCTGCGAGTGCCTTCCACTCTATTCGCAACATAACCTCGAATTAAGCTGCCAAACTATATAGTAAACAATGACTGGAACTTTTTAAATTGTATATGAATACAACCTTGTATGAGACATTAACTATAAATTGGAAAAATATAAATTAAATTGGACAAAAGTATAAAGAGTGGATACGATAAAATTTTGTGACAATATATACATACAAGTTTTTTGTTTTTGATGGGAATTACACAAAATATTACTTGGTATAACAGATCTACAAAAATTTATGTTTCACAGTTATATGACATAACGGAGCTACAAAACTGTAACTCAACATTTAGTATGAAATCTAATACAAATAAATTAAACATGTAATAAAAATTTAATAATCACATGAATAAAATAAATTATCACATATGGTACCAGCTGGATTATTTAATAAATCAACACGACCCATGAGTAACCACAAAAATGAGCAGTTATGAATACATACATATGCATTATTCATATGGTCAAACTTAATGTGACATTAAATTTTTTAATTCATCTACATAAAGTGCCTAAATTAATTTAACAAATCAACACGACACATGATGACTATATTAATATTTTTTACAATGGGAGGATGCCTGAGGCTGCTGGCTTGGGCATGATGGGGGTACCACTTGCTGGATGGGAGTGAAATAGTGAAATTATGATGCATACATAAAAAGATAATTCAGGATGAATTGCAAATTTTGAAAAAGCACATGGCAACAAGCCATATATTTAACAATTATAAGGAGAAAATTTGTGCTACGGGTTTTTACTTTGCGACGTATGTTAGTTGCTTATGCACGTCTAAATGTTGCAAGCATAGTACAGGTTTACAAGTATGATATGTATGAGAAGGAAATAATTCCTTTCTCTTTCTAACACACTGCAGTTTGACATTTCGGTCAGTGTCAAATTAGCGTGGAACCCAGTGGAACCTGCGGGGAACATGAGTTTGACACTGAACGAAGTGTCAAAATTACCGGGGTTGCTGCCGTAAAAGTGACGCAGGGAAACAAAAAAAGGAGCGGAATATCAGATATGGGTTGCTGTGTTGGTAAATTTTTTTGAACGAATTTAGTATGAGAATGTAGTGCCCTATATGGATCCTACAGAAAATTATACAAAAGTCTCGAATTGGTGTATCTGAGGACGCGTAGTTATTCCAGCATTAAGAATACCAACACGGGTGCTAAGTTTTTCTACCCGTTCAAAAGTTCCTGCGAAAAACCGTTTGAGACCGAGGTCGACTTCAATAACCCGTCCAAAAATGTGGAAAGAGATATGAAAAGACGCGTTTTGTCATGTTATCAATAGTCCAAAGGCGAAAAAGTATTCGAATTATTGGAAGCGAGGCAAAAATGCGTCTATTAATACCTCCCCCGACGGTTTTGGTCTTGTTTTAGCAATCGTCCCCGGTAATAAAGTATCACAATTTATTAATTAAAATTGTCCAAAACGTATGGATTTTAAAGAGAGATGAAATTAAGTGCTCGTTTGAAAGTAAATAAGGATATTTCTTTGTAATTTTACAATAAAAAATTTACGCAGTTTTCGTTAGCAGCTACTACACTTTTCTTGTACCTAAGAAGTACAACAGTGCCAAACAGAATCCACAAAAGGAACGAACAAGAACAAGCATTTTATCAGGTGAGCGTGGCTGTGTATGTGCGCGCTGCTACATATCCTACTTGTAGACCTGTACTATGGTTGCAAGTATATTACCCTTATACGTTTGTTAACCTGGCGATTTGAGAGGCAATTTAAAAGTCCTCTTGCCATTTATTGGAATTGGAACATTCAATTCCCAAAACTGGGAAAAAAAAACAAATAAAAAAAGCGTATAATCAGCTGCCCTATGCTGCCACCTTGTATCGTTCCGCCATGGCTATTGCTATCCAAATAAAGGCGATTGGCGACTTTCCTTCATCATTAAATCTTTTTGAATGACACTCACCTCTGGCAGCATTTCGCCAACGGCGACTACGGCGATATTTCTTCATGAAGAATGAAAATCACCTCTGGCAGCACTCGGTTGTGTTTACTTTTAGCTACTTTGCTCTTTCTGACATTATTTTGAATTGGGATTTTTATAAATGACGTTTTGATCTAGTTGGCTGCGAAAATTGGATTGTAATAATTTATTAAAATTCCTATTCTCCCGGGAGAAAAAGCTTTGAAGAGATTTACAAGGTATAATCGAAACAGCTGTTGCCTTGCCCGTCCTGATGTCACGTTGTTTAAGTTTTTCCCAAATTATTAAATAAATTATTAAAATTCCGTTTTAATACCGAGTGAAAGCTGACAGCAAATTATAGTAAAACAAATAAGGAAGGCTAAGTTCGGGTGTAACCGAACATTGCATACTCAGCTGAGAGCTTTGGAAACAAAATAAGGGAAAATCACCATTTAGGAAAATAAACCTAGGGTAACCCTGGAATGTGTTTGTATGACATGGGTTTCAAATGGAAGGTATTAAAGAATATTTTAAAAGGGAGTGGGCCATAGTTCTATAGGTGGACGCCATTTCGTGATATCGCCATAAAGGGGTGATTCTAGAATGTGTTTGTACGATATGGGTATCAAATGAAAGGTGGTAATGAGTATTTTAAAAGGGAGTGATCCTTAGCTCTATAGGTGGACGCCTTTTCGAGATATTGACATAAAGGTGGACCAGGGGTGACTAGAATGCGTTTGTACGATGTGGATATCAAATGAAAGGTGTTAATGATTATTTGCAACGTAGTGGGCCTTAGTTCTATAGGTGGACGCCTTTTCGAGATATCACCATAAAGGTGGACCAGGGGTGACTCGACAATGTGTTTGTACGTTATGGGTATCAAAGGAAAGGTATTAATGAGTGTTCTAAAAGTGAGTGGCCCTTAGCTGCATATGTGAAGGCGTTTTTGAGATATCGACCAAAATTTGGACCAGGGTGACCCAGAACATCATCTGTTGGTTACCGCTAATTTATTTATATATGTTATACCACGAACTGTATTCCTGCCAAGATTCCAAGGGCTTTTGATTTCGCCCTGCATACCTTTTTCATTATCTTCTACTTAATATGGTAGGTGCCACACCCATTTTACAAAGTTTTTCTAAAGTTATATTTTGCGTCAATAAACCAATCCAATTACCATGTTTCATCCCTTTTTTCACATTTGATATAGAATTATGGGATTTTTTTTATTTTTCGTAATTTTCGATATCGAAAAAATTGGCGTGGTTATAGTCCGATTTCGGCCATTTTTTATACGTGAACTAAGTTTAGTAAAGATATATCAATTTTTGCTCAAGTTATCATGTTAACGGCCAAGCGGAAGGACAGGCGGTCGACTGTGTGTAAAAACTGGGCGTGGCTTCAACCGATTTTGCCCGTTTTCAAATGAAACAGTTATCGTCATAGAATCTATGCCCCTACCAAATTTCAGAAGGTTTCGTAAATTTTTGTTCGTCTTATGGCATTAAAACTATTCTAGAGGGATTAAATGAAAAAGGGCGGAGCCACGCCCATTTTGAAATTTTCTTTTATTTTTGTATTTTGTTGCACCATATCATTACTGGAGTTGAATGTTGGCATAATTTACTTGCATACTTTAAAGATATCAAATTTTTTGTCAAAATTTGATTTAAAAAAATTTTTTTTATAATGTGGGCGTGTTCGCCATCCGATTTTGCTAATTTTTATTTGGTACACAAATAGTGATATGAGTAACGTTTCTGCCAAATTTCATCTTGATATCTTCGACGACTGCCAAATGACAGCTTGCAAAACCTTTAAATTACCTTATTTTAAAAGTGGGCGGTGCCACGCCCATTGTTCAAAATTTAACTAATATTCTATTCTGCGTCATAAGGTCAACCCACCCACCAAGTTTCATCGCTTTATCCGTCTTTGGTAATGAATTATCGCACTTTTTATATTTTTCGAAATTTTCGATATCGAAAAGTGGGCGTGGTTGCAGTCCGATTTCGCTCATTTTAAATAGCGATCTGAGATGAGCACTCAGGAACCCACGTACCAAATTTCATGAAGATACCTCAACATTTACTTAAGTTATCGTGTTTACGGACGGACGGACATGGCTAAATGAATTTCTTTTTTCGCCCAGATCGTTTTGATATATAGAAGTCTATATCTATCTCCGTTAGTTTATGCTCAGCTGAGTATAAAAAGAAATGAAAAGTGGCAATTTTATGAGCCCACAAATGAGACGCATGCAAAGCCCGGTGATAATTGAGTGAGTGTAATACGAGACTGAAGATAACGTCGTCCTTCAGTTAATAATATATATCATAATATCTCAGAAAATTGGAATTTCGTATTACATCAGTTTACAATAAAAGGTACATATTCTGTATATATTCGCTTGTTAAAAATAAATTAAAGCGATCGCAATAGCTGTAAATTCACTGATAGTTCAAAATCACTGTATCGCCCATTACTATTGTTGTCACTCGTGACCATTGTGAATGATGACAAAGTGTGATCTCTTCTGCATAAACGTCAAAATTCCAAAGTTATTGGATCACCTGATTCGTATTTGACTATCGCTGTCTCATTCTGTATCTCTTTCTATCACCCACTGAAGATAGGCGCCGCCATATTGAACAGCCTGTCAAAACGCTGAAAAGTAGCCATATTGAACAGCCTGTCAGGCAGTTGACAAATAAGAGATCACACTTTGTCATCATTCACAATGCTCGTGACGTTCCAATGAAGTGTGGTCCAGATACGAATAGGAATTTAACATGCAAATGCAACAATGTGAACCATAAGACCATAGGATCGACCTTATAACAGCTGATTCGACCAACCTTATGAGAATCCATGCAATCGATTATTGGTGCCGCTAAGGTCGTAACCGTATCGTAGCCAACCAATTGGTTTTTAGCTGGAGTCATTGGTGCCGTTTGTCGTATCGCTGTAGTCGTATCCCTAACGTAATCAGCTGTTTATCGTTACGACGGTAAACCAAACCCCAATTGGTTGGCTACGATACGGTTACGACCTTAGCGGCACCAATCATCGATTGCATTGATTCTCATAAGGTTGGTCGAATCAGCTGTTAAAAGGTTACCGATACGGTTACCGATAAAGCACCAATGTCTCCAGCTTTAGGTTTTCCATCGTAACGATAAACCGCTCATTACGTTAGAGATACGACTACAGCGATACGACAAACGGCACCAATGACTACAGCTTAAAGCTGCAGCCATTGGTGCTTTATCGGTAACCGTATCGGTAACCTTGTAACAGCGGATTCGACCAACATTATGGGAATCAATGCAATCGATTATTGGTGCCTCTAAGGTCGTAGCCGTATCGTAACCAACCAATTGGTTTTTGGTTTTCCCTCGTAACGATAAACAGCTGATTACGTTAGGGATACGACTACAGCGATACGATAAACGGCACTAATGACTCCGCTTTAAGGTTGGGCACAAATCACACAAGAGTGATTTGTGAAGGTTGGGAGCAATCGAATGAATTCAACTATCGATAGATAAATCGGTGACACAGTTAAACTTTTCATATAGATGCATTTAACACAAGCTTATGAATTCCAATAACATCACCACGATCAACCAAGATGTTACGTTTGTAGCGTCTATTATCAGAATGTTAGGGGTCTAAATACTAAACTGGTTGATCTTTTTCTCCGTAGTCATGAACTCTGTTATGACGTTTTGGTTTTTATTGAGACATAGTTGAAATCATCTGTGTTTAACTCTGAGATATTCGCAGATTCTTATGAGATCTTTAGAAAAGACCGACGAAACAGAGTTGGTGGAGGCGTTTTAATCGCCGTACATACCAGGTTCTCTGCTGAGGAAGTGTACTTCGATGATTCTTCTGATGTTGAAATCCTCTGCGTGCGAGTTAAACTCTTATCTATTTATAAATATTTTGTTGCGTCTTATATTCCGCCCCAGTCAGATACTTCTATATACTTAAAACATTCTTCCCTATTGAAATTTATATTTGCTATGTCAAGGTCTGTTGATTCTGTCTTAGTGGCTGGCGATTTTAATCTGCCCTTTGTGTCGTGGAATTTTATTGACAGAATGCTAGTTCCCACTGCTTGTAATGTTGTATTCTACGAGTTTTTATATGACCTTGCAGACATTGGTCTTTATCAACTTAAAAGAATTCATAATAAATTTGGCAAATATCTTGATTTGATTTTTTCAGACGACACATCGAATTGTTCTGTTTTTCGATGTGATCCAGTGGTATTGCCTGAGGATGTTTATCATCCAGCACTTTCAATTTACCTGGATTGTCTTAGCTTACCGGTGCGGAATACTACCTATCCGAATGCGTCTTCGCGCCGGTTTCTGTTTAGAAAGGCCAATTGGTCTTTACTAATCGACGAAGTCTCTAAAATAAAGTGGCCTGAGTACGACGGAGATATTGAAGCGAGCTCCGTCCATTTCACCAACGTTTTACATGCGATATTCCTCAAATGTGTGCCTTTTTCCAAAACCTCCTCAGCAGCTCCAGCTACTGCTTGGAGCTCTAGAGAATTTAATTATCTAAAAAACAAAAAAACACGCTTCTTCAAGCGTTTCAAATTATCTGGCTCTAATAGTGACTATGCTGCATACTCCATCTTGCGCCTTAAGTACAACAGGCTACAGATAAGATGCTATAAGAATTATCTGATGAAGATTAAGCATCGGATCTCTTCCAATCCAAAAACATTTTATTCCTTCGTCAACTCCAAAAGAAAAATTAAAAGGTTTCCTTCTGTAATGAAGTATAACGATCGGATTTCTAGTATTGACTCCGAGATTGCAAATATGTTTGCTGACTTTTTTAAATCTAATTACTCGACTATCCCTGACTCCCCTCCGGTAGATTATCAATACATGTTACCTTCGCTTAACTCAGTAGGTATCCCATATATTCATACAGATGAGGTACTAAGGCATCTGGAAAGTATATATAATTTCCTACTCCAGTGGACCTGATGAAATACCATCTGTTGTGCTGAGAACTTGCGCTCAATTTCTTTGTCAACCCCTTACCTGCTTATTTAATGCCTCTTTAAGGCAAGGGATATTCCCTAAGAAGAGGAAGGAGTCGTTTAAAAGTGGGAGTAGATCTTGTGTCAGAAACTATAGAGGAATAGCCAAACTTTGTGCTATTCCAAAACTATTTGAATCAGTTGTCACAAATCAACTGGCTTTTGCAGTATCTTCGGCAGTGTACCTGTCACAACATGGCTTTTGCAGGGGTAAGTCGATTGTGTCTAACTTGCTGGAGTTCACAACCCTCGTATCCAATAACTTAAGGACGAACTGCGAAGTTGATGTCATTTACACTTATTTCAGTAAGGCGTTTGATAAAGTTTCCTATTCCTTACTCCTACTAAAACTCGATCGATTGGGTTTTCCATCACGGCTTCTCTCTTGGGTCTCTTCGTACCTGGTAGGTAGAAAGCAAACCGTTGTGTTTAACAATTGCTTGTCTGAATTCATCAATGTATCTTCTGGAGTTCCACAGGGCAGTCACCTTGGTCCAGTGTTGTTTCTGCTCTTCATTAATGACCTCCCAAATGTTTTGCAGCGCTGCATACCGCTGATGTACGCTGACGATGTCAAACTGGTTATGCCCATTCGCTCAACTGAGGATAGGGCACTTCTTCAATTGGATCTGAATAACCTGGTTGAGTGGTGTGACGTGAACGTAATGTCACTAAATTTAGCGAAGTGCAAGTTTATGTGTTTTACGAGGAAATCTTTTAAAACCTATCAGTACATGATAGGCGATTATATCATTAAGCAAGCCACAAACTTTACTGATCTTCGCGTTATAATGGACCCTAAACTGGACTTCAAATTACATATCGAATCGTGTGTGAATAGGGCTAGAGGCACTTTGGCTTTCGTAAAAAGGTGGTCAAAGGAATTCAATGGCCCCTATGTCACTAAAATTCTTTTTTTATCGTTAGTAAGACCTATATTGGAATATGCTTCCATTATCTGGAACCCGCGTTATCAGGTTCATAGCGAAAAATTGGAATCGGCCCAGAAGCAATTTTTGCTCTTTGCTTTAAATCATTTGCCCTGGGATCCATCAAGGAACCTACCGCCCTATTGCAGCCGGTTAAAACTTTTACAGTTGCCTTCACTACAGAGCCGTAGGGAGATGCTTGGCGTTTTATTTATGGTAAAACTATTAAGGGGGATGATAAACAGTCCATTTCTGCTTGGCGAGGTGATGTTTAATGTCCCTTTTAGGCCCTATCGGTATTTCCAACCGCCATATTTAAATACATGTAGATCGAATTTTCAAATGCATGAACCTCTTCGTTGTCTGTGTCAAGATTTCAAAAATCACTGCAATAATATTGATACTTGCGACACACTTTACAGTATAAAAAAATATATACTCACTGCCTTGAACTCATAACTGTTTCAAAATCACATGTTAAACTAAATCTGTTGCCTGCTCCAGTTACTTTGGGCGGGTGGCTTGGAATCACGTTCTTTCCAACCTCCCACATATCGCAGCCCTACTCATTGTGTGTTAAATATACATCAGCTGCTCGAAATCACGTCCATTCCGACAGCACTAATAATCAATAGTTACTTTGTGCGGGTGGCTTGGAATCACGTCCTTTCCAACCTCCCACACATCACAGCCCTACATATTGCGTGATAAATATACACCAGCTGCTGGAAATCACGTTCATTCCGACAGCACTAATAATCAATAGTTACTTTGGGCGGGTGGCTTGGAATCACGTCCTTTCCAACCTCCCACACATCGCAGCCCTACTATTGTGTGTTAAATATATATCAGCTGCTCGAAATCACGTCCATTCCGACAGCACTGATAATTAATTCCGTTGCTCGGCATCACGGTCCATCCCGACAACTGATTCAATAATATAAGTTAAGGAGCCCAAGGACTAGGGCTAAAGTTAAAGTTGGGGGCCGCCCCGCGGCCCCATTGCAACCTGAAAAGATCCAAATAAAATATGTTTTTCCGCTTAACAATATTTACCATTTATTTCCGTTCAATGTCAAAAACAGACTGACTTTATCATTAACTTAAACTAAGCTCTAAGCTTCTACATTAATCTAAGTGATTTCATAATTGCTGACACTGCACTTCCCACGATTGGCCAAAAAAATATTTTATCGCTTGCGTGGCGAATCACACGGCTTGCATTTTGTCTGCATATCATATCGCTTACGCTGCAGTTCCCATGGATTGCATTTTGTCTGCTTACGCAATATGATATCGGATCAATTACCTACGTTGGCTTTGCTTGTGTTTGTTGAAGTGTGGTGTCAGCACATTCTTACAAGTAAGTGTGTCTGCCCCCTTGTTAAGTACCCCCCCTTTAAACATCTGCGTCCCGCAGATGAGCTCCTTTTTCAGAAGGATCTTTTGCATGGCTTGGCTGGTCCTGATCTGTGGTCTGATTTAGTCTAGGAAAGTTGATTGTAGTAGTGAGTTTTCTCCAGATAATGTAGCATACGGCTGCTAGAATGGCCAAGGCAAGAGCGTCAAAAATTAGCGAAAAGTAAAAATTATTGCCAAGTTGTTTAAGCTGATTAATATTTTCCATGCTCAGGCCGTGAATGTAGTTAAGGTTCAATTTTAGTCCTTCGCTCGTGATGTTTACCAAGGGCGGTGGCAGGGCCTGCGCTGTGCGTACTGATCTGCTGGTGAATGTTTGATTTCCCACCGTGACTGTTTCGTTGTTCAAAATAATGACGTACGTTCCATTTAGGGTTGTGGAGTAGTTCTTCCCTTGTAATAGGCCTTCAAAGTTTGTAACAAATATTGTTGAGTCTGTGATCATCTCGACGGTTTTGGTGTTGTCTGGTTCAAAGCAGCATTTGGCATCGCCACCTTTAACTAGCCTAGCTAGGCACCCGTTTTCCCGTAGTTAAGTCAGGGATTTGCGAGAACAAATTGTTGTGTTGCTGATCAAAGGGCAATCCTCGTTCACCCCGAACGTTTCAACTTCGTTTATTAGCATTTTTTTATAGCTGAGGTCAACGTGTTGTCCTTTTATAACAGCAGCCCGTGTTATTAGGAGTCGGTAGCCATCTGGTTTTACCTTTGGCATTGAGAGTACGTACAAAAGTGTGCTACCGATTGAATACACGGAGGCCGACCCGTACTCTATGGCTTCAATGGATATTTCGGCACTGGAGTCTCTTTTATCGGTGGTACTGCCGGATGCCTATCATACTTGTTAGAAAGGCAGGTTTCACAGTTAGAAGTGAAATTTTTTATCTTACTAGCCATTTTGGGAAAATAATACTTTTCCAAGATTTGTTCCCTATTTTCTTTTGAGTTTCTATGGGCCCTCCTATGTTCTGTCTCTATTATACCGCAAATCCTATCCTCGTTGGCCACATCCTCGACCACCCTCTGAGTTATCCTAATTTTGTATAAAAGGAAATGTTCTATATATACTTCTTGTAGGAGTTGAAAGTAACTTTCTGGAATCTTTATTCCATTTATGAATGCTGGGTTTAGGCGTTCCTTCAAGGCTTCGGTTAAGCTGGCCTTTTCAATTATATCTAGTCTCACATAATGACGAGTGAATCCTGGATGTGGGTTTTCAACACAAGTCATTGCATTCCCCTCCGTAAAAATTATTTGGTTTCGGAAAACGTTCAAAGGGGCTTCAACGTGTGGAATAAGGTCCGAAGAATCCTGTTCAGCACTGTGAGCTGTCCCCTCGTCACTCCTAGCTTCTGTTGGTGCATCGTTGGGTTCCGACGGTGCTGTCAAATGGTTTGCCTGGCATGGAATTCTGGAGAGAGCATCCGCCACGACATTCGATTTACCAGGAGTGTAAATCAATTCGTGGTTATACTCTTATATTCTAGCCTTCCACCTCTTCAACTTGGCGTTATAGTTTCAACTTCCTAACGCAAAAGTGAGAGGCTGGTGGTCAGTGAAAATTCTAACTTTTTTCGCCCCATAGAGGTAGGATCTCAAGTTGTCTAGAGCCCAAACTAAAGCCAACATTTCCTTCTCGTTTGTGGCATAGTTTTCCTCTGTTCTTCTTAAAGATCTTGAGATGTAGGCGATGGGTCGATTTTCCCTGTTTCTCCTTGGGATAGCACCCCACCAATGGCATAGTTTGAGGCGTCAGTGGTAAGGTTGAACGGTTTTTCGAAATCTGGAAATGCGAGAATATCTGAGGAAACGAGTAGTTTTTTTAGAGTATCGAAGGCCTGAAGGGCCTCGGAATTCATTTTGATACGCACTCTTCTAGATTGGTTTGCCTTGACCTGAGAATTCTCACCGCGTGTGAGATTGGTCAAGGGTTTAGCAACCTTAGCGTAATCTCGAATGAACTTTCGGTAATACGACGTCATTCCCAAAAAGCTTTTTAGTTCCTTAAGCGTTTCTGGGGGTGAGAGGTTCTCTATAGCTTGGACCTTTGAAGGATCTGCCTTCATCCCGTGGGATGTTATTACATATCCCAGAAATTTAACTTCCGTTCTCATAAACTTAGTTTTTTTCCAAATTCACTCTCAAATTAGCATCCGCAAGCCGTTTAAACACTATCTCTAAATTTACTAAATGTTGTTTGGTACTTTTTCCAAAGACAATAATTACGTCGATATACACGTAGCATATCCTCCCTATATACTCTTTAAGAACATCATCAATCATTCGCTGGAATATAGCCGGAGCGTTTTTTAACCCAAAAGGTAATCTCAGAAATTCGTACTTTCCATTCATTGTTGAAAACGCTGTTTTGGGTATATCTGTTTCTTTCATTGTGATTTGGTGAAAGCCTGAGGTCAGATCTATAGTTGTGAAATATTTTGCGTTCCCTAAACTGGCCAGCGTTGCATTAATATCTGGGAGAGGATAGGCGTCTGGCACGGTGACTGTATTCAGACGTTTGAAGTCCACTACCATTCTATACTGCTTTTCACCAGAGGGTTTGGGTTTTTTCGGAACTACCCAAATAGGAGAATTGTACGGGCTTTTGGATGGTCGTATAATTCCTTCTTCAAGCAACTCAGTAATTTGTTTTTCTACCTCTTCCCTCATGTTTGCAGGATATGGGTAACTTTTCGTGTATATGGGCTCATTCGTGGTAGTCTTTATCTCAGCTCGAACTGTGGTTTTAATATTTGATTTGATGTTAAGTGGACGGAACAAATGAGAATACTTTTCTATCATGGCTTTTAGGCTTGGGAGAATTGCGTCGGGTATATCGTTAGTTTCGAAAAAATTTAGGCTTCCTACGACTTTGTTTTTGAGCGGAATTCTTATATTGGGATCTATTGTAAGGACATGTTTTTTCCTGTCTATGACGGCACCTAGTTCTTTGAGGGTGTCATCGCCTATTATCCCATCAAACGAGCTTAAACCAGGAAGTGCGTAAAAGGTCACCATAGCTTCGTTACCAGCATTTTGGAAAAATCTTCCACTGATTTTTTTGTTTATTACTACAGGTCCTGCTACGGTGGTTACTGAGAAAGGTGGATTGACTGGGACTGTATTAGTTGCCAATTCAGGTCTTATAAAATTTTTATTTGCCCCTGTGTCAACTAAGAACTTTAGGGCTACTTTGTTTGGTGTCAAACAAGTGAGTTAGGGTATACTGGATTGCGCGGTAGTCCTCATATGAAATAGGCTGGTGGCCCGTCCGCCATAAAATTTACCTGCTGGAAGTTGTCTTCTGTCGATTCAGCATACGTCGAAGGTCCGCTTTCTACATCTGCGCTGTTGGCTTCCATGTTGTAGAGCCTCTGCTGTTTGGGCATCTTTTCAATCGATGATGCAGGTCCCCTTTTGAAGACGTTGTTATTCGTCGGTCGGTTCATGTAGTTCACCTGTCTGGTTTGAACACTGTCGTCGACATCCATTCTTTCCGCAGGTTTTGGGGCTGCGGGTCTATCAGGAGGTGCGGTGTTCGTCCCTTGATTGCCTTGGAATCTGTTGTAGGATGACCGGCCATTCCCTTGAGTATTGTTCCGATTCGTCCAGTTGTATGTAGACCGTGATCGAGGAGGTAACGGTGGTCTCTGAGTAACTTGCGACAGGGTATTGGTGGGGACAACTACTCTATTTGGAGTGTTTGCATGGACTATTGTGTTCCTTAACGTTAGGTTCTGGATGTCAAGGCAGGCCGTGTACGCTTCTGGCAGTGTTTTTGGCTTCTGCACTATAAGCATACGTGACAATTCTGGACTGAGGCCCCATATGAAAACATCGAGTGCCCTGTTACGGTACGTTTCCACAAGGACCGACACGGTTTCCTGGCTATAGTCATCGCACTTGATTTTGTTCACTATTAGAGACAACTAATGATTGACCGTTGCGTAGAAATCATCTAGTTTTGAACCTCTCTGAGCTAGCTGATTCAGTTGGTGCTCTAAAGTCCTAATGTCCCTTTTGTCTGCGTAATGCAGCGATAATACCCTTTTTATTTCTACCCAATCGCTATCGAAAACATTATACGTTACCAGTGCTGCATCGGCAAAGCCACGGATTTTCTGCCTAACATGTTGCAGGATGGCACGATACAGGGGCCTTTCCTTGACGATATCGTAGTCCGACAGAATTCCTTCAACGCTGTGAACCCAAGAGATGTATTGAGAAGGGCTGCCTTCAAAAACTTGCAGCTCATTAACGCAGTCGGGGAGTCTGCCAATATCCTTTAGGTCTTGCTCCGACAGTGGTGTTCGCACCGCTGCCAATACCCCCTGTGGCTGCGTTCTTACGCCACCCTGTTCTACTCTTCCCAATCGCTCATCGATTCTGGCAAGATTTTGTTCTAAACTCGCGTTATTGCATTCAATTTCCCCTAGCCTAGAGTTCAGAGCAACACCGTTGCTTTCTATACCCCCAAGGCGTGTCTCAAGCCGCCTAATCTGCTCGAGGAGAGCATTAATGCCCCCATTAAGTTCATTAACTTTCGTGGCTAAAGCGTCCATTTCAGATAAAAAAAAAATTTTGTTTGAGATTAAAAAATATATTTTTAAAATTTAATTTGGCACACGGTGGCTCTTTAAAAATTGTTTTTTATTTTTTTTGTGTTACTTACTGGCGTTCGCGATCACCTGACGGGATAGTCCTTATAGCACAGACGATTTATTTGTTTTTTGTTTTAGTTTTAAGGTTGTCCTTACACTTTGACAGTTTCCTGCAAAGAAAAAAAGGACTTTAGTTACATTTGTGAAACTTTTACCGTGTTCTTATGGCAACGGCGACATGTACCAAGTTGGCGTTTCACAGTACATTAGTCTTTAAATAATTATGGTTTTGGTCAGGGGAGGCTGTGTCACTCCTTTTTAGTCGTCGACAATCAGATTGAAGGCAACCTACTAAGGCACAGTTGCTCCACAACGCCCTGGACATATTGCGAATCTTTAGCATGTTCTTATGTGTACGCTGAAAGTATCGCAAGTAACGAGTGACCGTTTCCAGTGTGTGCTGATGTGTACCCTGGAAACTCCACAAAAGGATAAGCCGGCCCAAGTGTGTTCTTATGTGTACGCTCGGGTTAACTTTTTCAAAGGAAATTTTTGCCGTATCCTGAAGGGAGCGGTAAGTTGCATATTGCAAAAAAAAATTTTGTGTACATGACACGGTCACAGGAGTCGTTAACCATTTTTCGGCCTTTGGTATGGTGAGGTCCGTCCTAGAAGTATAGGTATACGGACTCACCCAGCCAGTGTGATTATACGTGCACTTGGAATAGCAATAGTGGGGCCGTAGGATAATTCACTTATAAAATGTTTCAATTTTCGTGTTGAATTTTATTCGCGCGCCAGAGGATCTTAGGGGTCACAGGCTTGCTTCTTTTAATATTATTCCTGTATAGCCCTCTGAGGGCTTTTAGGATTGGACGTAGTAATTTATTGCGTGTAGCATCACTTTTCACTCAACTTTTTGTTATTCACTTGTTTTTTTTTTTTATTATTCGTTTTACCTCTCCTGGGGAGAGGAGCTTTTATACCCTGGAGGGTCCCGAAGGGAATCGCAGAGTTAAGCTATCGTTATAACCGGAGGGTCCCTCGAAGGTGAATCTCGATTTTGGTATTTTCGTTATTGGCTGTACAAGCCTTAAATTATCTAAGCTGAGGTCTTGCCTCTCTATATATTTTTTTATTCCTTTATCGGTAAAATTGCTATTATTTTTTTCTTAGCCCTCCACTATCACTATCACTTTGACACTAATCACTATGGACCTCACATTTAAGGAGGTCCTTTTTGAAGGACCCACTTGCCAGTGGGTCCCTGCTCGGGTGCCAGTTAAGGAGCCCAAGGACTAGGGCTCCAAAAAGTTAAAGTTGGGGGCCGCCCCGCGGCCCCATTGCAACCTGAAAAGATCCAAATAAAAATAGGTTTTTCCGCTTAACAATATTTACCATTTATTTCCGTTCAATGTCAAAAACAGACTGACTTTATCATTAACTTAAACTAAGCTCTAAGCTTCTACATTAATCTAAGTGATTTCATAATTGCTGACACTGCACTTCCCACGATTGGCCAAAAAAATATTTTATCGCTTGCGTGGCGAATCACACGGCTTGCATTTTGTCCGCATATCATATCGCTTATACTAGGTTCAAACACACACCAAATTGGCAATTTATACTATTTGGGCAATTTATTACGCAATTTGTCATATAATAAATTGTAATAATAAATTGCCAATTTAAAAAAAATTGCGTAATAAATTGTTTCAAACTGCAAATGCAACATTGTAAAGTGTGTTTATTGAGTATATTTAAACGCCAGTTACGCATGGCTGAACCAGAGAATTTAAACACAATGAGAAGGCGTTTTTGCTAGATTCCAACTTTTTTGCATGTGAACACGTCTTGCACTTCACCACACACAATCCAATTTCAATGTTAACCAGTTAACAGCAGAAAATTCTCTGTCAACAGTTTCAGCTGGTGTATAAATTCTCTGGATTTTCTCTTAATATGATTTCTTTGTGGGAATATAGGTATTTAGTAGGATTAATTAAATTTAAATTTTATTACTTGTATCAATATATTTGCTTGTTTTATGATTTAATATGAATTTGAACTTAATTAATATAATAATAGCAATATATTTGCTTGTTTTATGTTGATGCAAATTGCAGAAATTTTGCTTATTTCTTTACAAACAAAAACTTATTCATATACCCAAAATATGCCCTTTCATGAAATGTTTGTAAATTAATCATACATTTATGCAGGCATGCTTAACGAACGAAACGATATCATTTCGTTACGATAATCAACGCTAATAAACGAAACGAAGTCACTTCGTTTCGTTTATTAACGTTAAGAACGTCAAATTAACGTTAATTTTACGATCTTAACGTTAATAAACGAAACGAAGTGACTTCGTTTCGTTTATTAGCGTTGATTATCGTAACGAAATGATATCGTTTCGTTCGTTAAGCATGCCTGCATTTATGAATTATCCCATCCCTTTTTGTTAATAAATTAAAATGTTTGGAAAATGTATGCAAATTGAAATATGCATGCAAATAGTGTTTTGCCGACGGCATTTGCACACTTGGAATTTCTGTGCACACGAAATCCATTGCATATTTATAAAACGTTAATTTGCATAAAATGTATGCATATTAACCATGAAGTATGAATTATTAATAAATTGAAAAATTGAAATAAATAAAATATTTGATAACAATTGAATTAATAAAAAAATATTTAGTTATTATTTGGACTATGGGTGGGAGGGGAGGTACCTATAAAGAAATTTCCTAAAGCATTTTATATGTGTTATTCAGTACAAAGATGTAAGTACCTATGTACTTGATTATTTTCAAAGGTAGGTTTGATAAGCCAAGTCAAACTTAAATACATTTGACCCGCCTCAAATCAACCCTTAAATATGTAAATAAGACCAACAATACATAAAAGACATGTGCCTGTTGATCAGATGTTGAGCATTGTATCATTGAATATATATGTATGAAAATACAAACCAAAGCAAAAAAAGTACAAATGTACATACATATATACATATTCAATAATACTCCAATTAAAGGCAGACATGTATAAAAAGCTTGGTCGCTTTGATGCTGTGGCAGTAGCTTAAGTTATTAATAAAACAACTTGTCGCTTTCCGCGTTATGAAGCGACCAAATCAATTATGGCAATCCGCGTATACGGCCATGGATATGTAAATATCAATGCTCGTAGCAATTAGCCGACGAAATACAATAGGCACGAGCCAAATTATGTGTCGTCGG
Source organism: Eurosta solidaginis (assembly GCF_040869045.1). Lineage (NCBI taxonomy): Eukaryota > Metazoa > Arthropoda > Insecta > Diptera > Tephritidae > Eurosta > Eurosta solidaginis. Next base: position 396,194,998 of record NC_090319.1, read on the forward strand.
TGGTTAAAAGTGTTGCCGTTTATACCTTTAATAACTCACAGCTAAAAGGGGAATTTATTATAAAATTAAAATAAACGAATTTATTGCTCTTTTGCGAAATAATGTTATATTTCTTCGCAAAATTACTTTAATTTATTTCGCCGCTCCAATATATTAATTTTTGTCTATGAAAATAATGTAAAATTCTTACTTTGTACTGACATGTGATAAACAAGTCAGCATATACAGTATGATGTCACAGTGCGAATTCGGGCCAGAAACGGGTAAAACACCACTCTTATGTAGCAACTGCAACACAGTTGCTGGAAATTTGGCTGCGTGACTGCGCGAACAATTTTTCGGCAGAATATGATAGGGGGTTTCAAATAGCAAATAAAAATGTCCATAAGCTGTGACAACTCGGCAATTCAGGATATGAGAAAATTATTTGCAATAATTTATATGAATAATGGATGGAAATTTTTAGATTATATTGCTAATATGTTAGTGGACATTTACTAGGCAATATCTGTGCATGTTTATTTGCATTTTTTACTACCATATTAGTACTTTCATACAGGCTTATAAATAGTTTGGTATTATTTCAAAGGAAAAGTGCGGGGTTATGAAAGTAGTTATGCTCGTCATAATGAATACCCCCAATATGCATCGAAGTTGGAATTTATAAAATCGCAAAAATTTGTCTTTTGACGATTTTATCAAATGCCATGTTGCCGAATTGCAAAATTCTATCATCAATTTGGACAACTTAAGAAGAAGCATTTATGAATGAAAAATCAAGAGGAAGCTAGTTTTCAAGATTTTGCGATTTACATGCAAAACATGAGCATACATATGTACATATGTATGTGTGCTTGTGCGTATGGTTGGATGGTTGAAGTGAATTTTGTTTTGTTTGTCAACATGTGAATATAAAAATATTTCTTAGCTTACATATGAACATAGATTTGTACATATGCTTGTGCGTAAGAATAGTTTTTGTAGGAAGTGGTTGATTGAAACAGTTTGTCTTTTATTTGAACATGTGAATGTACAAACATTTGTTAGCTTATGCATGGATATATTGGTATCAATGAAGTGGGTGGGAAATGGGGGTGTAGGCTGATCTTTAGTTTAGGAATATATGTGTGTACATATATACCAATCTAGGTTTGTTTATACCCACTCACCATTTAGGTGATTAAATTTTCAAATTCCCTACATAGCAATATAATTTGATTACTCTTTCTGACAAAATAATGAGTAACCATACAATTGAACAAAAGAAATAATCAAATATGAATACTTTAGATGATCAAACACTGAATATATTTTTTCAACCACATTTTGGAATCATATTTGAATCAAATGTGTTTACTTTAGGAGATCAAAAATTTATAATAATTTTTAATTCAGCTTTCTGAATCTTTTTTGACTATGTTTGTTGACTGAATAATGTATTTTATACTTGTCAAAATATTTCTTTACATCGGAGCTGCTCAACCCCTATACACTTGTAGCACTTTTGTTTTTGTTTTGCCCTGAATCATAGGCACAGATTCAAATTCGCACTTTGAATATAAAAAAAAACAAGTAAGGACAGGACTGTCTTCGTCTGTGCCGAAGACTTCAACCTTCCAAGCATCATAATTTATTTACAAAAAATCAGAGAATTAAATTTGCAATATACTTGCTCTGATCAGAGAATTTTTTGGTAACAGACGAACAGAGAAAATCGTTAAGAGAATTTTCTGTTACGTCTTGCACCCTGTTAAGTTAACATGAATTTGGAGAATAGTGGTGAAGTGCAAGACGTGTCACATGCAAATGGATCGTAAGCAGTGGATGCCAAAATAACGCCTTCTCATTGTGTTTAAATTCTCTGCTAAAACATTTGGAAGGAAAATGGAAATGCATAAAAACATAAAATTATGCCGGTCAACCAACCCTTGGCGCATCCAATGCACTCAGACACAAATACAACATACATAATAATTTGGATAAACAAAGATCAGCAGTAAAAGTCGCCAAACTAAGCGCTGCTACTAATTGGGACTTTTCTCTACATACTTACGACACACCAACGCACGCCCCAAGCAGAAGCCGAAAGCATCAAACGAGGCCAACGCACCATCAAAACCAAGTGACAGCGAACATACGCATAAACACAAATGATCGAATTCGATAGGTAAAGCAAAGACTGGAAAACACGGCAGGCATACAACAAGCGTACGTACGAGATTTGGCACATTGTTCGCTATGTATATTAGGGCTTCCTAAAATTGGGATATGAAATGCCGAGATAGCGGATCGTCATACATGATCGAAAATATACATATATGTATGTATATATACCGATGTACCACCATATGTATGATAATGGAAAGAGGAAAATCGCATGTTAGCATTTAAGCGTATGTATGTACCAATAGAATACAGCGAAAGTAGCGTTAAACTAGAATTCGATTTTTGGATTTCCAACTTTTATAATTGTTATTGTAAAATTACTGACTGCCTGCGTGCAGTCCTACATAATTTTATAACTGAGGAATTATTACAATGAATTGTTTTTAGGAAATAACTGTCCACCGGCGTACAAAATCGTATATAAGGGCGGCAAATTAGCTTGTAAGATCAGAAGCTAGGAGATAGGCATACGAGTCAGTGGGCTTCTACCACTGACCAACACGACCTGAAGGTTTCTACTTCATTTCGTGGATTATTTTATATTCAGTAGGAGGTTTCTACTCCAACTGACGGAGAGCTAGCAGAGGGGTTCTACCTCAGCTACTCTTATTTAGACAGGGACAAAGAATAGGAGTAGCCCTTAAGGATATCGATCCTTTTTTTAATAAACTTTATAACGTTTTTCAGAACTCCTTCGTCTATTTATTTTCATCGGAATAGGTTCCCCCACCAAATATAGGAACCCTGGACGGACTGGGCATACCTCAGCAGGAATTAGTCCGTCACATATGGCGCCCGAGCAGGCTTAAATAAAATCAAGGAAATCATCAAGGCTTTACATAAAGGAAGGTAACAAGGATATACGGAAGGCAAAGCAACGAAGGCTAAGCAGACAAACTAACAAGGAAAGATACGCAAATAAGAAAATGGTAAAGGTATCATGGGTATATTATCTGACCCGAGAGGAGCTGGTAAGTTACCACTCGGAGTTCGAGCTGGATGATACGGGAACGGTAGACGAACTAAGGAAGCGATTGGCGGCGTTCGTACAGGCAGAAAAGGACAACGAGAAATGGCGTGATCGGCTTACAGAACTAGCTCTACAACATGCAAGGACGACATCTAATCTAAACAAACCACAGGCAAGTAGTCGTTCGACATCTCCAAGCGCTACGAGAACGGATGACGAGAATACAACCGGCGCACCCATCCAACACGAGGTCCCACAACCACCACTATATGCGATGCAACAGCCAGGCACATACGCAACCACTATAGACCGGGTAAGAAAATGGGGTTTAAAATACGACGGGGGCAAGGATCCTCTAGGGTTCATAGAACGCGTGGAAGAACTGGCAGAAGGATACGAAATAAACGTCAACTCGATACCACGAGCATTGCCGGAGCTACTCAAAGACAAAGCGTTGGTTTGGTACCGAAATAATAATCGGAGTTGGAAAGAGTGGGACTCATTCAAAAAAGATTTCCTAAAATTTTTCCTCAGCTCCAGATATTTTGAACAGTTGGACGACGAGATACGGGCACGCATGCAAAGACCAGGAGAGAAGTTTAAGGATTATGTGCTAGCACTACAAGGGCTGATGCGACATGCCGCCTACACCGAAGACCAAAAGCTAAACCGCATATACAGGAACTCCCGCAGAGAAATCCAGCTGTATGTTAAAAGAGGCGAGGTCAGCAGCCTGGAAGAATTGGTAAGTTTGGTAGAAGATTATGAAAATATTACCCCTGACAGAGATCCGATGCGACCAACGGCAAGACCATTTGTACCAAGGCGCCCAGAAGAACGTTACCAATATATACAGGCAGAGGAGCGGGAACAGCAGACAGAGAAACAACCATCCCAGAAATCAGACCCGGCACCAAGATACATCGATACAAACACGGCGTGCAGACGATGCGGAGGAGGCGGCCATGTCGCATACGGTTGCCGTAGCGCTCGCATCGAATTCTGCTGGACATGCGGAAAAGTAGGCACACTCACACGAAATTGTTGTAGACGAACGCAGGGAAACGGCCAGAGACCTCATTGGCACCGAGGAGTGGGGTCTCCCCAAACGCAACCTCGGGAAAACTAAACACGTTAAGACATACAAAGGGCCGGATCTTGGCGAATATTACGGTGAATGGCGAAGAGGTAGTAGCAGCAATCGACACAGGGGCGACGCGAAGCTTTGTAAGTGGAACATTGGCAAGAAGGCTGAAGACAGGTATATTCAAGGCGATAGAAACACGAGTGATACTGGGAGATGGCAAACCTAAGACGATCATAGAAGCGGTAGATGTAGAAGTGAGAATGAGTAACCAAGTGCTGCGAAATGAAATGCTAATCCTACCAGGACTAGTCGACGAAGTGGTGCTTGGAACGGATTACCTAGCGAAGGTGAACATGGAGATGAGATGCGGAGGACAAACTCTAACCTTGAACACAAACAATCAGGAGGAGGATGCGGTCACTTGTACAACAATGGTCGAAAGTAGAAACGAAAGTAGTCACAAAGATAACAGCCTAAAAGTTGCGAACACAGACGAGTCGGTGAGTAAATTTCTCAACAAAGAATTACAGATGTTCCAGGAAATGTCAGGTGTATCCAACGTGGCCACGCACAAGATAGTGATGAAAGACGACCGCCCCATAAAACAAAGATATTACCCGAAGAATCCCAAGATGCAAGAGATTATTAATAAGGAAATCGATGAGCTTATCGAGAAAGGTTGCATCGAACCTTCTAGAAGTCCGCACAGCGCACCAATAGTTTTGGCAAGGAAGAAAAATGGTAAGTGGAGACTGTGCGTAGATTACCGCCAACTAAACGCAAGGTCAGTACCAGACGCATACCCGTTACCCCGTATCCAACACATCCTGGATAGATTGAGAAGTGCTCGGTTTATCAGCAGCCTCGATTTGAAAAACGGATATTGGCAAATCCCCATGGAAGAAAACAGCAAACAATACACCGCATTCACTGTACCCGGACGTGGGCTATATCAATGGAAAGTAATGCCGTTCGGTCTGCACTCAGCCCCAGCAACTTTCCAGAGAGCACTCGATCACGTTATAGGACCAGAGTTGGAACCTTACGCATTCGCATATCTAGATGACATCATCATTACGAGCAAAACATTGGAAGAACACATAAGACACCTGGCGGAAGTATTTCAACGGCTGCGAGGAGCAAACCTTAAGATAAACCCGGAAAAATGTGAGTTTTTTAAGAAAAGTTTAAAGTATCTAGGTCATGTCGTTAGCGAGGAAGGCATTCACACGGACCCGGACAAGATAGCAGCCATCAAAGAGTTGACACCGCCAAACAATTTACGCGAACTACGAAGATTCCTAGGAGTGGTATCGTGGTACAGGAGATTCGTCTCAGACTTTTCACAAGTTTCACACCCGTTGACGTCAATGCTAAAGAAAGGAAGGAAGTGGAAGTGGTCGCAAGAGCAGCAGTCGGCATTCGAAGCATTAAAAGCCGCACTCACCCAAGCACCTGTACTAGCTTGCCCAGATTTTTCGAAGAAGTTTTGCCTACAGACGGATGCAAGCGATTTTGGCCTCGGAGCAGTGCTCACCTAAGGATCAGGCAGCGAAGAACGAGTGATTGCTTACGCGAGTCGCCGACTTAACAAGGCAGAAACAAATTATTCCCCGACAGAGAAAGAATGTTTGGCAATAGTGTGGGCGATAAGGAAGATGAGACCCTACCTAGAGGGATACACGTTCACGGTAATCACAGACCACCTAGCTCTAAAATGGTTAAACGCAATAGACAGTCCGACGGGACGGATTGCTAGATGGGCACTAGAACTACAACAATACTCATTCGACGTACAGTACCGGAAAGGAAAGCTAAACGTGGTGGCAAATGCACTTTCGAGACAGCCGATGGACGAGCAACTAACTACGTTGACAGTAGAGCAAGGCAAAGACGAGTGCAAGTGGCTAAAAGCGAAGATTACAGAGGTAAGAAAGGCTCCGGAGAAATTCCCAGACTATGTGATCGAGGACGGAAAGCTCTACAGGAGAATAGAGAGTCAAGTTGATGGTGAAGACGCAGTACCCTGGAAGCTATGTGTACCGACCCTACAGAGACGCAGAGTGCTGGCGGAAATTCATGACACACCAAGCGCAGGACACATGGGCGTTCGAAAATCTATTGCACGAGCGACGACACGATATTACTGGCCCGGAATGTTCAGAGACGTAAGAAAGTACGTACAGCAATGTCATGGATGTCAGGTATACAAACCTAGTCAACAACAGGCCGCGGGTAAGATGTTAACTAAAATTCCAGAAGAACCGTGGGCAACAGTGTGTGCAGACTTTGTTGGTCCAATGCCACGCTCAAAACATGGTAATACAATGGCATTAGTTTTCGTTGACAGATTTTCAAAATGGGTGGAGATAATGGCAATTAGAAAGGCAACAACAGAAAGCGTAGTACGAGGATTTAGAGAGAGAATTTTGGCACGATTTGGCATTCCAAAGGTATTAATCACAGACAACGGAGCGCAGTTCGTGAGCAAACGTTTTAAGAAGTATTTGGAGGAGCTGGGCGTAAAACACCAGCTGACAGCACCATACACACCGCAGGAGAATCCGACAGAAAGAGCGAACCGCAACATCAAGAGGATGATAGCACAGTTTTCAGGGATAGAGCAGAGAACATGGGACGAGCTTATACCAGAGATAACACTCGCATTAAACACAAGCGTATGCGAATCGACAGGGTATAGTCCAGCATATGTAGTACAAGGCAGAGAACCAAGGATTCCCAATAGCCTTTACGACGAGCATACATTCGGTACAGGTGAGAGAGTAGCTAATCCAGCCGAGAAATCAATGAAGATGAAGGAGATATTCGAGATGGTACGACGGAAGCAAGAGCGAGCATCAGCGGAGCAAGCAAAGCATTATAATTTAAGAAGAAGGCAATGGCGACCGGCTATAGGCGACCTAGTGCTGGTAAAGGAGCATCAGCTGTCAAAAGCGGTGGATAACTTTGCAGCCAAACTAGCGCCCAGGTACAGTGGACCCCATCGGGTAACGAACTTTGTATCACCAGTGATCGTAGAGCTAGACAAAGTTTTCAGAGGAAGGAGGAGGACAGCCCACTTAAGTGAGCTGAAAGCATACCACGCAACCGACGCCGCCGACAACAATGAATCCAGAAAGCAAAGGCATGAACAGAAGAGCGCTAGTGAAGACCAAATCCCGTCAACATCGTCCAATCGAACAAGAAACAATATCCCCGAGGTACAACAACAGAGAGAGAACAGCGAGGTAGCCATCTGTGGTACGCTCACACGAGTCAGCGAAGAGACCGAGAGACAACACGAAGAGGACCAAAGTCCGAGCCAACAACTGATAGTATATAAAGACGCTCAAGTGCAAAACAATACGGAGAATCAGGCACGAACATTTCCAGAAAATCAGGTACAGGTCACTCGAGGAACCCAAGTACAGATCGCCAAAGGACCGATACCTGTAGCAAGATTACACCTAGGAAGACAGTTTGCTATAGCAGCCCTAAATGAACACACACCCAGAGACAACTCCGGAATAACGGATTATTACGTGAGATTCTACTGCAACTCGAATCAAATCGGTAGTAACGTACACGCCCAACCGCAACAGTATCAAATCATACACGAAGAAATTTCATTTCAAGAAGTACCCGAACTTCGGATCAACCACTGAAGCGCGGTAAACTCTACCCACAATTACATAATCACATAAATATACCCTGTAACTAGGCTCATGATATACCACATTTTTTTTTTAAATCCACCATATACGGTGAGAGCACCCTAAGGAAAATCCACCAGTTTCTTATTTACAGTATAGACTGGAGTCACACACCGCCGATGGGAAGGGAAGCAAAACGCCAACAACGAACAACGACAGCGAAGTATTAAGCCGTATGGCCAGCGAGGTCAACGGCAGCCTCAACAAACACAACGACGACAGCGAAATATTAAGCCGTATGGACAGTAAGGTCAACGGCAGCCTCAACGACAACAACAACCATGACGACAGCGACGACGAAGGCAGTATGAGCGAACACTCTTCCGAGTACGGATCACACGCACCGGCACGGTGACCGTAAGCTTCGCTGCGGTAGGTGAGGGGGGAGTGTGAGGATCCCAAAACCGAGGGTTTTGTACCCTCACAACATATACCTATTTTTCATTTTTTCTTACATACATGTTATACAAGAATTGAATTTAACTCTGAATTTAACATTTATACATTTTTATGACATGAATTATACCTTTATGAATTACACGTCAAAACAAATACATGCGGTCGCATATTGAATTATTATTTACTAGATTGAAGGATAAACCAGACTTGCGCACTTTTGCACGCAAGCACAATATTTACATTTTTCGCCCACATAAGTTTCAAATATAGGTCACCCTAACATACACTAAAACATTTGGAAGGAAAATGGAAATGCATAAAAACATAAAATTATGCCGGTCAACCAACCCTTGGCGCATCCAATGCACTCAGACACAAATACAACATACATAATAATTTGGATAAACAAAGATCAGCAGTAAAAGTCGCCAAACTAAGCGCTGCTACTAATTGGGACTTTTCTCTACATACTTACGACACACCAACGCACGCCCCAAGCAGAAGCCGAAAGCATCAAACGAGGCCAACGCACCATCAAAACCAAGTGACAGCGAACATACGCATAAACACAAATGATCGAATTCGATAGGTAAAGCAAAGACTGGAAAACACGGCAGGCATACAACAAGCGTACGTACGAGATTTGGCACATTGTTCGCTATGTATATTAGGGCTTCCTAAAATTGGGATATGAAATGCCGAGATAGCGGATCGTCATACATGATCGAAAATATACATATATGTATGTATATATACCGATGTACCACCATATGTATGATAATGGAAAGAGGAAAATCGCATGTTAGCATTTAAGCGTATGTATGTACCAATAGAATACAGCGAAAGTAGCGTTAAACTAGAATTCGATTTTTGGATTTCCAACTTTTATAATTGTTATTGTAAAATTACTGACTGCCTGCGTGCAGTCCTACATAATTTTATAACTGAGGAATTATTACAATGAATTGTTTTTAGGAAATAAGTGTCCACCGGCGTACAAAATCGTATATAAGGGCGGCAAATTAGCTTGTAAGATCAGAAGCTAGGAGATAGGCATACGAGTCAGTGGGCTTCTACCACTGACCAACACGACCTGAAGGTTTCTACTTCATTTCGTGGATTATTTTATATTCAGTAGGAGGTTTCTACTCCAACTGACGGAGAGCTAGCAGAGGGGTTCTACCTCAGCTACTCTTATTTAGACAGGGACAAAGAATAGGAGTAGCCCTTAAGGATATCGATCCTTTTTTTAATAAACTTTATAACGTTTTTCAGAACTCCTTCGTCTATTTATTTTCATCGGAATAGGTTCCCCCACCAAATATAGGAACCCTGGACGGACTGGGCATACCTCAGCAGGAATTAGTCCGTCACAGTATTTAGTTCAGTACTACAATGGCTCAACTATATGGTTGGCTCATCTCACCAGCTGATTTTATTTTTTTTCATTTCACTGGAGTAGGGATTGTCAGAAGGAGATGGCAAACTTAAAAAGAAACCAACGAATTTACAACATTTTCTTACTACTTATATATGCTGCTCAGTTGTTTTATGTTTTCATTCCATTCCATTCGTCTAACATTAACACGCAAATTTTGGCAATTTGAACAAAGGTATGTTATTGATGTAGAGATGAGGCAACTATATAGTTGAGCCATGAGTGCAACCAACTCAAAAGTGGTTAACTGTCAAAAAATCTACTACAGAAAACGAAACGAACAGAACCGCTATACGGATCAGAAATTGAACCAGATAAATATCAGGATCACAACGTTGTTGTTGCATTTGCATGTTAAATTTCTATCCGTATCTCGCTCAAGTCTCAATGGAACGTAACTCTTATAAAAGCAACGAATGGTGGAGAATGTGGCAGAAGCTAGTGAAGTAGTCATGGTTCAATTATATGGTTGGCTAATCTCATCAGCTGATTTTATTTATTTCATTGCATGGCCGAAGGGATTGTCAAAAGGAGATGGCAAACTCATAATGAAACCAACACAATGGAAACATTTTCTTACACATACAAAAACTGCTAAGTTTTATGTTTCCATTCCTTACCATTCGCACCAACACCAATACACAGATTTTGACAATTTGAACAGACATATTTTGTTACTTTACAGATGAGCCAACCTGTATATAGTTGAACCATGATTTGAACAGACATATTTTGTTGCTTTACAGATGAGCCAACCATATAATTGAACCATGGAAGTAGTAGAACATTGTTTACTATATAGTTTGGCAGCTTAATTCGAGGTTATGTTGCGAATAGACTGGAAGGCACTCGCAGGCCGTGAAAATAGACACTCGAATGGAGTGGAATGAAGAACAGTAGGAACCAGAGTTGCATTGGATCAATCATTGCATCAATATTTATTTATTTATTTATTTGTTAGTCTACAAATTTTACAATTAATCAGACTAAATATGAATGAACGAATGAATATAAATGCGGATTACAGTGTAAAATTAACAAGCATACATAGTGAACAAAATTATATTATAAAATATGTATATACATATATTATTGAATCAGTTGTCGGGAAGGACTGTGATGCCGAGCAACGGAATTGATTATCAGTGCTGTCGGAATGGACGTGATTTCGAGCAGATGATGTACATTTAACACACAATAGTAGGGCTGCGATGTGTGGGAGGTCGGAAAGGTCGTGATTCCAAGCCACCCGCCCAAAGTAATTATTGATTATTAGTGCTGTCGGAATGGACGTGATTTCCAGCAGCTGATGTATATTTAACACACAATGAGTAGGGCTGTGATGTGTGGGAGGTTGGAAAGGACGTGATTCCAAGCCACCCGCACAAAGTAACTATTGATTATTAGTGCTGTCGGAATGGGCGTGATTTCGAGCAGCTGATGTATATTTAACACACAATGAGTAGGGCTGCAATGTGTGGGAGGTTGGAAAGGACGTGATTCCAAGCCACCCGCCCAAAGTAACTGGAGCAGGTGACAGATTTAGTTTAACATGTGATTTTGAAACAGTTATGAGTTCGAGGCAGTGAGTATATATTTTTTTATACTGTAAAGTGTGTCGCACGTATCAATATTATTACAGTGATTATTGGAATCTTGACACAGACAACGAAGAGGTTCATGCATTCAAGTGGGAAGAATATAAATCCTTTACAGACAGCCGCTTTGCTGCCCTCCCTATCCCGACTGATGCCCGCCAAGGGGAGCGCGCCTTCCGTAAGGTCATTAAATCCGCCTCGGCACATTTCATTCCCGCCGGGAGAATTCCCGAAATCCGGCCCCACTTCCCGGCGGAGGCCGCAAACTTAGCGAGAGAACGTGACCTTATAAGACAGCTTGATCCAGGCGACCCCCAAATAAGGGATATAAACCAATGCATCAGATTGCTTGTGGATGAACACAAGCGAGCGAAATGGGAGGAGCACCTAAGAGGTTGTAACCTCTCTACCGGTGTAGGTAAACTTTGGTCCACCGTAAAGTCCCTATCGAATCCAACTAAGCACAAAGACAAAGCTTTCATCGCCTTTGGCGAGAAAGTGCTGTCGGACGCGAAAAAATGCGCGAGCGCTTTCTGCCGGCAATATATAATGCATCCTACGGTCGACAACGATAGACGGAGAGCCAATAGACACGCACATAAACACAAATTCAGCGCGTCACCAATCACCATCACCGCTAAAGAGGTTGAGGACGCCATTGGTCGTGCTAAACCATCCAAAGCAGTGGGCCCAGACGGCATAGCCATGCCGAAAAGACTAGGGAAAGAGGGTTTCAAATATTTAGCGCATGTCTTCAATCTGTCTCTTTCCACCTTTGTCATACCTGAGAAATGGAAAATGGCCAAGGTGGTCCCGCTACTAAAGCCTGGGAAACCAGCTAACATAGGTGAGTCGTATCGTCCGATATCTCTCCTATCGCCAGTGGCAAAGACGCTTGAAGCCATTTTGCTCCCTTATTTCCAAGCAAATTTGCAGCTAGCCCCTCATCAGCATGGCTTCAGAAAACTCCATAGCACTACCACCGCGCTAAATGCCATTAGCACCCAGATAAATTGCGGTTTAAATCAATACCCCCACCATAGAACAGTACTCGTAGCGCTAGACCTATCAAAAGCTTTCGATACGGTCAACCATGGCTCGTTACTGCAGAACCTGGAAGGGTCCACCCTTCCCCCATGTCTTAAAAGATGGACCGCAAATTATCTGGGTGGTCGGCAGGCATAGGTGCAATTTAGAAACGAAGCATCAAAACCAAGGAGAATTAAACAAGGGGTGCCACAGGGTGGTGTCCTATCCCCACTTTGATTAATTTCTACATATCTAAGCTACCTTCACCACCGAAAGGAGTCACAATCGTTTCCTACGCCGATGACTGCACAATAATGGCCACAGGCCCAGGCCCAAAGATCGATGCGCTATGCAATAAAATAAACGGCTACCTCCCTGATCTCTCCAGTTTTTTCGCCTCGCGAAACCTTTCATTATCACCGACTAAATCTTCCGCGACCTTATTTACAACATGGACGCCCCAAATGGCGACCATTTTGAACATCCATGTCGATGGCACTACGCTTACGACTGTCCTACACACCAAAATCTTGGGTGTGACGTTTGATCAGGGTCTAAATTTTGGTGAGCACGCAGCCGCAATTGTTCCGAGAATTCAGAGCCGTAACAAAATCCTCAAATCCCTCGCTGGAAGTACTTGGGAAAAGATAAAGAAACGCTCATGACTACATACAAAGCAATTAGCCAGCCGTTACGTGCTACGCGTCACCCAGAAACCTGGGCATCCCAACAGACATCTGATTGATGAACCAGCACCGCCTAGGGGCTTAAGGAGTCATCTCCGTAAGCATTTTGAGTAAATACGGCACCTGAGAACCCAGCCGTATGAAGTGAAAAAACACAAGCAGGTCCTTGGTGAACTCCATAAACAGGCGTCGGACTTTATGCCGGGAATTGCCCGGTGAATCCAGTGCTTAACGAAAATTATCCAAAACTTGCGGAAGAGGAACGCATACTCCCCAGGGAAACGCGTGTCACTCTCGCCCAACTTCGTTCTGGATACTGTAACAGGTTAAATCTTACCTATCCAGAATCAACCCCGACATACAAAATTTATGCCCTGCTTGCAACGTGTCCCCACATGACAACAACCATCTCTTCAATTGTAATGTGGAACCTACGCCTCTAAAACCCCTTTCCTTATGGTCCACCCCTGTTGAAACGGCAAGTTTTCTTGGACTCCCGTTAGAGGATATTGATGACAATTTGTGATCGGTCGCGGCTATTAGGTGGGGCGAGCATTGCTACAACAACAACAACGGGTTCATGCATTTGAAAATTCGATCTACATGCATTTAAATATAGCGGTTGGAAATACCGAGAGGGCCTAAAAGGGACATTAAACATCATCTCGCCAAGCAGAAATGGACTGTTTATCATCCCCCTTAATAGTTTTACTATAAATAAAACGCCAAGCATCTCCCTACGGCTCTGTAGTGAAGGCAGCTGTAAAAGTTTTAACCGGCTGCAGGTAGGCGGTAGGTTCCTTGATGGATCCCAGGGCAAATGATTTAAAGCAAAGAGCAAAAATTGCTTCTGGACCGATTCCAATTTTTCGCTATTAATCTGATTACGCGGGTTCCAGATAATGGAAGCATATTCCAATATAGGTCTAACTAACGATAAAAAAAGAATTTTAGTGACATAGGGGTCATTGAATTCCTTTGACTACCTTTTTACGAAAGCCAAAGTGCCCCTAGCCCTATTCACACACGATTCGATATGTAATTTGAAGGCCTGTGTAGGGTCCATTATAACGCCAAGATCAGTAAAGTTTGTGACTTGCTTAATGATATAATAATATATTAAAGATAAAATTAGAAAAAATAATTAAATACTTGAGTATAAGCAAACATTTTCATTCAGTTACTGCAATTAAAGTGTCCTAGATGTTATATATTCCAAAATTATAACATTTTATGTCTGTTTAAAAATTCAACTTCAATTTCCTAAGATTTCCGTAATATGGCCATTAGTGATGTTTGTGTGTGTGTACAAATTTTGAGCGATCAGCTGTTAGTTGCGCTACTTGGTAAAGTTTACAATGAACATAACGGAATAAAAAACACATGGCTATACGCCACATATAGAAATAAAATAGAGAAAAATCTCGTAATTGGTGATGGCGCTTTAATTCATTGAATGGGCCAAATAATTCCATTTATAATCGACCTCCCTAGCCACGGTGAGGGAGTAACTTAAACCCCAAAAAAAAAAATAAGTACCAAGAAGACAATGTTCGTTTGATTGACCTGCATGGTTTATTTATGTACATATACTTGTACGTATATGATATAGGATATTATGTGTATAGTGATATGTTAGGTGTGTTTGGCATACAATAGCCAATCCAAAACCGGGGAACTATAAAAACAAAAATAATTTTGTCGCTATAAGCATTGGATACAACAGGAAAAAGGCTACACGAGTGAAATATACACAATGGCTTCGCTTTCCTGCCCCACCGACTCCATCGATTTCTGGAAAAATGAGGTGCCTGACCGTGCTGAAATCACCTGTCTAATGCCAAATGGCATTCTCATTTTAATGGTGGTACCTATCAACAGTACCATTCGGGAAATTAAGTCGGTAAGTGCAATTTTAAACAAAACGTTTGTAGGGTAAAGTGGTAAATGCACCAGTATTTGGATAGTGCTTTTGTCCGGATGCTATACAGTGAAGCGGCTGCATATAAATAGTGGTCAAACATAGAATAATAGGCCGATTCAACTAAAATATACAACCGATTGTTTCGCTTCCCAAGGCCGTCGGTTCTATGTACCGGAGCGACTCGCTTCCCAAGGCCGTCGGTTCTATGTACGGGAGCGATTCGGAATTTTTCCCGACCAAGGACTGCCATTTCAGTGTAACCCCATTTAATTTGTTGCGTCCCTCCCACAAATTGCCATCCTCCCAGCAGCTCCTTGCAGTGGGACTGCTCCATATTCTCTTGCTCCGGGAAGGTATCGAACCCAATCCTGGTCCGTCCCCTGATCCCGGTCCTGAAAATGGTTTTGCTGCATCTGCCGGAAAAGAATCTTTTTAGGACGGTCATATTCTTGTCAGTGTGTCTCGTGTAAGGGATGGTTGCATCGGACAGGTTGTTCTGGGTTAGACCCCAAAACCAGACGTCCACGTAACTTCTATAAAGCTTTTGTGGCTCCTTGCTGTTCACGTCCTAGGACGCCCGTAGTCTGCGCCTCAGCGCCCCACCGTCCAGCAGCCCAGCTGCTCAGCAAGTCACAACAAGTACCCGCTGTTGCTCGCGACACACGGCGCCACCAACTCACACGGCTGCCCCCACTCATACCTACAATCTAAGTGGTAGAGTCAGGAGCAATGCCGAGCAGCAACCCCTGCCCCCGTCTTCTTCCCCCTCTTTTCCGGCAGCAAATGTGTAGGCCAGGGAAACAGACTCTTAGTCCCTACCTTCCGTGGCACCGTTTGCCAGCACATAATGTAGAATTCCCGAAATTCGGCCCACTTCCCGGCAGAGGCCGCAAGTTTAGCGAGAGAACGTGACCTTATAAGACAGCTCGATCCCGGCGACCCCCAAATAAGGGATATAAACCAACGCATCAGATTGCTTGTGGATGAACACAAGCGGACGAAATGGGAGGAGCACCTAAGCGGTTGTAACCTTTCTGCCGGTGTAGGTAAACTTAGGTCTACTGTAAAGTCCCTATCGAATCCGTCTAGCGTCTGTGCGAGCGCTTTCTGCCGACAATATATAATGCATTCTACGGTCAACAAAAATAGACGGAGGGCCAACAGACTAGAGATATACGCCGCCGATAAACACCGCCGCCGCCGCCGATTAGGGTAGTTTTTCGTACGCCGCCGCCGAATGTCAAAAATATCGGCGCGGCGGCGTCCGGCGCGTTAATATATTTTCTACTGTTGTTGTTGTTGTAGCAATGCTCGCCCCACCTAATAGCCGCGACCGATCACAAATTGTCATCGATATCCTCTAACGGGAGTCCAAGGAAACTTGCCGTTTCAACAGGGGTGGACCATAAGGAAAGGGGTGTTAGAGGCGTTGGTTCCACAATACAATTAAAGAGATGGTTGGTGTCATGTGGGGACACATTGCAAGCAGGGCATACATTTTGTATGTCGGGGTTGATTCTGGATAGGTAAGAGTTTAACCTGTTACAGTATCCAGAACGAAGTTGAGCAAGAGTGACACGCGTTTCCCTGGGGAGTATGCGTTCCTCTTCTGCGAGTTCTGGATATTTTTCTTCAAGTACTGGATTCACCTGGCAATTCCCGACATAAAGGTCCGACGCCTGTCTATGGAGTTCACCAAGGACCTGCTTGTGTTTTTCCGCTTCGTACGGCTGGGTTCTCAGGTGCCGTATTTCCTCAAAATGCTTACGGAGATGACTCCTTAGGCCCCTAGGCGGTGCTGGTTCGTCAATCAGATGTCTGTTGGGATGCCCAGGTTTCTGGGTATTCAACAGAAACTGTTTGGTCAGCATCTCATTTCTCTCCCTGATGGGGAGTATTCTCGCCTCACTATGCAGATGGTGTTCTGGGGACATAAGAAGACAGCCCGTGGCGATTCTGAGAGCAGTATTTTGGCAGGCCTGTAGTTTCTTCCAGTGGGTGGTTTTTAGGCTTGGCGACCATATGGGTGACGCGTAGCACGTAATCGGCTGGCTAATTGCTTTGTATGTGGTCAAGAGCGTTTCTTTATCTTTTCCCCAGGTACTACCAGCAAGGGATTTGAGGATTTTATTACGGCTCTGAATTCTTGGAACAATTGCGGTTGCGTGCGCACCAAAATGTAGATCCTGATCAAACGTCACACCCAAGATTTTGGGGTGTAGGACAGTCGGTAGCGTAGTGCCATCGACGTGGATGTTCAAAATGGTCGACATTTGGGACGTCCAAGTTGTAAATAAGGTCGCGGAAGATTTAGTCGGTGACAATGCCAGGTTTCGCGAGGCGAAAAAACTGGAGAGATCAGGGAGATAGCTGTTTATTTTATTGCATAGCTCATCGATCTTTGGGCCTGGGCCTGTGGCCATTATTGTGCAGTCATCGGCGTAGGAAACGATTGTGACTCCTTCCGGTGGTGAAGGTAGCTTAGATATGTAGAAATTAAACAAAAGCGGGGATAGGACACCACCCTGTGGCACCCCTTGTTTAATTCTCCTTTGTTTTGATGTTTCGTTTCTGAATTGCACCGATGCCTGCCGACCACCCAGATAATTTGCGGTCCACCTTTTAAGACATGGGGGAAGGGTGGACCCTTCCAGGTCCTGCAGTAACGAGCCATGGTTGACCGTATCAAAAGCTTTTGATAGGTCTAACGCTACGAGTACTGTTCTATGGTGGGGATATTGATTCAAACCGCAATTTATCTGGGTGCTAATGACATTTAGCGCGGAGGTAGTGCTATGGAGTTTTCTGAAGCCATGCTGATGAGGGGCTAGCTGCAAATGTGCTTGGAAATAAGGGAGCAAAATGGCTTCAAGCGTCTTTGCCACTGGCGATAGGAGAGATATCGAACGATATGACTCACCTACGTTAGCTGGTTTCCCAGGCTTTAGTAGCGGGACCACCTTGGCCATTTTCCATTTCTCGGGTATGACAAAGGTGGAAAGAGACAGGTCGAAGACATGCGCTAAGTATTTGAAACCCTCTTTCCCTAGGTTTTTAAGCATCGACATGGCTATGCCGTCTGGGCCCACTGCTTTGGATGGTTTAGCGCGACCAATGGCGTCCTCAACCTCTCTAGCGGTGATGGTAATTGGTGACGCGCTGAGTTTGTGTTTATGTGCGTGTCTATTGGCTCTCCGTCTATCTTTGTCGACCGTAGGATGCATTATATATTGTCGGCAGAAGGCGCTCGCGCATTTTTTCGCATCCGACAGCACCTTATCGCCAAAGGCGATGGAAACTTTGTCTTTGTGCTTAGTCGGATTCGATAGGGACTTTACGGTGGACCAAAGTTTACCTACACCGGTAGAGAGGTTACAACCTCTTAGGTGCTCTTCCCACTTCGCCCGCTTGTGTTCGTCCACAAGCAATCTGATGCGTTGGTTTATATCCCTTATTTGGGGGTCGCCTGGATCAAGCTGTCTTATAAGGTCGCGTTCCCTCGCTAAGCTCGCGGCCTCCGCCGGGAAGTGGGGCCGGATTTCGGGAATTCTCCCGGCGGTAATGAAATGTGCCGAGGCGGATTCAATGACCTTACGGAAGGCACGCTCCCCTTGGCGGGCATCAGTCGGGATAGGGAGGGCAGCAAAGCTGTTGTCTGTTGCAGATTTATATTCTTCCCACTTTCCTCTTTTGAAGTTTATGAAAGTGCGTTTTTCGGTGACGATGAAGTCGGCGGTACGCTCGGACGAAATAAGTATGGGCAGGTGGTCGGATGCCAATGTTACCATCGGCTGCCAGTTGACGCAGTTTACGAGTTCTGCGCTTACGATTGAGACATCTGGCGAGCTATGACAGCTTCCTACCATACGTGTGGGGGCGTCTCCGTTTATTGTGCAGAACGTCGTTTCGTCTATTTGATCCGCCAACATCTCACCCCTACTGTCCGCCCGCAAGTTTGAATGCCATAGGTCGTGATGGGCATTGAAATCGCCTAAGATAATGCGATTGTTGCCAGTGAGTAAGGCCTCGATATTTGGGCGGTATCCACTGGGGCAACAGGTGACAGGAGGGATGTAGATGTTGATGATTTCTAGATTTGCATCGCCTGACCGGACAGATAGGCCTTGACGTTCTAAGACATTGTCACTGCGGTCGATGCCAGGATCAAATATATGATATTGCACAGAGTGGTGTATAATAAACGCGAGGCCGCCTCCATTTCCGCTCTCGCGGTCTTTCCTGTGGACATTATAACCAGAGCAGGTCTGCAATGCAGATCTTGCCGTGAGTTTAGTCTCTTGAATCACAGCAATGCGGATGTTGTGCCGCTTCATGAAATCGACTATCTCCGTAATCTTCCCAGTTAGTCCATTACAGTTGAACTGCAGAATTCTGAAGTGCATGAGGGGTGACGCCGCCACTCTAGGGGTAAGTGAGGGGTGACTACGCCTAGGTTTTGGAAGGCCAGGACGCAATTGCTGTTGTGGCCTTGGGACTGGGCGCCCTTGGGCAAGCATTGGGGTACCCGGATGATTTGGGTTTGCGACCTGGCAACATGGCGCGATGAAACCCGTCAGGGGGTTGCCGTCGCGGAGACCAGAACATCTAGGAAAGTGTCACCACCCAAGGCAGGAGCTGCATTGAGCGGATGTCGCAAACCTATATATTCTGTGCTGGCAGACGGTGCAAACGGAGGCAGGGACTAAAAGTCTGTTTCCCTGACCTGCACGATTGCTGCCAGAAAAGAGGTGGGGAGAAGAAGACGGGGGCAGGGGCTGATGCTCAGCATTGCTACCAGCTCTACTACGAAGGTAGTAGTTATGAGTGGTATCAGCTGTTTGAGTTGTTGGCGCCGTGGGGCGCGAGCAGCAGCGGGTACTTGTTGTGGCTTGCTGAGCAGCGAAGCTGCTGGAAGGTAGTGGGGATACGCTTAGGCGTAGACTACGGGACGCCCTTGGGCGTGAGCAGCAAGGAGCCACAAAAGATTTATAAAAGTTACGTGGACGTCGGGTTTTGGGATCAAGCCCAGAACAACCTGTCCGATGCAACCATCCCTTGCACGAGACACACTGAACAGAGTATGACCGTCCTAAAAAGATTCTTTTCTGGCAAATGCAGCAAAACCATTTCTCATGACCGGGGTCAGGAGACGGACCCGGATTGGGTTCGATACCTTCCCGGAGTAAGAGAATATGTAGCAGTCCTGCTGCAAGGAGCTGCTGGGAGGATGACAATTTATGGGAGGGACGAAACAAATTAAATGGGGTCACACTGAAGTGACAGTCCTTGGTCGGGAAAAATCCCGAGTCGCTCCGGTACATAGAACCGACTGCCTTGGGAACCGTATATTTTCTACTCGTTTAAGACTGTTTAGGCCATTTATTGTTCATGTCGAAAATTGGTCGGATATGATCGAAAGTGGTATCAACGGATGCGCATCACTGCCAGTTATAAGAAACTAATTGCGAAATTTAACTCTTTCTAACTGTTCAAAAGTTATTTAAAAAAACAGACGTTTTCGATGTCACGGACTTTGCATCACCCAATTCACCAAGTTATTAAAACAAAACACTAAAAGAAAAGTTATATAATAAATTTATATGCTCACTTTGCATATTTTTTCCAAAAAATAATGAACAATGAATTCAAATAAAATTACCCAAGGTGTTTCAAATTGTTTTCAAATTGTCCTCAAGTTGTTAAAAAAGCAAAAAAGGCGCCGATTTTGTTTTTAAATTTTATATTGCGATTGGCTGAAATAATAAGCCAAATCAGTGATGCAAAATCCTTTAGTAGGTTCTAGGGGCATAAACACTCCTTTGAAATGATTCTTACCTCATACTTAAGTTGAGGATATATGTACGTATGAGGTTTTGAAAAATCATTTGGGCTTACATTCAAAAATCTGTTTTTTATTTGCGAAACTATATAATAGCGTCTGAAATGTTAATTTTAATTTTCACACTTCATCCTTCAACACCCAAGTCTCCCGGTTTGACATAAAGATGGCGGCCCTATCCAAAACTAGGCCCTTGGAGTGAATCACATTGATTATAGCCTATCAACCAAGTTTGAATATCACCTACACATTACGGCTCCTTTTACAAATGTGAATACGTAGGCACATATATGTATTTACCAGGTGAGGCTTTGTCCTTTGCAAGAACACTCAAAGGGGTGAAGCAAAAGCTTTCCCAAGACAGCCGAAATAATGACCGTGTGTGCTACTACCCTAACGTAGTGGACAGTCGAACCAGTCTGAAAACTGAAGCTACGCGGTCATCCATAATGGTCACTCTCTAACGTTTCAAGGTGTTTCTCTGGTGTAGCTCGGCAGCATAGCGCGACAAAAGCATCCGTTGGAAAGTCTTCGGAGCTACACCTAGAGCTTCTAGAAAAATTACGTCGGCGAAGGTATGAGTTCGAAGTCGCATTCCTATAGATTCTATCCTAGCATATCGTGTGAGGGTCAGGAGGCGTGGTAGCGAGATTGCTACTGTTCGCACATCGGGAATTGTAGCTCTTAAAAACAGCCGAAACAACTGGAGGCGCCCTGTGCCACGAGAGTCATGAGTATTAATAGACCATTAATAGCAACCGTAAGTCGCCGAAGCCTCTCTGGAGTAAGTGAATGAGGGACAATCTCTCCGCAAGGAGCAACTCTTGAAAATTTTTGAACGGTCTGCGAGATCTTGAGGTAAAAACCCCGGATCTTTCCGAAATGGCCAACACGTTGATTTCTTTAAATACATACAAACAAAACCTTTCCTAAATACTATTTTTTTTAAATAGAAAAATCAAGCTTTTTAAAGTAACAAAACCGGCGTACGCCGGCACCCCGCCCACGCTGCCCACGCTGCCGCCGCCGGTATATAATAGTGCCTACGCCGCCGCCGCCGCCGATAAAGTGATCGGCGTAAACCTCTACAAAAGACACGCACGTAAACATAAGTTCAGCACGTCACCAATTACCATCACCACCAAAGAGGCTGAGGATGCCATCGGTCATGCTAAACCATCCAAAGCAGTGGGCCCAGACGGCATAGCCATGCCGATGCTTAAAAGCCTAGGGAAAGGGTTTCAAATATTTAGCACATGTCTTCAACCTGTCTCTTTCCACCTTTGTCATACCCGAAAAATGGAAAATGGCCAAGGTGGTCCCGCTACTAAAGCCTGGGAAACCAGCTAACATAGGAGAGTCATATCGGCCGATATCTCTCCTATCGCCAGTAGCCAAGACGCTTGAAGCCATTTTGCTCCCTCACTTCAAAGCAAATTTGCAGCTAGGCGGTTGACCGGAATCAAATGCATTCCGACAGCATAAATAATAAAACTGTGTAATCATACGTCTTGGAGTAGGGCAGGATTGAGAACACGACCTTCCAACCTCCCAATGAGATTACTCCAAGGCTCGCCCGTTGGGACCACCAGTTCCCATGCTGATCGGAATCTCATGCATTCCGACACCCCAAACGCTAGAAATCGTATTATTATTAAAATGTATTTATAATTTGTAATAATCTAAGTTTTAGGCTTAAAACGCCGTAATAATAAATAAATAATAATAATCAGCATGGCTTTAGAAAACTCCATAGCACCACCACCGCGCTAAATGCCATGAGCACCCAGATAAATTGTGGTTTAAATCAGAAGCCCCACCATAGAACAGTACTCGTAGCGCTAGACCTATCAAAAGCTTTTGATACAGGTTGTTCTGGGCTTGATCCCAAAACCCGACGTCCACGTAACTTTTATAAATCTTTTGTGGCTCCATGCTGTTCACGCCCAAGGGCGCCCCGTAGTCTACGTCTAAGCGCCTTATTTTAGGCGACTTCAATGCCCATCATGATCTATGGCATTCAAATTTGCGGGCGGAAAGTAGGGGCGAGATGTTGGCGGATCAAATAGAAGAAACGACGTTCTGCACAATAAACGGAGACGCCCCCACACGTATGGTAGGAAGCTGTCACAGTTCGCCAGATATCTCAATCGTGAGCGCAGAACTCGTAAACTGCGTCAACTGGCAGCCGATGGTATCATTGGCATCCGACCACCTGCCTATACTTGTTTCGCTCGAGCGTACCGCCGACTTCATCGTCACCGAAAAACGCACTTTCATAAACTTTAAAAAAGGAAAGTGGGAAGAATATAAATCCTTTACAGACAACCTCTTTGCTGCCCTCCCTATCCCGACTGATGCCCGCCAAGGGGAGCGTGCCTTCCGCAAGGTCATTGAATCCGCCTCGGCACGTTTCATTCCCGCCGGGAGAATTCCCGAAATCCGGCCCCATTTCCCGGCGGAGGCCGCAAACTTAGCGAGAGAACGTGACCTTATAAGGCAGCTTGATCCAGGCGACCCCCAAATAAGGGATATAAACCAACGCATCAGATTGCTTGTGGATGAACACAAGCGGGCGAAATGGGAGGAGCACCTAGGAGGTTGTAACCTCTCTACCGGTGTGGGTAAACTTTGGTCCACCGTAAAGTCCCTATCGAATCCGACTAAGCACAAAGACCAAGTTTCCATCGCCTTTGGCGACAAAGTGCTGTCGGATGCGAAAAAATGCGCGAGCGCTTTCTGCCGACAATATATAATGCATTCTACGGTCGACAAAGTTAGACGGAGGGCCAACAGACACGCACATAAACACAAATTCAGCGCGTCACCAATCACCATCACCGCTAAAGAGGTTGAGGACGCCATTGGTCGCGCTAAACCATCCAAAGCAGTGGGCCCAGACGGCATAGCCATGCCGATGCTTAAAAGCCTAGGGAAAGAGGGTTTCAAATATTTAGCGCAGGTCTTCAACCTGTCTCTTTCCACCTTTGTCATACCCGAGAAATGGAGAATGGCCAAGGTGGTCCCGCTACTAAAGCCTGGTAAACCAGCTAACATAGGAGAGTCGTATCGTCCGATATCTCTCCTATCGCCAGTAGCAAAGACGCTCGAAGCCATTTTGCTCCCTTATTTCCAAGCAAATTTGCAACTAGCCTCCCATCAGCATGGCTTCAGAAAACTCCATAGCACTACCTCCGCGCTAAATGCCATTAGCACCCAGATAAATTGCGGTTTAAATCAAAACCCCCACCATAGAACAGTACTCGTAGCGCTAGACCTATCAAAAGCTTTTGATACGGTCAACCATGGCTCGTTACTGCAAGACCTGGAAGGGTCTACCCTTCCCCCATGTCTTAAAAGGTGGACCGCAAATTATCTGGGTGGTCGGCAGGCATCGGTGCTATTTAGAAACGAAACATCAAAGCCAAGGAGAATTAAACAAGGGGTGCCACAGGGTGGTGTCCTATCCCCACTTCTGTTTAATTTCTACATATCTAAGCTACCTTCACCACCGGAAGGAGTCACAATCGTTTCCTACGCCGATGACTGCACAGTAATGGCCACAGGCCCAGGCCCACAGATCGATGAGCTTTGCAATAAAATAAACGGCTACCTCCCTGATCTCTCCAGTTTTTTCGCCTCGCGAAACCTGGCATTATCACCGACTAAATCTTCCGCGACCTTATTTACAACATGGACGTCCCAAATGTCGACCATTTTGAACATCCACGTCGATGGCTCTACGCTACCGACTGTCCTACACCCCAAAATCTTGGGTGTGACGTTTGATCAGGATCTACATTTTGGTGAGCACGCAGCCGCAATTGTTCCGAGAATTCAGAGCCGTAACAAAATCCTCAAATCCCTTGCTGGCAGTACCTGGGGAAAAGATAAAGAAACGCTCATGACTACATACAAAGCAATTAGCCAGCCGATTACGTGCTAAGCGTCACCCATATGGTCGCCAAGCCTAAAAATTACCCACTGGAAGAAGCTACAGGCCTGCCAAAATACTGCTCTTAGAATTGCCACGGGCTGTCTTCGTATGTCCCCAGAACACCATCTACATAATGAGGCGAGAATACTCCCTATCAGGGAAAGAAACGAGATGCTGACCAAACAGTTCCTGTTGAATACCCAGAAACCTGGGCATCCCAACAGACATCTGATTGACGAGCCAGCACCGCCTAGGGGCTTAAGGAGTCATCTCCGTAAGCATTTTGAGGAAATACGGCATCTGAGAACACAGCCGTAAGAAGCGAAAAAACACAAGCAGGTCCTTGGTGAACTCCACAAACAGGCGTCGGACCTTTATGCCGGGAATTGCCCGGTGAACCCAGTACTCAAAGTAAAGTATCCAAAACTTGCGGAAGAGGAACGCATACTCCCCAGGGAAACGCGTGTCACTCTGGCTCAACTTCGTTCTGGATACTGTAACAGGTTAAACTCTTACCTATCCAGAATCAACCCCGACATACAAAATGTATGCCCCGCTTGCAATGTGTCCCCACATGACACCAACCATCTCTATAATTGTAATGTGGAACCAACGCCTCTAACACCCCTTTCCCTATGGTCCACCCCTGTTGAAACAGCAAGTTTCCTTGGACTCCCGTTAGAGGATATTGATGACAGTTTGTGATCGGTCGCGTCTATTAGGTGGGGCGAAGCACTGCTACAACAACAACAACAACAACAAAAATAAAACAAAATTTCAAACTGGGCGTGGCTCCGCCCTTTTTCATTTAATTTGTCTAGGATACTTTTAATGCCATAAGTCTAACAAAAATTTACGAATCCTTGTGAAATTTGGTAGGGGCTTAGATTCTAGGACGATAACATATTCCTGTGAAAAAGGGCGAAATCTGTTGAAGCTACGCCCTGTTTTTATACACAGTCGACCGTCTGTCCTTCCGCTCAGCCGTTAACACGATAACTTGAGCAAAAATCGATATATCTTTACTAAACTCAGTTCACGTACTTATCTGAACTCACTTTGTATTGGTATAAAAAATTGCCGAAATCCGACAATGACCACGCCAACTTTTTCGATATCGAAAATTACGAAAAATGAAAAAAATGCTATAATTCTATACCAAATACGAAAAAAGGGATGAAGCATGGTAATTGGATTGGTTTATTGACGCAAAATATAACTTTAGAAAAAAATTTTGTAAAATGGGTGTGACTGCAGGGCGAAATAAAAAGCCCTTGGAATCATGGCAGGAATACTGTTCGTGATGTTACTTATATAAATAAATTAGCGGTATCCAACAGATGATATTCTGGGTCACCCTGGTCCACATTTTGGTCGATATCTGGAAAACGCCTTCACATATACAACTACCACCACTCCCTTTTAAAATACTCATTAACACCTTTCGTCTGATAGCCATATTGTACAAACGCATTCTAGAGTCACCCCTGGTCCACCTTTATGGCGATATCTCGAAAAGGCGATCACCTATACAACTACCACCACTCCCTTTTAAAACCCTCATTAATACCTTTAATTTAATACCCATATTGTACAAACACATTCTTTATGGCGATATCTCGAAAAGGCGTCCACCTATAGAACTAAGGCCCGCTCCCTTTTAAAATACTCATTAACCCCTTTCATTTGATGCCCATATCGTACAAACAAATTCTAGGGTCACCCCTGGTCCACCTTTATGGCGATATCTCGCAACGGCTTCCACCTATGTAACTAAGGATCACTCCCTTTTAAAATTCTCATTAACATCTTTCATTTGATACCCATAACGTACAAACAAATTCTAGTCTGCCCTGGTCCACCTTTATGGCGATATCCCTAAATGGCGTCCACCTATAGAAATATGGCCCACTCCCTCATAAAATACTCTTTAATATCTTTCATTTGATACACATGTCATACAAACACATTTAAGGGTTACCCTCGGTTCATTTTCCTACATGGTTATTTTCCCTTATGTTGTCACCATAGCTCTCAACTGAGTATGTAATGTTCGGTTACACCCGAACTTAACCTTCCTTACTTGTTTTATATATATATAGATTTTTATTTTTCACACTTCACTATTATAAAAACGAAATGCAGATTTTCGTTGCTTTTGAAATTCGGCATAAAAATTGCACATGGAACAACTAAAGAGTGAGTCTCCTGAATTAAAAAAAATGTCATAGTACCTCTAAATCGCGGGGCCCCTCAGAAACCTCGGGCCCGTGGCTAATCCCCCCCCCCCCCCCCCCCCCCCTTCTCGGCGGGCCTGATGATGTGCTATACTTGATATCATGCGCTATATTTATTATTATTATTATTTATTAACATAATTACATAAATTAACTAGTTAAATAGACTAGTGAGCACTAGCTGCCAGGTCTATCGGCTCTATATTATAACTTAAATATATGTAACTAAAAGAAGGAGTTTTTGAGTTGGTTTGCTAGATTGTTGCTTTAATAGCTCTGATGAAATTGTATATTGTGTTTAGGTTGTCGTTTGTGGGATTTTTTAGAATGGTTATCCAATTTTTCTTTAGATAGATGTTTCTTGTTGCTTGTGGTATGGTACAGTCGGAGAAAATATTTTTCAAGGTTAATGTATTTTGGCAGAGTGTGCATGTTGGTGCAGGCTCCCCTGATGGTATAATTAAGAACATTTAGGACCTCCTTTTCTTGCTATCACAACGTAACACGCTTTTATTAGAACAATTGGGACTGTGATATAAACTGTAAGATTTAATAATTTAGGTGTAAAGTTTTAATGTTAAAAATATATTTATCTTCTAATTATTTTCGGCCTTAGATTTATAAATTTTAAATATTTAACGAGCTCGAGGTCATATACATATATATTCAGATTAAAACCCGGATAGATTTTATATATATGTATATATTTTAAATTTTATTTAGTCGATATTTCGACCTCAATCTAAGGTCATTCTCAAGACTGTAAAAAACAAACATGAAACATTAAAATCATAAATAATATAAACACCTATTTATAAACTTACACTCTTGGGTGTAGCTTGTCGACTAATTTTACAATATTAAACATAAGTACAAGAAGGTAATAGAACCGAAAAAGTAAACATCCAAAAAATATACAGTAATGGTAAACAAATTTTTACACAAACAGCAATACATTAAACTAACTAAATAATAGGCGGAACTCTCATACTGCTCTCCTGTTGCAACTGTTGCATTGTAAAATTAGTCGACAAGCTACACCCAAGAGTGTAAGTTTATAAATAGGTTTTTATATTATTTATGATTTTAATGTTTGTTTTTTACAGTCTTGAGAATGACCTCAGATTGAGGTCGAAATATCGACTAAATAAAATTTAAAATATATACATATATATAAAATCTATCCGGGTTTTAATCTGAATATATATGTATATGGCCTCGAGCCCGTTAAATATTTAAAAGTTAAAAATATATAATTATGTACAATATGGAATTTTTTTGTCGCAGACGAAAAAGCCTAATTATCGTTAAAGGTTACAATGAACTTATAAAGTGTTATATTTCTTTACAGTCAATTAATTTTTTACTTTTTAGTTAATTTTATTAACCAATAATAAACGCTTATTTTTAAAAAAGTTTTTTTCTTTAATTTAATTTTTTACTTTTTAGTTCGTTTTATTAACCCCTCACTAGGGTAGGCACCTTGTCGTTGGTGTGAGGGCTTACCCGAACTCCATAGCGCCCGACTATGAGGCGAAGCTGTTTAGGACTGACATATACGCCGTTTCTCCTCATACGAGGGCGGCGGGATGTCGGTGACCACGAACTGCCAACCCCCTAATCCAGGGTGTTATGCGGACCGTGCCTATTGGACGATTTGCAGCCAGGGGATAAATTCGGCTGTATTCGAACGGAGCCTTCCCGATACCGGGCCACCTCGGGAAGTATTAATGGCCTTACCACAGTAAGGGGCGCTGCTGTGGCGGACGGTTCTTTCCCCGTATATAATACTGGACCGCTGAGCCCGCCTTGTCGGGCAGGTGGTCGTACGACTAAGATGAACGACTCATTACCTGACTGTAATAAGGACGATGTAAAGAGGAGAACTGGGTCGCAATCCAAGGACGACAAATGCGAATTAAGCGATGCGTCGGACTCGGGGAGCGAGAGTAGTGCTGATTCAATGAACTCCGTGTTGGAGAAGCACACAAATGAAAACGGAGTAGAAGAGTGGAGAAGGGTACGGAGCAGAGGAAGTAAAAGAGCTCTCTCGCAGTACCGTGCAGCACTTAGAATTGTACAACGCTTGGGAGCAGTGGTCGACCCAACAGAAGTGGAGATCGAGCGCTTGGAATGGGCCCATGAAGCGGTAGAAGTAGGTCGAAGGCAGTTCAAAAGGTTTGCTGCGAGAAACCCTCGGTTCTGAAACCGGTACGAGGAGGAAGAAGCGTCGCATGGCAGAATGAAGAGGCAACGTTCGGCGGAAGGCGACAAGCCTGCTTTCAAGAGGCAGAAAAGACCCAGTCCTAGAGCCGCGAGGCAGGGCAGTCGCATAGTCAAGACAAGTAGGCCCAAAGCTGTAAGACAGATGGGCTCCAATAGCGAGGTAGCAACTACTTCGAAAGCTGCGAGTCAGAGGGAAGTTCCAATTAAGGAAGTAGGAGATAAGCCAAAGGGAGATAACGCTAAGGCTCCGGCTTTCTCGGAGGCGCTAAAGGGAGTTAACGCTAAGACTCTGGCTTTCTCGGAGGTGCCAAAGGGAGATAACACTAAGACTCCTGCTTTTCTCGAGAAGATGAGTGATGTGGCAAAGCAGTCACTGACTGTGGCGCTGGTTGATCGTAGCAGTCCTTTCGAACAAATGACTACTGAAAGGTGGAGATCTGTGGAAAGGGAGCTGATTAGCTTAATGCTTAAGATGATGCGGGAACCAAGTAAGCCCCTTCCAACATTTGATTCGGGGGATGGTATAATGGTGTGAAGATGATAGCGTGCGACAACATCGCGAGCTTGCGGTGGCTGGAGGAAGTGGTTCCAAACCTCCAAAGGCAAGGCACGAACGCGCGGTTTGAGGTGGTGGATAAAGCGCAAATCCCCACGGTACCAAAAGTTAAGGTTAGGATACCATGCGTGATGAAGTCGGAGGATACACTGCGACTTCTGCAGAATCAGAATCCGAACATACCGACACAGGATTGGAAGGTACTTACTGTATCTCGGCCTACCGAGGATGGTCATACATCTTCCAAATAAACAAGCAGGCGGAGGATATTTTGTACACGCAGCTTGGTAAAATGTACTTTGGCACTGGCAAAATTTACATGCGACTCAGGAAAAGAAGTCCCGAGGATAAAAACCCTAACACGCTAGAGGTGGGCGAAGTCGAAAAGGACCTCAAAAGCCTAAGGGAAAAAAGACAGGTGGAGGTCCCCGACGTCACCACGAACGTGCTAGAAGAGGACCAACCGCTAAATGGTGCTGTGACTCGCACAGAGGAACACCCTGCACAACAGCCACGAGAGGCTGAAGGGGGCCTCGAATACTCTAAACCAAAAGAGCAAGGGGAGGACGACGACGTCAAGACGAAGGTGCTGGAGGGGGACAAACAGCCCAATGGTGCTGCGAGTCCTACAGATAAACCTCCAACACAGTAAAGTGGCGTCGAGCGAACTCCTCCTAACCCTTGAGGAGGGTTCGTTTGACCTGGCGCTGATCCAGGAGCCGTGGCTCTCATCGGGAGGAAAGGTTTCTGGACTTAGCGCGCGCGGGTTTGGCGTTTACTACCCGCAAACGGAAGGACGTGTGCGAGCTGTAGTAATGGTAAGGAAACAGCTGCATTCATATATGCTGCCTAATTACACCACTGAGGATCTCGTAGCGGTGGCCGTTGAGCAAAAGAATAAGCAGGCATTTATCCTGGCGTCCTGCTACATGGCCCATGCTGCGGAGGTCCCACCGATGGAGTGCAAAAGGCTAGTACAGGAGGAAGGGCGCAAAGGGCGGTTGGTCATAGGCGCAGATGCAAATGCGCACCACAAAGCGTGGGGAAGAGCAGATACGAACGAGAGAGACGAATCTCTGTTTTGTTACATCCTGCAAACCAATTTGCAGATAGCCAACAGGGGAAATGTCCCTACATACATTGGTCCAACATCCAGCAATGTTCTGGATATTACATTGAGCTCCGAGCGTGATATATCAAGGTTTGATTGGATGGTTCTTGATAGACCATCCTTCTCCGACCATGCGTATATCAGCTTAAACATCCCCCTAAAGAGGGTAGAGAAGGGAGGAACCTTTAGAAACCCTAGGTCAACGAACTGGACTAAATTCCAGAAACATGTAGAAACAAAACTGGGACAACCCAAAGAGGTTGCTAATGTAGAGGAACTGGAGGAGTCGAATGAATTCCTTACAAGGACGCTTATGACTGCATATAACAAAGCTTGCCCTCTAAGAAGATTCAGAGGAAAAGCAAAGCCGCCATGGTGGAGCAATGAGCTGAGTCTTCTAAGAAGACAGGTAAAAGAAATGTTTAAGCTCGCAAAGACCGCGGAAAGCGAAGCGTGTCGGGACGAGTACAGGGATCTACTGAGGATCTACAAGCGTGAAATTACCAGGGCGAAGAGAAACTCATGGAAAAGTTTCTGTACGGACATAGAGTGCTCCAGCGAAACAGCACGGTTGAAAAAAGTCCTAGCAAAGGGAAACATAGTCCAGGGACTAATAAAGAAAGAGAACGGTGTATGGTCACGTAATAGTGAGGAATCCCTTGAGGTGCTTCTCGATACACATTTCCCATCGGGAGACGGTTTAGAGGAGCCAGCAGACATCACTCACACTTCGATCACGGAGCTAGTAGTGCC
This sequence comes from Eurosta solidaginis, assembly GCF_040869045.1. Classification (NCBI taxonomy): domain Eukaryota; kingdom Metazoa; phylum Arthropoda; class Insecta; order Diptera; family Tephritidae; genus Eurosta; species Eurosta solidaginis. Next base: position 396,226,667 of record NC_090319.1, read on the forward strand.
GGGTGACCGATACAAGATCGAGTGGGCAGTGAAGACGTTTTCTAAGTTTGCAAGTTTCTACAAGTCTCAAGTAGGGCGGTCGTGGAATGGCTTAAAATAATATTCGATGGGTGCATACGACTGAATCATGTACCGCACTTTCGGAGAACTGCTCGTGCAGCTTTTCTACCAAAGGCGGGGAAGATCGGTCACGTGTATCCCAAAGACTATAGACCCATTAGCTTAACATCATTTCTGCTCAAAACCTTTGAGAGGCTGATGATGTGTACATAAAGTCCAACGTAGATGAAAAGCTGCTCTCCACAACACAGCATGCGTACACCAAAGGCAAGTCGGTAGACACCGCATTGCATAGGGTGGTAATAAGCATAGAGAAATCCTTGGAATATAAGGAGTATGCTCTAGGAGTCTTCTTGGACATTGCCGGGGCTTTCAATAATGTTGCAAAATGGGCGATTATGGATGGTCTTAATTACATTAAAGTACATCCTGCCTTAATCAGATAGATCGGCTGCATGTTAAATTGCAGAAAGATTACATCACAATGGGGATTGTACGAGGCCACGAAATCAGTGGACAGGGGCACGCCGCAGGGAGGGGTGCTATCACCTCTGCTGTGGACGCTGGTCATCAACCAACTGCTCGGGCAATTCGATGAGGGACCCGTAAAACTTACGGCTTACGCAGATGACGTTGCAATTGTCATAAGTGGAAAGTGCCTTCCAACGATTAGTTCTTTGATGGATCGGGCGCTTCGCGATATTCATACCTGGGCATCTAATGTCGGATTGAAATTCAATGCGGAGAAGACGGATATGGTTTTGTTTACAAAGAGGTACAAGGTCCCAAATTGGACCAGGCCTAAGTTAGGAGGGGTGACCTTACAGGAGAAACCTTGCACAAAATATTTAGGAATCATCCTAGACAGTAAGCAGTCATGGAAGCTCAACGTGGAGAAGAGGGTCAAGAAGGCCTCAACGGCACTCTATGCATGTAAAAGAATGCTGGGGTGTACGTGGGGCCTATCGCCCTCTCTTTCTCATTGGGTTTTTACAGCGATTGTAAGCCCTGTTCTATACTATGGAGTTCTTGTTTGGTGGAAAGGCACACAAAAAACAACATCCTCAAAAAATTAGAGGGGGTATAGAGACTATCGATGCTTAGCATTACGGGAGTCCTGAAAACGACCCCGACGGCTGCACTGTATGCCATTTTGCACATCCCACCTGTAGACCTGGTAGCAAAGAACAAAGCGTTAACGACCGCAACCAGGCTCGGTGCTTCGGGGCAGCTTGAGCGTAGACCATATGGCCATAGTAGTATAGCGTCATCAATCACAAGACGAACAGACTACATGATTCCCTATCTGCGCTTCGAGGGAGATCTTAAGGCCACAATAGAGGTGGACGGTTGGCGCAAGGGTGCGCAAATGGCGGACGAGGCGATACATGTGTACACCGATGGTTCCAAAGTAGTGGAAGGAGTAGGGTCTGCGGTATACTGCGCTGATCCGGAAATAAGCAGATCCTACAGGCTGCCGGGTTACTGTAGCGTTTTCCAAGCGAAAATATTAGCCGTAACCAAAGCAGTAGAAACCCTGGAAGAGAATAGCTTAAGCTGCAACCGTGTTAACTTTTATATTGACAGTCAAGCAGCAATTAAGGCAATAATCTCGCATAGCACAGCATCTAAATGCGTGTTAGAGTGTAAGTAGTCTCTGGAGAGAATCGGGACAGGGAGAAGCATACATCTATATTGGGTCCCAGGGCATATGGGAATAGATGGGAATGAAAAAGCGGACGAACTAGCTAAAAAGGGCGCATCCATTGAAGCTTGCTCCGTAGATGTCCCAATTAGATTGGGCGAGATTAAGCGAAGTCGAGAGGTGCATATGATCGACCAAGCGGGAAAGGCGTGGGTTCAAGCGCGGGGCTGTAAAGTGTCGAAGATTATGTGTAGGTCTTACAACCTTAGACTAACACAGTTGCTCCTATCATTAAAAAGAGAGGACTGTAGACTCATGACGGGTATTCTGACTGGACACTGTCTGCTGGCGTCACATGCCTTTAAACTAGGCTTGGTCAGTGATAGCAGATGTAGGAAGTGCGGGTTGGAGGAGGAAACGATCGAGCACGTTCTGTGCTCGTGCCCTGCACTTGCCAGGCTAAGACTCCAGCTATTAGGAGTGATACAGCTGTCAGATCTAGAAGCAGCAAGTGGCTTAAGTCCTAGGAAGCTTCTAGTATTTGCCAAGAGGACGGAGTTATTTTATAACATAAGTCCTGGTTTTTGATAGGGTTTTTCAGTTTGGTCGTTAAAACAAACTTCTGGTAACACTACGGACTCAATCAGTCTATGTGAGGTCCTCATGGACCGGCCAGTTCAACCTACCTACCTTAACAAGTAATAGAAGCTTGTTCTTTTCTTAAATTTAATTTAAATATAATTTTTTTTTTAATTTTTAGTAGGGTAAAATATTGTTTAAATTAGTTATGTAATCTTTACTTAGTTATTTGTAACGTTTCCCATCCTATCCATTTATTTTAATGCATTAACATTACAAGGTTTCTTCGAAGTCAACTTTGAACAGTCAAGTTCTTCTATTCGAGTGTTAACTAACTTAAAATCATATTTTATTGTGACTTTGCCTATGTCGCGTTCAGTTTACAACTACTCATTGCAGATCTCTGCTCTGTTCCATCGCCAAAAATCTGTAAAACAAAATCAAGTGAGAGGAAAAGTATGCAACAAAAAGTATGCAACATTTAGCGATAACAGCCTAACTTCTACGTTTGTTGCATACACAAACAAAGCGAAGTTACCTGCGTTCTTGAGGACTTCGGCCTTTATTCCCTTATGAATACAAATCTTTACCGATAACTCTGTTATCGATTAATTTATAGAATTCTCGCAAATTTTGCATTGTCATCGGAGTTATACATGTGTTCAAAATTTCAGCTCAATCGGACACCGGGAAATGTATCAAATTTAACTTGCGAGGTTTGGTTACAGACAACAGCCAAGTGAAAGTAAATAAAAGCTTATAAAAAAGAAATTCATTTAGCCATGTCCGTCCGTCCGTCTGTCCGTAAACACGATAACTTGAGTAAATTTTGAGGTATCTTAATGAAATTTGGTATGTACGTTCCTGGGCACTCATCTCAGATCGCTATTTAAAATGAACGAAATCGGACTATAATCATGCCCTTTTTCTATATCGAAAATTTCGAAAAACCGAAAGAGTGCGATAATTCATTACCGAAGACGGATAAAGTGATGAAACTTGGTAGGTGGGTTGGCCTTCTGACGCAGAATAGAAAATTAGTAAAATTTTGGACAATGGGCGTGGCCCATAGACCGCCCACTTTTAAGAGAAGGTAATTTAGAGCACGCTGTAATTTGGCAGCTGAGTATGTAATGTTCGGTTACAGCCGAACTTAGCCTTCCTTACTTGTTCTTCTTATTTTTGTCCATCTCGTATTTTGTTTATATTCCTCCCTCTCCCGAACCCATTCCCACTCCATCTACTACTTCCACTCCCACTTTTATAACTCCTCCCGTCTCGCTGTTGTTGTTGTAGCAATAAGGACACTCCCGAAAGTGTTGGGCAGCGAGGCCGAAATGCCAGCGTACGCCGGTGTTCTTACTTTAAAAAACAATATTTAGGAAAGGTTTTATTTACATGTATTTAGGGAAATCAACTTTTAAAAATTTTAGGAGTAGCTCCTTGCGGAGGGAATGTGCTTCATTCACTTACTCCAGGGAGGCTTCGAATCTAACGCCGGTCTTAGGGACTGGTACTGCTGCGTCTGCCGAAAAAAAATAGAAATACTTGAAATGGTCAAACGTTTATCTGTATGTATCCTGCAAAGCGTAGTTTCACCGAAGTACTAACGCCTAATACTCGTCATCGACACAATTTCTTTAAATCATTTGTGGCTCTTTGATGTTCACGCACAAAGGTGACTTACGGTTGCTATTAACAGTCATGACTCCCCTGGCACAGTTTTAACGATTAGCATCAATGCTGGCATATTCCAGTTTTTCGACTGTTTTTAAGAGCTACAATTCCCGATGTTCGAACAGTAGCAATCCCCACTACCAGTCGCTACCATGCCTCCTGGCCGTGACACCTAGTGATAGAACTTTTAGAAAAAGTATCGATACCGGTACTCATATAAAATACTCGGATCAAAGTATCGATGCTACTCAGTAAAAGGTATCGAGTACACTCGATCCAAGTGAGTACTTCGGAGTTTTCACCAAAAGTGAAGAAACTTTTTAGTAACGTTTTCACTCAGAAACTTAATCAAATTTTTATTTTCCCTTTTCATACAGGGCCTCTTGCTTCATTAAGCGAACATCTGTCAGCAGCCCCAAAAAAATATTCCGCTTTTACAAAAAATATTTCGATTTTACAAAAAATAGTTAAAATGGAAATCAGCCGTTTCCTTCTTAACTAAAAATACAATCAAAATAAAATGCATGCGCAACTACCCATAGATGTTGCACCTAACCAAATATGTGCCTATTTTCGAAAAAGCCATATTATCTTTTGCAGAAAATGCAGCTAAAATTAAATTTTGAAATCTTTTCGCTTTTTTCTATTTTTCGTAAATTATTGAAAATAATTTATTTTTGATTGTCATTTGTTACATTGACAATAAAATTAGAAGCACTAAGCAAAGCCGACTGGATTTTTCACTCGATTAGGCAGTCAATAAAGCAATAATAAGATAATTAAGAATTCGTATTTTGGTTGGAGGATTGAGTTCAATCAGGCCTTTAATGTAGAAAATTTGACTAATTATTTCATTAAGCTTCGGTGTGAAATTGGCATGAAATGAGATATGTATATGAATTCATTGTTCTTTATTTATATTTTGAAAAAAAAAAATATGCAAAGTAAGCATTAAAGCTTATTATATAACTTTTCTTTCCGTGTTTCGTTTTAATAACTTTGTGAATTCGGTGATGCAAAATTCGTGAAAAGCTGGCATTGAAAGCGCCTGTTATTTTAAATAACTTTTGACCGGCTAGAAAGAGTTAAATTTCGCAACTGGATTTTATAACTGGCAGTGATGCGCATCCCTTTCTACCATATCGGCCTATTCAGTCTTAAATGAGTAGAAGATTTAGTAACGCGCCAAACGCCACCGCGCCGCGTCGATATTTTTAACCTTCGGCGGCGTCCGAAAAACGACGAAAATCGGCGGCGTATATCTCTAATGTCCACATTGAACCTTCTTGGCCATCCCCACCCTCTAGTTCTATGAGGCACTTGGGGTCGCCAGAGTCTCGCTTGCTAAAAATGTGTGTGATACATGCATATTTGTAACAGGATTCGCCTTGCGCAGCCCAGGTTGACAATTGCGTTGCGGAAGCTATGATTGCGCTTATCAACCCCTTGAATCCCTTTTCCTGTCGCTCTTCTTCTTAACCACCATCCCTTCTTAAAACTCACTAAAACATCCTATTTGATACCCGTATTGTGAAAGCACATACCGGGATCACCCTGATCCAAATTTTGGTCTATATCTCAGAAATCGGCCCACATATTGAACTAAAACCCACTTACTAATGGAAAGACTACCTAAATAATAAACCCTAGCCCAAGCTTAAGCCCAATGCCCAATCAAAAAAGGAAAGCGTATTTAATTACACCACATTTAATGCTAATTTAGTACGGGTTAATTAAATTTATTACACTTGTTTTTTTTTTAAATATCGAGGGTTGGGCTAGCTTAAGTTTAAGCTAACCCAACAAACATAAAATAAATAAATGTAAGGCGCGATAACCTCCGAAGAGATCTAAGGCCGAGCTTCTCTTCCAATTTGCGTCGTGCTCCTCTTAATTTTTCCTACAAATTGGCCGGACGGGACCTACATGTTTTATGCCGGCTCCGAACGGCATCTGCAAGACAGATAAGTTTTCACTGAGAGCTTTTCATGGCACAAATACACTCGGAGCGCTTGCCAAACACTGCCGAGGGGCGACCCCGCTTAGAAAAATTTTCTTCTAATTGAAAAACCTTATTTCTAAAATTTTGATGTTGCATTGCCCGGGGTTCGAACCCAGGGAATACGGTGTGGTAGGCGGAGCACGCTACCATCACAGCACGGTGGCCGCCTAACATGCCCAATCAAAAAATGAAAACGTATTTAATTACGCCATAATTAATGCTAATTTAATACTATAGCAAAGGGAAGTACATTTCCATGCATGTGCAATCCTTTGGTAACCACTGCATAACTTTTATACTCAGTTGAGCAGAGCTCACAGAGTATATTAAGTTTGATTGGATAACGGTTGGTTGTACATATATAAAGAAATCGAGATAGATATAGACTTCCATATATCAAAATAATCAGGATCGAAAAAAAAATTTGATTGAGCCATGTCCGTCCGTCCGTCCGTCCGTCCGTCCGTTAACTCGATAACTTGAGTAAATTTTGAGGTATCTTGATGAAATTTGGTATGTAGGTTCCTGAGCACTCATCTCAGATCGCTATTTAAAATGAACGATATCGGACTATAACCACGCCCACTTTTTCGATATCGAAAATTTCGAAAAACCGAAAAAGTGCGATAATTCATTACAAAAGACAGCTAAAGCGACGAAACTTGGTAGGTGAGTTGAACTTATAACGCAGAATAGAAAATTAGTAAAGTTTTGGACAATGGGCGTGGCACCGCCCACTTTTAAAAGAAGGTAATTTAAAACTTTTGCAAGCTGTAATTTGGCAGTCGTTGAAGATATCATGATGAAATTTGGCAGAAACGTTACTCCTATTACTATATGTACGCTTAATAAAAATTAGCAAAATCGGAGAAGGACCACGCCCACTTTTAAAAAAAAATTTGTTTTAAAGTAAAATTTTAACAAAAAATTTAATATCTTTACAGTATATACATAAGTAAATTATGTCAACATTCAACTCCAGTAATGATATGGTGCAACAAAATACAAAAATAACAGAAAATTTCAAAATGGGCGTGGCTCCGCCCTTTTTCATTTAATTTGTCTAGGATACTTTTAACGCCATAAGTCGAACAAAAATTAATCAATCCTTTTGAAATTTGGTAGGGGCATAGATTTTATGACGTAAATTTTTTTCTGTAAAAAAGGGCGAAATCGGTTGATGCCACGCCCAGTTTTTATACGCAGTCGTCCGTCTGTCCTTCCGTATGGCCTTTAACACGATAACTTGAGCAAAAATCGACATATCTTTAATGAACTTAGTTGACGTGCTTACTTGAACTCACTTTATCTTAGTATGAAAAATGAACGAAATCCGACTATGACCACGCCCACTTTTTCGATATCGAAAATTACGAAAAATGAAAAAATGCCATAATTCTATACCAAATACGAAAAACGGGATGAAACATGGTAAGGTAATTGGATTGTCTTATTGACGCGAAATATAACTTTAGAAAAAACTTTATAAAATGGTTGTGACACCTACCATATTAAGTAGAAGAAAATAAAAAACCCTTAAAATCTTGGCAGGTATTACATATATAAATAAATTAGCGGTATCCAACAGATGATGTTCTGGGTCACCCTGGCCCACAATTTGGTCGATATCTGGAAAACGCCTTCACACCACTACCTTTTAAAACTCCCATTAATACCTTTAATTTGATACCCATATCGTACAAACTCATTCTAGAGTCACCCCTGGTCCACCTTTATGGCGATATCTCGAAAACGCGAACACCTATAGAACGAAGGCCCACTCCCTTTTAAAAATACTCATTAACACCTTTCATTTGATACCCATATCGTACAAACAAAGTATAGTGTCACTCCTGGTCCACCTTTATGGCGATATCTCGAAAAGGCGTCCACCTATAGAACTAAGCCGCACGCCCTTTCAAAATACTCATTAACACCTTTCATTTGATACCCATATCGTACAAACATATTCTAAAGTCACCCCTGGTCCACCTTTATGGCGATATCTCGAAAAGGCGAACACCTATAGAACGAAGGCCCACTCCCTTTTAAAAGTACTCATTAACACCTTTCATTTGATACCCATATCATACAAACAAAGTCTAGAGTCACCCCTGGTCCACCTTTATTGCGATACCTCGAAAAGGCGTCCACCTATAGAACTAAGGCCTACTCCCTTTTAAAATACTCATTAACTCCTTTCGTTTGATACCCATATTGCACGAACGAATTCTAGAGTCACCCCTGGCCCACCTTTATGGCGATATCTCGAAACGGCGTCCACCTATAGAACTAAGGCCCACTCCCTTTTAAAATACTCATTAACACCTTGCGTTTGATGCCCATATTGTACAAACAAATTCTAGGGTCAGCCCTGGTCCACCTTTATGGCGATATCTCGAAACGGCGTCCAGCTATGGATCTAAGGATTACTCCCTTTTAAAATACTCATTAACACCTTTCTTTTGATACCCATATTGTACAAACAAATTCTAGGGTCACCCCTGGTCCACCTTTATGGCGATATCTCGAAGCGGTGTCCACCTATGGAACTAAGGATTACTCCCTTTTAAATACTCATTAACACCTTTCATTTGATACCCATATCGTACAAACGCATTCTAGAGTAACCCCTGGTCCACCTTTATGGCGATATCTCGAAAAGGCGACCACCTATACAACAACCACCACTCCCTTTTAAAACCCTCATTAATACCTTTAATTTGATACCCATATCGTACAAACCAATTGTAGGGTCACCCCTGGTCCACCTTTGTGGCGATATCTCGAAACGGCGTCCACCCAAGGAACTAAGGAGTACTCCCTTTTAGAATACTCATTAACACCTTTCATTTGATACCCATATCGTACAAACATATTCTAAAGTCACCCCTGGTCCACCTTTATGGCGATATCTCGAAAAGGCGAACACCTATAGAACGAAGGCCCACTCCCTTTTAAAAATACTCTTTAACACCTTTCATTTGATACCCATATCATACAAACAAAGTCTAGAGTCACCCCTGGTCCACCTTTATTGCGATACCTCGAAAAGGCGTCCACCTATAGAACTAAGGCCCACTCCCTTTTAAAATACTCATTAACTCCTTTCGTTTGATACCCATATTGCACGAACGAATTCTAGAGTCACCCCTGGCCCACCTTTATGGCGATATCTCGAAACGGCGTCCACCTATGGAACTAAGGATTACTCCCTTTTAAAATACTCATTAACACCTTTCTTTTGATACCCATATTGTACAAACAAATTCTAGGGTCACCCCTGCTCCACCTTTATGGCGATATCTCGAAACGGCGTCCACCTATGGAACTAAGGTTTACTCCCTTTTAAAATACTCATTAACACCTTTCTTTTGATACCCATATTGTACAAACAAATTCTAGGGTCACCCCTGGTCCACCTTTATGGCGACATCTCGAAAATGCGACCACCTATACAACAACCACCACTCCCTTTTAAAACCCTCATTAATACTTTTAATTTGATACCCATATCGTACAAACATATTCTAGAGTCACCCCTGGTCCACCTTTAGGGCGATATTTCGAAACGGCGTCCACCTATAGAACTAAGGCCCACTCCCTTTTAAAATACTCATTAACACCTTTCGTTTGATGCCCATATTGTACAAACAAATTCTAGGGTCACCCCTGGTCCACCTTTATGGCAATATCTCGAAACGGCGTCCACCTATGGAACTAAGGATTACTCCCTTTTAAAATACTCATTAACACCTTTCTTTTGATACCCATATTGTACAAACAAATTCTAGGGTCACCCCTGGTCCACCTTTATGGCGATATCTCGAAACGGTGTCCACCTATGGAACTAAGGATTACTCCCTTTTAAATACTCATTAACACCTTTCATTTGATACCCATATCGTACAAACGCATTCTAGAGTAATCCCTGGTCCACCTTTATGGCGATATCTCGAAAAGGCGACCACCTATACAACAACCACCACTCCCTTTTAAAACCCTCATTAATACCTTTAATTTGATACCCATATCGTACAAACACATTCTAGAGTCGCCCCTGGTCCACCTTTATGGCGATATATCGAAACGGCATCCACCTATAGAACTAAGGCCCACTCCCTTTTAAAATACTCATTAACACCATTCGTTTGATGCCCATATTGTACAAACAAATTGTAGGGTCACCCCTGGTCCACCTTTGTGGCGATATCTCGAAACGGCGTCCACCTATGGAACTAAGGAGTACTCCCTTTTAAAATACTCATTAACACCTTTCATTTGATACCCATATCGTACAAACGCATTCTAGAGTCAACCCTGATCCACCTTTATGGCTATATCCCTAAATGGCGTCCACATATAGAACTATGGCCCACTCCCTCATAAAATACTCTTTAATGCCTTTCATTTGATACACATTCCAGGGTTTCTCTAGGTTCATTTTCCTACATGGTTATTTTCCCTTATGTTGTCACCATAGCTCTCAACTGAGTATGTAATTTTCGGTTACACCCGAACTTAACCTTCCTTACTTGTTCTATATAGGGTATGAGAAAATCAAATTTTAACAAGTAAGGAAGGCTAAGTTCGGGTGTAACCGAACATTACATACTCAGCTGGGAGCTTTGGATATCACCATGTAGGACAACGAACCTAGGGTAACCCTGGAATGTGTTTGTGAGATATGGGTATCAAATGAAAGGTGGTAATGAGTACTTAAAAGGGAGTGGGCCGTAGTTCTATAGGTGGACGCCTTTTCGAGATATCGCCACAAAGGTGGACCGGTGACTCTGGAATGTGCTTGTACGATATGGGTATCAAATTAAGGGTATTAATGAGGGTTTTAAAAGGGAGTGGCCCTTACTTGTATATTTTATTTATTTATTTTTTTTATTTATTTAATTTTATACAGTCTTGTAGACCTAACTTATTTGTATATCTATGAGATCATTATCTAAAAGGTAATTCTTTGCAATAATTATACAATAATTTCTTAAATTCATTGATGTTTTGGCATTGTTTTATTTCAACTGGAAGATCGTTGTATTCTCTCAGTCCTTCGTAGTATATATTTTTCTTGTCGAACTCCGATCGTACTGCCTGCCGGCAGGCGAAAGTTGTTTCTGTTTCTTGTTTGGTAATCGTGAACTTCGTTGTTGTATATCAGTCGGTCGTTTAGATATTTCGGCTGATTTCCTATTTTAATGTTATGTATAAATTTTAATGTATAGTACACGATGATTTGTTTAACACTTAGTCAATTTAGGCCCTCAAGCATTTCATGTATTGGTGTATCGTAACGTTTCTTAAGGATAAACCGCATTGCTTTATTTTGCTTCACCTGGAGTTTTGAGATATTCGAATCCGCTAATGTGAATAAAATTGTAGGGCAATATATGAAGTGAGGTTCTATAATGGATCTATATACCATTACTTTATAATATTTGCTCACATGTTTACAGGTTCGAAACATGAATCCGATTTTTTTTGATATTTTAGCTTCTGTATATTTGAGATGCTCATTAAACTTTAGTTTCTCATCAATTATTATTCCAAGGTATTTCATTTCATTTACTTTATGAATCGTACAATTTGCTATTTTCAGCCACGTATTTTCTTCTTCGGAAGATTTCGTCTTTAATATCATAAATTTTGTTTTGTCAATATTTATTTTAAGCCTGTTTTGACACAACCACTTATATACTGCGTCTAAGTCCTCTTGCATCTTGGACATAGCTTCTCTCTCCGATGCACAGCTAACAGTCAATAGTGCATCATCTGCAAAAAGCCGTATATGTGAAGGCGTTTTCGAGATATCGACCAAAATGTAGACCAGGCTGACCCAGAACATCATCTGCCGGGTACCGCTAATTTATTTATATATATAATACCACGAACAGTATTCCTGCCATAATTCCAAGGGCTTTTGATTTCGCCCTGCAGAACTTTTTAATTTTTTTCTACTTAATATGGCACCCATTTTACAAAGTTTTTTCTAAAGTTATATTTTGCGTCAAAAAAACAATCTAATCACCATGTTTCATCCCTTTGTTCGTATTTGATATAGAATTATCGCATTTTCGATATCGAAAAAGTGGGCGTGGTTATAGTCCGATTTTGTTCATTTTAAATATCGATCTGAGATGAGTGCCCAGGAACTTACATACCAAATTTCATTAAGATACCTCAAAATTTACTCAAGTTATCGTGTTTACGGACAGACGGATGGACGGACCGACATGGCTAAATGAATTTCTCGCCCAGATCATTTTGATATACAGGTGTCTATATCTCGATTAGTTTATGCCGTTACGGGGTAGCGTTATGCGAACAAAATTAATATACTCTGTGAGCCCTGCTGAGCTGAGTATAAAAACTGAATTTCGAACGTATCCCGTGAAAACACAAACGTCACATACAAATATTTCAAAAGCCGGTTTTCAGCAAACATTCGGAGTTAAAAAGCGTCATAAAAGATACCCTTAATTTGTTATAAATATTTCATACGTTATGTGATCCCATAAGTCCCATCAGACTCTAATTACGCTCATAAACAGCTTATAAATTGCTTCTTATATGACGGTTTTCGGAATCACTTATGTGCTTAATATAAGAAATTAGACGTTATAAACATTTGGGATATTCACGTGACCCTGGTTATCAGCATCTGCTTATGTGGTCCCGGCCCTAAGAGTTGTTAATAAATGCTTTCCATTTGGAATAATTATTGCTTTGATTGCAGCCCCAGAGGGTTGCAATACTTTTTTGTTAGCCCGGAATAATGAATAAATATATTTAGTAATTATTCTCTTTTTGCATTCCGGACTAATTATTCCTTTTTTCCATGGATTGTATTCATTGGACAACAACACTGCATTCCGTAATCCTTTGCATTCCTTTGTATGACTTAAACTACACTTATGTTTGTCTTGTTTAATGATGGAATTGTTAATGTTAGTACAGAAAATTAAAAAAAAATACTAAGTTTCATTCATATTTATTGTTGTTTCTAGAAAAAAACACATCACCTTCTCCATATGCTTTAGAAAATATATGTAAAAATGAATGTTTGCAACTATATTCAAATTTTATTGGCAGGCATAGGAGCATTACTGCTTTTAGAAAAGAAAAAAAATAAATATATACATACGTATTAAAGAAGTTCGATAAGACCGACACTTTCTCCGTTCAGAATGCCAAGAGGCGTACATGTACATTGGCATACGATATGCCCTGTTGGAGCAAAACTACTTCAGGAAGCAAACCTATAGCAGGAAATTAACAATGACGTAGGCAATAAAATAACAAAACATAAAATTAAATCACTTATACAAACTAGTAAATTAGGAGTTTAATATATTGGCAGAGTAAAGCTAACTTTTCTGTAGTTTAAATTCGCACTGGAAATTTCGGTCTTATAATTCAAAAATTTTCTCTTTTGGTTGTAAAGGTCGAATTATGGTCACTTTATATAGTTAAAAATATATTATTATAATACCATTTTTCATTTGAGGAATGCTTTTCAATATTATTATTCCACATGAGGATTGCAAAAGGAATAATTAGACGAGACTAACAAAAAGGAATGCTTTTGAATTTTGTTATTCCACATGAGAAATGCAAAAAGGAATAATTAGTCCTAAAAAAGTTTATTCATTATTCCAAAAAAAAAGGAATAATGGCTGCAGTCCTAAAGTGTTAGTCCAGCAATGGGGATGCATGGATTGCATTCTGGGGTAATTGCATTCCTTAACAACTCTGCACATAATATTAATACACTAAATAGTTTGTCTCGAAAAGTTATAGTATTCCTTTAGTTAAGGTCGAAAATTGAAACGCATACGATTTGTCCGCACCAACGGTGGAATGCTCCATTAATGGATGTACTTTTAATAATAATCATAACGACTTAAATTTGTTCCTACAAATTGGCAGGGCTGAACCTACGATCAAGATTGCTGAGTGAATAATAGCCTTTGGGACCCTCAGAGGATTGTCTTTTCTGATGTGCGTGGTTGTTATAAAATTTTCTTAAAAATTTATCAAATTTTGAAATGCTATTAAAAATTGTTTATTTAATGTGTAATACAAATAATAAAATTAACTTAACAAAATATAAAAATTGCAACTTTATATTGCTGATTTTTGATAGCCTTGTAAGTACTTATTATTGTAAAAAAATTTTATGAGCTGATAGGCCTTAGTTAAATAAAACACAATATTTAAAGTTGTGTTTTAGTTTTACTTCGTCGATATTTCGATTTCAGTCTGAAATCATCTTCAGGAACATATGACTATGTTTGATCGACTGATCAGATGTTCAAAAATTAAGTATAACAAAGCATAACAACGAAAGTAAACAATAGAAAATACCGCAAGTGTAAACAAATTTTTGCAATAACAATAATACATAGGACAAAGAACAATAAGACAGAAAAAATGCATGAGCCATAACTATGGTGTTTAGTTGTTGTCATTGGATAGATTTTGAGCGGGATGTTGGCTGGACGCTGTTTGAATTTGCTGAGCACCGTGAGGCTTGCACTGCATTTTGTTGTTGTTTCAGCAATAGATGTCGATATGCATATGCACATTGGTCGGTGTCGCTTTTAAAATTCATTCTCTTATCATTAGGTGTGCTCATAATATGGAGCATTTCCAAAGTAAAACGCTTATTATAATGTTTCTCAATATCTAAGATAGAAACATTTTTGAAGTCAGGATAGTGACCAGTATCCTTACAATGCGCTGTCAAGGCCGTCTTATTGTCCGAAGCAATGTTCCTAAGCTTTATATTGGACTTATGACCGGAAATCCTTGTCTTTAGCTTTAATTTGGTTGTCCCCACATATACCTTATCGCATAAGTGGGACCCGTCACCGTTGCATGGAATTTTATAAATGATGTTGGATTTCTCATCTTTCGAGATTCTGTCCTTAGTATTGCTGTAAACCTGTCGTAACGTATTGTTATATGTGAACGCTAGTGTAATTTTCTCTTTATCATATAATTGCGATGTCTTTATTCTCTCCGATATTCCTGGAACATATACTATAGACTTGTATATTTTACTTTTCGTTTCACGTGTTGCCTCATCATTAGAGGTTCTAATTTTGAAATTTCGTATGAGTTTGTTGATGAGATTACTGGGGAATTCATTTTCTTCTAGAGTTTTCTTTATAATCGCAATATTCTTTCCATGGTATATTCTGTCGCTAATAGTGAGTACCCTACTACATCAGTAGGGTACTCACTATTAGCGACAGAATATACCATGGAAAGAATATTGCGATTATAAAGAAAACTCTAGAAGAAAATGAATTCCCCAGTAATCTCATCAACAAACTCATACGAAATTTCAAAATTAGAACCTCTAATGATGAGGCAACACGTGAAACGAAAAGTAAAATATACAAGTCTATAGTATATGTTCCAGGAATATCGGAGAGAATAAAGACATCGCAATTATATGATAAAGAGAAAATTACACTAGCGTTCACATATAACAATACGTTACGACAGGTTTACAGCAATACTAAGGACAGAATCTCGAAAGATGAGAAATCCAACATCATTTATAAAATTCCATGCAACGGTGACGGGTCCCACTTATGCGATAAGGTATATGTGGGGACAACCAAATTAAAGCTAAAGACAAGGATTTCCGGTCATAAGTCCAATATAAAGCTTAGGAACATTGCTTCGGACAATAAGACGGCCTTGACAGCGCATTGTAAGGATACTGGTCACTATCCTGACTTCAAAAATGTTTCTATCTTAGATATTGAGAAACATTATAATAAGCGTTTTACTTTGGAAATGCTCCATATTATGAGCACACCTAATGATAAGAGAATGAATTTTAAAAGCGACACCGACCAATGTGCATATGCATATCGACATCTATTGCTGAAACAACAACAAAATGCAGTGCAAGCCTCACGGTGCTCAGCAAATTCAAACAGCGTCCAGCCAACATCCCGCTCAAAATCTATCCAATGACAACAACTAAACACCATAGTTATGGCTCATGCATTTTTTCTGTCTTATTGTTCTTTGTCCTATGTATTATTGTTATTGCAAAAATTTGTTTACACTTGCGGTATTTTCTATTGTTTACTTTCGTTGTTATGCTTTGTTATACTTAATTTTTGAACATCTGATCAGTCGATCAAACATAGTCATATGTTCCTGAAGATGATTTCAGACTGAAATCGAAATATCGACGAAGTAAAACTAAAACACAACTTTAAATATTGTGTTTTATTTAACTAAGGCCTATCAGCTCATAAAATTTTTTTACAATAATTGCAACTTTATTTAATATTATATAATCATTTTTTACAGAAAGTTATAAAAGAAGCAAAAAATTTCCCATTATGCCATTTAATCAAGGATCCTTGTGACTACGAGGTCAGCGGTATTTCCAATTTCGCCAATGTTGATTGCTTTACCGATGAAACAAAACGATTATTTGAAATACAACCGTTCTTTTGTCTACTGCGGTTGGGGGAACGCACAAAAACCTCAACTATATCCAGTGATTATGAGCTGTCCAAACTGGTGAGTAATATGATTGGCAAATCATTTGAAGAATATACTGCTCAACGTAGTCCCGAAGTGGATGATTTTCGTCGGAAATTGGCCCATCTTTGCGATAAAATGGAGCAAGTGCGTTCACGTTTTACGTGGTCAGAGAAATTGCTCTACGAGCATCCAATGCGAATTGCAAATACACCCGTTATGCCTGAACTAATACGTAAGCGTTTGGGAGGTACTAGTTTTCTAATAGTCGTTAAGTTGGAAAATGACGAAGGCTCTTATACAATACCTGTTAACGAGCATGACACTTCAACAACGGTTATTGAATCAGCACTTATGAAAATGCAGCGTTCCCAAATAAGGGTTGGTGATCGCCCATCTGATTATATATTAAAAGTTCGAGGACGGGACGAATTTTTATTTGGAGAATATCCACTCATTCAATTCATATATATACAGGTAATTGATTTGCAGATTTATTAAAACTGATATAGTGGTATGTATATATGTATATATATATATTAATTTAAAATTTTCTTCCTTTTTACTTTAAAGGAGAGTCTTTCAGGCTCTGATGTACCCAACGTTGTATTAAAGCCTATTCATACCCTGCAGTCATATGTAACCCATAAAAATGATCTAAGTTTACAAACAGCTTTGATGCGACCTCAAAGAGCTGAACCCTTCCAACTTTCACCCCTCAACACACATATTTCGTTGCCTAAGGATGAGAATATTATTTCATCGTGGGACATTGAAATGCCTTTTAGGTTGCGGCTGCATCAAATCGATAATGTAAATTGCGATCTTTCACGTGCCATTAAGGTGGGTGTGCATGTTGGTCTCTTTCATGGTGAGCGCCGTCTCTGTGCTCAACAATCAATCGAAATAGCAATAAGTAACAATCGGTCCTTTACATTTGAAAAAGACATCTTATTCGACATACAAGTTCAAAATTTACCGCGCATGGCACGTTTGTGTATGGCTATTTACGAAGTAACAAAAGCATCACGCTCTAAGAAATCTAATTCCAGTCGTGACAATATCTATAAGGAAGCCAACACATATGTGAATAACAACCCACTAGCTTGGGTTAACACTACGGTATTTGATTATAAGCATAAAATGCGTACTGGTTGTCAAAAACTTTACACGTGGACGTATGCAGATGATATACAGTCCGATGAAATTTTGCACCCATTGGGAACAATCGAACCAAATCCGCGAACAGATGGATGCGCTATAATTGAATTGACATTTCACAGGTTGAAATCAAATTTACAAAAATATATGTATGTATTTAAATGTACTAATTTTTGCTTTTATATTCTTGATTGACCAATAGTAATGGTTATGAAAACATACAATTTCCATCGATGGAGGCGGTCCTGAAATACTCTAAAGAGCTGGATCACAGTGAAACCTTAAATCGCGAGAAACCACAAGAGCATACTAAACCGATTAATGCTATGTTATCACAATACCTTCGTATTGATAGAGTGTACGAAATGCATGATCAGGATCGAAACGCAATATGGTGGAGAAGGTATAGTATTTTTGATATACAATCTAAAATGCGTTGGTAGTATTATTATACACAGCTGTAACTTAAAATTTAAATAAAATGTTAAGTACATACATATTGCCGCCGTGTGTGCCTACCACACCTGGGTTCACGTCCCAGTCAGAGCAACATCTAAGCGGGGTCGCTCCTTGGCAGTGTTTGGCAGACACTCTGAGTATACTTCTGCCATGGAAAGCTTCTCAGTGAAAACTTATCTGCCTTGCAGATGCCGTTCGGAGGCGGCATTATGCCGCCGGCATAACACAAGTAGGTCCCGCCCCGTCAAATTGTAGGAAAAAATAAAAGCTCGGCCTATAATCTCTTCGGAGGTTATCGCGCCTTAAATTTTTTTTTAATTTATTTATTTAAGTGTATCTTTAGAGCTATGGTAAAGCAAATTTATTTCTTAAATGCGAAAATATAATCTCATGCATTGGTTTTACTTATATTATTTGATTTGGTTAAAGTTCGTATTTTGTTCCGTGTTTTTAGTTTTATATGGCGTTGTTGTTCGTTGGTGTTGTTGTTGTAGCCGTAAAGGTTTTGGGAAGGGTTATCGATGTTGATGGTCCTTTCCGGATATATGTAGATACGGTCTATTCCAAATACAAGCAGCATTAAGGTACTTGTCCGACAATCTTGGGAAATATTTAATATGACCACCTCACTTCCTGACTGCATATGCCAGGGTAGGTAGGTAGGTTGAACTGGCCGGTCCATGAGGACCTCACATAGACTGATTGAGTCCGTAGTGTTACCAGAAGTTTGTTTTAACGACCAAACTGAAAACCCTATCAAAAACCAGGACCTATGTTATAAAATAACTGCGTCCTCTTGGCAAATACTTAAGCCACTTGCTGCTTCTAGATCTGACAGCTGTATCACTCCTAATAGCTGGAGTCTTAGCCTGGCAAGTGCAGGGCACGAGCACAGAACGTGCTCGATCGTTTCCTCCTCCAAACCGCACTTCCTACATCTGCTATCACTGACCAAGCCTAGTTTAAAGGCATGTTACGCCAGAAGGCAGTGTCCAGTCAGAAAACCCGTCATGAGTCTACAGTCCTCTCTTTTTAATGATAGAAGCAACTGTGTTAGTCTAAGTTTGTAAGACCTACACATAATCTTCGACACTTTACAGCCCCGCGCTTGAACCCACGCCTTTCCCGCTTGGTCGATCATGTGCACCTCTCGACTTCACTTAATCTCGCCCAATCTAATTTGGACATCTACGGAGCAAGCTTCAAGGGATGCGCCCTTTTTAGCTAGTTCGTCCGCTTTTTCATTCCCATATGCCCTGGGACCCAATATAGATGTATGCTTCTCCCTGTCCCGATTCTCTCCAGAGACTGCTTACACTCTAACACGCATTTAGATGCTGTGCTATGCGAGATTATTGCCTTAACTGCTGCTTGACTGTCAATATAAAAGTTAACACGGTTGCAGCTTAAGCCATACTCTTCCAGGGTTTCTACTGCTTTGGTTACGGCTAATATTTCCGCTTGGAAAACGCTACAGTAATCCGGCAGCCTGTAGGATCTGCTTATTTCCGGATCAGCGCAGTACACCGCGGACCCTACTCCTTCCACTACTTTGGAACCATCGGTGTACACATGTATCGCCTCGTCCGCCATTTGCGCACCCTTGCGCCAACCGTCCACCTCTATTGTGGTCTTAAGATCTCCCTCGAAGCGCAGATAGGGAATCATGTAGTCTGTTCGTCTTGTGATTGATGACGCTATACTACTATGGCCATATAGTCGGCGCTCAAGCTGCCCGAAGCACCGAGTCTGGTTGCGGTCGTTAACGCTTTGTTCTTTGCTACCAGGTCTACAGGTGGGATGTGCAAAATGGCATACAGTGCAGCCGCCGGGGTTGTTTTCAGGGCTTCCGTAATGCTAAGCATCGATAGTCTGCATACCCCCTCTAATTTTTTGAGGTATTTTGCTTTTGCGTGGCTTTCCACCAAACAAGAACTCCATAGTATAGAATAGGGCTTACAATCGCTGTAAAACCCAATGAGAAAGAGAGGGCGATAGGCCCCACGTACACCCCAGCATTCTTTTACATGCATAGAGTGCCGTTGAGGCCTTCTTGACCCTCTCCTCCACAGTGAGCTTCCATTACAGCTTACTGTCTAGGATGATTCCTAAATATTTTGTGCAAGGTTTCTCCTGTAAGGTCACCCCTCCTAACTTAGGCCTGGTCCAATTTGGGACCTTGTACCTCTTTGTAAACAAGACCATATCCGTCTTCTCCGTATTGACTTTCAACCCAACATTAGATGCCCAGGTATGAATATCCCGAAGCGCCCGATCCATCAAAGAACTAATCGTTGGAAGGCACTTTCCACTTATGACAATTGCAACGTCATCTGCGTAAGCCGTAAGTTTTACGGGTCCCTCATCGAATTGCCTGAGCAGTTGATTGATGACCAGCGTCCACAGCAGAGGTGATAGCACCCCTCCCTGCGGCGTGCCCCTGTCCACTGATTTCGTGGCCTCGTACAATCCCCATTGTAATGTAATCTTTCTGCAATTTAACATGCAGCCGATCCATCTGATTAAGGCAGGATGTACTTTAATGTAATTAAGACCATCCATAATCGCCCATTTTGCAACATTATTGAAAGCCCCGGCGATGTCCAAGAAGACTCCTAGAGCATACTTATATTTCAGGGATTTCTCTATGCTTATGACCACCCTATGCAATGCGGTGTATACCGACTTGCCTTTGGTGTACGCATGCTGTGTTGTGGAGAGCAGCTTTTCATCCACGTTGGACTTTATGTACACATCTATCAGCCTCTCAAAGGTTTTGAGCAGAAATGATGTTAAGCTAATGGGTCTATAGTCTTTGGGATACACGTGACCGATCTTCCCCGCCTTTGGTAGAAAAGCTACACGAGCAGTTCTCCAAGAGTGCGGTACATGATTCAGTTGTATGCACCCATCGAATATTATTTTAAGCCATTCCACGACCGCCCTACTTGAGACTTGTAGCATGGCCGGGAATATACCATCTGGGCCCGGCGATTTAAACTTAGAAAACGTCTTCACTGCCCACTCGGTCTTGGTATCGGTCACCAAGCCCGGCACTACTAGCTCCGTGATCGAAGTGTGAGTGATGTCTGCTGGCTCTTCTAAACCGTCTCCCGATGGGAAATGTGTATCGAAAAGCACCTCAAGGGATTCCTCACTATTACGTGACCATTCCCCGTTCTCTTTCTTTATTAGTCCCTGGACTATGTTTCCCTTTGCTAGGACTTTTTTCGCTGGAGCACTCTATGTCCGTACAGAAACTTTTCCATGAGTTTCTCTTCGTCCTGGTAATTCCACGCTTGTAGATCCTCAGAAGATCCCTGGACTATGTTTCCCTTTGCTAGGACTTTTTTCGCTGGAGCACTCTGTCCGTACAGAAACTTTTCCATGAGTTTCTCTTCGTCCTGGTAATTCCACGCTTGTAGATCCTCAGAAGATCCCTGTACTCGTCCGACACGCTTCGCTTTCCGCGGTCTTTGCGAGCTTAAACATTTCTTTTACCTGTCTTCTTAGAAGACTCAGCTCATTGCTCCACCATGGCGGCTTTGCTTTTCCTCTGAATCTTCTTAGAGGGCAAGCTTTGTTATATGCAGTCATAAGCGTCCTTGTAAGGAATTCGTTCGACTCCTCCAGTTCCTCTACATTAGCAACCTCTTTGGGTTGTCCCAGTTTTGTTTCTACATGTTTCTGGAATTTAGTCCAGTTCGTTGACCTAGGGTTTCTAAAGGTTCCTCCCTTCTCTACCCACTTTAGGGGGATGTTTAAGCTGATATACGCATGGTCAGAGAAGGATGATCTATCAAGAACCATCCAATCATACCTTGATATATCACGCTCGGAGCTCAATGTAATATCCAGAACATTGCTGGATGTTGGACCAATGTATGTAGGGACATTTCCCCTGTTGGCTATAAGCAAATTGGTTTGCAGGTTGTAACAAAACAGAGATTCGCCTCTCTCGTTCGTATCTGCTCTTCCCCACGCATTGTGCGCATTTGCATCTGCGCCTATGACCAACCGCCCTTTGAGCCCTTCCTCCTGTACTAGCCTTTTGCACTCCATCGGTGGAACCTCCGCAGCATGGGCCATGTAGCAGGACGCCAGGATAAATGCCTGCTTATTATTTTGCTCAACGGCCACCGCTACGAGATCCTCAGTGGTGTAATTAGGCAGCATATATGAATGCAGCTGTTTCCTTACCATTACTACAGCCCGCACCCGTCCTTCCGTTTGCGCGTAGTAAACGCCAAACCCGCGCGCGCTAAGTCCAGACACCTTTCCTCCCGATGAGAGCCACGGCTCCTGGATGAGCGCCACGTCAAACGAACCCTCCTCAAGGGTTAGGAGGAGTTCGCTCGATGCCACTTTACTGTGTTGGAGGTTTATCTGTAGGACTCGCAGCACCTTTGGGCTGTTTGTCCCCCTCCAGCACCTTCGTCTTGACGTCGTCGTCCTCCCCTTGCCCTTTTGGTTTAGAGTATTCGAGGCCCCCTTCAGCCTCTCGTGACTGTTGTGCCGGGTGTTCCTCTGTGCGAGTCACAGCACCATTTAGCGGTTGGTCCTCTTCTAGCACGTTCGTGGTGACGTCGGGGACCTCCACCTGCCTTTTTTCCCTTAGGCTTTTTAGGTCCTTTTCGACTTCGCCCACCTCTAGCGTGTTAGGGTTTTTATCCTCGGGACTTCTTTTCCTGAGTCGCATGTAAATTTTGCCAGTGCCAAAGGACATTTTACCAAGCTGCGTGTACAAAATATCCTCCGCCTGCTTGTTTATTTGGAAGATGTAGAACTGACCATCCTCGGTAGGACGATATACAGTAAGTACCTTCCAATCCTGTGTCGGTATGTTCGGATTCTGATTCTGCAGAAGTCGCAGTGTATCCTCCGACTTCATCACGCATGGTATCCATAACTTAACTTTTGGTACCGTGGGGATTTGCGCTTTATCCACCACCTCAAACCGCACGTTCGTGCCTTGCCTTTGGAGGTTTGGAACCACTCCCTCCAGCCACCGCAAGCTCGCGATGTTGTCGCACGCTTTCATCTTCACACCATTATACCATCCCCCCGAATCAAAGGTTGGAAGGGGCTTACTTGGTTGTTCCCGCATCATCTTAAGCATTAAGCTAATAAGCTCCCTTTCCACAGATATCCACCTTTCAGTAGTAATTTGTCCGAAAGGACTGCTACGATCAACCAGCGCCACAGTCAGTGACTGCTTTGCCACATCACTCATCTTCTCGGGAAAAACAGCTTTGGGCCTACTTGTCTTGTCTATGCGACTGCTCTGCCTCGCGGCTCTAGGACTGGGTCCTTTCTGCCTCTTGAAAGCAGGCTTGTCGCCTTCCGCCGAACGTTGCCTCTTCATTTTGCCATTCGACGCTTCTTCCTCCTCGTACCGGTTGCAGAACCGAGGGTTTCTCGCAGCAAACCTTTTGAACTGCCTTCGTCTACTTCTACCGCTTCATGGGCCCATTCCAAGCGCTCGATCTCCACTTCTGTTGGGTCGACCACTGCTCCCAAGCGTTGTACAATTCTTAGTGCTGCACGGTACTGCGAGAGAGCTCTTTTACTTCCTCTGCTCCGTACCCTTCTCCACTCTTCTACTCCGTTTTCATTTGTGTGCTTCTCCAACACGGAGTTCATTGAATCAGCACTACTCTCGCTCCCCGAGTCCGACGCATCGCTTAATTCGTATTTGTCGTCCTTGGATTGCGACTCAGTCCTCTTCTTTACATCGTCCTTATTACAGTCAGGTAATGAGTCGTTCATCTTGGTCGTACGGCCACCTGCCCGACAAGGCGGGCTCAGCGGTCCAGTATTATATACGGGGAAAGAACCGTCCGCCACAGCAGCGCCCCTTAATGTGGTAAGGCCATTAATACTTCCCGAGGTGGCCCGGTATTGGGAAGGCTCCGAATATAGCCGAATTTATCCCCTGGCTGCAAATCGTCCAATAGGCACGGTCCGCATAACACCCTGGATTAGGATGTTGGCAGTTCTTGGTCACCGACATACCGCCGCCTCAGTCCTAAACAGCTCCGCCTCATAGTCGTGCGCTATGGAGTTCGGCTAAGCCCTCACACCAACGACAAGGTGCCTACCCTAGTGAGGGATATGCCAGGGGGGAGCACATAGCGTATTTGCATCTCTGGTTTTGGGTGGGTTTTACGGCTAATAAAATTGCAACTATTTCAGGGGTTGGCAGGCGTCGGCTGTGGTTGTGCACATAAACAACGAAGCACGTGAAATAGCAACAGGTAGATACACATGCGCACAGCAACGATGTAGGTACTGCTACGTAAGTAAATCAGTGATGAGTGCACATATACATTAACAAAATGAGAATGTCAAAAAAGTATTTAGTATAAATATACGATAAGTATTGCTATTTTGCAATAAAAAAAACTAAATACATAAGTTGGAAACAAGAACGACCCTACGCGCATACTATCGTCCCGTTTACTCGTTAACCACGTAACTACAGTTTTTGACAAATTCTGTTTATTCAGTGAAAGCAGTTATAAGACATCAACAATAATGATGTATTATTGATCTATGTACATTTCCTGTATGCAAAACGTAAGTGGTTGAGTAAGTCTTCTTAGATTTCCCAACACTTTCTTAATTTTAGATACGTGGTTTACGAAGAAACGGGACGATATACAACTGTTCAGCGATTAATCCAGCAGCAGCCAACCTTCTGGCTCAGACGTTGAACGTCGACTAAAATTTTCGAGGAAGCGAATTTTATTTTCGTGTAAACTAGCTTTTGTTATATCAGTGAGATGAACTAATATTTTTCTGTTGTTCATAAAGTTAGGAATGTAGCGATTGAGTCTAGTTGCCCTTATGTCAACACATGAACTTGCATTTTTAAAAATTATTTACTTAGGTTAATATATCAATACATGAACTTGTATTTTATTTTGAGTTTTTAATTTTAAAAACTAATTAGAATTTTCTTTTATTTGAAGTCTTCAAAAATTTTCAAATTTAAACGAAAACTAAATTAAAAATTATTTTTAAAAATTAAAGTACAAAGTACAAAGTAGTTAACACTATACCCTCTTATAAACTGATATATAACACAATTAAGGTACTATTAATGATGTTAGCTTGTATGTTATTTTTAGTTCTAATTAGTATTTGTCCGCTTCACGGTTTTTACACTTCGTGAAATTGGACGTTTTTGATTTATGTGCCTGGGCAAATTTGTTTGTGTTTCCCCCGTATCTGGTTCATAGAAGTTTGAATAACTATGAATCTTTTCAGATATGAAATTTTATCAGAATCACCAGAAGAACTATCAACCCTTTTACATTGTGTCAACTGGAACAAACGTGATGAAGTGGCTGAAACTTGGAATTTACTACAGCAATGGCCTACAATATCAGTAGAAAGATCCCTTGAACTGCTTGACTATGCATATCCCGATCCTGCTGTGCGAAGTTTTGCTATACGCTGCCTTCAATTCTTGCGGTAGGTCAAGTGAAAATACTCATTTTCAAAGTTAATAAGTATATCGTTACCTTAATTCACAGAGGCCATAACCTGCAAGTATATACTTGTACAGAGGAACATTTCATTTTCAAAAGTTGCATAAAACCTTTGTTAATGTCACTAATTTATAGTAGTTAGTGAAAAATTATTTTCGAAGTGTTGGTTAAGATTTTTGTGAATTAAGATTGTGATGACGTCAAAATCATAATACCTCTTGTTGGTACGAATAAAATAATGTTTAAAGACCTGGTTCAAAAATGCATTTCAAGTTTGCACATGTGCATTTTTGAAAAATCATTTCGAGAACGCATTCAAAAGCCATAAAACCAACTTTGGCCGACAAAAAGGCCGGCAGAAGAGATTTAATGTATTCCATTAAGAAGCTTTGATGTATTTTGGTAGATGAATCAGTCGCATATTTTAGTTAATTTAACAGACTTGTACGGTAAAGGAATTAAAATCAGCTGATGTGCTTTAACTTGATGTCTAGAAGGCATCTGGATTGAAGTCCTTTATCAAGCCAAGTATACAGATGGGTATTCATAGCAGGTATACTTTAATAAAAAAGAAACTGGTTTTTTATCATACCGAGTACAAAATTTTACATAAAGAGGGCAAAATCGTTATTCGGGAACTTTCCCGGTAACTTTAATTATCTCATGGCAATTGTTTTAATAACGAAGTGGAGCTATGTCCGTATTTATTCTACATAGAATTTCCAATGGCGCTTTGGAAAAAAATAACTGGAATGATAATAAATATGAGGAGTTTTTTGAGATATGTATGATATTTAACTTCATTTTCTAAAACCTGTGTAATAATGTCTATGTAAAATAAAAAACATAAAGTTTAGCCATTCTGTATCAATTCAAAAAATACTTCTCATAGCAAAACGCAATAATTTCATAAGGTTTTTACGGTTTTAAAGTTGAAAAATTTGTTTATAAGAATTGGGAAAAGTTGTGGTCGATTTAAGGACTACTTTAAGAGTACTTAAGGGGTATACGAATATTCCATAACTGACCCCTATACGTATAAAAAATGTGGGCCAATATACATTGCCATGTCGTGAGCCAGGATCACAAACTCCTTCAGAGTACTCAATGGAACAAATGAACAATTGCGGTTCAATTGAAATCGGACTCCACTATTACATTTAAGCGCTTTTACTTATATAAAGCGCCTAACAGGGAAAACACGAACATTTTTAAGTATATACATTATAAATGTTCTACTATATGTAGGAAAAAAGATTACTTTAATTTATACTGGAAAAAATCCTAAAGAAAAAAGGGTGTAAAATAAGTTCCTCCTATCCTGTAAAATTCAAATGCCACCAGATAGACGGTTTTGCAGTAGGTTGATAGGTGGTCCCTTCATGTCTCCATTGACTGAGCACTTTTTCGCATTTATTTAGGAATTTTTATGAGTGTCTTATTGCGTTTTGGTTTGGAACTTCTCATTTGTTTTCCGACGACTGTAAAGAACTGGAATAGTTTTTGAGATATTCCCGAACTTTTACGAAAAAGAATTATCTGTAATTTTTTAAATTCATATGGACAAAAATATCTGATAGGCTATCTAATCAGAATAATAAATGGAAATGCTAAAAAGGTTTCTATAAATAAATGTTCTAAACACACATAGCACGGAAAGATAAATTTTAAAATATGAATCGCAGCCCAATATCAGTATATCCTCACAATGCATTTTAGACCAGTGTCGTGGACAATTTTAGATTCTACCAAAGAGATAACTCATTATCTCACGGCACGCTTCCAGCATATCCCCTAATTTTCTTTTGTATTTGTGCTCACACTTTAGAGATGAAGAATTGCTTTTATATCTCTTGCAACTGGTTCAGGCCATGAAACACGAATCATATTTGGACTGTGACTTGGTAACATTTCTGCTAGAGCGTGCATTACGTAATCAACGTATAGGACATTATTTTTTTTGGCATTTGCGTTCAGAAATGCAAACACTTTCTATGCAAACACGATTCGGTCTTTTGTTGGAAGGGTATTTGAAAGGCTGCAAGCCACATGTGCCGCACCTTCGCAAGCAACTTAAAGTCCTGGACGCTTTAAAATCCGGTTCTTTGATTGCAAAAAAAGGAAGCAAAGAAAAAGGACGCAAAGAAATGCAGGATTTTTTCTCGAGCCAGAGCAACAGCAATATATTTCAAAGCATACAAAATCCATTGAATCCTAGTTTTCGTTGCAAAGGTATCCAACCAGATAAATGTAAAGTAATGGACTCCAAGATGCGACCGCTTTGGATAGTGCTAAAAAATGCCGATCAAAGTTGTAATAATATTTACATAATATTCAAAAACGGTGATGATTTACGACAGGATATGTTAACCCTGCAAATGCTTCGAGTTATGGATCAATTGTGGAAAAATGAAGGGTAAGTTAATATAAATTTTCTAATTTAACATCTACGTTCATACTATGATGATGATAGTCTATATAAAATTTTCATATAGTACTTCTAAAGAGCGATTGTTGTTTTTGTTATAATACCTATCCGATATGCGCGATCACTAATTAATTGTTATCAATTTCCTTTAACGGAAGTCCGCGGAACCTTGCGGGGAAATAGGATGGCCCAAAGCTTGGTTCTGGGCGTAGTAGAAGAGTAGAAGCTTTTCGTTCATTCGGCTACATCATGGGTTCATACTAGAGTGCGAGTATTTCGACTAGTCGGTTGTAACCGTTTGGACGATTATTAACCGAATACCAATATTCGAATATTCGCCTAGCAGTGGTTAATCGACTACCCGTTTTGTTGCCACTAGTCGACTTTTGCTAGATATTCGGTTACCATTAACCCAATATTCATTTGAAATTTCTTGATAATCACTTACTAGAAATTTTGAGCTCTATAACCGTACTGCGTTACCCGCCTTTACGCACTAAACACACCCCTGAGTGCAAATGGCATCGCTGTCAGCTGTTGCGCCTTTCAGCTGTCCTGCCCATTGAAAACTTACAGGGGGAAGGGCAAGCCGCCCTGGTGGTCGGATTCTCTTGACGATCTAAGAGCGTCCAGTCGACGGCTCTTCAACAGAGCCAGGAGGAGTAAATTACCCTCTATAAGGTGAGTCTGGGGATTTATAAATATGAAATAAGGATAGCCAAGCGAGATGCATGGCGAAGCTTCTGCGAAAACGTAGAAGGCTGCAATGAATCCGCGAGATTTAGAAAAATACTCTCTAGGAACCCCGCTCCTCTGGGGTATCTGAGAGATGATGGTGGGGACTGGTCGATGAGTAGCGAGGAGTCCCTAAGGCTTTTACTGGAAAATCATTTTCCCGATGTCCCAGTTGCGCAGGGATCTTCGCCTGCATGGTCGGCGGTCGTTGGCCATGCAGAAGTGCCTGCCATTCCAATACGGGAAAGTCAAATAACCTGGGCTATAGGGTCGTTCAAGCCCTATAAGTCTCCGGGCCCGGATGGAATCATTCCTGCGCAGATTCAAAGGTCTTTGGGGATTTCCTGCCGCTGGTTGGCCATCATATATACTAACTGCCTCAGGCTTAACTATATCCCGAAGTCTTGGCACACGGTTAGGGTTATTTTCATTCCGAAGGCCGGCAGAAGCTCTCATGTATCACTTAAGGATTTCAGGCCAATCAGTCTCTCGTCGTTTCTTCTTAAGACGTTTGAGCGGTTGATTGACCTGTACCTAGGGGAAAGGATACCTCGGGGGTTACTGTCGGCTTCACAGCATGCGTACTGCAAGGGCAGATCGACGGAAACCGCTCTCCATTCGATTGTAAAGCAAATAGAGGGGTCCCTAGAACACAAATAGTATGCTCTGGGTGCCTTTCTAGACATCGAGGGAGCTTTTAACAATGTCTTACCGGGGGCAATCGAAAGAGCTCTGGTGGGTTTAGGAGTCGAGGCGGCTCTGGTTGAATTTATTAGCAAACTTCTATGCGACAGAATTGTCGCAGCGGAGTGGGGAGGGGCCATAATTAAGAGGAAGGTGTGCAGGGGCACGCCACAGGGGCGTGTCCTATCTCCTCTCCTCTGGGTTGTGGTAGTCAACGAGCTTCTTGTGGAGCTGGAAGCCAATGGTTGTTGGGTGGTTGCCTATGCAGATGACCTCGCTATCCTAGTCAGAGGCAAATTTCTGGGCGCCCTGCGCGATGTTCTTCAGGGCTACCTGGATACTGTGGCTAGGTGGGCTGAATCATGTGGATTGGCGGTCAACCCGGGAAAAACGGAATTGGTCCTTTTCACAAGAAGATATAAGATGCCCGATTTCAGAACTCCCTCGATTGGAGGGGTACCGTTGGAACTTTCTGATAGGGTTAAATATTTGGGGATTGTTTTGGACAAGAAACTGTCCTGGAGACCCAATATGGAAGATCGGGCCAGGAAGGCCGCCATTGCCTTGTACTGCTGCAGAGGAGCTATCGGAATGAGATGGGGACTCTCGCCAAGAATAGTACACTGGCTTTATGAGATGGTGGTCAAACCGATTCTGCTATATGGGGTGCTGGTCTGGTGGAAAGCACTGGACACGGCGAGCACCTCCAAAATCGCTTCCCAAGGCAGTCGGTTCTATGTACCGGAGCGACTCGGGATTTTTCCCGACCAAGGACTGTCATTTCAGTGTGACCCCATTTAATTTGTTTCGTCCCTCCCACAAATTGTCATCCTCCCAGCAGCTCCTTGCAGCAGGACTGCTACATATTCTCTTACTCCGGGAAGGTATCGAACCCAATCCGGGTCCGTCTCCTGACCCCGGTCCTGAGAAATGGTTTTGCTGCATTTGCCAGAAAAGAATCTTTTTAGGACGGTCATACTCTGTTCAGTGTGTCTCGTGCAAGGGATGGTTGCATCGGACAGGTTGTTCTGGGCTTGATCCCAAAACCCGACGTCCACGTAACTTTTATAAATCTTTTGTGGCTCCTTGCTGCTCACGCCCAAGGGCGTCCCGTAGTTTACGCCTAAGCGCCCCTCCACTACCTTCCAGCAGCCTCGCTGCTCAGCAAGCCACAACAAGTACCCGCTGCTGCTCGCGCCCCACGGCGCCAACAACTCAAACAGCTGATACCACTCATAACTACTACCTTCGTAGTAGAGCTGGTAGCAATGCTGAGCATCAGCCCCTGCCCCCGTCTTCTTCTCAATGCAGCTCCTGCCTTGGGTGGTGCCACTTTCCTAGATGTTCTGGTCTCCGCGACGGCAACCCCTCGACGGGTTTCATCGCGCCATGTTGCCAGGTCGCAAACCCAAATCATCCGGGTACCCCAATGCTTGCCCAAGGGCGCCCAGTCCCAAGGCCACAACAGCAATTGCGTCCTGGCCTTCCACAACCTAGGCGTAGTCACCCGTCACTTACACCTAGAGTGGCGGCGTCACCCCTCATGCACTTCAGAATTCTGCAGTTAAACTGTAATGGACTAACTGGGAAGATTACGGAGATAGTCGATTTCATGAAGCGGCACAACATCCGCATTGCTGCGATTCAAGAGACTAAACTCACAGCAAGATCTGCATTGCAGACCTGCTCTGGGTATAATGTCCACAGAAAAGATCGCATGAGCGGAAATGGAGGCGGCCTCGCGTTTATCATACATCACTCTGTGCAATATCATATATTTGATCCTGGCATCGACCGCAGGGAAATGTCTTAGAACGTCAAGGCCTATCTGTCCGGTCAGGCGATGCAAATCTAGAAATCATCAACATCTACATCCCTCCTGTCACCTGTTGCCCCAGTGGATATCGCCCTAAAATCGAGGCCTTACTCACTGGCAACAATCGCATTATCTTAGGCGATTTCAATGCCCATCACGACCTATGGCATTCAAACTTGCGGGCGGACAGTAGGGGTGAGATGTTGGCGGATCAAATAGAAGAAACGACGTTCTGCACAATAAACGGAGACGCCCCCACACGTATGGTAGGAAGCTGTCATAGCTCGCCAGATATCTCAATCGTGAGCGCAGAACTCGTAAACTGCGTCAACTGGCAGCCGATGGTAACATTGGCATCCGACCACCTGCCTATACTTATTTCGTTCGAGCGTACCGCCGACTTCATCGTCACCGAAAAACGCACTTTCATAAACTTCAAAAAAGGAAAGTGGGAAGAATATAAATCTGCAACAGACAGCAGCTTTGCTGCCCTCCCTGTCCCGACTGATGCCCGCCAAGGGGAGCGTGCCTTCCGTAAGGTCATTGAATCCGCCTCGGCACATTTCATTCCCGCCGGGAGAATTCCCGAAATCCGGCCCCACTTCCCGGCGGAGCCCGCGAGCTTAGCGAGGGAACGCGACCTTATAAGACAGCTTGATCCAGGCGACCCCCAAATAAGGGGTATAAACCAACGCATCAGATTGCTTGTGGACGAACACAAGCGGGCGAAATGGGAAGAGCACCTAAGAGGTTGTAACCTCTCTACCGGTGTAGGTAAACTTTGGTCCACCGTAAAGTCCCTATCGAATCCGACTAAGCACAAAGACAAAGTTTCCATCGCCTTTGGCGATAAGGTGCTGCCGGATGCGGAAAAATGCGCGAGCGCTTTCTGCCGACAATATATAATGCATCCTACGGTCGACAAAGATAGACGGAGAGCCAATAGACACGCACATAAACACAAATTCAGCGCGTCACCAATCACCATCACCGCTAGAGAGGTTGAGGACGCCATTGGTCGCGCTAAACCATCCAAAGCAGTGGGCCCAGACGGCATAGCCATGCCGATGCTTAAAAACCTAGGGAAAGAGGGTTTCAAATATTTAGCGCATGTCTTCAACCTGTCTCTCTCCACCTTTGCCATACCCGAGAAATGGAAAATGGCCAAGGTGGTCCCGCTACTAAAGCCTGGGAAACCAGCTAACGTAGGTGAGTCATATCGTCCGATATCTCTCCTATCGCCAGTAGCAAAGACGCTTGAAGCCATTTTGCTCCCTTATTTCCAAGCACATTTGCAGCTAGGCCCTCATCAGCATGGCTTCAGAAAACTCTATAGCACTACCTCCGCGCTAAATGTCATTAGCACCCAGATAAATTGCGGTTTGAATCAATACCACCACCATAGAACAGTACTCGTAGCGCTAGACCTATCAAAAGCCTATGATACGGTCAACCATGGCTCATTACTGCAAGACCTGGAAGGGTCTACCCTTCCCCCATGTCTTAAAAGGTGGACCGCAAATTATCTGGGTGGTCGGCAGGCATCGGTGCAATTCAGAAACGAAACATCAAAACCAAGGAGAATTAAACAAGGGGTGCCACAGGGTGGTGTCCTATCCCCACTTTTGTTTAATTTCTACATATCTACGCTACCTTCACCACCGGAAGGAGTCACAATCGTTTCCTACGCCGATGACTGCACAATAATGGCCACAGGCCCCAGCCCAGAGATCGATGAGCTATGCAATAAAATAAACGGCTATCTCCCTGATCTCTCCAGTTTTTTCGCCTCGCGAAACCTGGCATTGTCACCGA
This sequence comes from Eurosta solidaginis, assembly GCF_040869045.1. Lineage (NCBI taxonomy): Eukaryota > Metazoa > Arthropoda > Insecta > Diptera > Tephritidae > Eurosta > Eurosta solidaginis. The sequence goes on from NC_090319.1 coordinate 396,259,751, forward strand.
CTAAATCTTCCGCGACCTTATTTACAACATGGACGCCCCAAATGTCGACCATATTGAACATCCATGTCGATGGCACTACGCTACCGACTGTCCTACACCCCAAAATCTTGGGTGTGACGTTTGATCAGGATCTACATTTTGGTGCGCACGCAACCGCAATTGTTCCGAGAATTCAGAGCCGTAATAAAATCCTCAAATCCCTTGCTGGCAGTACCTGGGGAAAAGATAAAGAAACACTCATGACCACATACAAAGCAATTAGCCAGCCGATTACGTGCTACGCGTCACCCATATGGTCGCCAAGCCTAAAAACTACCCCCTGGAAGAAACTACAGGCCTGCCAAAATACTGCTCTCAGAAGCGCCACGGGCTGTCTTCTTATGTCCCCAGAACACCATCTGCATAATGAGGCCAGAATACTCCCCATCAGGGAGAGAAATGAGATGCTGACCAAACAGTTTCTGTTGAATACCCAGAAACCTGGGCATCCCAACAGACATCTGATTGACGAACCAGCACCGCCTAGGGGCCTAAGGAGTCATCTCCGTAAGCATTTTGAGGACATACGGCACCTGAGAACCCAGCCGTATGAAGCGAAAAAACACAAGCAGGTCCTTGGTGAACTCCATAAACAGGCGTCGGACCTTTATGTCGGGAATTGCCCGGTGAATCCAGTACTTGAAGAAAAATATCCAGAACTCGCGGAAGAGGAACGCATACTCCCCAGGGAAACGCGTGTCACTCTTGCTCAACTTCGTTCTGGATACTGTAACAGGTTAAACTCTTACCTATCCAGAATCAACCCCGACATACAAAATGTATGCCCCGCTTGCAATGTGTCCCCACATGACACCAACCATCTCTTTAATTGTAATGTGGAACCAACGCCTCTAACACCCCTTTCCTTATGGTCCACCCCTGTTGAAACGGCAAGTTTCCTTGGACTCCCGTTAGAGGATATTGATGACAATTTGTGATCGGTCGCGGCTATTAGGTGGGGCGAGCATTGCTACAACAACAACAACAACAAGCATCTCCAAAATGTTAGTGTCAGTGCAACGGACGGCGCTGATCGGTATCAGTGGCGCTCTCAGAACAACACCTACCTTGGCACTGAACGTCATGCTGAACATATACCCAGTAGATATTGCGGGAAAGGCGGCCGCGGCAAGGTCGTTGGTCAGGCTTCGTGATATGGGATATAGACTTTCTGACCGCGGACACTCTAGCCTTCTTACCAGTTTCGACTTCATCCCGGACAGAACGGACTACTGTATGCCGATAACTGCTCCCTATACAACCTTCACCCCAGTTATTCCAGAGAGAGAGGATTGGGGAAGAGGAATTATCTGGGGCATGGGACCGGTTAACTTGTTCACGGATGGGTCAAAGCTGGATGGAAAGGTTGGTGGGGGGGGGGGGGGGGGGTCTTTTATCAAGAGCTAAATTTAAGCCGCAAGTTTAAGTTGGCTGATCACTGCAGTGTATGGATGGAATGCTATCCAGTGCTACCACGGTTAGGGAATTTAACATCTACTCTGATAGCCAAGCGGCTATCAAGGCCTTGAGCTCAACTACAGTGCGATCGAGGGTGGTCTGGGAGTGCCTGGCCTCGCTTGCGATTGCATCGAATTATTTTACAATTAAGATTATCTGGGTCCCGGGCCATAGTGATATCCCGGGTAACTGTCAAGCGGATCTCTTAGCCCGCATCGGTACAACTGAACCGGATGAAGATGGCAGTAGGGAGTTCGGGATCCCGCTGGCCACCTGTGGATTGCTCCTCCATAGCTGGGCCTCGAATCAGCTCAGAAAACGTTGGGCGGATACCACGTCTTGCAGGGTAGCAAGATCTTTCTGGCCAAAAGTGGATGGCAGGAGGTCTGCTGAAATAATTGGGTTCACTAAGGCTCACCTATCAATGGTCATTGGGGTTTTGACAGGGCACTGTCCCATGGGTATCCATGCGGTACGTCTCAATGTACTGGAAACTCCATCCTGCTGCAGCTGTATGGAGGATGATGAGGTGGAATCACCAAATTACTTTATGCTTGATTGTCCAGCTTTGCCAGAATTAGGCGAAAGTACTTCGGTCGCGACTCACTTGGATCTCCCGAGGATGTATCCAAAGTTGAGATCGGTATCATTCGGAGCTTTATCGTTGCTACCCAACGATTCTCTAAGTAGCTAGATCTAAGTCACCGTTATTTTTGGTGTATGTTGTATCACAACGGACCTTCGTGTTGTCCAAGTGAGCTATCCTTATCAGGGCAGCTACCACCTAACCTATCCTATTCTAACTCCACCTCTGTGTTGAATTGTATAGTTATAATTTTCAAGCTTTAGATCCCATCTGGCTATCCGCGGGTTAAGTTGTTTTTTACTTAAAGTCATCGTAAGGGAGTTGCAATCTGTGACTATCTTGAACGGAATTCCTTCCAAATAAACTCTAAACAGGCGTAGAGCGTATATGATGGACAGGGTTTCCAGTTCGAAGCTGTGGTATCTTGCTTCCGCGGGTGAGGTGGCTTTTGAAAAGTACATAATCGGGTGCAAACGACAGTCCGTTTGTCTTTGGAGTATGACCGAACCGAAACCTGCTGAACTTGCATCGCAGTGCAACTCAGTTTGTTTCTTCGGATCGTATATTGCAAGCACTGGGGCGGACGACAGTTTTATTTTAAGTTCCTTAAAGGCTCGTAAACTGTCTTCTGACAGTTCGAATTTAACACCATCTCGTGTCAGTTTTTGTAATGGTCCAGCTATTTTAGCAAAATTCGGAATAAACCTTCTGAAGTATGAGAAGAGGCCTAAGCAGGTCTTAAGTTCTTTACAATTTTTCGGGAGCCTATATTTTTTGATTGCTTCTATGTGCGCATCGCTTGGGCGAATGCCATCCGAACTGACTGAATAGCCTAAATATTCGAGAGTATTAAACCCGAACATACATTTATTTAGCCTAAGTTCTAAATTCGTTTCCTTCATTCTTCTAAGTACCTTGCCGAGGATCTTAACGTGGGTTTGGAATTCTACCGTGGCTACAATTAAATCATCCATATATATCATTATCGATCCATCGTCAACCAAATCTTTGAAAATGTTGTGGACATATCGCTGGAATACAGCGGGGGCGTTTTTTAACCCAAACGGCATACGCATATATTCAAATTAACCGTAAGGCGTTACAAAAGATGTATATTTAATGGAATCTGGGGCCATTTTAACATGGACGAACCCGTTTTTTAGGTCTAGTGTTGAGAAAAATTTGTTTCCGCCTAGATAGTCGAGGCAGTCTTCTATCAAGGGGAACGGGAAATTGTCCCGAACTGTTAATTTATTCAGCGGTCGGTAATCAACACATTTACGAATTTCGCCATTCTTTATTTTTATTAATACAACCGCAGAGGCATATGGTGAATCGCTTGGCCTAATGATACTCTTTTCCAATAATTCATCCGTTATCTTTCTAAGTTCAGCTTTTTCATAATGAGAAAGTCGCCTTTGCAACGCAAGGAATGGTTTATCCTCAACTAACCTTATTTTCATCTCGTAATCATACGGTTTAGATTCGATATTTCTTGGCCTCAAATAGTTATCTTCTAAGGTCTTTCTCAATACATCAGTACTATTTTCTTCTAATTCTTGATTTATATTAATTTCAGATATGCAGGCGGCCTGTTTATTAAAAATATTCTCACTAAAATTTTGATCAAGTGGGCATAACCCATCGCTGCAAGCCTCATGAGACACTACGTTTATTTCTTCGAGCTCAACATCTTCTACCCGTATACTGCTATTTGGTACAGAGATTTGTAATTCTGAATGCCTCTTTTCACCCTTATGACTAGGTATATTATTCAAGTTAAGTGCACAGAAATAAGAAGTGTTATCTGGCATATCATTATTTTCTTGTTTTGTATGTTTAATTGTCGCATCACCTAATAAGCATAAGCAAATATGAAATCTTTTTAAAAAATCTCTATCTAAAATTAGAGGAATCTCCATAGTGTCATCAGGCACCACATTTAAAACAAATTCATCTATTTTATTTTTAAATTTTATTTCGCATTTAATTTTTCCAAAAATCATTAATTTGTTATTTCCCAATCCTCGATATTTTGACTGCTTGGCGACTCCGCTCACATCAAATGGCACGGCGGACTTGCGAACAAAGCTAGTTGGACTGCCAGTATCAAAGAGAGATAAACAATCCATAAATCTTTTGCACTTAACTTGTTTTGTTACATAGGCGACACTTACCATATTCATAGATCCTAACATTCGGTAGCAACGTTCTTCATCCCCATCTTCAGTGTCGGTCCCGACTGCAGCAACGGTTTTCTTCAAGTTTAGTACCTTTTTTGAGTTAGTACAACTGCGGTGGTCATGGCCCATCTTCCAGCAACGGAAACAACTTCCCACCGGCCTTTTTTCGTATGGACATTTGCTCTGAAAGTGTCCCATTTGGGTGCAATTGAAGCAGCGTATTTCTGCTGCATCAGTTTCATCGTTCTTTGGCGTATTTGATTTTGATGGTTTCGGTTTTTGAACGTTGTCGTATATAGATGGGCGAGATGAGCGACGACGCTCGTATAGGTCAAGCGATTGTTTGAATTCTTTCATCGTCCTTGCGTTTATTAGGATATATATTTCCGGGGACCTGTCTTGGAGGCCATCAACTATAAAGTTAATCAGTTCAAATTCGTCGACATAGTCAAAACGAGCAGCGATGTTTTCCATTTCCAACACATATCGGCGAATGCTGCTTTTTTTTATCCCATTTATGAGTGGCCAACGCTTTGTATACTTCGTGACCGCTCACCACCCGACCAAATTCTCTAACCAAAAGCGATTTTAAATCTTCGTAATTTAGAACGTCTCTATACAGTAAAAGTTTAGCGTCACCGCAAAGAGAATTGCACAAGCAAGTGTACTTAAAAATGTCGTCTGCATTTACCATCTGCATGACTCTATCAAAATTGCGAAGAAAGTCGTGCACGCTATATGCTTTATTTTCACCGTCAAATTTTGTGATGGTATGTTCGATGTCCCGAAAAGTTAAACGATTTGGGATTTGTAGCCTACCGTTACCAATGGGGGTGTCGTTTCGTGCGTTTTGGAATTCCCGTTTTAAGTCCGCAACGGATTTTTCCAACGTCAGGATTTCTTTTTCCTTTCTTAGGATTTCTATCCTTTTGTTCAGTTCATCTTTTATATGTTGTGGACTGTTAGGCATTTCCCCGTATAATATGCCTGCAGCTTCTTCAGTGAACTCGGTTGTGGTATTGGCCATAGTGGCAGCGGTGGTGATGGCGTCGGTATTGGCAATGACAGCGGCGGTGGTGATGGCGTCGGTAGTGGCAGTGGCAGCGGTGGTAGTAGCAGTGGCAGCGGTGGTAGTAATGGCGGCGGTTTCAGCGTCGGGAATGGCGATGACAGCGGCGGTGGTGATGGCGTCTGTAGTGACAGGGACATCGGTGACAGCGGCATCGGTTACGGCAGCATCAGCAGTGCCGGAAGCACCAGAAATAATAACATCATTGGTAATGTTTTGGTTATCCGCGGCAAATGAATCATTTGTATTAATAGCTGAAGGAACGCGTACTGCAATATTGGTGGAAGGGATTTGGCCAGTCCCAACCACGTTTTTTAACAATTTCCGCAACTGCGTTGTTGTAGCTGTTTGTGGAAATTCCACCCCAGCATCAGCCAAGATATTGGCCATTTCCTCACGAATGTTCATTTTTCAATTGTTTTTGTGGTACGTAAATTCTTTTTTTCACACCTGAGCTATAATTCCGGTTTATTTGTAATAATAATGCCAAGGTTGGGTTTTTTTTTATATCCGTTCGCATTCAGTGCTCTATTCTCAATCAATCTTCTTTCTTTTTTTTTCGTGTCTACATCATTGCCATATTTTCACATTTTTTTAAAACATCTTTCTTATAATAAGTTACCGATGTTTTCCTACATAGGGCTGCGTCAGCTAAGCAAGAATCAAAGCGAGCACCTGATTGGCTGATCGCCAGATTCTTGCCTAAAAGACAGCGCTGCCATACTTATATTTTTCACATTACACCTTCTGCTCGTGCAACCGATCTGACTGTTAGATGGCGTTGGCTGCAATCCATCCAGTGACTATTAGGGCTGGCACACAATTATTACTAACGACGAGTAAGTACCTTCATTTCTGATAGATTACACAAAAAAAAAATTACAAAACTTAAAAACCATTACAAAAAAAATATAAAAATGCAAAAATCTTACAAAAAAAATTAAAAAAAACTAAAAACTACACAAAAAGGTTCTTTCGAAAACTATAAAAATTACAAAAAAAATAAATAAATAGACCCAGTATAATATACATACATACATATCGACATCTTAATATATAAAAAACACGTGTCACAACATTTAAAAAAAATTTTTAAGTTAAACGGTTTTATTGAAAACAATACTTACATGAAGTAATAATAATACGAAAAGCTAGAAAATAATTAGGTAGGTCCTAGGTACTAGTCATCACATTCCTTATCAATCTATGGCGTTGATCAGACAATTAAATAAAAGCGTTGGGCGCGTGAAATTTCTAAAAATGTTAGGCGTAGCATAACCTGATTAAGGTTCAGTTGGTTTTACTTCTGACTATAATAGAAATATGACGCGTCCAACGCTTTTATTTAATTGTCTGATCAACGCCATAGATTGATAAGGAGTGTGATGACTAGTACCTAGGACCTACCTAATTATTTTCTAGCTTTTCGTATTATTATTACTTCATGTAAGTATTGTTTTCAATAAAACCGTTTAACTTAAACAATTTTTTTTAATTATTTTATTTTCAAGTTTTTAGTCTTTGTTTAATTGCCTATTATTTCTCATTCTATTTAGTTCATTTAGTGACTCATTATTACAAGGACTCTTTCCTGACAATTTGTTACAATCAAAGTCCTAAATACATATTCCTTCCAAAGACTTTACTCGACTCTGCGCCACGTATGCTTGTCCCTCCTCCAACTCCAAAATATTTTGATGTCTCTTCTACCGGACTGTATGCAATATTTGTTCCAAATATGAGCCAAATCGGGCATCATAGCTCGCTTTCTATTCATGTATGTATTATGTGTTCCAAATATGGACCAAATCAAATCGGACCACAAATACGATTTTTGTGAATATCTCGCTCCCTGCGCCACCTAGCGGCGATTTTTTGATAGGTCGCTTTCTATTCTTGTATGTATTATGTGTTCCAAGCATGAGCCAAATCGGACCACAAATACGATTTTTGTGAATATCTCGATCCATGCGCCACCTAGCTGCGATTTTTTTCTTATTGCATTGTCATCGGGTTCTGAACTATATTCCAAGTTTCAAGCTTGTAGCTTATCGGGAAGTTACTTAAATTTCAATTACAAGATTCGTTCACAACGGCTGTGCGGCCGTGCATGCGGCCTGCCTGTCAACTCAAGCTAAATAAAACCGTGGGGGGCTTATACAATATGGAGTAATATATTATCCAGAGACGGACTGGGACTGGGATTAGGACTAGGACTGGGACTGAGACTCGGAGAGTGGGACTGGAATAAAATACATACCACCCTCTGGGAAGGCAATAAGGAATGCAGAAGAATGAGAAGGAATTGAGAGAAGAGAAAAGAGAGAAGGAGATAGACAAAGAGATAGAATGGGACGAAGATGGAGATAGATGAAGCGAAAAAGACGGAGGGAGGAGTGAATAAAAGGATTAGGAAAAAGTGAAGAGGGGGGAGGGCAGAGTCAGACGGAAAAAGCTTATTAAAATGTATGCAGATAGGCTAAATTTATGGCAGGACAACGTCTGCCGGGTCTTCTATTCTATATATATATAAAAGGATGCATGTTTGTATGCAGCTTATGGACTCCGAAACCATTCCACCGATTTTAGTTCAAATTTGCAGGGTCCCTTGACGGCAACCCGCAGAGTGTTCCTGTGAAGTTTCTTTCCATCTATTCGAACAAATTATATTCACCGTTTTGCCTGAAATTTGGTATATAGGTAGCCCTTTGCCTAGATTAGTACTAACGATACTTTTTTCGGAAAGTGGACTTAGGACCGATATATTCGAACAAATTATGTTTATGGTTCGATTTGCCTGAAATTTTGTATATGGATAGCTCTTTGCCTAGATTAGTATTTACGACACGACTTAAAACTTATGTCGATAGACCAAAGGCAACGTCTGCCGGGCCTGCTGTGTAATAATAAATTCTAATCTATCAACTTTATTTATTTTGAAACATATTTTAGTGATAGCTGCAAAATAGATAAATAAATCAATTTTTATTCTAGTATGGACTTTCGTATGAATATTTACAACTGTATCAGCATGGAACGTAGATTAGGAATGATCGAGGTAGTATTAAATGCCGAAACAATCGCAAACATCCAAAAAGAAAAGGGTATGTTCTCAGCAACATCTCCATTTAAGAAAGGCTCCTTATTTAGTTGGTTGAAGGAGTATAATCGCACGGAGGAAGAAATGAACAAAGCCATCAATGAGTTTACATTAAGTTGCGCGGGATATTGTGTAGCCACTTACGTTTTGGGTGTTGCTGATAGACATTCCGACAATATTATGGTAAAACGTAATGGACAGGTATGCAATAACAGTTAATAAAAGTAATTTTGTTAAATTATATTCTTCTTTGTTCTATAGCTTTTCCATATTGACTTTGGTCATATCCTTGGACATTTTAAAGAGAAGTTCGGTGTTCGTCGTGAGAGAGTTCCGTTTGTACTAACACATGATTTTGTATACGTGATAAGCAAAGGTCGTAACGATCGTGATTCTGAAGAGTTTCTTTATTTCCAAAATATGTGCGAAAAGGTAAATAAGCGAAATATTTACACCAGCGCCTGGTTTTTCAGTCACCTTTAACTGAAGTTTAAACTGTCAGCTGTTTGCTTTCGTCTTTGTTTTGAACACATTCAAAAGTTACTAGTTATACATTTATTTATATAAAAAATTTATATTGTGACGAATATTAGCAACACTAAGGGATACTATCATCTCTAAGCCGATACTAAGCAGTGACTCGTATGCACATAAACAAATCAATCATTATGTCTACCCATATGTCCATAGGAGCAGCGGAGAGTAACGCACAAACACATGCGTATATCTGAGATACTCCCAAAATTATGCAATCATTTGAGCAAGTAAAATAAAATAAATGTAAGGCGCGATAACCTCCGAAGAGATCTAAGGCCGAGCTTCTCTTCCAATTTGCGTCGTGCTCCTCTTGATTTTTCCCTACAAATTTGCCGGACGGGACCTACATGTTTTATGCCGACTCCGAACGGCATCTGCAAGGCAGATGAGTTTTCACTGAGAGCTTTTCATGGCAGAAATACAATCGAAGCGCTTGCCAGACACTGCGACCCAGACAGGGGCGACCCCGCTTAGAACAATTTTGTTCTAATTGAAAAATCTTATTTCCAAAATTTTGATGTTGCTTTGCCCGGGAGTTGAACCCAGGGCATACGGTGTGATAGGCGGAGCACGCTACCATCACACCACGGTGGCCGCCAATAATAGAAATAGAAGCGCCTAGAAATATGTCAACAAGGAAACCAAACAGTATAAAAAGCAGCAACAGTTGAGGCACGACAATGAGTTGCATTTAAGCAAGCTATCAGTTGCGAAGTATAAGTGTTATTGTGAAGTACTTTAATAAAAGCCATTTTGCATTATTGAATAGTGGAGTTATTTATTCAACAGTTTAGTGATTCGAACGTTAGTAGAAGGTTGTAAATAAGAGGAATTGCACTAAATTCGTTACAATTGGTGTCGGAAGAGGAGTTGTTGCATAAATTCCGAAGATTGCGAATACAACTTGGACATGGCAAAGTTGAGTGAATTGAAGATCCAGCAATTGAAGAAGGAGTTGGAGAGCCGTGGATTGAATACAACCGGCAATAAGATGGAACTTCAAGCACGGCTACGAGAGGCAAGATGGTTGATTAAATCATAATTGGAGCGGACTTCTTAATCGACCAAGGCATCAAGATCGACATGCAAAGCAAGACTATGCGATATAAGAACATGGATGTGCCACTTAATTTCGGCTGCGAGAGAGGCTACAGCAATACGCGAGTGCTGGTGGAAGAGAGTCAGCAAATACCATCAAAATCCGAAGCAGTCATCTGCGCAAAGGTTGATGGAGATTGTGGGACAAACAAATTGTGGGTTGTCGAGGCAGCAAACAAATCAACACCGAACATACTTGTAGGAAAAACCCTGGACGTGTTCCGGAAAGAGTACTCAATGAGTTCAAGTCACCAGTCAAACTGACAAAAGGAGCTATATTGGGAAGATGCCAAGAGGCTGAAATAGTTATTAACTGTGAACAGCTCCAGGAACACTTTTCAACTAGCAAGACTGATCTTTCAAATGACATCACGGCATGGACGGAGGGGCTAGATCAAGATTATCAGAGTAAGACAAATCAACTGCTCCTAAAGTACGCAAACATATTTGACCAAGATGGTTCCAAACCAGGCCGCACCAATGTTGT